>NC_071388.1:123468458-124127819 GCF_022682495.2 Desmodus rotundus
TACTAAGAAGTTAGCATAGATAAGTGCAACAGGAAATAAGTAGAAGTATATCTAAAATAGTCTAAAAGAGACACCTGTGGTTATAGGTTTTAGCCACTTCCTTGGTGTGAAAGAACTAAAAGTTGCCATCAACACTTGCTGTAAATCTTTTTGCTTTTATGTTATATAAATATGTGTGGTGAATTGTATATAGGTTATAACAAAATGGTGATGGATCAGTCACTTTCAACAAATTCTGAACTAAAGAGTATGTCTTGATGTTCCATATATACAGCACACAAACAAATGAACACTAATTGTCACTTCTTAAAAATGTGAACACTTTTTGGCCCTACAATTCTACTTTAAGGAAGTTAATCAAAAGAACCAATTAAGAATGTGAATTTTTGGCCATAAAGATAGTCATCACAATATTCTTTATAACAGCAACCTAAATGTCCAACAACAGGCAGCTAGTTGTAGCCATTTCAAAAGTTATTCTGTGGATAAATATTATTAGCATTGAATGAGTTCATTGGGTTGAAAAAGCAGGTTATAAAATAATGTGATCCCACTATTTATACAGTGCATATATATAGTTCAGCTACATGTATAGGAACATATATATGATATAAATGTAAGAGAGAGTAAAGGGTAAGGAAGAACACACACTAACTGAGATCTCAAAATAAGTTTCTCTAGATAGTGATATTATGAAGGATTTTTTAAGTATACATTTTGATTTTCTTCAGTGTAATTTAAATTTTCTCTTTTTCCTAGAAAATAATGAATAGTTGCTACCATTGCAATACAAAGAAAAACTATAAAATTTTAATAAAAACCTTTTTGGTGATGAGAATGAGCACAATTAAGTAAAAAACATCCTCTAAGTGTTTCTTAACTAGTTCATTCCTCCTAAAATTGTCATATATCATGCACACAGATGATGACACAAAGATTCAAGCCCAGAATAGACTAATAGAGTCCAAAAAACACCTCCAGTTGGGATCTTTCTTGACCAGTTCTTCTTACATCTGACTAATCCTTTAACTACCAAGAAGCTACTATTCCATGCATGTCACTTTAGCCTTTTCATCAGTCTTTTCATTCTTTTTAATAGGCTCCATGCTTTAAGCTCAGGCTACCATAACAAAACAAACAAACAAACAACAACAACAAAAAAACAGTCTGGGTAGCTTAAACAGCATGAATTTATTTCTCACAGTTTGAGAGGCTGGAAGTTTAGGATCAAGTTGCCAGCTGACTCAGTCCCTGGTGAGAGCTCTCTTCCTGGCTTGCAGACATTACCTCTCTTTGTCCTCCCATGACCTTTCCTTGGTGCATGCTTGCAGGGGAAGAGATATTTCTCTCCCACTTCTTATAAGGTCACTAATTCCATCGGGGGGCCCATTCTCATGACCTAATCCAACACTACCTCCCAAAGGCCCCACCTTCAAATGCCATCACTTTGGGGGGTTAGGATTTTAACATATGCATTTGGGGGAAACATAAACACTCAGTCCATAACACTCTACTTCTTATTATTAAATATGAACATTTTCCAGGGTTCTGTCCTGATGCCCTACACGTTCTCCATTTTTTACACATCAGTGCTTTCCACCCCATCTTTTTTGAATCTCAAATATCTTCCAGAGAGACCCAAACTCCAAATCCAGGCCTAACTCCCCCCACCCCCAAGTCTCACAAACCACTCTAACTCACATACCTTAAAGCATCTACCCTCTTCCAACCCTGCTACTCCTGTGATGCTCAGCACTTTGGAGGATGAATGGACACATTTGCCTGAGCCAGAAGGCTGGGAGAAGACTCTGACTCTTCCCATTCATTCCTAGTGGCTTATCAGGATAAGTCAGAAAGATCAAAAAATGAAAAGATAAAACAAACTGGCCTGAAAAGATTTGAAAGCTCCTGAAATATTGATTTGGTGACTTTCCGGTAGCCATGAGGAGACACTGCAACTCAAACCCATCTTTTCTTAGCAAATAAGCTCCAAAAGATGACCCAGTGAAACAAATCTCATTGAAAACAATAGCTCTTACACATGGACTCTAATCAGAGGCTCTGAGATGTGATCTGCCCAGGCAGCCATTGGCCTCTTCTGCCATTTTACATTTCCTTTTTAATCAGATCCCTAGATGCTACAGATCTCACTTGCGTAGATTTAAAAAGGCACTTTGATTAATGTACTTGATCAGTGTCTGTTCTGGTTTAACGAGGCTGTCCTCCTCCACATTTCACATTTCACACTTACATAGCACCACTTCCGTTTTATTACAGGAACTGAAAAATGTGATGGCCTGCCAGACAGCAAAGTAATTTATGAAAAACATATTTTTAAAAAGAGTATTAAAGCTTGGAAAAAAACCCTCATAGCCTGTCACTGTTTCAATTTTAAATGGGCTATGCAAATAATTAAATGTCAGTTCATATTGACACTATCAAATTTAGGGGAGTATAGATGCTATACAACCCCAGAGTCCTAGGAGATATTAAATCAGAGTTTGTTTTCAACATGAAACAACAGTACCAACTAGATAAAAAATGACCCCATTTCCAAAGGCCTCTACATGCTACAAATGTTTCCATATATACCACAATTCTTTAAAAAGAGATAAAAATATAGATGAACTCATAAACACATTTAAGTACTAAATCCCTCTTTGCTCTTTTATTTTTCTCAAGCCTCCGCTGCCTCACACTAGCCTATTTCAAATATTGACTTCCAGGAAAGGATGGATGAGAACAGAAAATAATCAGGGCTAAGGTAATGGATACTGCTCACTCTGCTTTAGAACAGTTTAATTTGGATATATACCTGAACTTTGCTCGTAGCTTTGTACACCTGAGTCTCAATTATTCCCACCAATGAGCTCTGTGTACCAGGTACTGCATAGTGTGTACTATGGTGCAGTATTTCAGGTTAGCAGCAAAGTTGAAAATCCCTTTAAAATGACATTGAAAAAAAAAGGTCAGTAAATAAATATTTATTGTGTAAAGCATTTTGTTTTATTGTATAAGTTCTGTGATAAATAAAATACACTGTAAAGGAAAGACAATAACAGCAGAAAACTTGCCTTTCTCTGTTTAAATTCTTAATGGGATTTAGGGGAATTCCTATTTCCAGAGCACCTAATGACTTGTCATCAGAAGTAGGACCAGATCAGGCTGGCTGTCAAAAGGAATCCAGTTCCACATCCAGGATTGCTTGGCCAATAAGAACCAATCCTATAATGACAAAAGCTGGCCCTCATATCATGACGTGTCCCTCCATTGCCCATAGCCGACATCACAAACTAATCACAGCATTGACTATCTAGTCCACAAGTATTTCCTGAATGTTTTCTACATATCAACATCTAATAAGCACAGTGGACACTGCAGTGGACAAGGTAAACCAAGTCCCTGCCCTCTCGGAGCTTGCATTCTAGTGGGAGAAGAAGGCAGCACACAAAAAAGACAAATCATTTCAGTTAATGTGAGGTCCTAGCAAAGGAGATAGAGTGTGAAGATGGGAGAGGGAAGGCACTTTAGCTGGGGTGGTCAAAGTCCTGTTGGTAGAGGTCACATTTGGGAAGAAACTTGACCAGGGAGCGAGGGCCAGCCAGACAAGACCTGTCAGACTGACCCCTCCACACAGCACTCCCGACAGCCATTGCCAGTCAACGGCCAGTTGGCTGTGCTATGGATGAGCCCTGTGCAAAGAAAGCACTCAGTGTAGCTACGGGAACACATTTAATATCAAATGCAAAAGATTTTGACATAGAGGGTGGAAGGAAGACTTGGAACACTTGGATTCTAGTCTTCTTTTTAACCTTTTAGAATCTTGGTTCCCTCATCAGTAAAATAAGAGGGTTGGAGCAAATGATCTATAAAATTTCTTTTATATCCTACGGTCAATAATTCTAACTAAAAAGTAAAGTAGGGCTTTAGAAAATGAGAGAGATAAGGTAGACTAAGTAAAAAAGTCTTTCTGGAAATGGGATCATTTGAACCGTTAGAAGAGAAAAAGATGTAGCTACAGCTTCTTAGAAGCTTCTTGGTGATTTCAGAAAGAGCCACAGTCAGCCCCTGGTTGTGCAAGCAGCTTCAACTGTCAAAATCCAAAGCACTTTTCACCTTGAATTCTAAATGAAAATGAATCAGTGTCATCTTCTCAACCATACACGTAGCCAAAATCACCAACATCCCAATATGTTGTTTGGTCACCTTGGAACATCAAGGGCTACACAAAGGCAAATCATCGTATCATAGAATAAAGAATAGAGCGTTGTGAGAGATTCAGCAGGAAGCATCCACCTGTCACTGCCACTTGCCAATGAGAGAGACAGACCTTTCAGAAGTGCCATCCATAGAAGAGGATTATAAACTTTCATGGTAATGTTGTATCTGGAGAAAGAGTCAGGTATTTGTTTTAAAAAATCCTGGTATTGCTTCACAACAGCATTAAAAACTGGTCCCAAGTGCATAAAAATGTCCCCTTTCTTACAGGCAGTAGTTCAGTTTGGGTCTTCACCATAACACAAATACTTACATGTTACTGTGATATTGTGAATTTAGATGATAAATGATTAAAATTCACTTTGTGAGTACAAAGTGCTTCATAAATACTTAATCTCCAGAGAGACTTCAACTGAGAGGTTCTAACTCTATTTGGATTTCTGTTTACCCAAGTCACACAGGGTCCCTGTTCGATTTGTAAATATTTCAAGCTCCGCTCTATCCTCTTCACAGTTCACCCTGCTGCTGATAGATGCTGACTTGGATCTTGCCATTCAGGCATACTGAGAAATCCAGGACAAGCTAGGAATGGTTTTGAGTTATTTATGATTTGCAAACCGCCCCACCAATGTACTGTTTCTCTGTTTTTCATGCCCTGAAGCAAATATGAAACTATCTCTGTGACTTATTGCAGACCACAGGGATGGATGGTTTTACAGGAGGACACTTTGTCCAGAAAAAAGTGCATGCTACCAGTCTAGCACTTTGGGCCCACCACCTCTTCATCAGCCAAAATGCAGCCTTCCACCCTCCAAGCCAGGGCCAAACAGGAGGATGACCAAAGACTCACATTCCTCAGAAACATACAAGCAAGAGCAGTAGAATATCAAGCCTCTAGCTCCTCCCCAAGAAGCAGCAATTCTGGAGACGCTCACTCAGCAGAGCTTTGGTCTGTGTTCTAGAACCTTTAAGGCCAGGCTGGAGTCTTATTGACCAGAGAATCTGTGGTGAGTAATGCAGCACAGCAGTGATGCTACTTCATTTTCCGGGTCCTCGATCTTCTCATTTGCAAAATGAAGGTGTGCATCGTCTCCTAAGGTTTTGTAAATCATGGTCACCTGCTTAGTGGATACACCTGTGTTCAAATCTTATCTCTGGCACTAACTGCTTGTGTTGCCTGGCCTCAATTCACTTGTCTGTGTAATAAAACAAAAAACTGCCACACAAGGTAACTCTAAGGAATAAATTAATTAAGTGTGTGCATGCATTGTTCAACTGCAGTGAACTGATTGGCTACATATTTTAAAAGTCCAGTCATTGTTAATATAACGAGAACAGTTTGCATGATATTGATGTAACCTGGCAGCCAAGGAGAGTGGACTGGAATGCATATACATGAACAATGACAACTTCACTGTACTAGTCAGTGGGAGCAGTAGACACCATTGAATGAGCATGTGCGCTGTGTGGCTGTCACATTCAAAATGACAGCACTGGGCCATAGTTAAGTGCGCGAGGCAGACTAATGGTGGATGCGGTTCTTTTCGAGTTTCTACACACAGAGATGGTGGCGGAGTTGTGGGCACACAAACCCAACCCTGATCCTGGCTCCGGAGAACAGAAGATGAACCTGTTAGTGCTGGAAAGAATGGTTTCCATGTGGGCCAAGCCCTGGGTGAGAGGCTGCCCTGGGAGACTCTGGCCCCCAGGAAAGAGCTGGATGTCCTCAAGTTCCTGTGCAAAGACCTGTGGGTGGCAGTGTTCCAAAAGCAGATGGACAGCCTCTGCACCAACCACCAGAGGACCTACATCCTATAAGATAACAGCTTCCCCCTGCTCATCTGGATGGCCTCGGGCCTGCAGTACATGGAGGAAACCCCCAAGTTCCTGGCCTTCACATGTGGCCTCCTACATGGCACCCTCAGCACACTGGGCATCAAGAGCCTGGTCACCACCTCCATGGCAGTCCTGCCAGCCTGCCAGTTCCAGGTGGTGATCCAGAGATCCTGAGGAGCCCCAGGCCTCAACCCCCAGCCTCCAGCCCCCACAGAGTCTCACCCAGGGCTGCCGGGGAATGCCAGGCCCTGGGATGGCAAGCAAGGCAGGCAGTCCAGCCACTTTGGGGTGTCGCACATGCTCAACAAGCGGGTGTTGGGGGTGGGCATCCAGGGCAGGGTGGTCCCAGCCACCATCAGGCCTGGTGTGGAGAGATCCCCTTCGGGCACATCACTCACTCCGCAGTGCAAAAGCTCAATAAAGTTTCTGTGTGTCTGGAAAAAAAAATGACTGAGTGAGTAGAGCAATGAATCTGCATCAAATTCTGTGTTAAGTTTGAACATTCCTCTGTGGAAACTGTTCTGATGATTCAGGAGGTTTTCAGGGATGATGCAATGAGTGCAGCGCAAATAAAATTGTGGCACAAACACTTCAAAGATGGTCAAGAATCTGTTGGAAGTGATCCACATTCTGGAAGGCCTGCAACAAGCAAAACACCTGAGAACGTTGAACGTGTACGGGATGCAATCAACTGAGATCAGTGATTGACAGTATGAAAACTAGAAGCTGATAGGGGGATGTTAAAAATGACTGTGTCCGATTTTGACACAGGATCTTGGCATGAAACTGTCATGGCAAAATTTGTTCCGTAGCTTCTGCTACCAGAGCAGAAGGAACATGGTGCTGCAGTTACTAATGATTCTGGGAGAGCTATGTGAGGTCCCAAGGTGACTATTTTAAAGGGGACTAAGCCATAATTGTCCTATATACAATGTCTCTTGTATCTTCTTCAGTAAATGTCTCTATTTTTCATATTATATGGCTGAATACTTTCTGGACAGACCATATAGAGAGAGAGCCACCTCTCTCATATATATATATGAGAGAGAGACCTCTCACATTACCGCCCAGCACAGTTTCCTCTCCCATGGACCTCACTAAGCACTAGATTGGCTACTTCTTCAATTTAAGTTGAAAACAGAGTTGGACCTGCAGTGTAGCCCAATCCCTGTTTGAATGAAGAGTTTATCTGGACCACCCCGTTGAAGATGGAGATCCCGGGCTAATCATGTCTTCCACTCGTGAAATCTGGTCAAAACATCCAGGCATGCAACATGAGGATCTAGGTAAACAGGAAAGGAAGATCAGATACCTAGAGATGACTATAAAGTGTATATGTATCAGTTCTATTATCTTAGTTGCTAAGGACAAAACCATATTATTATATCTTGTGATTTTGTTGGTCAGAAATTTAGGCCAAGTTCAGCTGGAGGACGTTTCAGTTCTACGTGGCATTAACTGAGGTCAGTCTGCAGTATTTAGATGATAAACTGGACTAGAGCGTTCAAGACAACTTCATTCTTGTTTTGGGACTGGCTAGAAGGCTGGGCTCAGCTGGACTGTCAGCTGGAGCAACTACATGCCAAGCCAACATGGCAGTCTCAGGAGAGTCAGACCTCTTCAGGGCTTCTTCTAACCTAGATTTGGAAGTCATGCAGTATGGCAGTTGCCCCATCCTGTCCGTCTAGTCATTCTATTGGACCTCTAAGACTGGTCCAGATTCAAAGAGATGAGTAGCAAAGAATTTTCAGCCATCTTTAATGTACCTGGATACTTGAGATTCAGTTTTGCTTTGTAGAATCAACTGTGGGTACCACCTCCTTCATCCTCTCATCCTTCCCAATGTCACACCAATATCTTCAATGAAGAAGTCAAGACTGAGGTGTCACCAGAGCAACAGAGTACCTCAACAGGTAAATATGTATACTCTGACTTGTCACCATCTCAGTTCATATGTTGCTTTTATTGTGGGTTGGCTGTGCCTTTGTTCTGCATCATCTTTACCCCAAGATCAAGACTGAGAAAGCAGCTTCTATATGGAACACTGCCCACTGTAATAGCAGAGATAAGAATGAACAAGTGGCTCTTAATGTTTCTGTTCAGAGGCGGCACCTGTCATACACACATGTCATTGGTAAAAGCAAGTCAAATGGTAACACTGAATTTAACAGGATGTAGAATTCTCCCACCACAAGGAGAGCTATGCAGAGAAGGGCACCCCAGTACCTGGTGAATAGTAATGTAATTCACCATAGTCTGTTTCCTGGACACCAAACATGCAATTCTCTCCCCTTTCCACATGAAAAGACACTTTTCCCTCTGACACAGATCCCGGCCCACAGGATCCGGTGTTGTGGCTGCAATATACAAATACACACAGACTACAGAAATCCTGTGGAGGAAAAGGGATGGCATGGCCACTCTCTAAGTGAGAGAGGGAGAGAGGGCTAGAGAGAGCCCAAGAGAGAGAGCCGACCCCTGCCTGGACAGGCTTTTATTGTTTTTCTGGGCACATTACATGGAGGATGGTCCTCATTTACTATGCACAGGTTCATCACAGGTGATTACCTTTTAAAGACAACAAAGGACAGAATACTGCTAATTACTTCAAAGACAAGGATGTTACAGCTCAAGGGGGAAACTGCTCACACTCCATACTTGGGTGGTTTAGCACAGACTTTAGGAAGTTAAAGATACTCAGTAAATATTTGCTGCCTCAATTCCGGGTGAGGGAGTTTTAGCAAGAGCAAGTCTCATAGCAGCCTTTGTACAATGCAAGCCTGATTTCCCACTGGAGAACCTATCCATGGACATGGGTCCTGCCCACCAACCTCGCTCCCCACTGGCTTTTCTGAGTGGGGGCTGAGCCACATTTCCCACGCGTGCAATAGTTCCCCACATCCCTCCCCAAGAGAGACAACCCAAAACTCCCCTCCAGGAGCTGCCCTGAGCTCAAAGTCCAGGATCTGTGTGCATGGCAGGGGCATTACTATGGCAAGTTTGGGGTGCTTCCTTTGGGTGGGGACACCTAAGAAATTAGAAAACAAGTCATCTGCTCCCACAAGCAAACCCAATACAGAATTAGGAAAAAGGACACAATAAACACGTCCAGTGGAAATGGAAGCATAGAAGCATATAGCAGGCCCTGACCCACAGTAATTTGAAAGTCCCCCCAAGTGTGTGTTGTGAGCAGCAACTTTTCCTGAGGGTGAGGTATACTCCTTAATTAGCCCACTCTGATTCATTACTCAGAGGAAACTCCCAGTCTGATGCACTCTATCTTCTTTGGCTCTGTCCACTGGAAGTTCCTTCTTTTCTCATTATCTTCCTTGGCTACATATCAAAAGAAATATGCCAAGTGTTGGAAGCAACCTAAGTGCCCATCAGTGAATGAGTGAATCAAAAAACTATGGTACATTTACACAATGCAGTACTACACAGCAGAAAGAAAGAAGGAGCTCCTACCCTTCATGACAGAGTGGATGGATCTGGAGAGCATTATGCTAAGTGAAATAAGCAAAGCAGTGAAAGACAAATACCATATGATGATCTCACCTTTAGCTGGAACCTAATCAACAAAACAAACAAGCAAGCAAAATATAACCAGAGACGCTGAAATTAAGAACAAACTGACAGTGACCAGAGGAGGGGATAATGGGGGGGGGGAATGGGAAGGGCTTTCAGGAACATGTACAAAGGACACATGGACAAAACCAAAGAGGGGTAGGATCAAGGGTGGGAAGTGGGGATGACTAGGGTGGGGGGAGTAGTAAGGGGTCAGTGGAGACAATTGTACTTGAACAAGTATAAAAAAAAAGAAAGAAAGAAATATGGTTTCCTGAACATAGCTCCCAGTCTCCGTCCTACCTATAAAATGTTAGGGATGCGAGGTTGTTTTACGTATCAAGTGGGCACAGTCTTTTTTTACTCCAGGCTGGTAGCTTCTTTGCCCATACAATTCTATTAAAATGTTTGTTGGTTTTTTATATGTTTGATTCTAGTCAGCCTCCAGAACCAACCAGGAAAGATAATAACAAAATGATTGCTTTTGCTTTAAGCCCTTTAGCTTTGGGTTGGTTTGTTACACAGCCATAAATAAGCAGAACACACTATGAAAAAATACACAAACCCAGGCCCTATCAAGGCCATTGAATCAGAATGTCTGGCAGAGAAGTCCGCACCTCGCTGATTAATCTCACCACTGATTCTATTGCAGCTGAGGATTGAGAAACTGCTGATCATCTGCAGGCAATGCCCTTGAACAAAAACAAAGAGCTGTGCAAGAAGTCATCTTTGGCTTCTCTTTATAAGAAAGTACTTTTTCCACTTTTTCCCACTATGTTCACTGAACAGTCAGATATAACTAAGGAAAGAGTGACTAGATGGTAAAGGGTTAGAAACAATATAAGAGGAAACAATAGGGAAGTGTTTAATGCAAAGAAGAAAAGATGAGGGGCAATATTGAGTTGCCTTCACGTATTTAAGTGGATATGTCTACTTATTAGAAATGAATGGTAAACCATTAGATAGAAATTACAAAGATAAAGATTATTCTTGATATTATTTATTACAGTATAATAAGGTTGAAAAAGTAGTATTTTGTAGCAGCTGATACCAGAAAGTAGTTAACTGGGGCAGCGATTTGAGCTTTTCACAAGTAGCCTGAAACTGTCTCATCATGAGCACATTGTTGAATTCTATTTCCCTACATTTTGAGCTTAAGAATGGCCAAATGACTCACTTTGACCAAAGAAATGTGATTGGAAATGATGTATATTGCTTCCAAAAGAAAACTCAAGAGCCAGTGTACTAATTGCCACATTTCCTTTCTTGCTGAGATATTCACATAGTGGATGCACCATTAGCCTGAGCCCAGAATGAGGATGTGGAGCAGAGCCCCAATATAGAGTGGACAGATAAAACAGAGGCTGTCCAGGTTAAATTTAAATTTCACAAAATAATAATTTTAGCATGCACTTTTGGAGACATACATATACTAAAATTCATTGATTATTTGAAATTCAAATTCAGCTGGGGGTCCCATATTTTTCTTTGTTAATTCTGGTACCCCTATTCCCAAGTGACCCACATGGGCCATGTAGGAAGCATTAGGAAGAAATAAACTTTTGTTATTTTAAGCCTAGAGTCTTAGGGGTTGTTTGTTACAGCCAAATAACTTAGGGTATACTGACTTAACTATTTCCCATCTTTGATGAGAAGTTATTCTGATGAGGCATAGGCTAGCACTAATATTTGAAAGAAAGCAGGACATTTCTCTATATAATAAAAGAGATAATTGAGAGCTTTGGGACATAATTTGAGAAGGATAATGTTAAAACACGACATTAGTCATCAGGGAACTTTCTGTCTAACTAGAAAATAAAATTAGAAAAAAATTATGGTAAAGAGTAGTCCTGAAGGCTTAGAGGTCATTGTGGACTTGAGTAGGCATGGAATGACTCCATGGGAGAAGTAGGCTTGCCTGATGTAGGGATGGCAAGTAAGTAGGATTTAGACCACTGAAGAGCTGAGCACAGGAATGCCCTGTGAGGACATGGCACGGCCACATCTGCTCTACACTGCCACTTTCCAGTGTCTGGTCGGGGCTGGACATAAAGGGGTAGGTGGCCAGCTGTGCGCAAGTTCACAGGACTGCTCTGATGCTGAGAGACTGCATTCCCCAACACAGATGTTGTGACGATTCTGGGCCTCTGGACACAGTTAAGTCACTTCGGTGGGGAGTTGACACTTCAACGCACAAATCCAAACATTTTTGCTAATTTTTGTTTAAAACATCTGTGTTATAGAAGGCTCCTTGATAGCGAGGACCTGGTTGTCTCTATCTTTATGGGCTCCAAGATTAGTGCATGTTGGGTGGGTGAAATACTTAGAGAATGTAATCAGTGAGACAAGGCCGTGTGTTGTGACACACCATTAGCCACTGCAGCTACTCCTTTTGGCCACCAGGGAGCAGCATGGCATCTTGAACTATAAACTGAGTTTCTGAATCAGAGTGGATTCAGTGATCCACTCTGAACAAAAACAGTTGGTACCAGAACGCTAGTCTCTGCCTGACATTTTTCTAGGCCCTCAACAAAGACAGACAGACTAGGGCAAAGTAGTCATTTTTTCCATAAATCTCTATCCAATTTAAAGGCATATCTTTTATTCTGATTGTCTTTCCCAATGACGTTTTGTCGTTAAAACATCCTTTCTTTTATGAAATGAAGGTCACCATATGTGGTAAGGGTTTTGGTTGGTTTGTTTACTCTTAATGTTCTTTTTTTAATCAAATAAATAATGACAACATTCTGGTGTTTCAGAATACTATTAGAAAATAACATTTTAGGTTTGTGAAATAAGAAGTAAGAGATCCAGCAGTGCAGAATGTCAGAATCAGGGTTTACGACAAAAATAAAAATAAAAAAACCTGGGGGAGTGCATAAACTTTACCTTTGAGTCCCTTGGACCTTCTTTTCTGTTGCCCACTGCTCCTTCCTTTCCACTCACCCATGGTCCTCTGCTCTCTCCCTGCCCAGCCTTCTCCCCCTGGTTGAAACCTGTTCTCAGGAAAGAATCTGCTATCAGCAGCTTAGATGTCAGTGAAAATTTAAATTACTTCTTTTCCCTCCCAGGAAAACCTGCCTTCCTGTCTTATCTCTGATTCCAGAATGCAGGTGTGTGTGGCCAGTTCGAGGGATTTCAGACATCAGCAGACAGAGGAAAGTACAAGAGTGAAGAGCAGCCAGTGTCAGGGAAGCTGGCACACCAGGTCTCAGACAGAGAAGCCCCAGAAGCTCATTCTGCCTTCACCTCTCTGGGAAGTCCCAGGTCACACCAATTTGTACTGATGACATTCTCGCCCTGATGTCAGGGAGTCTTCTGTCTATTGGACTAGTGCCACTAAGGTCAGAGAGGACACCCCAATTCATTAAGAGCCTCTGCAGTCACGGACCAGGAGATACTATCCCTAGTACATTGTGGAATACAATGGTGTTTTTAATAATTATTACACCAAACAAATAATGTCCCTGTAACATTAGCATGGTGCCCACCTGCCCTGTGAGACTTGCCATAGAGTGGGGGCCCCAAGCTAATACTATCGGGACACAAAGGGGAAGGAAGTGGGGTGGGGTTGTTGCTAGCACAAACACTGAAAAATGATTGTCAGAGTTGAAAAAAAGATAACCACTCGTTTGGGAAACTCAGGAAGGCTTTGCCAGCTAGGCCTGGAAGAACAGGGAGAATTTTGACAGGAAGTAGGAAAGGAAAGACCTGCCGGCCAAGAAACAATCTGATTTAAGGGCTCAAGGAGAAAGCACAGGGCTGTGTTCAGGGTTCAGGGTTCAGGGTCCGGGGTCCAGGGTCCAGGGTCCAGCCCAGTTTGGTCAAAGTATCAAGCACATAGTAGGAAAAGAACAGAAATGATAATGAATGGCAGGAAGGCTTGGCAAACGGGCAGAGATGGCCTTGAGTCCCACCATCACAGCAGATCCCTTGGTGGCCTTGACCCACTCCCTGTTTGGTTCCTTGACCATCAGTTGTGGATAATGGTCCTTAGTCTTCAGAGAATTAAATAAGAGAATGGGTTTGTAATTGGCATTAAATTTTAATCTACAAACACAAATAGTTTTTAAAAAGTTTTAAAAGTAATGGTTATTTTTTTCTTACTCGATTTCTGTTTTAAGCCTTGTTCTTCCTGATGTCAGAAATATCATCTCTCATAGTTCAGAACTCCTGCTGCAAATGACCTACGCTAAGGTGGTCCCACCCAGGACCACTCAGTTGCCCTCTCTCTGTGCTGGCTTCTACAGAGACTTCTCTCTCCTCACCTGCTCTTCTGGTGTGGCCCACATGACTGCTTCCCCCTCATCCTTATTCCTGTCTGCATTACTTTGCTAGGGCTGCTGAAACAGAGAATCACAAACTGGGCATCTTAAAAATAACAGAAATTTACCCTCCCACACTTCTGGAGGCTGGGCGTCTATAATCAAGGGATTCACAGGGCTGAGCTTCTTCTGAAGGCTCTAAGGAAGACTCCGTCCTTGCCTCTTCCTGGCTTTGTTGGATACTGGCAATTCTTGGTGTTCCTTGGCTGCATCCCTCCAGTCTCTGCCTCCATCTTCACATGGCCACCTTCCCTCTGTGTGTGCATCTCTATGTCCAAACTTCCTTTTACTTATAAAGACACTAAATCATTGGATTACAGCCCCCTAATCCAGTATGATCTCATCTTAACCTGATTACATGAGGGGAGACCAAAAAATTTTTGTGCCTTTTAGTGCTTCTGCACTTTTTGGTTTCACCTCTTCCACATTGGCAAAACGTTTCCATTTGAGGACTTTTTTCATCCAGGGAAACAAAAAAAGTCTCTGGGGGTGAGATCAGATGAATAGGGAGGGTGAAGCATGGGGGCCATGACATTTTTGGTCAAAAACTTCTGAATACTCAGCACAGTGTGGACAGGTGTGCTCATAAATTACCCATTATGAAATGGGCAAATGCACTGAGTCTTCAAAAAAATTCACTGAAGCTGAACACAGCCTCTCACAAGAACACCAGCTGGCCCACTGATACAAATAGGTTCTAGAACACTCACCTAGCTGGGGAAGACTGTACTAGAAGGTGCCTACACTCCAGAAGATAATTCCAGGTTTTGGGGGGTGTCCCCCTAGTATCTGCAAAGACCCTATTTCCAAATCAGGCCACATTCTCAGACTCCAGGTGCACATGAATTGGGAAGGGACTCTGCATCCCAGTACACTTTCAGAGGTACCTTCCGGGCACAGATTCTGTGCTGCCTTTTTTGTTTTTCCTCATTGCTTTCACCTGAGGACATTTTTTCATTGCTTTTAGAGAGAGAGAAATGGAGAGAGAGAAACATCAATGAAAGAGAGAAGCATCAATTGGTTGTTTCCCATACATGTGCCTGACTGGGGATCACACACGCTGACACTGGGGGCTGTATGTGCCCAGACCACACCTGGACCATGCCCAAACCAGGCATCAAGCCCACAACCTAAGTATGTGCCCTGGCTGGGAATGAAACCCACAATCTTTGGTTATGGGATGATGCACCAACCAACTGAGCCACACCGACCGTGCTGGTTCTGTGCTTCTTAAAGACACCTGGATTTCTCTGGCCCTCTACTCTGGGGCAAGAGAATAGCCCTATCCTCTCCAAGATTTTCACAACCTTCCCATGTTCTCCCCAGCTGAGACAGCACAGGCCCCTCACCCGAGATCCCACAAACCCCCCCCTCCACAGAAAACATGGCTAAGGGTGGGTGAGAACAGTGCACAGGCCCACCAGCGTCCAATCTCTTACCACCACACCACTCTCTTCTCTCTCCCTGAGAAATTTGCACAGATCTACCACATCTACTGATTTACCCAAATCTACTGAGTAAGGCCTAAAATTCTGAAGCTTAAAAGCCAAAAAGAACCCCCTTTTCTCCAGAACTTTCTTTCCTGACATACATCTCACTGGCTAAATGGCACAAGGGCATCTGGTAAGAAAATACCAGCAATAAAATGATTCATAATTTGAAAATATTATCCCACTGTCACTCTCCAGCTCACTGAATGTATATGAAGGTCTAGCAATGTCCCCAGTGTGTACATTCCAACCAACTGGGAAGGCCAATGCTGTAGGTTTGCTTTACGCTCAGTGTTAAAAGTAGGAAAGTACCAGGCGAAACAGGATACGATGGTCTCTGCACAGTAAAGATTAGGTACCTTCCCTGACCAAGGATGCTACACAACCTGGGGAGATTATGTCTTGGGCCTTAGAACCCAAATGGTTGAACAAATGAGGAATTCTCTCCAACAAAGGCTTTCTTTTACAGGACAACTGGCTAGCATTCCCGAGCACTCCAGCAGCCCTGTGCAGACTCAAAGGTATTTGCAAACTCGTGGGAGAACACGAAGGCATCATTGAGGACTTTTATGGCCACGCTCCTGGAGAGCTCACCTCAGAGCCCTTCCCTCACCTCAACCTTCTTTGTGATCCTGTTCCTCACACCTGCAAGTGACTCCCCCATCACAAAAAAAGACACTTCAAGTTCTGTTCCATATTCTTGAAAATAAAAACACTGTAGGCACCCCCAATGCCCCTGCCCCTGCCCCAAGATTCATTCACGTGATCTTTCTTTTCCTTTAACCGTAGCCAGAGTAGGCATCTTGTTCTATAGCTTGTCTGTGGGGTGGAAAAACAATTTGGATTTCTACAACCTGAAACCTAATTTCTGGTGGGAAGGTACCATCTGGTGGATATTTGAGAAACTGCTCACGTCCTGGGTTTGAACATGAACATCAGAGGGCAGCTGTCCTAACAAAATACCAATGGAAGTATTACTTCAAGACTGAATGAGAGCTCAGCAATCAAATATGGGCTGATTCCCTTAAATAGCTGACTCCACACTCAGGCGATTATTCTTAGAACTAATCAGAGGCAGCTCACAGAGACTTCTCTGCTTTCTGGTCTCCTTGGTCCAGCTTACAATTAATTAAAACAGCTATTCATTGCCTATTCTCTTTCTCTAGAAATAGACTTCCTATTCCTCTTTATCCTGGATATTTATCTGTGAGAGTTGTTTCTTGAGAAATCTAGTCAGACCTCATTCAGAAGCCTTATTCTTGTCACACACTGGCCTTGATGTTGTTGGTTCCCTCCCCAGCTTACCACAGCTCCTGGCTCTGAGACTGTGCACCCTACCGAGGTGGGGGTTCTGCCATGTTTGTTTGTGCAACAAGCCTCCAGCCACAGGTGGTTGGACAGGGGTGGTTATCTTACTCCCGCTGAGCAGTAGGATACTTGCTCTCCTGGGATTTGGGATTTGGAACCAGTATTCAGAAACCATGACATAATGAAGCTAAATCAGCGAGGAGGTGGACTCCAGCACTGTGGGGTGCTGCTGCCGCCCTGCACGTAGGAAAGCAGCCAAGGCCGGTCTGACAAGAGTGGATTCCAGCCCAGAAATAAGTGAGCTGAGTCACCTGGGCCCACACTTCTGAGCCTTTCAAGTCCCAGGCTGCGTGCTCGCCCTCGGACTTGGTGAGTTTCACTGTGTCTAACAGGGACGGACCCTCTTCTGCTGCAGTAGGCCCTGGGGGTTACTTGCCCTTAAAGATGCACATGCCCTTGATGAAGGTCTGATTATCCATAGATCCTGAGCCTGAGCTGTCAGAGCTTTGAGGTCTCTTGATAGATACAGGGACTTTTCACCTCCAGTGCCCAGAGGACTTCACGGAAATGACAAATCGCATCTAATCAAAACATTCTGAGGGACTTCACTCTATGTAACACAGAACATCTGTGATCAACAGTGGGATAAACTGACTGGCCCCTTGCCGGTCTGAAGGTTCTAGCAAGAGAGGTGGCTACTCTCTGCCCGACTGCCGAGCAGGTTTCCTTCGATCATCTTCCCTGATGCAGATGGTCTGGGGAGGAAGTGCGTTAGATGGAGAAAGACACACTCATATCCCAGCAGCACCTGGAGTCTCAATGGAATGATAAGTGAGGCAGCCAGAGGAGAGGTTCCAGGACTGTGCCTGGGTTCCCAGGGAAGCTGGCTCTGAGTAGCTAGTGGGCAGGATGTTGGGGTGGGGTAGGGGTAGAAGCGGTGAGGGGCAGAGGAAATTGAAGCTGGGATACAGCCCAGGAGCAGCCTGGCCACTGCCATGCAGCCTGGGGTGTAAATGGCTGGCCAGGGCTGCCTGCCTTAGGCCAAGATGTCCTGACCTTTATGCTCCAGCAAGAGTCAGCCACTGGATGTGAGTCACCTGGCCAAGGCCAGGACCTTGGACAAGGAGGCTTTCTACAGCTGAAGGCTGTCTGTTGACAGGCCTCCTAGCAGAGGTGACACTGGGGTTGACAAGTCCTTCCCTGAAGGAGTCCCTGATCTGTAAAAACCAACTGGGCTTCTAATGTGGTATTTACCCCTTGTTAAGCTCTCATTCCCACTAGGAAATGGCATCTTTCATGTTCTCTTCTTCCTTACCCTCATGCAATGAAAAATCAGCTTTGGAATTTACTTAAAGTAAATTAAACCACCAAGACCTGTACCTATGCAAGGAATATTATGAAGTCATCAATATTTGTTCCACTTCTACTTTGTCCCTTTGCCCCTTCCCTTCACTGTACTGTTTCTCTCCCCTTTCTTGGTTTTCTACCCTCTCTCCTTTCCCTTTCCTTCTACAGTCAGAGTTTTTGTTTTCTAAGAAGATAAGCAACAGGACAGACTGATTTATACTATAGAATAAATGCTTGCTAACCAATTATTCCCATCCAATGCAAACATCTTGATTCCTGCTGTGGTCCCGATGTTCATCACAACTGTATTTAGATGATCTTCTACCTGGACTTCATTTGCCATTGCTTTTCTAGTTCACCCTGACCACTGAAACCACCAAAACCAGTAATTTTTAAATTCACTTGTTTCATGTCACTCCCATGGTCAGTGTCTCCTCAATCCCTTACATGTGCAGTCCAAGGACAAGGAGCACTGGACCAGGAGTCAAAGACCCAAGGGACCCTGTAGCTCAGAAATTGAAAAGAGCACAAGTTATGGGGCCCAACTTCCTGGTGAGTCTCAGTGCCATCTCTTACTGGCTCTATGACTTTGAGCAAAATACTTGTACTCTTCTTCCTCAGTTTTTCCATCTGCGAAACAGAGGTGAAAATAACCCAACCTGCTGTATTAGCTAAAGCACTTAGAAGAGTGGCTGGCATATAGTAAGAACTCTATAATCTTAGCACCGTTAGTACTATTATCAGTAGTATTGTTACTATTATTTTTATTACTCTCATTCATAATATTATTAGTTACTAGTAGTTATGTTATTAGTATTAGCAGTAGTAGTACTATTAATCACTGAGTGCCAAATAACAGAGTGACCTTGACCTTGACCAAACCACTTCATCTTGTTGAGGAAGGGCTTCAGTTTCCTCATCTTTAAGCTGAGGGGATGGCCTAGTGTTACTTCCAGCCCCCAAATACTGTTTCTCTCATCTTCTTCGTGTCATTAAAGCCATCAACAGGCATTCCTACACTATTGTATGGTGGCTACTCAGTAGCCATCCCCTTATCTGTGGGGGATACGTTCCAAGACACCCAGTGCATGTCTGTAATCACCAACAGTATGAAAGCTCATATATACTATGTTTTTCCCTATACATATACACATATATACAGGCTCAGTAAGCTTTTATGGTAACTAAAAATAAAATAGAACAAGTATAACAATATACTGTAATAAAAGTTCTGTGAATGTGATCTCTCTCTCTCTCATAAATCTTATACTGTATTCACCTTTTCACTTAGAGGAAGCACTTTCTGGACTCTGTTTGGCGTGTTTGAGTAGCCAGCATCAGTATTCTCAAGCACTGAGGCCATTATTAAGTGAAGTAAGTGTGGTTTGAACACAAGCACTGTGATACCATGACAGTCCACCCGATAACAACAGGACTACGCAGTGATGCCCACTGGTTAGTGGGAGCGACAGCATCTACAGTGGGGGTGGACAAAGGATGGGTCCACATCTGGGTGGGACTGATCTGGACTCGAGAGACTTCACTGTGCTACGCAACATGGCATGATTTAAAACTTATGAATTGTTTATTTTTGGAATATTTCATTTAATATTTTCAGATGTTGGTCGACTGCAGATAACTGAAACCAAGGAAAGTAAAACCGAGGATAAAGGCAGACTAATGTAATTTTCAGCTCACCCTTACATAAGCCTTTTTTTCCTACTTCTGCCCTGCCTTGAATTGTTCCTGAGCCCCCACGTGTGTGGTCAGTCTTACTAGATAAAGGACAAAATGTAGGTCTGTGATCTTTGAGTGTGCCTATAGTCTGGAACAGCTTCTTCATCACAGGCGATCAGGAAGCATTTTTTGACTAAACTGATTCCGAGCACCGAAAGTTTTGGCCACTTTCCAGCTATTTTTTCCTGCCTGCTCTCCCTCTCTGGAATCACTCCTCCAGCAGAGGGCCAGGAAATGCTCTGGCTTTTTCAATTGCCAGTTTAATTTGCCACCATCTGCCACCGAGTATGAGAGTTCCCAGAGGTCTGCAGCATGTCTTTCAGGGGCTCAGCACTGTTTCCCATCCAAGTCCAGGCAGAGAAATAAATTCACACACAGAAAAGCCCAGAATCATGGTGGGAGGGGAGAGTGAAGGTGGACACTGGAAGGGGTCACACTGCTGCAGCCTCCAGTTTCTGAACTAACCCCACTCAGTGTTCATTGACAGAATTTTTGAAAGTGATTTCTCAACATTTAGAAAAATGAGTGGCCTTAAGTAATCTGCCAGAAAGATAGCATGCTAGATATATTGTTTATTCTTTTGTATGTTAACACCTATAGTACCTACCACAAATCATAGGCCACGCTAACAGAAGGAATGGAGAAATGTTAAGATCCACAGGTGTGAGAAAGGGAAGTGGAAAGTGACATTTTTTTCCTACAGGTACCAATGATAAAATCTGTAATATCAGATAAAGAAACTAACACAATGTGAATAAGTGGAGGAGCCTTAGACCAGTGTACTCTACCTAGAAAGTCAACAAATATATTTACAGCAGTTTCAATCTGTGTATATTTGGGCCTGTTACACTGGACATACTGAGAATACTAGCTAGGGTTATTAAAAATACAACATCCCTTTTAAGAAGTAGCCATATTTCCTGCTACTTCAGCCCTCCAGCACACAATCAGGAACCTGGAGGTCAAGTAAAAGATGTCGCTGCCTCTCCGTACCACCAAATGGTGCACACTCCGGAGCACAGAATCATTCTAGCCGGAGCAAACCGTATGCCCACAATCATCATATTAAATGTGAAGCCCACTTTATCTTCTGGGAGTCCCTTTTGTGCTGCAGATATAATTTTGAAAATGAACACAGACAAGAAGCACTTCTGAATTCAAAGTCTGACATGCCCCAGTTTCGCCTTGCCAACCTCCTCAGCCAATGCTAATCCCAATTGTTAATGCTGGGTAATTCCATCCCTGATTAATCCAATAAAAGAACATGTGCCCAGTGTCCCTTGTTAACACATCATGGTTTGGTTCCTAACCTACAGCCAGCTGCCAGCAGCCACAATACGAGAGTGGTTATAGGTTGACTCTTGCGAGAGGGAGCTCTACCATGTAGCCTTGAGCAGTTGGAAAGCCCTTCTCTGTATGTGCTGGTGTGAAATTCAACCTCCTAAATGCTAAAAGGGACATTTTATAAACTTCACATATTCAGAGTAAATAGAACAAAAGAAAAAATCTCTTAAGGAGCCATGCCATGCTAAGGACAAGCCACTAGAGCTGAAATTGCTCCATTCCTACCCAGGAATGCCCCACCCATCCTCTCTGCTTCTACTGCTTTCTGAGAAGAGAACCAACCCATCATTCTTTTCCAGAGCTACCCCACCTCTTCTCACTTTCCGTACCACTGTTTCTTACCTCTTCTGGGAACTTGAGTCAGAATGCACTCTCTCTCACCCAGCCCAGGGCATGCTCAATGCTCCTCAGGGGAACCAAACCACACAACCTGTCCTCCATCCTTTCCTTCCATCCTCCTACCATTGAGCCCTTTTCTACTCCTTTAAGTACTCACTTCATGGGGAATAAAAAACCGTATTTACAATTATTGGATCTGTCTCAGCACTCTCTCTCATCCCTTAGCTCCTTGTGATCTGCTTCAGTTCCCATTTCTCTTCTGAAACTGATCCTCCAAATGCCACCAGTAATCTTCCACTTGGAAGATTTAATAACTTTTTATTCAACCTTCACCTTGGTCAACTCTGCAGCTTTTGGCATTTCTGTCAGCTATTCCCTTTATATCCTCTGTAGTCCTGGTTCCCAGGACACACCACTCTCTGCGGTTCTCATCTAATACCATGACCATCCCCTCCTTCCTCCTTTGACTCAGTCTGCACAGCATTGCCCAAAGCCTTATCCTGGGCTTATTTCTCTCCTTCAACTTTCTTTTCTCAAGATTTCAGCATTTACTTCTTTGTGAGTGGTGAATGCTTACTCTTTACTTTCAGTTCTGAAGATGTTACAGAGCTAGACATCTCTATTTGCACCTCCCTGGTGGACATTTCCCTTGTTACCTTCCATATACCCCTTAAAATCAGCAGGTACCAAACTGAAATCATCATTTTCCATCCTAAACTTATTCTAGGTCTATTTTTGCTATTGGCACCAACATCCATTCTCTCCCTGTCATCGGAGTCACCACCCAGCCTAAGCTACGCAGCATTGTCCTTCCTCCACCTCTGCCACATCTAATTATGTACCACACTCCACCAATGCTGCTTCTGCACTAGCCTTCTCATACCACTCCTCCCCCTCTTCCCATGCTCCACTCCCACCAAAGCCCTCAGTGTCCCTCCTCTGGATGATTCTGTGCATTTCGTGTTGCCTTTCCCCTCCTCTGTTCTATGAAAACAGCTAAACATCTTGTGCATCCTTAAGCCTTTCCGACTTTTATTGGAGAAAGCACACTTTACGCCTTTGAAGGCAACAAGAGGAGAGGGGATGCTTTAAGGAAAGAGGAGGAGAGATCAGCAGACTTAAAAAAGAAAACAAGTGGAATACTATTCAACAACGACAGAAAGTAATACTAAGCAACAACAAAAAAGAAAAATTTTGACATACACAACAATGGATGAGTCATACAGGTACACTGTTGGGTGAAAGAAGGTATTTTATTCGTATGAAATTCTACAACTGGCACACTCCTCTATGGGGATAGATCTCAGAAGAGTGGTTGCCTTGAGGCAGGGGGAGAACTAACAGGAAGGGGCACAAAGGAACAGCATCCTGTTCAGGGTGGGTCCCACCTGGTACCCTGAGCTTGCAAGATAGGCCACTGTGACCCTAAACTAGAATAAGTGGGCCGGAAAATAATCTTATCTTTCTTAAATGTATGTAAAGCTCACATTTATTTCAATGTTTAATATTAGAAGTGTTTTGGGTCTTTATTTAGAAGTTTGGTGATGATTTGGTGGCCAGAAATATGCCATAGGAAATTAACTCTTGTTTATATCAATTAGCCTGTGGTAGCATTGGTTTCCTTACACCTTGTTTACTTAGTCACAGCTCTCAAGAACCTATCGATGACATTGAGAACTTACCTGCATCTGGCCAGCCTCACTGTTGGGGACATCAAAGGTACCTGAGATGGGGGTCTGCAGCTCGTTGGGGCTGCCACAGCAGGGGTGAGCTTCAGACAACTGTGGGCATGACACCTCCAGGCAGAAGACACAGCTGGCTCACCACCGAGGGCACAGCTCAGGCATTGTCAGCAAGGTCTACAGGTCCCATCAGGCTATAATGAATCTGTAGGATTAGGGATGAGATTGGCAGGGACAGCTCATGGAGGAGAGGACAGTTCCCACCCTCCCAGCCCTCATGGAGCAGGAACAGGGAAAAAGAGCAAGGGGAGGGAAGCCAGGCCCTGTGCATCTTCACCCCAAGTTGTCCAAGCAGCCTCGCCGTTGAAAAAGGGCAAAAGGGCAAGAGCTTTGCAGAAGGGCAAGAGCTTTGAAATGACTTGAGACTGCAGTTTTCATAACTAGGTCAGACCACCAAATAGTGGTTCACAATGAATTTAACAGAGTAGATTGGGATTCACTGCCTCCTGGTTCCTTCACATGCAATTAGTGGAGGGGAAAATAAAACTGTGCCAGGTGTGTCCACCACTGAAGTGATCTCGATTCCTCCAACCAGTTGTTAGCCCAGAGGAATGTGCAGACAGAAACACTGGTAAGTCCCTTGTCAGTAGCTCAGAATCTAATGTACCAACATTTCTTAGGGAACCAAATACTAGAAAACAGAGCTTTCAGACTGCCTGTCCAGCATGCAGGAATTTGAGGCCAGTGAGGAAAGAGGACAGGCTTGCTCAGAATGTAGACTTTCATCAAATCATCTCTGGACCATCTACTTCTTCCTATTATTTCCTACTTCTGCTAGTTTATGAATACTTGCATACCTAAGTCTCAAGTAAGGAAAAGTGTTACTTCAGGCATAAGTAGGTCAGTGACACAGATCCCCTTCGGACCACTGAGAGCTAGAGATTCCTGTTTCTCACAACTCTGCATCAAGGGCAGGGCCCACCTGGAAGGCAATGTAGTAAATTGAGACTGCTTTTTGATGCTGCTGTATTCAGATATATTAATGACTTCAGTGGTTTCCCTGAGTTATATTTAATTAATGGCTTATTTCACTGTACCTCAATCAGCATGGTGGATGAATAAAAGTAAATATACGAAGGTTTGAAAAACAAATCAAGTTCCAGTGCATTTACTTTGGCCCATTTTCAACCGCAAATGACAATCTGTATTTCCTTAGATTGGAAATTTGACAGCTTATCACCTCTCCGAGTCCCTGTGCATCTATTTTATCTCTAATGATAGTGCTAATGGGGGGCCTATTTGCACTCATTGCACATAATGACAAACGCATCTATCCATTGACATTTAGGTAAGTGCAGACAAATGGAGCTATAAAAAGCTTCAATTGCGCATTGCCTCATTGCCTAAGAGTGATTTGTACTTTATTAGGCAGAGGTGGGATGGTGATGAAGAGGATACCACAATCTGTCAGGTTTCAAACTTGGGTAAAGGCTCAAGGAAACAGCTAAAATGTGAAGCTTTTGATTCAATGTGGAAAATTTTTATTGAACATCTACTATATGGTCAAGACAAAAAAAATCAGGTGGAATTTTTAGTGCAGATTCCACTCTCCAGGAAGAGATAATTACTTTGTGAAATAAGTTTCTACACACAAAGCTATTAAAAGTGAAGAAACAGGATACAGACATATATATGATGTATGTATTATGTAAATACATTACATACATATATTTAATGATAAATTTAGAATTGTCAAAATGGAAAAAATTACTTCAGTTTTACTTGGTCTCATATCTATAATAGTAAATAAACTGTTAAAAGTGACATCTAAAAAATTAATGCAACTGCCTTCTTGCAGTGTACCTGATACTCAGTTAAAATCAGTTTCTCCATCCTTTTATACTTTATACTTGGTATACACTTCTAGCCCAACAGGTTAAGGGTTCAGGACCAAACCAATAGCCTGACAAAGTCAAGTTTATTGACCCATTACTGTAAAGGAGACTACATGTGGAAGAAATGTAAAAATTGTAAGACTTGGGGTGTGGACGCTGAGAAGACAGATTGATTCATTATGTAAATGCTGAGAAAGAATTTATCTACTGAAACAGACGCCCTAATAAGAGCCTAGTGGCCATTTACTGACGGGGGCTCCTCTAGTACTCTATACCTGTAACAACTGCAGACTGAACTCTGGGCTTCCTGCACAATGCCAGACTTGTTCACACCATCTGCTTAACCACTGCAGGGAAACCCTGGTTTTATCTAGCATCAAATTGAGACCTGCCCTGTCCAATCAGAACCTCACAATTTGGATGACTCATTTACATAAAATGAACCTAATTGAGAACCAGAAACTTTCACTATAAAAGGAGGCCTCCCCTTTGTATTGGTGGAACACATTGCTACCTGAATTTGTTTCCTGGGCTACAGCAACTTGTTGGCTCAAATAAATGTTTTTTATTTATTGCAATGTAAAATTAATTTTGGTTTACAGGAGTAAGGGTGAAGTTTAAATAAATCAGCACTGCAATAGGCTCAGAGCATAGCAGGGCTGCATGTAAAGGGCCAAACCTCAGGCCAGAACTGCGAATTGGACCTAGGGACCCTCTACCCTTGGAAACTACAAAGTTTAGATGTGGAATGTTGTGTCCTCAAACACCTTTTCTGAGGCTCTACATCTCATTTGGGAATTGAGGCAATTTTTCTGTGTCAAAGTAAATTATGTTATAGTGGGCACTTCCATTTCATTCTGATATAATTTCAAATAGCAAAATTTCTGATAATCTATGTTTTCAGAGAGCAGCGTTTCCCAGCAAGTAAAAAACCAGTAGTTGCTCAAAGGGAGCTGTTGTGACATGTTACAGCTGCAGCATGTTCTTGGGAGAAGTATTGTTTCCTATTAACTCTGCAGCTGACTTCATCTGTATCTGATAAAGGGCAAGGCATATTTACATTTTCTCAGTCTAAACTAATTTTCCCTTTCTCACCTCTGTTACAACCTCAAACACACAGCACCCTGTGTTTTGGTAGGTAACGTTCAGGACTCTCTCCATGCTAGGCTGTAAATACAAAAATGCTCGGTGTCCCCACCAAGGTCTAGCAGTCTCCCATGTGGTGGATGCTCAAAAATATTTCTCAGACTGAACTTGATCACCAAGAAATAACATTTCAAGTGCATCAAAGATGGCACATTAGGTCCAAGTAAAATGAAGATTAGGCCAAGTCAAGTGGCAAGTTAAGGAGCTCTTTCACAACAAAAAGACCTCCACACTTGCAAAACTGAAAGCTGGGCATTCTTTCTCATTTGGAAGAAACACTATTTTAACAGGATTTCAACAGGAATCCATTCAGCACAGTTTGAGCCTACAAAGGGAATGTTCAAAGGAAATGAGCCAGTTAGCCTTCTGTGTAAGCTTAGGAACAATAATACTTTCAAAACTGTATTCTGACTTTGCTTTTTATGAATGGTGACAGTAATCAGTTTTTTCTTTGTCTTATCCTAGGAATGCATTAATTGCTTTAAAAGGCAGAGCCTATCAACTTTTTATTGCTCAAGTAATGTATGTTCAATCATCTCAGCTCAAATATGTCATCATTAAACAATTACACCCATTATATAGAACATAATTAAACCGTTGGGAGTGGAAACTGTTCTTAACCCTATAGAACCCCTTAAGTAAAGGCCTTTTGTGTCAGAGGAACACTTCCCACTTCATCTCATCATGAAATGTTAACACACTGCAAAGAGTTGTTTGTAAACTGGTTTGGTGGGTGTAAACCAGAGAACAGAAAGTACAGAAAGCTGTTGTTCATGAGACTTAAAGGCATGACACTACAATCCCTTACGCATTTAACAATTCTAGGGTAACCTTACTAGGATTTGGTAAACATAAGATTTCTCATCTGATTAAGCAGTTTTGCTTTGCACCAAATTGCAAGCAAGAGTTCGTCAGTCAACATTTAGATTACTAAATGAAAACCGTTTTTTTAAATATATTTATTGATTATGCTATTACAGTTGTCCCATTTCCCGCCCCCCTCACTCCACTCCATCCTGCTCACCCCCTCCCTCCCACACCCCCTCCCTATAGTTCATGTCCATGGGTCATACTTACTGGCTTCTACATTTCCTACACTATTCTTACCCTCCCCCTGTCTATTTTCCACCTATCATCTATGCTACTTATTCTTAAAACACATTCCTCACTGCGTGTTCCAGAAAGTCCTGTTATCAGCCACATCTGGGGGAACTGGCCCTCATCTCTGGGCAGTCACATAAAACACACATTCAGAAGCAGCAGTGATAACAAACATCAGCAATGCCACTCTGGATGAGATTGCTTTGTCTTCATTCAGTGTGTGGAGCCCCCTCTTGAGAACAAGGCGACATGATAATGTATTACTACAGCTGTGTCTTAGAGCCTGTGGTGCCCTCCTCTGTGCAATTCAAAAGCTCCCTCACTAGAAAGTATCTCAGAGCAACCTAAAATTCTTATGCACTGTGACAACAATACATGGACATTTACTCTATTTTTAAAAACATTTGTATCTCAGGCAATTTTGATCTCAAAGCTTGTGCTATTTGAGTTCATTTTGCAGGTTTTAGGAGGGTGTACCATGTAAGAGCACAAAGAATGACTTTTTGTGGGGGAGGGGGAGAAAGTGTAACTTCAGTCCATGTCCACTTACTTAAGGAACTTTAGTCACTTCCTTCTGCTACTATTGCTCACTTCTGAGAATGAGCCCAAGCAGGAAAGCTGGAAATAGAAAATAATCTAGCCAAGAATGCAGGTGGCCCAGAGCTCATTCCAAGTCCAAGTCTCAGAACACCACAAATTTTCAGTTGTTGTAATTTCATGATGTTGATCAGTTAAACATTAAAATTTCCTGTGGGATATACTAACCACAGAAATGATCAGAATAACAAAGAGAGGAGATTATATCCTAAGTAAATATATTCTGGAATATAAAATCAAAATTACAGTCCTCTCCCATGCTAAAGCATAAGTCTCTCAGGATCAGGATCAGGACACCTATGGCTAGTTCTATGCTAAAATAGCAAGAGCAGCTGGCTAGTTGCATACATAAATGTAAAACACATCATTCATGGAGTCTAGGTCACATGTTGTAAAGTGAACATAGTTTTTGAGCTTTGTTTTGGATAAGAACCTTCATTTACACTCTATACAATAATAGAAAAAAGGAGGACATAAGGTGATGGGTGTCTCAAATCTTCATGAATTAAAGGCAGTTATCATATCTGTGTAATTTAAGTAAATCAGTCGTACATTTCTGTTGATTTTGCATCTTTTCAATGACCTATATCACTAAAGAGAACTTGTACAAAGTCTTACCTTAAAGAAACAGAGAGAACACCAGCAAGTACTGTTAAAAATTAAACTTTAAGGATGAAAAAATGCTTAAAATGTTCCCCAATCCCTTACCTTTTCTGGCTTTCCTTAGTGCAAGAACATAAATGATTTTGGTTCTGATACTGAAATTTTAATATACTTTGCTGTGGCTTGGATATCCTTTTAAACTAGGGGTGTCAAACTCATTTTCACCAGGAGTCACATCAGTCTCGTGGTTGCCTTCAAAGGGCCGAATGTAATGTTAGGACTGTATAAATGTAACTACTCCTTAACTAGAGGCAAGGAGCTCCGCGCTGCTGCCGGGTAGAAACAAGGTGCCCGGTCGGATAAAACAAGTTGGAGGGCCAGACTGGAGGGTCAGATTCAGCCCACAGGCCTTGTGTTTACCACCTGTGTTTTAAACATGTCTGTTTTGCTCACTATTATATTCTTAGCACCTTGAAAGTGTTTAGCATATAAAATGTTCCAAATTGATACTGCCAAATAAATAAATCCCACTGTGAATTACTGTCACAGCCTAAACATCTTTGTTTTTACTGGTTATGGATCTACTGCTGAAAATGACATTCTTTAAATGGGAATATAAAACGTGTTATTCCCATAACCCAGATCCAATTTGCTTTTCACAGCAGCAAATCTAATTGATGGAAATTCATTTATGGGCGAAGGGAGAGAGACACCTAGTGGATGGACTGAGAGACTAAATTCAAAACTTGTATCTGCCACTCCATTTCCTGCTGCCTGAAAAAGTCATTTGTCTTCTTTGTGAAATAGGACAAAAGCAAATAGTTACTTCAATTTCAAGAATACCAGATCCTCTGCTTGGGGTTTAAGAAGTCAACCGCTTCCCCTTGGGGGAAAAAGAGTCACTTAAAACCGTTTCACTCATGATTCCAGTGCCCCGAGGAATGTCAAGTCGCGGCTTTCCATTTCATAAAAGTGAAGAAGGACAAACAGGAAGACAGCACCGCTCAGATCAGATGCCACACATCTTTATAAAAGCAGACATTACTCTGCCTGTCCCCTAAATATTCTTTAATTATTGAATCAAAACAGTGATAAGATCAGAAGTACCATTTAACAAATCTTTTTTGGCCCATATAACTTTATTCAACAAGTATGTTGAGAATAATTCTTGGCCACACAGGTCAAGAATTATTATTTTATAACATTACCACAAACTTCACTTTTATTGGTAGCTAAATGTTTTCCCCAAGCTTAAAATTAGTTGAGGTACTTTCTAATTCACAAAGATCCAGTTACATCACCATGAAGCTTAAATTTCAGTAATATCTGAAAAGTAAGGTACACAAGGTTAGCACCAATTTGGAGATTCATGGACCAAATATGCAAGACCTCAAATAAGCCACTTGGCCTAGATCAAGACAGTTTCAAGTTCCAATTGTTGTTCTATATACAGAGTCCTTTTTGTCCAATTCAGTCTCAAATAGACCTGTTGTTTTAGGCTCTTGCGATGAGCTCAGCACTTCAGCCAGGTAACTACAGGCCTCGTGCACGATTTGGTAGATGTATTTAAGTCATTTGATACCTCTCTCCTCAGGAGCATCTAGCATAATAATGTTGGTAACAGCTTTCCCAACAAAATGGGTCAGAGGCTAACCAATGTTGCCAAATAAATTTTGGGGGAAAACATCTAGTAAGCCATATGCTATTTACTATAAATAAAACATTAGGAAAATTATTACCGAGTCCTACTCTGCCACTATTTATATAGTCTTTGCAAATTTCCTTAAAATGTTTTCTCATCTGTAAAACTGGTTGGGCTAGACCAAACTCTGAAAATTCCATGATGTAACTGATGTCAAGTGTGTGCATGTGTGGTTTCAAGTTTAATAGCATCAGTTTTTAAGTTTTTCTGTCAATATTTGAGAGTGGCAGATACCCTCCAGTTTTATCCCCTATTCTTCTAACTCGCTTACAAATCTCACCATGCTCACCCCTCCCCCAATTACTTACACAGACTGTTTGAAACATCTTGTCCACCTACTCTCCAACTACCAAATTTTATTCATCTTCCAAGGTTGTGGGAAAAAGCAATCAGTCTATTCCAGTAGAAACTGTCCTACATAAAATAATTTCGTCAGCTCATGAATGTGTACGACATCCCAACAAAGCATGTGGCACCACAAAACAAGTCTCAGATTTCCTTACTGCTCAATCCTCTAAACCAATGAAGAATTCAGGGAAAATACCAAGTACTCTCAGTAAGAGAAAACATGTATGGGTCCAATTCCTGTATCAACTTTCTAATAAACCTTCAAATTAAGATTAACAATCTATTGCACCACTGACTCACACATTGAAAATGGAGAAAACTTTTAAGTCATCTCTAAATTATTGGTTTGAAATGGCATTTTGACGAGAGAAAATCAAAATTGTTAAATAAAATCAAGAGCCGGAAATTAGTAGTGTTTCTACTATTGATGTTCCATGTTCACGTTATGAAACATGTAAGGGCATTTCAGTTAGCACTGTACAATGCTGATTTAGAGCGCACAATCACTTACACCATGGTAACTTCAATGCAATCAAAGATGCCCTGTCGGTGCAGCTCAGTGGACTGAGTGCTGGCCTACAAACCAAAAGGTCACCAGTTCAATTCCTAGTCAGGGCACATGCCTGGGTGGTGGGCCCCAACTGGAGATGTGTTAAGAGGCAACCTATTGATGTATCTCTCACACACCGATGTTTCTCTCTTTCACCCTCCCCCTCTCTCTCTAAAAATAAGATCTTTTAAAAAACTATGATCAAAGAACTAAGGAACTATTGAAAACATACATCCAAAAATCCCCCAGGTTTATGTAGATTGCCACTATTTCAGAAAAATGTAATAATCCAGTCTTACTTTCTTGATGTAGATATTTTTAAAGGAACAAAAGTTGTAGTTCAAGTAATTCAGTTTTAATTTCAAAATGAAGGATGATTTTATTCACTCATTCACTAATCTATCAGACACATTCACTGAACCACTACTATGAGCTAGGCAAAATGTAAGGCACTAGAAATACCAAGTGAGTAAGACAGATCCTACTGTGGAATTACTTTCTTCAATGCTTCTTGTATGTAACATTTACATTTTAAGAATTTTAGGTGCACACATTTAAACCACATTTCACCACACTTCACCTAGCTAAGTTTTTTTTTTCCCCCTTTACCATCAACTTTATGAAAAGAAATTCTTTTTTTTTTTATTAACATTGCAAGGGATTTTTAAATTTAATCTTTATTGTATTTTTTCCATTACCATTTAGTCCCATTATACCACCCTCATCCAACAATCACCACACTGTTGTCCATGTCCATAAGTCCTTTGTCCTTTTTCTTTTTGTTCAATGCTTCCACCCCTTAACTTCCTCCCACCACTAGCTTTCATCTGCTCTCCATCTATTTCCTTTGAAAATATCTCCATCTATCAGGATTTCCCCATTTTCCTTTTAGTTCAGTTTGTTCATTAGATTCCACGTGAGTGAAATCATAAGCTTAGTTAAGAACTCTCAAATCTCTCTTTTTTTCTTAAAGATTTTATTTACTTTTCTAGAGAGAGGGGAAAGGAGGGAGAAAGAGAAGGAGAGAAACGTCAAAGTGTGAGAATATATGGTTGCCTCTTGCACGCCCCCAACCAGGGACGCGGCCCCCAACCCGGGCATGTGCCCTGACTGGGAATCGAACTGGTGACCTTTCAGTTAGCAGGTTGGTGCTCAATCCACTGAGCCATACCAGCCATTAGCTCAGAACAGAATGTTTTATTCATCTTCAAGCATAGTATTTGAACAACAATATACAATCAAGAAATGTCTCTGGGATTGGAGGCCCAAGATTTGATACTACTACACAGGTGGTATAAACGAGTAGCAGCATTTGAATAAAAGTGAAACTATTTCGACCAAGTATCTTATCTTAGTTTCAGTGTAATGTATGTGTGACCAAAAATGGTAGAATACTAGAGAAAAGTATAGTCATTTGCTAATTCAAAATAACAAAAACTACTTATAGTTTTCTTTCCGTTTTTTTTTTCAGTTGTCATTTTTTCTAAATCATTCATTTCTGTTTTTTGTTCCCTTTTATTCTGCTCCTGTGATTGGAACAATGTTAATACAATTCTAAACTCAGATAGGTGTTATTTAATTTCCACTTCTGAGTTCCAAATGCATCAGTTAAACTGGGTTTTGGCATAAAGATTACCAAAGATGACCACAGATTTTAATTTTTCAATGCCAAGCAGGTTATAACAAAAGATCTGGTATGCTAAAAAGCAAATTATGGAAGAGGGATGAACATTTGCACAGTACCGAAGAGTTATCAACAGTTGAGTAGCAGAAATCCCTTTTCACTGAGGTCTAAAAACTTTCCAGACCCTCCAGCAGATTTAAGCAGTCTTGCTTAAAGTTAACTTAGATGTGGTTATGTACCTAATTAGAAAAACAAAGTGCTTATTTTCAGGATGTGCTGTGAAAGTTCCCTGTAACCGTAACCTCAATAACAACTCTGTCCTTAGCCAACTGTATAGACCACGTGCTATTACAGATACATGTTCTAACACAGGTTTCCAATCTGAGTGGGAGAATGTTTCACTCTCAAAGTTTTTGCAGGTATTTTAGATTGTATTTTATCTAATATATTTAGTGCCCATTAACCTAAGTTGGAATCTGGGTGCTAACAGTAGAAGACAACTGCAGAGGGCTATCCAAGGTGCTCATGCCTGTTGATTATGAACTACAACAAACTAGGGAGTAGGGGGTCACAGAGTCAAAGTCGGGCTGGTAACAAAGAAAGAAAGAAATCACTGGACTTTATTACTGACAGATTAGACTACTGAGAGGAATGACAACTCTTTACAATGGTACAAGTTTTTACACTTCATTTCCTCAATGTTACAAGGACTCTGGTACCATTTTTAGGGTAATCTGAAAGTTTCTATTTACATAGATATATTCTCTAGGACTTCTCTGTCCTATTATCACTATAATTCACATTATTACTTTTAAAGATTATTCCTAGAAATAACTGCAAGAACAGTTAGTTCAATCTGTTAAAGTAGCCTTGAAAATAAACCAAAAAATTATATTGGAGACCTAAATAGATAACTGTGTCATCTCATGAGAAAGGAGGATAGATCAGAAGAGGGTGATTACTTGCAGTATATGCCACTTACTAATAATGATTAAAGGTCAGGCTGTGAAAATTTGCTTACTAAAAAAGAGTAGGCATCAGGTTAGCCAGCCATCATCTATTTTATTTCTGTTCATTAAGATTTCCCATTGATCAAAGCTATATTAAAAAGGAGACAGCTAGGTTATATTTTCAGAACTCATAAAAATGCATAAAGCTAGATATCATCATTACCTTACATATAAACTAAGGTCCAGAGAATTCAAAGAAACTTGTCCAAGATTATACAAATATGTCCTTCATGTTTTAAAAATAACAACAAAATAGCCTTGGCTGGTATAGCTCAGTGGATTGAGTGCAGGCCTTTAAAGCAAAGGGTCACCAGTTCAATTCCTAGTCAGGGTACATGCCTGGGTTGCAGGCCAGGTAGCCCAGTAGGGGACACATGAGAGGCAACCACACATTGATGTTTCTATCCCTCCACACATTGATGTTTCTATCCCTCTTTCTCTCTCCCTTCACTTCTCTCTAAAAATAAAACATTTTTTAAAAATAACAAAAATAAATCAAACTTGAAGAAGTTATTATTAGCAATTTGTAGAACCAGAATGAAAATTTCAACCACTGAACTGTTTATTCAATGTACCATGTTCATGCAGCCTAACATCAAATCAGTGTTACAGATCTGAATTCATCTTGGTCAACCTCTACACACATACAACCAAAGATTCTATAAACTGAAAAAATAAAGATATACAATGACAGAATATGTAAAGAAATAAGAGCACTGTTTCTATCATATTATTGCTCACTCCTATAAAAAAGTAGGGCAAAAAAGTCCTGTCAGAGTCTTCTTGTTTTCCCAAATAAGCATAAGCCTAATAGAAAACTTTGGACCTTCGCATTTTCACTTAAGAACATATTTATTTAAGTATGCAGGAGATTGCAATCTGCAGCTTTGTAAACATGTTTTCTGGGCTTACTCATTCACTGTTTAATCATCCCGGGCGTAAAAGACATTTATGATAATGCTAATGATACTTTATTGAGCCAGGAGCGTGAAATCTTTAATGCTTATAAATTTAGGTCTAGATCAAAAGATATTTGCAACAGTATATATAGTAAAGCTCCTATTTGTGTAAAGTAAAGGAGGTATATTCGTTTCAATACGCACAGAAAAGTACAAGGACACAAAGATATTTCTAACAGTGTAATGATGAGAAAATGGAGACAGGCTAGGGTGGGAAAAAAACCTACTTTCACTATTTACTAGTATTATTTGAATAGTTTTTTTAATGTTTATGAAATATTTTTTCAAATAAAAAAAGATCTTTGATACTGATACAACTACAACTATAGGACATATAATTTGTTCTTTACTCCCACACTCAAAGAATTAAGATTCATATAAATAATATAATTTTAAATATCCAGTTTCATTCTAAATAAAAAATAAAGTTTATACCCCAATTCTACCTTTATATTAGAAACAAACATTTAACTTTTAGATAGAAGTATACTAATCTTATGTGTTATTTTCATGGGTTCACTGGTACTACTGCTTAAGTCCTGAAAAAGCCTGTAAAATCTCCCATTTTTGTCTTCTATAAATAACAGGTAAAATTTGAACTTCACAAGAAATTTTCTACTACATACATTATAGAGATTTCAATGAATCCCTCTATAGACCAACAGAAACAGAAATCACAGAAAATATATAAAGTAGAATGACACTGCCTCTTAAAAAAAACATTAGAAAAGGTGATTCAGTTTTCATTTATTTTCATGATGTTTTCTTCATGATCCAAGTATCTTAAAATGCAAAGAAAACTAACTTTTCATGATGTGTCAGGGACTGGCACTAAAAAAATTTTCAGACTGCAAATGAGTTATACAAATGAAATATCAAATGGAGATCCAGTTATCAAAATGAAAGCACTCAACATATTAAGAGTTCACAATTATTTGTTTAAAGCACATAAAAAAGTCAACTTGCTAACCAAAGACTGCAGAGATTTGGAGAGAATAGACTGTTAACATAAAGATTAAAGAACTTGAAACAAATATTAAAAAGAAATTTGTGCCTTTATTAGAATGGTGTTAGGCCTTAAATATATGAATTTTGGTAATCAAATGATTCACTTTTTAATAAGAAATGACACTACAGTACTGGAATACAGGTCCAACAGTCTTGTCTTTACTTTTCCTTTAAAGCAACAAACAGAATGCAAGTAATCAGAAAGCACTACCAGGGATCAGTTCATCCAAGATGCTAGCTTCTTAGTTCCAAAAGCACTTGCAAAGAAAACCACTGGGGCAGCACAGGGGGACGGCAGCAATTCATAATAACTGGAATCCCATGAGCATGTGTGTACGTCAAGTCTCACGAGGCTATTTCTTGAATTTATCCTTTACTTGGTCACAGTTTTTGTACTCAAATACTAGTTTTTGACTTTTTTCCTCAAAGTATAAAAAGTATGAAATATAAACAAGCTCTTGCACTGCACACTTAGAAGTGTACAATTCAAGCATTATAGAGCTATCTACATACCGATAAATCCCATCAAATCTTGGATAATTCAATAATATACAAAATATCGGGGCACAGAAAGAACTAAAACCCACTTCTTTTTGTTACACATAAGATTCAAATATTCAATCTAAAGAAAAACACAATCATTTTTGGCTTTCCTCTACATTCGCATCTTGATATAGTTATTAAAATATTCCTGTATAATTATGTTTGGTCTCATTATTTCAAGTCAGGTTTAAAACCTCAGAACCAGCCATCCAGACAAAACAAGTAATCAGAAAGATTATTTCTTTCCCACCTCCCTAACCCCAATAACTATGAAGTCAATTTTACGACATGACTCCGAACACTGGATTGTGACGACAAATGCTAGGTCCAATTTCTTCATAATCCTTTTTGGTGTGGCATACTTGGTAGAACTCAGGCTGAAAACAAAAACATGTATTTTCATAAGAGTCAAAAATCTACCATTTTTCAATATGCTTTAATATAGACTTATTAATTCTAAAATGTTTATTATCAGTCTAGGAATAGTACTTAAACAAAGCTTAGAAACCCTAGCAACCATGACTTAAAATCACCTACAAACCTAACTCAAAATGGAAAGGGAGTGTTTAATTCATGGCCCTCCACCTCCTCAATACCTATTTGTTCTAGATTTTGAAATTTTGAGGAATGGACGGTTGATTCTCAGATGCCAAAACTACTGTATTGAGGTTTTCCCAAACTATATATTGAATTAATAATCCAAAGAAACAGCATTAATCTGAAGCACAGGTAAACCACTGTTAGCCATGCTACAAAAACTTGTCAACTTGCTTTCCTCGTGCTAGGTCCGGTATGCACAGACCTTCCGTGCTCTTTCAGTTATCTCATTTCTATCAAAGGGCAAAACTGCAAACTCAACTAGGTCATGAAGCACAAGTGAAGACAAATAAAATTAAGGAAAAAATACTTTTATCTCTTATTTTTAATGGCTTTAATCTCTTACAGTTTTCAATAATTCAGATAAAAACACCTTCATTTTATTTAACACTGTGTATTAAGGGATAAAGTACCAATATTTATTAGGCTAATGACATTAAAATACCTTTTAAAGAGGCTTTTAGATGTTTTGGTTTGGGAATAGGGCTCTTACAATTCCCTTTACTTGGTTTAGACCATGGTACTTCCTATATAGTGAAACATTACTTTTAACTCAATGCTTTTAAATATTTACACAGAAAAAACAAGGACGTCCTTGAATCTGTATTACCACAGGGTTAAAAGAATTTTCCCTACAGATAAATTTAAACACTAAATGCTCATTCTAAAAAAATGTCTAGCTAGCAAAGAAAAATATGAACATTAAATCTAAATGACTTGCATTTTTAAAAAATACCATGTACATATGTATATGATTTTAAAACTTTAAAACATTAAAAAAATTTCCCTTGTTCTTTGAAATTTTTTAAGTATTAAAAGATTCTTCTATCTAAATAAAACACAAACAAAAATCAAATTATAAAAACAAGCTTCATCTCACTTACCGTGGAAGCCAGCATCGATCCTCCAAACCAAACTGCGTATCGCTGCATGTGATGTGTAATGACTTGTACATCGATAGGTTTCGGCTAAAAAAGGCATAGCAAGATCAGTTCAACAGCGAGTTAAAATAACAGTTCCTGTATTATTTGCCTTAAATTTAAATTTACACACATCTAATGTAATGTTTCACATACCTAAAAATAAATGAAACTTTAATTTAAAACATGAGGGTACACACTGGGCAAAATGATACAGCAGAAAACTATTAAGCTCATTTAATTTTTTTAAAAAACATAACCACATTCAAGTAGGGGAAGGGACTAATCCAAGTGACTTATGAATCCAGGATTATGATTATGCCCTCAGAATGAAGATAAAAACAAAACAAATGCTGAACTGTAGTTAGTGGGCCTATTTCTCATAGTGGTATGGATCAACAATTCTAAAATTACTATAAACACATATTCCAGGATTGAGCAAAAACATAAAATATATTGTAGATAACAGAAGCCAGGTTTCTCACTGGCAGAGATGGGCATTACAAATATGGAAAAGTAGAAGGTTAGAGTGAACCTTCTAGTTTTCGGGAAGTGGCAGTATCAGTATGAATTCAGCTCTAATTTACAAAGAGAACTAGATACAGATGTGCATGCGCACACAAACACACACAAACATCCTAACTCTGATAACCAAAAAGGCTTAGCAGTGACACCCAGAAGCAATAAATACATCTTGTGTCCAAAACTTGATTTCTTAACAGCATTCTCCATTAAAATGAACAAGGATGGCTTCAGGATAGGAAAGGGGTGATTCCTAGATTGGTGAAGAGAATGAATAGGATGAGCCTGGAATATCTTGCTGTGCCAAAAAAGTAAGAAAGTGCTTGAAGAATACTGGGAACACATCAAAAAAGCTAGGCTCCATTGCCCAAATTTGAGAAAATATGAGCGTCAAAATTAATAATATTAACAGTATTAATAACATGTTAATATTAAATCACGGTATTAATAATGTACCCTATGGAATAATATGAGGTCAGCGGTTTATACAGATATTACTGAATTAATAAATGAATGAATAAATGAGAAGGGAAAACTCATCCGTAGGTCAAATGAGACTAAAAACCATAAAAGGATTGATGGAATTTACAAAATACCATTTGGCAACTACCACAGTAATAACTATTTTAGGAAATATGAATGTTAAAGCCAGTGGTTGAAAATTTGATGAGAATCAGGATAGTTACATAGTCTGAATGTAATCTCCCTATAAGATTATTAAATGTAAAAGAAAAAAATAATAACCTCATAGTAGAAAAATCTGAGACACCAAGTGATCTAAATTAACATGAGGGACAAATCATATGTGTCTAGTGATAAAGGTACTAAAAGGGTACATCATTTCTGTGGTATTACTGCCAAAAGTACATAAAAAACTGAACCTAATCATAAGGAAAACATCAGACAATCTGAAAATGGAAAATACTCTGCAAAATGACTTATACTATTTAAAAATGTTAATTTTTAGTAAAGACTAAGTAATTGTTCCAGACTGAAGGGGCATGGTAACTAATTAAAAGATGTAATCCTAAATTGGGCCCTAGACCAAAAAAATTATGTACCATTTCCTTTTGTTATTAAAAAAAATAAATAAATAAGAGAACTGTTGAAATTTATATCACATCTATAACTAGATATTATATTCTATCAAGATGAAATTCCTGATTTTTAAAATTGTAATGTCCTGTCTATAGGACACATTAAACTATTAGGGGTAACAGGCCACCACAGGTATAACTCATGCCCAAACAGTTCAGGAAAATATAATTCTTGCATGTGTAGGTATGTGTGTATATTGTGTATATAAATATATTTATAGAAATAGAAAAATAAAGCAAATATATGATACATTTGGGGAATCTAGGTGAACTATATAAAAATTCTCACTAGGTTCTGCAACTTTTCTGTATGAAATTATTAAAAATATTTTTTAAAAACTTACAAAATGATGCCCTGGCTGGTGTGATTCAGTGGATTGGGTGCTGGCCTGCGAACCAAAGGGTTGGTGGTTCGATTTTCAGTCAGGGTATATGCCTGAGTTTCAGGCCAGGTCCCCAGTAAGGGGCATGCGAGAAGTAACCACACATTGATGTTTCTCTCCCTCTCTCCTTCCCTCCCTCTCTCTCCAAAAATAAATAAAATCTAAAAAGAAAAAAATACTTACAAAATGACTTTCGAGTAAAATAAAAGGGAAAGAAGCAGAATCCTACATCAAGTTTTCCCTATGTCACTAAATGTCAGTACACTGCTGACATCACTGGCCAGGGGGAAATCCCTCATTTCTTATTTAGAAATGTACCAAAAGCTTTAAAATATGTTAAACAGTTTTACTTCATTGAAATACTACTCAAAAACCAGCATTTCTTTTTTCATTTCACATAGCTGTAATGAGTCCACTCACTACAAACTAAACCAGCAATTTTCAACCAGTGCCTCAAGAATTTTTAAAACATGCAATAAATACCTGTTTACAGGAGCACTGACCTCTTTTCCCATAGATTGTCAAATAAAATGACAACAGCCAACACAACAATAGCCATCTGGTGTGAATGAGTCAAAATTATACCCATTTTTTTGTCAGATCAGCAAAAAATATAACATTTTTTGGTGTGCCACAGAATTTTAGCAATTAATTTGTGTACCATGAGATCAAAAAGGCTGAAAACAGCTGAACTAAATAAACTACTGCTTAAACATACTTTTTAACTGCACTACAAAGAATAGGTTTCAGATCATCAAAATTTAGGGGCTGAAAACAGTCAGTTGTCATACAATTTCTCAAGAGACCGCGAGTTCTAAAGTGCAATATTTTACTTTTAAGTAATTCTGACTGATATGGTAGCCTCAGATGGATCCCTCATTCTGGTAATTTTCCAACTGAATAAAATGTGTTTTATTCAGCAATATATCCTCTTGAATAAACATTTTTGTTTCAATATTTGACATTTAAGAAGTATGAAACATAAATCTCTCTTACAGCTACAACTAAGAATATTTTCTAGAAATGTACGTAATATCCTAGGATCTAGTGGAATCAAATAACAATATAGATATGAATCTATAATATTAACCACTTTGCATTAGAATATCTGACAGGCTCCTCCTATTTTCCTAAATAAAAGCAAGCAAAGTAGGCAGACATTTCACATTTCCATTACCAAGGCACTCTCAACCTTCCCACCAATAATAGAAAAAAACACCAACCTTCAATCTACCACCACTCAATTCCTCACTTAATTTCAGCCTGGCATCAACAGTTCTTTTCAGATCTCTTTGCAAGCGACGTCCGAAGTCCCTGAACATGGTTGACCCTCCAGAGAGGACAATATTCTGTGTTAGTGGAGAAAAGTAAATAAGTAAGTATGACCATTATTTAAAAAGAAAGAATAAAAATTTTAAAGATATAAAAATGGTACTAAAACCCTATTGTAGCCTATTGGAGAGAAGTGTTTTAAAATTTAATATTCCACAAGGGAGAGAAGATAAAGGAAGTTTTTAACAATATGACCTTGAGTAAGAATTTAGCTGCAAATACTGACCTTGTAGAGAGGACGTCTAACATCAATGGGACAATTCTGAATTACTTCATCTACAACTTCTGAGATAGGTTGAGTAAAGTCTGGATTAGCAAACTGAAAAGTAAGTAAAGTTGGATATATAATAGAAGTCTGAACATTATTGACTTAAATGTCACAATTAAAAATTAAGTTTGAAGAACATTTTTAACCTCATTCCATTTCCGTAATGATTTAAACTATCAAACAACTTTCCATCTCAAACCTATCTCACATTTTTTTAACCAATCTGTTAAAAAAAATCTGAAATGTATGTTGTATAACAACACACATTTACCTACCACCCCAAATAACCTCTAGAGCCTGAGAACCTGTCAACAGCTTAAGAGATTTAATCCACAAACCCTAGACAGACAATATTAACAATCTGACAGAAAATGTGTTCTATAATACTCATTTTTAAAAATGGTATCAAGATGTTAATATACAATTTGCAATTCTCTACACTGACCTTTGTTAACCATACTTTTCAGTATTTACCTAAAACAATAATACACACACATACACACATAGATAACCTTCCCATAATACTTTCCCTACCTTTAAGATAGTTTATTGTGCTATACCATGAGCAAGTAAAAGGCAGGGATAGGGGCCATTCAGTCCTGTGCTGTATTTCTCTACACCCTTCTCGAGCAGTTTTTAATTGAGACTATACAAAAATAAAAAATATACAGAACCTTTAAATATTCACATAACCTGGATCCACCCACAGAAAGAAGTAAAATCTGATTTGAATATTATCTTTTGAACAATTTCAGGGACTACAGTGTTGTAGAACCCCAAGTGACAACAAGTAGAACAATATGAAGTAAAACAACAAGCAATGAATATTTACTAAATAAATGAAGGAAAAAATAATTAAAAAATTAACAATAAATTGTTGGAGGTTATTCAATACTTTAATACTAACAGGCTCAACCTAGGGTCCCTATTAAGAATATTTTGGGGCCTTTTATTTTCAGTAAAAGGATCAGTCTTGCCTCTAACTGCCTCCGATTAGGTCTCCATATTACTACAAGTGGTTATCAAGGGACAAATACTCTCAATCCTCTGAAAAATTTATGATAAATACACCCAACTAATAAACAGCAATCCAAATAGCTCTGGTTGCCCTGGCTGGTGTGACTTGGTGGATTAAGTGCCAGCCTGTGAACAGAAAGGTCACCAGTTTGATTCCCAGTTGCGGCACATGCCTGGGCTACAGGCCAGGTCCTGAGTTGGGGACATGGGAGAGGCAACAGATAGATGTTTCTCTCGCATATTGGTATTTCTCTCCCTCTCTTTCTCCCTCCTGTCGCCTCTTTCTAAAAGTAAGTAAATAAAATCTTTAAAAAATAGCTTTGCCAAAAAAATGTTAATCTCCTTAAAAAAAAAAAAAAAGCAAAGTCCCAAACCCATCCCTTCTAAAAATAGTTCTTGTATCTGTGATAAATTTAACAGTTTAAAAATAAATATCTTTACTCTTGCACACATTTTATCTTCACTATTAAAGTTCAGATGCCTATACTTTCATCTAATCAAAACAAAAAAGAGTGTCCTTCAATGACAGAGGAACTATGACAGAAATATCTCCAACTACAGTGGGAAGAATCTTAAAATTCACTTGGGAACTGACACAGTTCATATGATATAAAAAACAGGTCTATTCTTGAAAAACATGGTGAACTGAATGCACGTATCTCATTATGTTCTATCTCTACTTAAAGCACCACTAAAGAGAATTTTTTTAAAGGTATAATCCCAGGATGTCCACACTGTCAACTCCCCAACTTTCACCTCCCACTGATGCAACAAACTGCTTCTATCAGACCATTCCACTGAAATTGCTCCCCTAGAATCACCAATAATCTGGATGCTAAAAAACCTACGAGTATTTCTCAAGTTTCCTCTCTCACCATACTGTATCAACTGACAATACTATTTAACCTCACTTCTTCAAACATTCCCTTCTCTTAATGTTAGCACCACAATCCCTTGGCTTGGCTTCTCCCATTCTGCAATCTTCAGTATTCTTGTCAGGCTCTCTTACACTACCTGTCCATAAAGTGCTGGTGTTGACTATGGGCCCATTCTTCCCCTTCTTCCCACATCTTCTACCTGACCAATCTCTTCTTTGTTCCACATGTGGTGAGGTATTCACATCTATCCTCATTCAAGAACCCACCAGTTCAAAACCCTTAGAATTCCAAGTTTTCATAGTGGAACCTTTTTAAGATTCGTAATAGTCATTTCATGTTTCCACCTCACCTATTCTTCCCCTTCACTGTTCCTAATTTGAGTGGATAGCACATCTAGTTGCTCACATTACAAACTTGGGAATCATCACAGAACCTTCATACTCATTCCTCTTACACCTCAGCAATCAGTTAAGTCATTTTGATCCTATTCGTTTATTCTTACCTCCTTTCCCATTCTCACTGACCTACTGACATTATGTATCTTTCATCTGAAAACTGCAATAAACTCACCTATTTCCAACACAATTCACACCTCTCTTCCAATCTATCCACTCCAGTGCAGCCACAGTGACCTTCCTAATACCATACATAAATCTGTGTCATTTCCATGCTGAAGTTTTCTGCAGGAGTACAGAATCCTGTAACTCCTTTGCACAGCATATTAATCCCTCATGAGCACCTACCTACCTGGATCCATCTTCTACCTTCTTCCTTCCTTTACATTTTACTGTCTAGTTCTCTCATATATCCCAGACCTCTACGTAGAAAGGTATCTGGGTAGATATCTCCTCTGCCAGAAAGACACTCCCTTAGCATACCTGCCTAAGAAATACTCACTCATCTTTAAGTCTCAGTTCAACTGTTAACTCTAGAAAGTTTCTCTGGTTCTCCCAAGCAAACTTACTGTATTTTTCAGACTATAAGATACACACATCCCCACCCCCAATTTGGGAGGAAAATGGGGGTGTGTCTTATAGTCCAAATGTAGCTTACCTGACTCATGGGGGGTAGGGGGGTTGGGGACAGTGGAGCGTTCTCCACCCCTGCCCTGTCCCCCCATTTTCCTCCTCTAAAACCTAGGTGCATCTTATGGTCCGAAAAAATACAGTAGATGCTCTTTGCTTCTACTCCCTCACCTGATACATGCATCCATTAAAGCAACTACACCTGTTTAGATATTCATCTCTCTTATTCTTTAAGCTTGATAAGAGCAAGACAAAGTTTCTGAATATTCACTGCTGAAACTGAGACCATAGCAATCATATTCACTCACTATTTGCTAAATGAATAAGAGCAGGTATTTAACATTAGTAATTCTATTAATAAAGTGAAATTTCTTATAAGCTACAAGAACCTGTCATCATTAAAAGCACATTTTTTTTATTAATATAGCCTGTATGTTACTAACATTTTATAGAGACAGAAGACTATTTTGCTAATAATTTAATATTTTTATGTCAATTGAAGGTTCTTTTATAATGGTCATTTTACATTTTCTTTAAATAATCATAAATTTGAAGGACTCCCCTCTTTCCATGACCCTAAAAAAGCCACAAATGCTAAAGGTTTTATTTTTCTAAATATATGAAAATAATAACTGTTTAGCCTGTTTTAACATAGGTCATTTTTCTTTTTTAAAAATATTTTTACTTTTTAAATTTCTTAAAAGATTTTATTTTCAGAGAGAGGGGAAGAGGAGAAAGAGAGGGAGAGAAACATCAATGTGTGGTTGCCTCTCACGCACCCCCCACTGGGGACCTGGCCCACAACCTAGGTATGTGCCCTGACTGGGAATTGAACCAATGACCCTTTGGTTCACAGGCCCACGCTCAATCCACTGAGCTACACCAGCCAGGGCTCTTTCTTGAAAAAATATAACTCATTATATCATTTTAGTATACAAAAGAAAGTTCCTGAGATTAACTGTCCCTGAATAACCTTATAGTTCACTAACATTTTTTACTGAATATTTTTAAACAATTCCATCTAAAAAAAATTACCTCTGGATGAAAGAAGATCTCAGGTCCCAAGAATCTCTCATAACCAACATCAATGGAAAATTCTTTCTTTGAGATAGCATTGATTCCAGTATACTGTTTAATCCACTTTGATCCATCTGTGTCATACTTGTTAAATTCTTTTACTAAATCTGGGCAGACATAACTATAGCGCTCCTAAAAAAAAACAAAACAGACAAACAAACAAACAAAAAAACCCAGGTAATTTTTTTCCTCTTATATCACGAATGGTTTAAAAAAAAAAAAAAAGGCATAGTTTCAGTAAACTAGAAACAAAAAAATCTTCAGAAAATAAAATTAGAAAATTAAGCTAAAGAAAATTTTGTTGGGATATCAATGTATGTGTAGTAAAAATAGACAATTCATTTCCTACACATAATTCCTGGCTTCATATATGAATAGATTATGATTTGATAAATTAAAGAGTCAAGTTCTACTATTTCAATGTTATTTCATGAAAACATTCATTAATGTCATCCAACATTTTATACTGTTTCAGTAGTTAATTGAGTCTATATTCTAGAGAGGAGAAAGTGTAAAATACACAAGAATTAAAGAATAATAACTGATTAATCCACACAAATTAATATATATCCTATCACCTACCAGGAACAAAACTGATTATGGTCTAACTACATAAGCAAAAGAAAGAAGGCCGAAAATATAGACTATTCTTTTTCACTCTATCACCTGCAAGGCTGGATTATTGTGTATTTGGTTATATGTCCCATGTAAAAGTTATCATCTAAAATGCAATTCAAAAATGGTATGGGTTATAACATTCTATTTGCAATTTTTGGACTCTTGACTACCAATCTCATTAAATCTTTACAAAGAAAAACATATATTTCCCATATTTTTACACATCAAGAATTGTACACAAGATAGATGCAAACATTATTATTGATCATCAAGACATAAAAGGAAAGAATATTAGAAAACAAAAGATGATGTGGTTATGTTGTACTAGGTCTTCTTTCTCCAAAGCATGGAAGTAGGAATTACATAGAAATAATGACCTTAAAATACATTCAGACTGAGGATCAGTATTCTCTAGAATAGATTTAAATCCTTGGTGTGTGTTTTTTTTTTTAACTCTCTATATAAACTCATCTCTTTAAACCCAAAGATGTTAAAACAATAGTGTTCATGTTAATTTTATACATACTTAATACTGACGCCACCAACTTGGGGTGACTTCTGGCAGTTATTTGGTAATTCCTTTACTACTTAGGAAGTAGCAAATTCATTTTCATCCCTAACCTTTAAAGCAGGGGTGTCAAACTCATTTTCACCAGGGACTACATCAGCCTTGTGGTTGCCTTCAAAGGGCTGAATTAGGACTGTATAAATGTAACTACTCCTTAACAGTTAAGTGAGAGCTCGGGGCTGCCACCAGGTAGAAACAAGGTGCCAGGCCAGATAAAAGAAGGTGGAGGGCCGGATGCAGCCTGCAGGCCAGTGTTCATCACCTATGCTTTAAAGAGTGAGAAAAACCCTATAATCATGCAAAGATAGATAAATTAATGAAGTTTTTTTTTGCCAGGGAAGTTTTCCTTATATTCAAAACATGTGATAGACCCACTGAAATTTTTTTAGGTATATTGACAAATGATAAATTTAAAAAGCAAGGCTAAGTATTTTGATAGTTTATATGAAACACTGATATAAAAAACTTATGTAGCATATAAATTATTAAAATACCTTACACACAAGCCTTCACATTTTTCTATTTGTCATTAACACTTGAGTCAACTATTCTATAGCCAAAACAATCACATCAAAAACATTCTGTTAACAGAAAACAATTAAAATTAAAATAATGAACTCAGTGAAGAAACTGAGATTGAGAACTCTGAAGTAAACTAATTTATTTTACAAAAGGAAATAATCACCAAAATATATGTTAGTCAACTGTAGGAATGTTCTTTTATGCTAAGTCCTCTCAAATGATGAAATGTGAAGAGAACAGGCTGGGCTGATAATCCCCCAAAATTTCCTTGTAAGAAATACAAAAAGACACATATATAATTAAGAGTAATGATTTGTAACTGGTTAACAATTTTTTAAGTACTGTTCTTAAGAATTTTTCATGTTAACATTATAAAAGTGATTTTAATTTCTAACTCAATTATACTTTCATCACTCTTTACCTTTACTGCCTTAGCAGTTTCCAAAGACTGCTCTGGAGGGATTCCTACTTCTCGGTCTCTCAGCAATTGCTGAATAAAATATGTTATATCTCGTCCTGCGATGGGAATGTGCTTAATACAGCTGCCAATCACATACCCTTCAGCCTACACAGGAGAAAAAAAAGTATCAAATTTACTGTATCTTCAAAATTAATATAACCCAAATAATTAGCTATTTAAAGACCTACACCTAAAGTTAGTGTCTTAATTACTGTTTTATCCCAGGACAATTCTTGCAGTCTTTTTATTTCTTAACTGTATTCCTCATAGTTTCCTTATCACAGAATTTATAATACTGTACAGGTAACAAGAATGGCCAGCAATTTAGACATAATCTGCCACTGATAAGAGTTTATAACCAAGACTAAAATGGGTCAATAACAGAAATAATGATTTTCAGAAGTATTAAACATTTTACATAGCAGACTTCAGATGAGATGATTTTTAAATCTTCCATAATTTCAATAAAAACTCAGGTTGCATTACAGGAATTTAATCATTAATTCACAAAGTAGCTATCATTTTCCCCAAAGAAGTAGGTACCAATTTCACAAGCCCGAGATATTCCACACACCATCATAATGACAAAGTTCTGCAGAATGAATTCATAAATTTAGTGACACAAATAAGAAGTACAAAAAATAAAAAAATGTATTAGCAAAGTTAAATTTCATTCATAAAGAATGTCAGAGATGTCCTCATCTGCCCATGACAAAATAGTTGTGATTGAATTCATCCTCTCACCTTAAAAATACGACAGGACAAATTATATGAAATTAGGTTTTCAGATATTAGAGAGCAGGCACAGTAGAAGTGATCCCAAAGATAAGGGAAAACAAACAAGGTGAAAGCTACAAATATCCCATCTTGCTGCCCAGGGAGAGTTCTTACGCAGCTAAAATGGGACAGAGAACCCAGAATTGGGTGGTCGCATTAGGTTGAGGATATGTAATTTAGATCTCAGGGATGTCAAGGGAGCTACAGTTTGCAAGTCAGACTACTAAAGTGCAAAAAGCAGCATAGACAGAGAGCTCTGGATTTCTGAAAAGAAGAATCACCTTAGCTAACTAGTAATCATCACAGGCATGTGAGAAAGTCATTAAGGCCAGAAAAAGAACCTCTGGAAAGGAAGGAGTGAGCAGAGCAATACCCAACTCATATATAGCTGGGATTAGTTTATGTTCCCATTAGCCTGATTTTTAAGACCTCAAACATAGAGCACTTAATAGACTCTTCAGAAAAATACTGCCTCAATACTGGGGACAAAGTAGGCCTAGAACAAAATGTTGTCCTGCACATGCTTAATAATGCTGTAAAAAAGAGCCTATGAAAAGATCGAATTCCTAGTAACTGTGTGCCAAGAAAAAAACTTTAAAAATATTTATTTCTTAAAGTTTATTTTATTGATTATGCTATCACAGTTGTTCCAACTTTTTCTCCCCTTTCTCCCCTTCCACTCTGCACCCCCCACCCGCCAGCATTCCCCCTCCACTTAGTTCATGTCCATGGATTGTACATGTAAGTTTTCTGGTAACTTCTCCATTTCCCATACTATTCTTAACCTTCCCATCTATTTTATGCCTACCAATTATGATTCTTATTCCTTGTACCTTTTCCCTTATTCTCCCCCTCTCCCTCCCCACTGATAACCCTCCATGTGTTCTCCATTTCTGTGATTCTATTCCTATTTTAGTTGTTTGCCTAGTTTGTTTTTTTTGTTTTTTTTTTTTGTCTTAGGCTCTAGTTTTGAGTTTGTTGTCATTTTACTGTTCATAGTTTTGATCTTCTCTTTCTTAGATAAGTCCCTTTAACATTTCATATAATAAGGGCTTGGTGATGATGAACTCCTTTAACTTGACCTTATCTGGGAAGCACTTTATCTGCCCTTTCATTCTAAATGATAGCTTTGCTGGACAGAGTAATCTTGGATGTATGTCCTTGCCTTTCATGACTTCAAATACTTCTTTCCAGCCCCTTCTTGCCTGCAAGGTTTCTTTTGAGAAATCAGCTGATAGTCTTATGGGAACTCCTTTGTAGGTAACTTTCTTCTTTTTTCTTACTGCTTTTAAGATTCTCTCCTTACCTTTAATCTTAGGTAATGTAACTGTGATGTGTCTTGGTGTGTTTCTCCTTGGATCCAACTTCGCTGGGACTCTCTGAGCTTCTGGACTTGTATGTCTAGTTTTTTTTGCCATATTGGGGAAGTTTTCCTTCATTATTTTTTCAAGTAAGTTTTCAATTTCTTGCTCTTCCTGTTCTCCCTCTGGCATCCCTATGATTCAGATGTTGGAATGTTTAAAGTTACCCTAGAGGTTCCTAAGCCTCTCCTCATTTTTTTGAATTCTTGATTTCTTTATTCTATTCCAGTTGGATGTTTATTTCTTCATTTTGGTCCAAACCGTTGATTTGAGTCCCAGTTTCCTTCCCTTCACTGTTGGTTCCCTGTATATTTTCTTTTATTTCACTTTATATAGCCTTCATTTCTTCCTTCATGTTGCGACTGAACTCAGTGATTTCTGTGAGCATCCTAATTACCAGTGTTTTGAAGTCTCCATCTGATAGGTTGGCTATCTCCTCGTCACTTAGTTCTTTTTCTGGCATTTTGATCTGTTCTTTCATTTGGGCCATATTTCTTTGTCTCAGCACACCTGTTATGTTGTAAGGGGCAGAGCCTTATATTCTCCAGGGCGGGGCAACCGTCTGTGCTGTGTTGTGGTGCTCTAAGTGGGGCAGGGGTCAGAGAGGGAGCAATGCCACTTGCCAGCTTGCTCAGCTCTTGCTCACTGTTCGTTACTTCTCTTGCTTCCCACAAGCGGATTGTAAACTTTCAGGTGCTTATTCATAGAGAGGTGGGCTTGTGAATGTTCTGAGATCCCATGGACCTCTCCAAAAGACTCTCCTGTGAGATAGGGAGTTTCTCCCACTGCCCTAACCCCCACAAGTTTTTAAAGCCAAAGGTTTTGATGCTTTTGATTTCCCTGTGCTGGAACCCTGGGCTGCACAATTTGTCTCGCTCCCCAGTTGTTCCTCCCGGCTTATCCATACACAAACGTAGTAAGTCCTGTCCATCAGCCTCCACCTCACCTGCCCAGTCCGCCAGCCACCACCTTGCCACGTGTCCTTGCCAAGCTGCCATCTCCGTCCCTCCTACCAGTCTGGATGAATGTTTCTTCTTTAACTCCTTTGTTGTTGAACTTCCATGCAGTTGTGATCTCCTGGAAGTTCTGGTTGTTTTTTATTTTTAAATTGGTTGTTACCCTTCTTTTTGTTGTGCAAGAAAGTGAAACATTTCTACCTACGCCTCCATCTTGGCCGAAACTAAAAAACTTTAAAAAAATTTAAAGGAGGCCGCCACTCCGCCCCACTCCTGGACAATGCACCCCAGCATCTCCCCACTAGGTCACTGGCAAGGACTCAATTTCTTACGCTGAGAGCTAGAACTTGATGACTTTTCTTCTCCCCAACAAGGTGCCCAGTGCCCAGTCAAGCTGGCTTGCAAAACTCTCAGTGGTGGCTCAGCTCCTGACCCTTAGGGGCCTGTGCTATCGCAGGTACCCGCAGCCAGGACAGGTGCACTTTCCCGGACAGGAGGCAAGAGCATTTCATCAAGGCCCTGCCAGAATACCATGTGGTAGTGCCCGTAAGAGTAGATGCACATGGGCATTTTCTGTCATATCATCCCTTCCACAGCAGCAGGAGGAAGAGGGCCATAGATGACCCAGAGGACTGAGTGTACTATAGATTTTGTTAGGAGGAAAAGGACCTGTTTTTCAACTTGATGGTCAATGAGGGATTTCTTCCAAGAGCTACATCATGGAGAAAAGGCATGGCAGCTTCTCCCATGTTAAGATGGTGGCTTCCTCTGGGACCCCCTGCTACCTCAGGGGCACCATTCTGCAGCAATGCACCAGAGTTGGGACTACAGCCCTCAGTTCCTGCCATGGATTGGTAACTTCTGCCACAGGTCAAAAGTGGCAATGCTGACAATCACCTAGACCCTGAGTCTGAAACCCACAGAACAGGCCTCAGTGCTCAGAAGGTGGGGAGCTGTCTTGGTACCAGTCACCCTTCAGGGATTCTGTGTCCTTATGTTACCATTCTGGGCAGGACCCTTTCTGGGTGTCAGAAGGTACTTGAGAGGACCTGCCCAATTCTAGCTTTCGCAGTCGCCTTGGCCATGGGGCAAGGCTCTCAGGACTACGTCTGTTACCTGGAGTTTTCCTCTTAGGGAGCTATTCAGTTGCCATGACAATATATTTTGTTTCCTGTGGTAGTAATGGTGAAAAGTAGCCAGAATAAAATGGAGGCAATGAAAGGGTCAGCTTCATCTACACCCATCATAGAAAAATAAATATATATTTAAAGGAGTCCAAACATCCAGGACCTAACAATGTGAATATATAGTACCCAATCAAAAATTATAAGCAAGAAAGAAACCAGGAAAATACAACCCCTGACCAGGAGAAAAATCAATCAATAGAGAAACAGAAATGGTGTCAAAGATATAGAATTAGTAGTCAAGGACATTAAAACAGCTAATATACTCCATTTGATCAAGAAAATCAATGGAAACATGAGAATGAGAGAAATGTAAGCTATAAAAAAAACCCAAACAGGACTTACAAGGACAAAAGCAAATTATCTGATATTAAAAATACATTAAATGTAATTACAGCATATTAAACGATAAGTAAAACATAAACACCTTGAAGACAGAAATAGAAAGTATCCAAAATGGTACAGGGAAAAATAAGGTTAGAAATAATTAAAAAGACTATCAGTTAACTATGAGATAAGGAAGTAAACGAAGGACCGAGCAGATATGTGAATAGTGAACAAAAACTTTCCAGATATGATGAAAACTACACACCCATAGATCCAAGTAGCTCAATTAGAAGAATTGCAGAAAACATTTAGGTACCATCCCAGTCAAACTGCTGAAATCTAGTGAACCCAGAATATGTAAGGAGATAACCTGACAGCAGCCAGACAAGAAACATTACATTCAAAGGAATGAACACTGGAATTACAGCAGACATTTTCAGAAACTAAATAAGTCAGAAGACAGTAGAGCTACATTTTTAAAACACAGAAAGGTAGAAAACTGTCAATCTAAAATTCTATACCATGTAAAATGATCTGTCAAAAATAAAGGCAAAAAAAAATTTTTTTTTCAACAGATGTACATAAGTTGAAAGAATTCATAGTCAGTAGATCAGCATTATAAAAAAAAAACATTAAAAGCCATCATTCAGACAGTAAGAAATGATGCTAGATGAAAATATGGATGTTCACAAAGGAATAAAGAGTACTAAAAATTTTATGTGAGTAAATATAAAAGAATTTTATGTGTTTTTCAAAATCTCTTTTAAAGACAACTTTTTGTTATGGGCTGACTTCTGACCTATCCCTCTCAAAATTCTTATGTTGAAGTCCTAGTCCCCAATATCAGAATGTGACTGCATTTGGAGATAAGGGCATTTAAAGAGGTAATTAAGTTAAAATTAGGTAATTAGACTGGGCTCTAATCTGAGACTGGGACACAAACACAAGGTTTGTAAGTCAAAGAGAGAGGACTCAGGAAGAGGTCAACCCTTCCAAGAACTTGACCTCAAACATTTTAGTTTCAATATCTGTGAAAAAATTAATTTTCTATTGTTTAAGCTTCTCAGTCTGTGGTACTCTGTTATGGCTGCCCTAGCAAAACTAATATACTATTTATAATAAAATAAACTAATATGTACTATTGAGTAATAACATGTAGAAGTAAAACGAGTGACAATGACAATATAGACTAGAAGTTATGAATGTTAGAATATTATTTTGAGTTAGACTGTGATAAGTTAAAGATGGTTATTATTTATAAGCCCTATAAGCAACAACCCCAAGAAATTAGCAAATGACATTAAAAGAACAGCATAGCTAACAAGTCAATAAAGAAGATAAAATAGAACTATTAAAATAATCCATTATTTCAAAAGAAAGCAAGTAAATAAATGATCAATACAAATCTGAGCAGTCATTTTGGATCTAGGAGGCACAATAAAAAAGCTAATATGTCATTAAGATTAGAAGCACAAAGGCCTTGGCAGAAAAATGCTATCTCGGACAACAAACTGATTTGATGCATTTTTCTTAATATCCTTTACTAAAATTCAAATCATTAAGGCACAATCTTATCTTAAGTTTTTCATACAAAAAAACAGTTCCCTAAAAGTCATTAATGGTCATATGCTCAAAAGTGTCATTTAGTTAAGGTATACATCAGTGTGAAATTGTTAATTAAGGATGAGAGAGACTATCAACTGGCTAACAGACACAAACATACATCAAACTGGAACACAGAAGTCCATGTTTAAGAAAACAAAGGAATATATTTGCATTCCAGATACTCCATCAGTTCCTAATTATGAATTAGAAACTATTTCTAATAATTTTCTAATTATTTTCTAGCAGTAGTGCAAAACTATAGCAAAAGAAATATTTTAGAATTTGTTTTTAAAATTTTAACAGTAATTTGAGCAAAGTACATCTATAGCTGAACAAATGGCCAAATAACAGCAAAATTTTAAAGTGTACTATTTAAAGTTTTTAGAAAGTGGTATTAATTCATACACTTCAACTTTGCCAAATGTGTTATTTGATGTCTTGTTCAGTAATTTTAAAATATCCTTACCACAGGAATGACATGAGTGACACCGTCTCCACTGTCTATTACCGTACCGGTCAATGTCCGTTCTCCTACTTGTCTTGAGGTCCAGGATGCAGCTAAGGCAAGAACAGCCTTAAATAAAAAGAAATTACACCGGTAAAAAGTAAAAACAAACGTAATTAAAAAATATTTTACTCAAGTACATTATTCAACTTTAAATGTAGTGTGTCTGGAAAGAAAATAAAATAATTAACACTATGCAATCAAATTGTTTACATCCTACGTTTTATTAGGACAAATTAAGGCTTATGTTTGCTTTTATGGACATATTTATAAACTTTCAATATTTTAGTGAAGGCCATTTTTCTCTTAAAGCCAAAAAAATTTGGAAGACTAATGTGAAATTGTAAATTACTAAGATTGCCAGGAGTTAAACTATGTTTATATGGGATAGCCTGTTACAACCAACAAAGTACTGGAAGTACACAACCAGCCACCCAATCACAAGACTTATTCAATACACAGATGGCCATAAACAAGTATCATTCCTAAAAAATTATCTCCAAATTTTCTAAGTAACATGCATTTAGGGACATGTAACTATTTATCACGAGAAAAGCCCTTGTGCACTTCCAAATACTATGATTTAATTAAGAAACAAAGTTGGTAACATTTTTCTGTGAAGAATTGTGGCATGGGCAATAAAGTGTAATTCTTCTAAAAAGGAGTTTTCAAATTAAGAAATTAACACAGCTAGTTCATTTTAAAAAATCTAAATTTCATGCAATCTACACCCCAAACAAAATATATGACTAATAATTTTTTTAAAAGAGCTAAATTGGCTTTATTTTATCTACTTGCAATATAATAGCTGAAAGGGACCTAGAAAGATATCTAGGCCGATCTCAAATTTTAACACAGGATCACACCACAATCATTGAGGGCTAACAGAACTATACCATAGTTTATATGCTCATTAAGCATTTGTGATATGCTAGGTATCACATTTACTATGGAGTTAAGAAAATAAGAGGTGAGTTCCAATACTAAGGGGTGGGACAGAAGCTGAAGATTATATACAAACTAAGCGCAACAGAATATTACAGGGATTTATGATATATGGGATACAAAGAGGTACAAAGGACAAGGTGGTCAAATATGCCTAGCAATAAATCAGTCAAAATAGACTATTAAAAAAGGACACAACAAATGTTACAAGGATAAAGGAATACATAAAGTTAATGACATGAAGTAAATAAGTATTAGTTCCCTTTTTTCCTGTCCTATAAAAGACCTTACAATTAACCAAACACCATTAACTTTCTTTAACACTTCTCTTTTGCTGACTAGATAACTCAATTTCCTATAATATGACTTCTAAATTATCAATTCAAGAAAGTTATGATTTGCTTTGAGGTTATTTTATATATATACATATATATAAGTATAAAATATGTATGTGTGTATGTATATGTGTGTGTGTATATATATATATGTATATATTTTTAAGCATGAATTATTAAGGCAGATTAAAATTTAAAAGTCAAGCATATCTTAATTTGTAAACCTGCTTACCTGCACAGCAATGTACAAGCCTGGAACATTGAAGGACTCAAACATTATTTCAGCAGTATATTCCCTGTTTTCTGGAGTATTCAGAGGAGGTTCGGTCTATTAAGTTGAATAAAATTTTAAACAAACAATATCAGATTATTTTGATAACTTTATAATTTTAAATAAAAAAATTTATTTCAAACATTGTTTAAAAGGCATTAAACTTAAGAGATAAAGAAAAATATAGAGAATTCAAACAGACTTATACATATGAGAAAATAATGTAGTTATTCACATAAAAAAAGAAACTGTATTACTATATCCCAACACTCATAAGAACTAAACATTGAGAAAGAAAAGGAGGGAAAGAGGGAGGAGACCCAGTCAAATCACCTTGTAAACATAGTAATGACAGACCTCCAGACAAACTTATCAATGGTATTTGCTAGTGGAAGAATCCTCATCTATGCAAAGTTTATAGCAGGATGTACCTGGTCTGTCTACAATTATAGTAAATAAGCCCAGATTCTCCAAATTTATGGTACAGCTTCCTGGAAAATGTTAATGAAGTTACATAACTGTTAAGTGAGTATAAAATCAAGATGTTTACACAGTTCTCTTCAGTTTAAGTTATGGGGCTGCATACATCACTTGGGGGGGTTAAGTCTGGGGAAAAAAGAACCTAGGAAGCAGCACTGGCAATCCTGAACCTCGTGTTTTGCCTATGCCTCATGATCATTTAATCATTTAAATTATCAAAGTTGGAAATAGAAAAAGACCTCTTATTCTTGAGAGTCTGATATGATGACCCAATCCTTTTTGTTATCACAAGTATCTAAACTTGAAGGGCAAAACTTTTAAATTTAATGGAGAAGAATTATCTTTTCAACCTTGAAGTCGTTCATTGATTCCTTTGAGAAAAAATTACAAAGAAAAAGAGTGATAAAATTCGAATTCATTACATATTAAATCTTTTTTCAATTTTAAAAGACACTATAAAAGTTAAAAAAAAAAGGAGTAGACTTTTTCCAAATGCAAAACCTGTAATAGCTACACTGACTGGTTTGAACTTATTGAAGAGAGTTTTGGAACCATGTTCAACAGTATGAGGATATTTAGCAATACATACAAAATTAAGCAAACTAAAAAGTCAAGACAAGTAAATTATAAACTCCAAGACAAACAGAAGTACCATGTAAAATATAGTCAGAGACTTCATAAGGAAAACATATCAATAGCTAGTAAGTACATTAAAAAGTGCTCAATGTCATTAATAATCAGGAATATGCAAATTAAAATCAAAATGAGAAATCTTACATACTCACTGAAATGGCTAAAACTAAAAAGACTGACCTACTAAATGATGAACAGGATACAGAGCAAACAAATCACTAACACACTGTTGGTAGGTGTGCAAAATGGTCCAACCCCTTAGAAAAAGTTCTGGAAGTTTCCTGTAAAACCTATTACTCATCTACCCTATGACAGAAAATTCTATATCTAGGTATTTACACAAGAGAAATGAAAACACAAATGCACAAAAATTTCTATAATGTTCACAAATAGCCAAAATATTCTTAATAGTCAAAAACTGGAAACAGCTCAGGTGATCAACAGAAAATACACTAGTCAGGCATATTCATATCATAGAATACAATCCAGCAACAAAAGGCAATACACTATTGGTACCCTCAACAACATAGATGAATCTCAAGATTATAATGACTGAAGTTTTATAAAAGAGCATATCTTGTATGATTTCACTTTATGAATCTCAAATGTAAGCATGAATCCATGCTGAAAAAAAATCAGATCATCAGTTGCCTCTAGGGCATGGGGGCAGGGATTAACCAGAAAAAGACATGAGAAAACTTTCTAGGCCATAATGTTCTAGATCTCCATAAAAATTTAGATTAGGTTACACAGGTGTATACATATGTCAAAATCAGGGGATGGGCAAACTACGTCATGAATCTTGTAGGCCAAATACAGCCCAATATTTGTTTTTATAAAAAGAATTTTATTGGAATACAGCCATACCCATTCATTTCAGTATTGTCTGTGGCTACTATCCTGCTTACAACAGCAAAGCTGAGTAGCTGCAACAGAGACCCTATGGGCTACAAAACCAAAAATATTTGCTCTCTGGTCCTTTAGAGAAAGTTTGCCAATGCCTGTCTACTCAAATCCCATAGAATGGCATGGTTAAGATTTGTACATTTTACAACATGTATATTCTATATAAAACAAAAAATGTAAACAAATAATGAATTCTAGTTGATGTTCATGCTAAACTATTTAGGGGTAAAACAACTCCATCTGCGACTCATTATGAAGTGATTAAAAAAAGATGGAATAATGAATGGATAACCCAATAGATGTCATAAAGCAATTATGGTAAAATTAATTGTTGAGCCTAGGTTGTGGGTATATGGCTATTTATTATAAAGTTCTTTCAACTTTATGTTTATGGTCCAGCCATAAACAATACAGGCATACCGTGTTTTAGTGCACTGAGTTTTGTTGCACTTCACAGATGTTGTGGTTTTTTAATAAATTAAGACTTCAACCAACAAAAATATTATGACTCACTTTACTGCAGAGGTCTGGAACCAAACCTGCGATATTTCCAAAGTATGCCTGTATTCACAAATCACCATGGCAAAATGTAAAACATTGATTTAACCAAAATCTATAATATAACTATACTGAGAGGAGAGGAAGAAGAAATAGATTTCATGTTAAGAGAGGGGAAATAAAAGAAAAAGAACAAAATATCATCATTTTCACTAGGTGGTAAAGAGCGTCTAATATTTACAAAACAAACAAATAGAAGAAATTGTTTAAATTTATAAAGTATTATTCAGAAAATAACTGAAACTTTAAAATGTTTGCCTCTGGGGAATATGAATCAAGGGTTGGGAGAGGTAAAAAAGGAGTGAGTTAATTTTTTTGTTTTAAATCTCATATGATTGGATTTTTTAAGCTATGAGCATGCACTACTTTGGTAAAAAGAAGAAAAAGGTTTAAAAATGAAGTTGATTAAATTTTTGTTATGAGGAATTACAAATAAAATGACCAGACTAGAAATAAAAAAGTGGTTTATTTCTTTTTCTGAATCTTACTGTTCCTATCAAAAAAAATCACATATTAATTATCAAAAGAACGCATTAAGTGCCTAAACATTTATGTGCTTCAACATTTTACTGGTCTAATGGAACCTAGAACTGGATGGTCTTTTTTTTTTAGAACTGGATGGTCTTAAAGATGATAGAGCTTTCTAACAAAATCTTTTAGACATATGACAATTTAATAAACAATAAAGTATGCCCTAGTGAATAAAGAGATGTGATGAAAATATTTTTGGTTTCTTCAAGTCTCCTCAGTGAAATTACAATTTGTACTTACTAAGAGAAAATAATGGTCTTCAGGCTCTGCCCTTAAATATTTAAAGATCACTTGTTCCATAAACCTTTCCATCAAATCCCAATCTTCAACTATACCATGGCGAATTGGCCACTATAAAACAAAAATAAAACACAAATATTATTAACATCAAATAAAACTACCAAAAATTAATAACCCAAGGAATACTATAGCATTAGTAGATATTTGATTAGGACAGCACTTCTTAGGTATGATAATCAAACTACAAATCATTCTTAAAAGATGAACATATAAATATTTGCAAATAAAATTACTCCTACAAAATATTTTCAGATGGTTCATTATATTTTCAAAAAATATAATGAAAACATATCAAAATGTTAAAAATTGTAACTTTAGATGGGAGGTCATTTACACTAGTCTTTCTGGACTTGTTTCTGAGCTCCAAAGGCCAACTATTTCTCTAACAATGTATTGGATGTCTCTCAGATACATAAAATACAACTTGGTAAAAACTAAACTTATTCTCTCCTCCCTGTACCACAACCCAGTCAAGAGTGTTTCTCCTTAAATATTCTGAATCCGAAGAAATAAAGAACAGCAAGGAAACTATCCAAGAGCTTGGAATTATCCTTAATTATAATGTACAAAATTACCACCAATATCTTGCTAATCATTCCGTTACTCCATAAATATCCACTTTTTTATTCTTGGCCAAAAAAAAAAATTATTTGTGCACACATCTAATCAGACTTCTAGATTTAACTATCATTTTTCAAGTACCCCAACAGTAAATATATAAAGTAGAGGATCCTGTTAAATGACACAAGGATGCAATTATCAGAATATAGAATATGGGACATTTAACAAGACAAATAAGCAAAATTTTTCCATAAATAAAGACAAGGAGAAATAATATACACACAGAAAAGAACCTATAGATAAAGAGACTGAAGAGACATCAACCAAATCCAATGAGTAGATGTTGTTTGAATCTTGATTCAAACAGATTAACTAACTTTCAGGGAAATTTGAGCACTGGCTACATTTCAGATAATATTAAGAAACTGCATACTGTATTTAGGTGTGATACATTTAAAATACATTTACATTTTTGAAAGTCCTTATCTTTAAATGATAAGTATTTGTAGGTAAAATAATATCTGGGGATTTACTCTGAAATAATCTGGGGGAAGATGGGTAGAGAGAATCAGATAAAAGAAGGTTGGTTACAGGTTAGTAACTTCCAAAACTCTGGGAAGGGTAACTGAAGGTTTATTATATTCCCTTGTGTACTTTCATGTACAAATTTTCCCATGATGAAATTTTTCCCATTTTTAAATCATTTTTATTTTTCAATTACTTATGTACATTATTATATTAGTTTGAAGTGTATACCACAGTGACTAGACATTATATAAGTTACTAAGCGATCTTCTTCAGAAATCTCACAGCCATGAGATACTAAACATAGTTATTAGAAAATTATTGACTCTATTTCCTATACTATACTTTAAATTCCCATGACTATTCAGTAACAGCCAATTTGTACTTAATCCCTTCACCTCTTTCACTGAAACCCCCAACACCCCTCCTATCTGGCCACCATCAAAATGCTCTCTGGGTCTGTGTCTGTTTCTGTGGTTTGTGCTTACTCATTTGTTTTTTAGATTCAATTCTTGATATTTATATATTGCCATTTTATTGTTCACAGTTTTTTTTTTTTTCCTTCTTAAAGAAGATCCTTTCTCATTTCACGTAATACTTGTTTGATGGTGATGAACTCCCTTTAGCTTTTTCTTGTCTGGGAAGCTCTTTATCTGTCTTTTTATTCTAAATGATAGCTTTGCTGGGTAAAGTAATCTAGGTTGTAGGTCCTTGCTTTTCATCACTTTGACTATGTCTTGCCAATCACTTCTGGCCTGCAAAATTTGTTGAGAAATCAGCTGACAGTCTTATGGGAGCTCCCTTGATGATAACTAACTGCTTTTCTATCACTTATTTAAGGATTCTCTCCTTGTCTTTATTCCTTGGCATTTTAATTATGATGTGTCTTGGTATGGGCCTCTTTGGGTTCATCTTGTTTGGAAGTCTCTGCATTTCCTGCACTTCCATGTCTATTTTCTTCACCAGCTTAGGGAAGTTTTCTGTCATTATTTTTTTCTGATAGGTTTTCAATTCCTTGTTCTCTCTCCTCTCCTTCTGGTATCCCCATGATGTGAATGTTGGCATGCATGTTGTTGTCCCAGAGACCTCTTAACACTATCCTCTTTTTTTTTTTGGACGCTCTTCTCTTTGCTATTCTGATTAGGGTTTTGGATTTTTTGTTTTCTTTTTGCCTCCTTATATTCTAAATCACTGAGTTGATTCTCCACTTCACCTACTCTACTGTTGATACCCTGTAAATTATTCTTCACTTCAATTAGTGTATCCTTCATTTCTGTTTAGTCCTCTTTTATGCTGTTGAAGTTCTCACTAAGTTCATAGAGCATCCCTATAACAAGTATTTTGAGCTCTGCATCTAGTAAATTGCTTGTCTCCATTTTGCTTAGTTCTTTTTCTGGAGTTTTGTTCTATTCTTTCATTTGATGCATGTTTCTTTGTCTCCATGTTTTGGCAGCCTTCTTGGGTTTGTTTCTATTTATTAGGTAGAGCTATGTCTCTCAGGATTGGTAGAGTGGCCTAACATAGTTAAGTATTCTGTGGAGTCCAGTGGCACAGCTTCCCGATAACCCAAGCTGGGTAACTTGGTACACCACACCCTGTGTGTGCTGTGTACATCCTCCTGCTGTAGTTAGCCTTGATTGCTTTTGGCATGTCAATGGGAGGGATTTACCCCCAGGCTGATCAGCTGCAAAGACTGGCTGCAACCACCAACCATCATGGAGGATCAGCTGTGAAGGGGTCCACCACAAAGCAGGACTTACTTCAGCCTGGCTCTGATGCCCACTGAGTCTACCCCTTAAGAGTGTCACTTATGAGGGGGTTGGATAGTGATGCTTTGACATGGTCTGAAGCTGTCCACTGGATACACTGGCGCTGGGTCCTCTCTGGAGGTGCAGGCCAAGGTCAGCTGACACATGTGTTCTGCCCAGGGCCACCTGACATGAGTTACAAAGTGATCTGCAGCAGGCTGCTACTTGTGCTGAGCTTGGAGGTACCTAGGCGAGGCCAAGCTGTGAATCAGAGCCAGCTGCTTCTAGTGCCGGGCCTGGAACCACTTAGCAAAAGGTATGGGGCATGCTGGAGCCAAATGCTACTTTTTTGAGAGATTTTAGAAAAATCTGAAGCATAAGCCAGCAGAGGCCACTCATGGAAAAGCCACTGGAAACAGCTTGGGTGGGCCTGAGCTTGATGGATCAGGGTCTCAGGGAATCACCAGGACAGAGCAAACAGAGTAAGACAGGTTAATGAAGTCTCAGATATGGTGCCCACCTATAGGCTCTGTGGTGGGAGGGCTCATCAAAGGAACCATGGCCTTTGCCAGCACTTCTCTCTTAGAAAAGGCTGCTCCCTCTACCCCAACTCTTGCCCTGATGCCAGATAATTCAGTTCCTCCCCTTATGTCCCTGGTACTTTTCAAGCTGCTGCCCCAGCACCGGAGCACAGAGGGAGTAAGTCTGAGTAAGTCCATGTGCAGGCCCTTGAAGTGGAACTGCTTGAGAATCCAGAAGTCCTCTCTCTCCCTCATTCTCAATCCCCACTGGTTCTTACAGCCAGAAGTTATGGGGACTTCTCTTCCTGGCACTCAACCAGGGTACAGGGGCCTGATGTGGGGCTGGATTCCTCACTTCTCAGGGGGAATCTCTGCAACTCTGATATCCCTCATGCAAGTGGGACAAGGCATTCTGCATCTCCATCCCTCCTACTAGTCTGGATGTGTCTTCTTTTTTTATTTCCCCAGTTGTAGGAATTTCACTCAAGCAGATTTCAGATAGTTCTGAATGATGGTTGTTCTGTAGTTCAGTTGTAATTTTGATGTGGTTGTGGGAGGAGGGGAGTAACACGTTTACCTATGCTACCATCTTGACTCAAAGTCCCCATAATGAAAATTAAAAGTTTAGTACTGGCTGGTGTGGCTCAGTAGATTGGGTGCCTGCCTGCAAACCAAAAGGTTGCTGGTTCGATTCCTGATCGGGGCACATTCCTGGGATGTAGACTGGTTCCCCACTTAGGGGCATGTGAGAGGCAAGTGATCAACCTATCTCTTGCTCATTGAGGTTTCTCTCCCTCTCTCCCCCTCCCTTCCCTCTCTCTAAAAATAAGTAAAATCTTTAAAAAAAAAAAAAAGAAAGTTACATGTTTGTGTGCACACACACAATTTCTGTTTTGCTCTATCGCCACTGCCATCACTGTAGTCCAAGTCCTTGCCTTAGCTATTACAATAATCTGGTCCTGCCAAAAATGATGCTGTGTCCCCAAAAAATAAAAACAGCCAACAAACTGAGTTTTCATTATTTTCAAACATCATAACAATTGCTTTGTCTGTATTATCTCACTAAGCCTCTCAACATTCCTACACTAAGAATATCTCCATTTTATAGATGAAGAAACAAAAACCTAAAAAGGCTAAGTTACTGAGTGGAATCACAAGCTAGAAAGCAGCCAAGGAACAGACTTCAATATTTGTGTTTTTAATCAGTATTTTTAAACCCATTAATGTTGCCCACAGGACAACATGGCCAAACACCACTTTGAACTACCTTATCCTGGCCTACCTATCCAGCCTCCTCACATGTTTCCACATCATTCTCTATACTTCAGGCACACTGGTCGTTCATTTCCAGGCTCCCTTATACTTAAGAGCCTTCCTTAATGTTGGAGTCTCTGCCTAGAACAATTGCCTATACAATTCACCTAACTCCTATTTTATCATTCAAGCCTCAGCTTAAAAGACTTATTTATTCCTCCAAGACTTTTGTCAGTCCACAAACTACGTTAGCGACTCATGATATATATTCCCACGGTATGCTGTACTTTACTTTTTGTAACACTCTTAACACTTGTAATTATTTCAGTGTATTCCTTTCCACCACATTGTAACAGCCTCAACATCAGGGAAGCCATTTTTTACTTTACTACTGTATTCTCAGCACTTAGGCAAGGTTTTTCCACATGGCAGTTGTTCATCAATGAATATAAGAGAAGAAATGAAGTACAAAGGACAAAATTTGCAAATCAGACAAAGTCAATGTTCAAAAATAATAAATGTCAGAATAGTGTTTACCTTTTGGAATAGGTAGGAGGGGTGACTGAGCATGGGAATCTGGGTTACTAAATTTACTCTATATCCTGACCTTTTATGATTAAAGTCATAAAAAATTTTTTAATTGTATAATTAAGACTTACCTATTTTACTATACATAAATTATACCTCAATAAAAAGGAAGCAAGGGTAAGAAAAAGAAAAAAAGAGGTAAAGAGAGTGGAATTTCCAGATGTTATAAACTTCAAAAATGAGAGAAATGGTATGGTTTTGAATACCAATGAGGGAAATGTCTCTAAATGTGGCAATGTTGAGGTCAGAGAAAGCCAATCACACTGATGGTAATGAGATCTAGTGGGTATGGAAAAGTAAATAGTTCTGCTCACTTAACAGGTTTAAATTTTCCTCTTGGAAAAAAAAAAAAAAAAAAAAAGGCTAAGTTGGTAGGGGCCACAGGAAAAGAAGAAATTTTCACTGTAAAGAAGTTGAGAGTATTAGGACTATAATTGAGTGAAATTTTAAATGGCACAATCATTAAACAAGCTAATTTTTTGAAAGCGTATATATTATTTATTTTTACAAATCATAAAATATACCTTTGTTGCATATGTAGGCTTTTCTATTGCTTCATCACCAATGAAGAAGTCTAGGTCATCAACACCTTTCATCACCCTCCTTTGAGCTTGATCACCCACTTTTGCTGACTCCTTAATAGCAATACCTTTAAAATAAAAGTTTTTTATACATGTCAAAAATTTTATTATTTTCAGGTGAAATAAATTTATAACTTATACTTCCTCCATTATAAAGTGCTATTAAACAAAGCATGATTTAGCACATTTAAATTGTCAAAGTAGAGCACAAAGGTCATAAGAAACTAATGACAAAATTCATTTAACACAATGAAATCTCAACCTAAGGACCCTAGGGCTCAAATGTTAAAAGCCAAAAAAAGAAGCACTACTCTGGGAATGTGTAAGTTATATTTTTAAAAACTATGTTAACATCTATTTTAATTTTATAATCCCACCAAATCAATATACGCTTGATGGACAATCAGAAAGAGAAAACTGAAAAACACTAACAAATGACAATAGGAAAATTTCAAGGGGAGGTTTTTTTTAAATTAGCTTTCTTCATATTTCTATCCTATTTGCACTATTAAGGATTAGTAACTTAAATATAACACTAACATAAAGTTCTGTTAAACTTTAAATCATATACAAAAGAAAAATTTCAAATCATTTAGGTAAAACTCACAATAAACCCCTTAAATAACTTCAGAAACTCAGCATACAGTTTCTAGACTTAAAACATTGCGTATTTCATAATTAAGATGTAAATTCTGCATCCTCCCAGTTAAGAAGTCCTTTATTATTATAATCAACTATATATATCACCTACATATAACATCTATAATATAAATTAAAAAATAATTATCTGCATGCATTTAAAATTAATCTGGCATTCAACTTACACTTTCATTTAGGAACAATTATATCCTTAATAAGGTGTGTAGAAAATATTGAAGGAAAGAAATTCTAAATCTACTTCTAAATGCTAGAAGTCTTCTCTAGCAATTCATTTATAATTTACATACACATCCAAATAATTCACTATAAATTTCCTGGAAAACAAGGATATATATGAAAATAACTTTGAACTACATCTATAGCCTTTCTAGATCAAATATCCATGCTCATCAGTGGAACTGATTATATCTGCTGATTATAGACACTGCAGCTATAGCATTAAAACTGGCTGCGTGAAAAAACTCCAAAATTAAAAACTTCTTTCAGAAGGAAATGAATTTTTAACATGTTGCAATTTCTCATAAGACAACAAAAACTTCCAAGTGGGCACTAGAAATATCAGAGAATACTTTGTAAAGTATATACTTTTCTAACTATTATGCTGTATACCTGAAACTAATACATAATAGCATTGAATGTACATTGTAAAAAAAAAAAAAGGCAATGAAAACTAAAAGTTCATATTTTGGTAGAGAGATGAAATAGAGAATGGATAAAATGGTGATTAGAACCTAAGATTCAAAAGATTAAGATTATAAGGGTCTCCAACAACAACTAAACATAGCCACTTAGGGATATAAGCAAAACCAAATTTGACAAAGACGAGAGTGATACATCAGTAACCACCCAAACTAAATGTTTGATCACAGCATAGTGCCTTATAAAAGATTATAAATTAAAAGACTGCAAAATCAGCATTTTTGTGGTTTGAATTGTGTTCTGCAAAAGACATGTTGAAATCCTAACCTCAGAACATGACTTGATCTGGAAATAGGGTCTTTGAAGTTAAAATGAGGTTATTAGAGTGTGCCCTAATCCAATGCCTGGTGTCCCTAAAAAAGGGAGAAATTTGGACACAGACAACCACTCACAAAAGAAAGAAAATATGAAGAGACACAGGGAGAAGGCATTCAAGTGATTATGTATACAAGCCAATGAATGTCAAGGAATATCAGCAAACACCAGAAGCTAGAGAAAAAGGAAGGTTTCCCCCCTAGAGATGTCAGCAAGATCATGGCCCTGTTGACAATTTGATTTTGGACTTCTAGCCTCCACAACTTGTAAGTTTCTGTTGTTTTAAGCCACCCAGTTTTTGGTATTTTGTTACGGCAGCCTTAGGAAACTAATATAAGCATATACAATAGTTTAACAACAGTAAACTCAAATAGATGGGTGGGCAAAAGTAGGCTTACAGTTGTAATACAAAGAAATAATAATTAATAAATAATATAAGAATAAACTGTTTCATGCACTCACAAGTGTTAACCTACTTTTGCCATCCTATATAACTAAAGTCAAGTACTAGTCCACAACAGTACTTCTATATGAGTCAGCAATTGAGCTAATATTTGTCATCAAATTCTTTAAAAAAACAACAATCAGTAAACTGATACATAAATGTGGGGAAAAGGAAAGAAGAGCAAACCTGTCTTTCAGTGTAGACAAAGACAATAGTACCACCAAACTAAGACCACTATACTCTCAGAAATGAGCTTTTTCATTAGTGTCACCTAAAATCCATTCTAGATATTAAAGAATTAAACTTAGGTAGATTAATTTCTTACAAAATCAATTCCTAAAAAAGTATACCAAAAGTATATCAGAAGTACAAAATTCAAATAGGTTTGTTTCCAGAGTGAAAAACAATTAATATATATATATAAGCTCCCCTTTTAGGTATACTTTTGATAGCATATTTCTCATATTTCACACATTTCATTTTGTTCTTGCTATACAAATTATAAAACAATTGACCTGTTCATGTCCAATGAGTGCCCAATTGAGACTAAAAGATCAGCAGTTTTTGGCAAACCTAATAATATGTCCTAGTTCTCAACTTCACTAATTCTGAAACTTAAGCTGCTTTCACTCCTCTCTCCATGTTTATTTTTCCATTTCTTTCTTATTTTAATAAATTAATGATATACAAAGATATTCAAACAGTCACATAAATACTACTGTGCAAAACAACCGACACTCCCAAAATTAAATTATCTAGGAGTTTTCACCACCAAGCAAAGGTTCAAAATGTTTGTCATCTAATAGGCTGAAGTTTTAACTCAAGAGCAGGACAAGTACATCAGAGGTATTACTATATAGAATGTAAAAGGTGAATCATTTGACAGTCTAAAGTACAAAAGCATGCCCATCAAGAACCAGATACATAATTTGTACTAACAAATAAAAGCACTAACAAACAAGTGTAAGAGTATTTTTTAAAAAATTACTGAAACATAAACTACTGAAAGTTGGTGGTCAGTTAAACAAAAATAACACAGAACAATGGTGCTGTGTGGTTATAAGATACTAGAAAACAGATGAAGTTAACATCTCTGAAGATGAGATGCCATCCTTATTTTGAAACACAGCCTCTTGTCAGGGAAGTTAAGAAGCACAAGGCGCTGCAAGCATTAATCAAATCCACAAACAAAATGAGAGTCTTCACAGGTGTGTGATGGAGGATGCACTCCTTAACAGTTAGTTCAAGCACACCCTGTTAACAGCAATATCTTTAAAGCAGAAAATTAATTAATTCATTTTTTTCTTTGGAAAGAGATATTTGGGAGATTTGGTGAATGAAGCTAAACAGAGATTTCAAATGAATGGTTACAGGTGCAGAAATGAGGCCAGACTTAAACTTCACAAACTATATATTTAAAGGATTAAATATTAAAAGATATCAGAAATGATTCTCTTACTTTAAGAAAAATGATCTTTAAATCAGTTTATTTCAGGCTTAAAAGAAAACACTTACAGGAAGGGATGATAAACTGTGGTTCTGTATTTCCAGCATATCCTAGTTTTGTATACCTGAGAAACAAACAAAAAATGTGTTAAGGATTTTACTTACATCTTAACAATTATGAATGTATTTCTAAGATTTCCATTTATTATAAAGCGAGGTTCCATGGTAGGTAAATAATACATAAAATTCCACAGCTTAAGTTCATTTAAATGCCTCTACTTTCAAAATTGTGAACACCCATATTTTTTATATAAAATCTTCGCCCAAAGATATGCTTATTGATTTTACAGAGGAGGGAGTGGGAAGGAAAGAAAGAGAAAGAGAAACATCAATATGAAAGAAACATCAGTTGCCTCCCTATGCGCCCTGACTGGGTATCAAGCTTGCAACCCAGGCATGTTCCCTGACCAAGGATCAAACCTGCAACTTTTTGGTACAATGCTCCAACCAACTGAGCCACCCGACCAGGGCAATACCCATAGCTTTTAACCAGAAATTCCACTTCTAGAAATTGATACTACAAGGATATTCATACATATTTCAGTGAAGTAACATATAATAAGGCCATGTTATCGTACATATATGTGTGTAGATGTATATACTACATCTTTTTTGCTACAATTTTGCTTCTAACAGCAAAAGACTGGAAATAACCAAAATAACCATCAAATAAGAAACTAGTTGAATATGCCAAATTTATACTATGGAATATTATACAGGTATTTAAAGACAGACTGAAGAAGCTCTTTGTGTATTGAGAAAAACAATCTCCAAAATGTATTATTACGAGAACAAAGCAAGGTACAGAACAATGTTTCAAGTATTCTATATTTGTATAAAAGTAAAGGGACAAGGTAAAGACATATAAAATAATAGTTGACTGTACAGGTATAGAATATCTCTGAAAGAGTACAAAGAAATCAGTAACTGTAGTTGTCCCCAGGGAAGGGAACTGGGATAGGTGATGGTCAGAGTGAGAAGGGAATTTTAATTGCATATAGTCTCATACCATTTGAATGCATCACTATTTAAAAAATAACTGTAATTTTAAAAATGTTTTGCCACAGTGGATACAGCCTATATTCTGACAATAACAAAATAATAAATAACAAGCAGCACAATGGGGGCTTACTTAGGAGACAGCTGGACACTTTATGGCTATGTGGTAAAAAACCTGTTGACCAGGAGAAGGCTTTAAAGAGAAAGTAACAAACTATTATATTGTTCCATATTCAAACCCACTGCTAAACAGTAGGTAGGTAAATTACTGATATTCTTTGTATTCTAATAATATCCACAGAACTTTTTTTCTAACATAAAAGGAGAGGAAATCTTAGGGGGTTTTTTGTCCCCCAAACATTGTTTTAAGAACCTGAGAGTACCAAATAGACTGAATCTATTAAAAATAACAGAAAAATATAAACTGTTCAAAATGTGATATTGCTCTACTGACTAAACTCCTTCAAAGATTCCCCATAGCCTATGTTTTTTTAAATTATTTTTTATTATATTTTTCCCATTACCATTTGTTCCCCTTAAGCCCTCTCCCACCTCCACCCACACCCCATTCCCCTGCAATCACCACACTGTTTGTCCATGTCCATGAGTCCTTTTCCTTTTTTGCTAGATCCCTCTACCTCCTAAACCCCCTGCCAAGAGCTGTCAGCCTGCTCTCTTCTACGGGTCTGTCTCTGTTTGGCTTGTTTTAAATATAAATAAACAAAATATCTTTGCAAGGCATACAAGAGAACCCCCTTTAATACCTGGCTCCTGACAACCTCCCTCAGAGGCCCAGACACCATGCCAGACTCCCTCCCTAGCTATAAAACTGCTGAGTTTCTGAGCAGACAACTCATTTCAGGCCACAGAGCCACTAGTAACACTGTTCTAACTACAGGAAATGAGCTCCTTTCAACACTAATTATAATGTCTAAACTCTTACTCATCCTGAAAAACTCAGGTTAAGTATCACCACCTCTATCTGAAAACTTTCAAAAACCTCCCACATAGTTGATTACCTCTGCCCTTGTGAGTACAAGTATTATTTAATAATAATTCCTAAGTCTTGAGACTCCCTCATCTGTAAAATAAGAACTAAAGACTATTCACAGTATCAAATAAGAGAACAAAATAAAGCATTAAGTGCCGAACCTGGCACAAAATACCCATTCAGTACGTGTCAACTCTAATTACAATTACTCTTTTCATCCACTCTCTCCAATTTTTCCATTCCTCCAACAATGAGATAAAGGCCATGCAGGTACCTAAATTTTTAAATGCTTATAGTCATAGTACAAATTATCCCTTTACCCACAAATCAAGGTCAATCTGTAGAACATTTTTTAGATTATAGCTCAGATCTGATATATTTTTATTGCCCTTCCAATTTTTTTTTATTATTCCAAATCAGAGTCTCTTATTTATGTGAAACCGTTGTGTTTAATAAAACAGAACCCCTGTAATAGATGGATGTCATCATGATTGAAGAGCTCACATTCCCCTGGTTAGGAGACAGAAAAATTAGAATTAGTCAAATGCACAAAATGACCATCAACTAGTATGAATAATCTGTTCCCATTGAATTCATTGAAAATCAACTGTAACGTAGGTGAAATAAGAGTGTAGACTCAGTTAAAACAGCACCCAAAAAAGCAGAGACTACAGTGGCCCTGAGAAAAAGAGGGTCAACCCTATACTTAGCTCCTCCAAAGGACCAATGAAACTGTGCCTTATCAAAATAAAGGCTTGTTTAAATAAGACACTGCCTAAAACTGTCTGAGCCACAACACTTCAATGAGTTGAGCTGTCACTTCAACTCATTATATACAGTACCCTAACAAACAACACAAAGAATATCTTGTTTCCAATTCTATGACCCCTACAAAGGAAAACAGAACAATCTCCCCAAAAAACTCACTGCTTAACTCAAAAATCTTCACATGAAGCTGCACTGCCTACAAGATTAAGCATAAAAATTGTGCCCATTTCTATAAAATGGTTAATTGTAAAAAGTTCCTAAAGTCCTTTCCAACAAAAATTATGATTCTGATTCCTTCAGCTGACTTAGTAAGGTTCTCCATAATAAGCCCCAATTCTACTTACATGTCTCCCACTGTTTGCTTCTGTGAACACAACTTGAAGCACACTCTTTTTCCCCTATATGACTTACACATTTTCCCTTCACATAATATCTGTGCTTATACTTCACCCTCTCAAAAGCTCTCACAACTTAGGATTCCTCCATGAAGTTTTCCTGATCATTTTAACTATAAGCCAGTCATCCTTTCTTTCAATAAACCATCTCTGCCACTTGCTGAACATGTATACAAGCCTATATTACTTTTATGTGTAAATATCATCTCCCAAATATAATACTAAGATATCTGAGGAAGAAACCATATTACAGCAGAAAGTCTCTTAAGAAACCTCCATATAACAAATTCGTCAGATGAATCAACACTCCACTCTTGGTCAAAATCAAATTCTCTAGGTTGAGCATATTCGGCAATAAATTACTTTCAAAATAAAACCAAAAGAATCTAATTAACTTATTAATACAAGAGTGAAAACAAGTATGCTCTTCCTCAAAACACATAAAAACTATATGAAGTATATCAACTGTATAATATATCATTACACCTAGTCATTTCTACCATAATGAAAACCTCATAGCAAAATAATTTTCTAAACTGAGGGGTGGCGGAATAAATATATTTACTAATGTTCTACCGCCTTGATTTGAAAATATAAATAATATTTCTAAAGAATACAATCATGTGAATTCTGAAGACAATGGGTAGAGATCACTAAATTATAGTATTTAATGATTACCAGAGATGACAATACTTTCACTTTTTTTTTTAAATGAGGGAAAATGTCCTAGTTCACTTAACTTTAAAAGTTGTTTGGCCTCTAAAAGTTAATTTGGTTCCTGACCCAAAGAAAAATGTAGTATAGGATACAAAATTAAAAAAAAACAGAAAAGTCATATACTAAAATCTGGAAAAGACTTGCTGAGTTACGCAGAACACTCAAAAACTCGTATTTTCTCTGGTGGACAGACAGCAAAGTGCTAGGTGACAAAATAAGAATTTGACTCTTTAAAAATACTCCCTTATACTGTTACAAACTTTCAAAACTGGTTTGGAAATTGGGCTTTGAAAATACAAAAAAAATAAAAGTTAAGAAACAAAGTACCGAATGCATTTAGAAAAGATGTCACAAGAAAAAAAATCAGATTGGGACTACAGAACTGTCAAGCTTAAAAAAGACATTTTAATCCTCACATAAAACACTTCAACGCTCATACGATGAGCATAGATTAGAGGCATTTAAGTAGAGAAGGGAGGAGAGATGAGAGGAAATGAGTCTAAGTGAGGGAACTGAGTCTAACAGCTAAGTCTAAAAGGATGAACTAGAAAATGAAGTATATTTCCAATCGGTTACATATCAATGCATAAAGAGTATAGTAATACATAAAAAGTACATTCTAATAAACTGGAGGAAACCTGGATACAGCTAAAAAAGGTTTGCTTAAAAACTTCATTTAGGTGGGGGAGGGAGGTGGGATTGGCTGGGGTGGGGTGGAGGGATGGGGAGAAAATGCAGACAATTATAACTGAATAAAAATTTTTAAAAAAACACAAAAAAAACTTCATTTAAATTTTCTTTATATAAAATTATTAGAAAAATATAAAATAGTAAATTTTCTAAAACTTTAAAATGAAAGCTTTTCACCCTGGCTGGTGTGACTCAGTGGCTGAGCGCCAGCCTGCGAAACAGGAGGTCACTGGTTCGATTCCCAGTAGGGGCGCATGCCTGGGTTGCAGGCCAGTCCCCAAATGGGGGCATGTGATCAATGTTTCTCTCCCTCTCTTTCTCCCTTCCCTCCTCTCCCTAAAAATAAATAAATAAAACCTTAAAAAAAAAAAAAAAAGCTTTTCAAATGCAAGCATCCATTAACTTAATTTTATCAGTTTTTATACTTAAAATGACTAACTTAATCAAGACATTGTTACAGTAAACTTTCAAAATGCTCAATGGACACCATAGAGAAGAAACTTAAATAAGATGGCAAAAAAATTCCTTTCACTTTTTGTCTGACTAAAAGAAACTCCTTTCTCAAGATGGCAAAAGATATTTCATGCAAATGGAAATGAAAAAAAGCTGGGCAGCAATACTGACATTTGACAAACAGACTTTAAAAGAAACACTAGAGTAGGAGACAAAGAAAAACACTACATAATCATAAAAGGAGCGATCCAACAAGAGGATTTACTCCTTATAAATATTGATGCACCCAAGAGCACCTAAATATGTAAAGCAAATCTTGATAGGGGTAAAGGGAGAGATCAATAACAACAGACATAATAGGGAATTTTTAACACCCCATTGACATCAAAGAACAGATCTTCCAGATAGAATATCAACAAGGAAACAAAAGCCTTAAATGACATATTAGATCAGATAGATTTAATTGATATATTCAGAGTATTTGACCCCAAAGCAGCAGAATACATATTCTTTCATATGCACATGGAACATTTTCTAGGACATACCACGTATTAGGACACAAAACAGATTATCAATAAATTTAATAAAATTAAAATAATATCAAACATCTTCTCTGACCATAATGATATAAAACTTCAAAATCAGTCACAAGAAAAAAACTGAAAAACACACAAAGACATGAAAGCTAAGTAACATGTTACTATACAATGAATGGGTTAAAAATGAGATCAAGGGAAAAAGAAACCAAAAGATATCTTGAAAATGGGAACACAATAACCTAAAATCTATGAGCTACACTGAAGCAGTCCTAAGAGGAAAGGAAATTCACAGTATAACAGGCTTATCTCAAATAAACAATCCAAGCTTACACCTAAAGGAATTAGAAAAAGAACAACAAACAAAACCCAAAGTGAGTAAAAGGAAAGAAATAATTAAGACCAGAGCAGAAATAAACAAAATAGAATCTAAAAAAAAACAATACAAAAGATCAGTAAAACCAAGAGCTTTGAAAAGACAGATAAGATTGACAAACCTTTAACCAGACTCACCAAGAAAAAAAGAGGAACCAAATACATACAACCAGAAGTGAAAGAGAAGTAACAACTGACACCAAAGAAATATAAAGTATTTTAAGAAAAGATTACAAACAACTATATGCCAACAAACTGGACAACCAGATAAAAATGATGAATTCCAAGAAATATACAATCTTCTACAACTAAATCAGGAAGAATCAGAGAATCTGAATATACAGATTACAACTACTGAAATTGAAGCAGTAATCAAAATACTCCCAGCAACAAAAAAAATGTCCTGGACCAGATGACTTCACAGGTGAATTTTACCAACATTCAAAGGAGAACTAACACCTCTACTACAAAAAATTAAGGAGGAAAGACTCCTAAGATCATTCTATGAGGCCAGCATTATCCTAACTTCAAAACCAGATGAAGACATAACAGAAAAAAGAAAATTATATGTCAATATCCCTGATAAAGATGCTAAAATTCTCAACAAAATATTAGCAAACCACATCCAACAATGCATTAAAAAGATCATACACCATGACCAAGTGGGATTTATTCCAAGATGCAAAGTTGGCACAATAGCTGTATCAATAAATGTGACACACCACATAAACAGAATAAAGGATAAAAGCCACATAATGATATCAACAGATGAAGAAAAGCATTTGATAAAATCCATCAGCCATATATGATAAAAATTCTCAGCAAAGTGAGAATAGAGAGAACATACTTCAACATAATAAAGGCCATATATGACAAATGCACAGCCAACATTTTATTCAATGGACATAAGACTGTAAGTGTTTCCCTTAAGACAGGGAACAAGACAGTAATGTCCGCTTTCATCACTCTTATTCAACATAGTACTAGAAGACCTAGCAACAGCAATCAGACAAGAGGAAGAAATAAAAGGCATCCAAGTTGGAAAGTAAGAAGTAAAATTATCATTGTTCGCAGATGGCATGATACTATAATCCCATTTACAATTGCTTCAAAAACAAACAAACTAACAAGCAAACCTAAGAATAAATTTAACCAAGGATGTAAAAGGCCTGTACTGGGAAAATTATAAGACACTAAAGAAAGAAACTGAAGAACATACAAATAATTGGAAGCATATACCATGTTCATGGATAGGAACAATTAACATCATTAAAATGTCCATGCTACCCAAAGCAACCTATAATTCAATGTAATTCCTATTGGGCTACTAGCGAACTTCAAAGAACCACAAAGACCCCAAATAATCACACAGCAATGCTGAGAAAGAAGAACTTTAAAACAAACACTATAATAAGAGACAAAGTATACATCAGGGGAGACTGTAGCACTTCCTGGAGAGTATGCTGTGGTCCCCCTGATGTTTGCCCCCTGCTATCTGATATCCAACTATACCACACTATCTAACATCAAACTATATTACAAGGCCATAGTATTCAAAACATCATGGTACTGCAATAAAAACAGACACAGATCAAGAGAACAGAATAGAGAGCCCAATAATAAACCCAAGCCTTTATGGCCAAATAATATTTGACAAAGGAGGCAAGAACATACAATGGGGCAAAAATAGTCTATTCAATAAAAGGTGCTGAGAAAACTGGACAGATATGTGCAAAATATGAAATTAGACCACCTCCTTAGACCACACACACAGACACACAAAAACAAAAACTTCAAAATGGATTAGTGACTTAAATGTTAAGATTCAGAACCACAAAAATCCTAGAAGAAAACATAGGCAGTAAAATCTCAGACATTTCTCAGAATATCATTTTTTCTGATATACCTCCTCAGACAAGGGAAACAAAAGAAAACAATAAACAAATGGGACTACATTAAACTAAGAAGTTTATGTACAGAGAAGGAAATTATTAACAAAATGAAAAGACAACACACTGAATGGGAAAATTTATTTGCTAATGATATATCTGATAAGGGGTTAATATCCAAAATTTATAAAAACTTATAAAACTCACACCAAAAACACAAACAACCCAATTAAAAAATGGGCAAAGGACCTAAAGAGAAACTTCCCCAAAGAAAACATACAGATGCCCAATAGACATAAAAAGATGCGCAAAGTCACTAATAATCAGAGAAATGCAATTTAAAACCACAATGAAGTATTTCCTCACACCTGTCAGAATGGCTATCATCAATAAACAAACAAACACACACATGCTGGTGAGAATGTGGAGAAAAGGGAACCCTCATGCACTGTTGGTAGGAATGCAGACTGGTGATGCTGCTGTGGAAAGTACTACAGAGATAGCTCAAAAAATTAAAAATGAAACTTCCTTATGCCCCAGCAACTCTACTTCTGGGAATATATCCAAAGAAACTCGAAACAACAATTTGAAAGAATATATGCACCCATATGTTCACTGAAACTTTACTTGCAAATAGCCAAGATTTAGAAGCAGCCCAAGTGTTTGTCAGTAGATGAGTGGATAAAAAAGCTGTGGTACTTTTACAGAAGGGAATACTACTCTGCCATAAAAAAGAAAATCTTACCCTTTGCAAAGGCACAGACAGACCTGTACAGAGCATTATGCTAAATGAAATAAGCCAGTCAGAGAAAGATAAGTACCATATGATTTCACTCATATGTGGAATCTAATAAACTAACATACAAAAAAGAAACAGGCTCATAGAGAACAGACTGACAGCTCTAAGAGGGAAGTGGGGTTGTGAGGCTGGGTGAAAAAAATGAGGTACACACAAAATAGCATTAATAGACCCAGACCAGTATGATGATTACCAGAGGGGAAAGCACGTGAGGGGAGATAGAAGAGGGTAAAGGAGGGTATTAAGTGAAGATGGAAGGAGTCTTGACTTGGCATGGTGAACACACAATACATTACAAAGATGATATATTATAAAATTGTAAATCTGAAACCTATATAATTTTATTAATCAAAGTCACCCCAATAAATTCAACTAAGAAAAAGAAACTCCTTTCTCTCAATTTGCATTTGATAATTCAAACCCTTTAAATTATAACTCAAGGATGTGATCACTTCATTTAAACTAAAAGTTGTTTTCACTGACTCAAGAAAAAATCAAATTGTTTGTAACAGGGCAAATAAAAAATTCCAAATCAAACATTTTCATATTAAGAATTTCTCGGGAGAACCAAGATGGCGGCATAGGTAGACACACTGCACCTCCTTGCACAACCAGAACTGACAGAAAATCGAAAGGCAAGGAAGTCGGACACCAAGGAGATAAAAAAAATAAACATTCATCCAGGTTGGTAGGAGGGGCGGAGACGGGCAGCCAGGGTGGAGAGGACTCGCGTTGCCGTGGCAGACCGAGACTGGCAGAGTGTGGGACTAACGGGGCAGACAGTCTGACCACTGGCAGACCCTGCGGCCCCACATTCGCACACAGATAAACCGAGAAGGCCAGACTCAGAGAGGCAAGAGAATGGGGCAGGCAGAGCAGCGCGTAGCACCCCTCGGCCCCACACTCCCAGATAAACCGGAACAGTGGGCAGCAAAGCAGACCACGTAACCCAGGGCTCCAGCACAGGGAAATAAAGCCTCAAACCTCTGATTGAAAATGCCTGTGGAGGTTGGGGCGGCAGCAGGAGAAACTCCCCGCCTCACAGGAGGTCGTTGGAGAGACCCACAGGGGCCTAGAGTGTGCACACGCCCACCCACTCGGGAACCAGCACCAGAGGGGCCCAATTTGATTGTGGGTAGCGGAGGGAGTGACCGAAATCCGGTGGAGAGTGGAGCGGGCGCCATTGCTCCCTCTTGGCCCCTCCCCCACGTACAGCATCACAGCGCAGCCGCTGCCCGCTGGGGAACACCTACGGCTTCGCCCCCTTTTAAGTAACAGATGTGCCAAGACAAAAAAAAAAAAAAGGCCCAAATGACAGAACACTTCAAAGCTCCAGAAAAAATACAACTAAGTGAGGAAGAGATAGCCAACCTATCAGATGCACAGTTCAAAACACTGGTTATTAAGACGCTCACAGAATTGGTTGGATTTGGTCAAAAACTAGATGAAAAAATGAAGGCTATGCTAAGAGAAACAAAGGAAAATGTACAGGGAACCAATAGTGAGGCGAAGGAAACTGGGACTCAAATCAATAGTGTGGACCAGAAGGAAGAAAGAAACATCCAACCAGAAAAGAATGAAGAAACAAGAATTCGGAAAAATGAGGAGAGACTTAGGAACCTCCAGGGCATCTTGAAACGTTCCAACATCCGAATTATAGGGGTGCCAGAAGGAGAAGAGGAAGAACAAAAAATTGAAAACTTATTTGAACAAATAATGAAGGAGAACTTCCCTCATCTGGCAAAGGAAATAGACTTCCAGGAAGTCCAGGAAGCTCAGAGAGTCCCAAAGAAGCTGGACCCAAGGAGGAACACACCAAGGCACATCATCATTACACTACCCAAGATGAAAGAGAAGGAGAGAATCTTAGAAGCAGCAAGAGAAAAGAACACAGTTACCTACAAAGGAGTTCCCATAAAACTGTCAGCTGATTTCTCCAAAGAGACCTTACAGGCAAGAAGGGCCTGGAAAGAAGTATTCCAAGCCATGAAAAGCAAGGACCTACATCCAAGATTACTGCATCCAGCAAAGCTATCATTTAGAATGAAAGGGCAGATAAAGTGCTTCTCAGATAAGGTCAAGTTAAAGGAGTTCATCATCACCAAGCCATTATTATATGAAATGTTAAAGGGACTTATCTAAGAAAAAGAAGATCAAAAATATGAACAGTAAAAATGACAGCAAACTCACAGTTATTAACAACCACACCTAAAACCAAAACAAAAGCAAACTAAGCAAACAACTAGAACAGGAAAAGAACCACAGATATGGAGATCACATGGAAGATTATCAATAGGGGAGTAGGAGGGGGAGAGAGGGGGGAAAGGTACAGACAATAAGTAGCATAAATGATAGGTGGAAAATAGGGGGAGGGTAAGAATAGTGTAGGAAATGTAGAAGCCAAAGAATTTACAAGTATGATCCATGGACATGAACTATAGGGGGGGAACGTGGGAGGGAGGGGGTGGGCAGGATGGAGTGGAGTGGGGGGGGAATGGGACAACTGTAATAGCATAATCAATAAATATATTTAAAAAAAAAAGAATTTCTCTAAGCATACAAACACATAACTCTCCTAGTTATAATAATGTTCTTTAGAATTAAAACAAATACTGACCAAAGATCACAGTAAACCATTTTAACCTTATTTTTCCAAAGTAAATTTTTCCTTTGCGTTCATAAATTTTGTCAATATAATTTACTTTCCCACAGCCCCTATAATTTTCTATTAAGTTTGTCTGTGTGTTCAAAAGTCATTTATATAATTATTTCAGAAGGCAATACCCAACCAGATATAAAACACAAATATGCAAAAACCATTGATACACACACCAAAATCTTTGTATGTTGCCTTCAGCAAAAACTCTTCCATCAGAAATTTAGCAGACACTTTGATAACACTGCCTCCCATTAAGTTTTAAACAATGGATTAAATAGCTTGAATTTTTCTTAAATTTGCCATCCAGAAAACCTCATTTGGTAGAAGATTCAGACCTGGGACACTTCACATTTTCAAGAAATTTTCTCAAATTGACCTACAGATTCATGAAGTCCCTATCAAAATCCAAACTAGGTTTTTAAAGAAATAGAAAAATCTATCCTAAAATTCATGTGGAATCTTAAGGGATCATGAATAGCTAAAACAATCTCAAAAAAGAACTTTGGAGGTCTCACACTTCCTGCCTTCAAAACTTAATATAAAACTACAGTAAACTAAACCACATGGTACTGACATACGGACAGAAATATAGACAATGGAACAGCATAAAGAACAAAAACAAACTCTGCCCTATATGGTCAAATGATTTTTGGCAAGGGGGCCATAACCATTCAAATGGTGAAAGGAAAGTCTTTTCAACAAATGGTATCAAGGAAAACTGGATAACCATCTGCAAATGAGTAAAATTGGACCTATATCTTATAACTGATACAAAATTTAACTCAAAATACATCAAATACCTACATGTAAGAGCTAACACTATGAATCTTAGTGTAAAACATAGGGAAAAGCTTCATGATATTGGATGTAACAATGATTTCCTGGATGTGACACTAAAAAGCACCAGCAAAAATATATATATAAATACACTGGACATAATGAAAATTAGCAACTGTTGTGCACCAAAGGACACTTATCAAGAGTGTGAAGGAAAAAGTAGTAAAAACCTTTTCTGAAGAAATAATGACTGAAACTTTCCCAATTTAGTTTAAGACATAAGTGGCTCAAGGAAACCAAGCAGAATAAATGCAAATAAAACCATAGTAGGACACATCACAAGCAAACTATTAAAAATCAAACAGAACAAGTCTCATAAGCAGCCAGAGAAAAATGGCCCATTAAGAGGAAACAAAAATGCCTATTACACGACATTCTTAGAGAAACTACTGAGACCAGAAGACAGTAGAATAACATTTTTAAAGTGTGAAGTAGGTGAGGAATCAGTGAACTGAGAAGTCAATATAAACAAAATGTCCTTTAATAATGAAAGTGAAATAAAGACAATGCAAGATGTCTTCTATTCTTTGCATGAAGTTTTAAATTATTAACTCTAAATGGTGAGTAGTAACTTTTTTAAAAGATGTATATTGTAATCCCTATAGTAATCACTAAAAAAAATAAAAAAGAGATATTTTAAAAAGTCAAACAAAAAATCAAATGGAGTTAAGAAATTCAAACGATACAAAAAAAGTGGGAAAGAGGAAAAGAGGACAGGACAAGCAACAAAGAGAACAAATTTTTAAAAATCAATTAATAAAATAGTATACCTAAATTCAACCAAATCCATTATCACATTACATTATTTGGGTAATTCTCCAATTAAAAGGGTAAAAATAGAATAGATTTTTTTTTTTAAGGCAAGCCCCAACTACATGTTGTCTGTATGACATGCATTTTAAATAGAAATGGAGAATGTAAAAAGATGTATGGAAAGCAAACAATAAGCATAAGAAGGCTGGAGGGTCTATACCGGTATCAGATAAAACAATTCTTTAAGAAAAAGAGTAACATCATAGACAAAGAAAAATTTTGTAATTATAAAGGGTAAAATCATCAAGAAGACAGCATACTCTTAAATATGAAAGAAACTTTGCCATCTGGTCTCTCAGTAAACAATAAATTATCCCCCCCCAAGAAAAATTAATAAAGGCACATAGAAGATCAAAACTAACAACCATTATGACCCGACATTTATAGAATATAGACTTAAAAACTGCAGAATGTTAATTCTTATTAAGGACACATGGTACATTCATTTGGACAATGGATCAGCAAACTGACCCAAAGGCCAAATCTAGCCTGTGCTCTGTTTTGGTGTCACAGGTGAGTTTTAAATGATTTTTATATTTTTGAAGGGGGAGGAATGGTGGATAAGAGAGGGAAAGCAGCAGCAGCAGGGACAAAAAACGTATGTGATCCACAAAGCCTAAACTATTCACTATCTGGCCCTTTACAGAAAAGGTGTGCCAATCCCTGCCCTGGACCATAGGTTAAGCCATAAAACCAGTCTCAAAAAATATAAAAGTCTGAAATAATAAATAACTAATGTTCTCTGACTACAAAAAAGTTAGAAAACAACAGCCGTACCTAGAAAAACCCCAAACAACTAGAAATTAAACACACTTCTAACCGTAATTATGAAATCAAAGAAATCACAAGGGAAATTAGAAAATATTTCAACTTGATTAGTGGAAAATTTTTTAAAAAAATCAAAATTTGTGGGATGTAGCTAAAAGCAGTGCTGAGAGGGAAATTAACAACTTTTAAGTGCTTATGCTAGAAAAAAATATAAAGGTCTAAAATCAATGGCCTAAGACTCTAATTCCACCCTATCAATTATCAGTAACCTTACCAAAAAGCAAACTCCAGGCTCAGATGGTTTCACTGAAATTCTGTGACACATTTAAGGAAAAAATAACACTAATTTTACATAAAGCACTTTTAGATAATAGAGGAGGAAATCCATACCAAATTCTTTCATGAGGTCAGAATAATTCTAATATCAAAATCATATAAAAACATTCCAACTAAAAAAAAAAAAAAAAAAGGCAGACCAACGTCTTTGATGGTGACTTGAACACAGGGGTTAGAGGTATCAACCTCCCTGCAGTCAAAATCCCACATATAACTTTTGAATCCCCAAAAACTTAACTAAGAGCCCACTCTTAGTCAATTAATACATACTTTGTGAGTTACATATTATATACTGTATTCTTACAATAAAATCAGCTAGAGAAAAATGTTAAGAAAATATAAGGAAAACAGATTTTCATATTGAAAAGAACATGTGGACAACAGTTTGTGGAAAACAGTTCAAACCTGTGTTCAAGTATCAACTATAGATGCAAAAATCCTTAACCAAACAAATACAGCAACATGAAAAAAAGATAACACACCATAACTAAGTAGGGCTTAGATAAGGAAAGCAAGCTTGGTTTAAAAATCAAACCTCACATTTTAGAACTCCTCAATGAATTTCACTCATTTAAAGAATAGTCCCAAAGACAATCCATGCATAGACATGCATATGTTACTTTAATTTAAAACATGGCATTGGGTTAATTCAGAACTCAAATTATGAATCCACTTTACTTGTTTATACTATCCTATACTTAAAAATGAAAGTGTCATTTTCTAAAATGAATTTTAAAGAGATCATAAAATGAAAAAGGCAAAGCTATCCAATCTAAGCTTATAAAAACTCCCAAGGTCAATAGAATATTTTGAAAAACTAAACCAAAACTTTCCTTTGTGATCAAGGAAAGCAATGTAAATATTTTTAAAAAAAAAAATCTCCCTGGATTATGGCAGCAATGAAAAAAAAAGAAAACAATGCTGGTTTTGTCTCGAAAGGATGAAAAAGGACTTGGTAATTGCTTAAAGAACGGAATATAGTAAAAAGGAGATAATTCAAAAGCACTTTTCAATTTAACAAAGATTTGATGCCTAGAACAGGAGTAGAAATGTTATAAAGTTAGCCCTGGCTGGGATAGCTCAGTGGATTGAGCACTGGCCTGCAAAACCAAAGGGTCACCAGTATGATTCCCAGTCAGAGCACATGCCTGGGTTGTGGACCAGGTCCCCAGTAGGAGGGTACACAAGAGGCAACCACACATTGATGTTTCTCTCCTCGTTTCCCTCCCTCTCTCTCTAAAAATAAATAAAATCTTTAAAGAAAAAGAGAGAAATGTAATAAAGTTAGAGGGAAAAGACTGGACTGATAGAAATAAATGGTAAAATGGTTAATCTATTATGGTCCTTCCTAACTGTCTGGGAAGAGGAAAAGTCTTGTTGATTGATAGTCAACAACAATGTACTTTTACTGTTAAAAAACCAAAAGAGATTAAACAAATATAGTAAACTGTTAGCAGGTAATAATTCTGATAAATAGGAGCATCTTGTTATATTAATCACCGTACTTTTCTAAAACTATTGAATGGAAGAACCTGGCCTCCTTGAGTCAACAGAAACAACATTCTATTAATCTTTTTAGGCCAAAAAAGTACAATCTAATTCCTTTTCACTCCTGGAAAGTAAAGAACATGGACCTTAGAATCAAAAAGTCCTGAGTAAAATGTCTGTTCCAGCATCTACTATGCTGTGATCATAGACTTTATTTCTAATGCATAAGGAATAAAACTGAATTCACAAGGATGTTATGAGGATTAAAGAATAGAGTGACTGGAACTAAGTATTCAGCAAATATGTCCTTCCCCAGATGGTTTTCCTTTATCCATAGGACTCATTTTATTCTTCTATCCATCCCTGTAATTAGTTTTTCGAAGATTCTTGGCAATGGTTTCCCAAACTCTCTGCTAGTACACCAACCCAACCACCCACCACTAAAGATGTACATAACAGGAGTCAATACTTGTCTCCTGAAAGAAGCCAGTCAGAAACAGCCACACACCATTTACAGGAAATAGCCGGAACAGGCAACATGGGAAGTAAATTAGTGGTTGCCAAGGGCTGAGGGCAGGGAGAATAGAGAGTTGATGGCTAATGGGTATAAAATTTCCTTTTGGGGTGATGAAAATATTCTAAAATTGATTGTGGAGATGGCTGCACAGTTTTGTGAATATACTAAAATATCACTCAGTTATACACTTTAAAAGGGTACATGTTATAATATGTGAATAATATCTCAATAGAACTGTTTAACTAGTGAAATACTAATACTACATAAATTTAACTTTTATCATTCTACTAATAATCTATCTACACAATCTACTGCCCATCAAATCAATTCCAAACCACTTTGCCCCATCTTAAATCCTGAAATAAGGCAGAATATAAATAAATAATATAAACTACTTGCTGTCCTACAGCAAGTAGGGCAATCCTAACTGTTCCCTCCCCCTCCAATATTGTGGAACTCCTTCCTGACTTCCCTTCACCAATAAAATATTTACTGGGAATTATCAAATACTGTGCATAAGGTCATAACTTGGAGAGAAGGTAAACAAAAAAGACATGTTACCATCCTAGAGCTTTCAATTTAGTTTACATATCTTACATTGATAAAGCCTTCCTTCCCTTCCACCTATCATATCCTATTTACACTCTTCCAAGGATTTGGTCAAGTTCAGCTCCTTGATAAACCATCCTCCAAATCCTACAGCCCTTATTAATCTCTCCAAACAACTGAACACTAATATATCATCCTTAATTATTTCATATACATTAGTTTTATTTCTGGCACTACACTGTAAACCAAGTATAAGATCATGCTAGTTTTCTATATAAACCATAGCACTGAGCATAGAACTGAGAATATTCTAAGAGTTAAATAAGTAATTAATTACGTTCAATACACTGATGTAATTATAACCAGAGCTGCCATTAATTATTATGTCAACTATTTCTGCTATGTGCTTTATATTACACTAATCTTTATCATAACCCTGCATAATAGCTGGACTATCTTTGTTTATATAATATGGGGAAACTGCAGCTCAAAGTAGTAGTAAAGTTAGATTTGAACTCAAGTATCAATAATCCTCCAAAGTCAATGCTCTTTTGTAGTCTCCCTTAAGCATGAGTAGTTGCAACCAAAATAAAACTAGAGAAAGAACAGTATAGTTTATCATGCTAGCTATGTGATCTTTGGCAAGTAATGTATACTCTCTGTGTCAGTTTCATCTGTAAAAGAGTAACAGTATCTAACTCAATAGGGTTAGGTATCAAATAAATTAACATATGTAAAGCAATTAGAACAGTTCCTGGTACACAGAATGCACTATATAACTAGTGGCTAATCCTTTTAGCTTCCTAATTCACCATAATAAAGTCATCATATATACTCTCTACTTTCATAAGTCTATAGTGTATGATAGTTTATGGTTTCATACTACCTGGAACATAAATACCAAAGTTAGTGTAGAATTCAAGAACCTCCACAATTCCACAGTCCAGCTCTAACATATCTTTTTAATTTAATTCAACTCAAGAAGCACTTACTATCTACCATATATCAGACTCTTTCACTACTTCCCTGTACCATATCAATCAATTCCATGATTTTCTGTACCATATGAAACATTACTACTTCCTCGTGTATCAAACCTAACATACACAAATTCAACCTTTACTCTTTCCCCACCTCATTTTGTTTCCTCATAGTTCTCTCACCTGGTACAGTAGACTTTTGGGGGCCTATCAATCCTTTACTCATCTTTGAAGGCCTACTTAAGTCATTATTTCTACCAGGAAAATTTTTTTCATCTTCCCTGGAAAATATAAATGCTCCTGCACCTGTAATTCCAAAAAGTTTCATTAATACCTTACAGAGTATTTACCACATTGTCATAATTACTTGTGCACATGTGAGCTTCCTAAAGGTAGGCACCGTTTTCTATTCATCTTTATACTCCCCACAACAAAAAGTATAGCAAAAGTATTTATTTGCATAGTTGATGCTTAGTAGATATTTACTGAAGACCCATTTCTCCAACTACGAACAAAGAGGTGCATAAGCTATTTCCTTCCTTTCATATGTATATCTCATTGCCTTCTGAAACACATAAATGAGTGCAACTCACATTATTTAAATTATACTTCTGGTTCACTATTTTAAAAAAACTAAAGAACTAGCCTCTCATATTACTGCATTAATAAATAGATACTACTTTCCAAAACATTCCATAATCACAAAATTACTAGACCATTATACGTCTGTTCTAACAAAACTGTATTATTCACACCATCAATTATTCCTTAAAAAAAGAAACCTGCTCTTTCACATGTTTAGATTGAACACAAATTCTAAAGGTGTTTGCACTTTTGGAAAAGAATCTTAATTCAAACTGCTAGTTAGTTAACAGATCAAGTAGTAATTAAAATGAAATAATGAATTTAAGGCAACATAAAGAAAAATGATCAACACATTTCCCCATACCAGTCTTTTTCCCTACAGTGGACAATCCTTTTCTGCCAGCATGGAATCTCCATTCTTATTCTGAAGGACCCACTAATTTGTAAGACTTGGCTGGAGGCAAATCCTCACATCCCATTACAGGAGGGAACTGATACTGCCCCATTTCCTTGGTGTCAGCATGATCTATGTCAAGCCAATCTGAGGTTAGGTAAGAACCTTAAATCTTTTTGAAGAGATGGGTTAGAATTCATATGGCTAGTGCCTAGTTACAGAATCCTGCAGACCTTCTGCGGCATAACTTTGGTGGCAGACTGTTCTTACCTGGCCTCCCTTTTTCTCTGCTCTTCTGAGCCTGGTTCTCCAGCCTCATCAATTTGGTGATCTACACCGTAGCCTTTCAAGTAATTCTTTTGTTTGTATTAGGTAGAGTCATTTTGTTATTTGCATCTAAGATTTTTCACTGATACAGTAACAAGCTACATTTCTCTTCCTTCTCAGAATCTTCCCACCAATTAATTATAAATTCTGTTCACTTAAATAAAAAAAATCAAACCTTTGTTTTTGTTGTTGTTTAAGTAACTTTCCTGACAGCAAGGCAATCTAAAACAAGGCAGGTCCCTTATAAAGTCATTTTGGAAGCAATAAAATTTTCAAGTAATCTTTTAAACAAACAACAAATTAACCAAAAAAAAAAGGCAAGGAAAAAAGTCCCAAAAGGTGTCTCTCTTTTGCTCTGCTACCTCTACCATTTTTTGTTATTATACAGCAAAATTTTAAAATAAATACTTTCAAGCAGGAAACATATAAGCTTTTACTAAAACTCTGTGCTTTTTATATAAAATGCATATAAACTCATCATATACTCCAGAGAGAACAATCTCTTTCGTTCAAATCTTTAGAACTTTCTACTTTCTAGTAACCCATGAATTTCCCTTAATCTATATATTAGTCTTCTGAGTCTAGTTTAAAAAAAAAATCTAACGGTCCTATATTATTGTTATTAAGTTGAACTATTTCATTTCTGTGTTTTATGTAGTCATTTATGAGAGAATTGACTTTTTTAATGCATCAAATATTCCTTTTCAAATTGCAGCTTCAGAAATATGTATACCTTCATTTTAAAGTTGTATGTAACTAAACATCATTTCCTCAATTGAACTGTCCTGAATTAACCAGTAATTGTCAGTTTTATTGTTAGATATAATGTATGTCCTTGCAATATTCACACAGCTAATAAATAAGTATATGTCATTTAACATGCATGTGTTTCAGGTTAATCAAAGCAATAAATTAGTCAACTAAGACATCTGAAACATATGAAATATATTTCATATTTGTACTAAAAATTAATTCTAAAAATATATATATATATATATATATTTGTTTATATCCAAACATGCTTGAAAAACTGGGTTAACAATTTAACCACCTTTGTTGAATATATCCCAGTTGGGGACAGTATAGCAGTGGACTCTGGAATTAAGACTGTCTGAGGGCTCAAATTCCAGATTTACTACTCAATTGCATCCACCATTTACTTTAGCAAGTTGCTTAAGCTCTCTCTACCTCAGTTTCCTCATCTTTAAAATGATAATAGTAGTTACTTCATAGGGTTTCTAAAATGGTTATAAACAATTATCTCAAAAGCAAAACTATTAAAGTACCTTGAAATGTCTCATTTATACACATCCCATGTAAATAACTGAAATCCAAAAATAAAATATATCTAAGATTTATATGCCTAAAACAATAAAAAGCATATTTCTTTATAAAGAGCATTCATTTTATGAAAATTTTCTCTAAACTTGATTTAAAATGTTATGTTGGAGAACATACAATTATAGTTTTTCTTATTTCTCATATGTGTTTGTATTACAACAAAAACACTAAAGAATTCCAAGGCATGTGCTGCACCAGGCCTCAACCAAAACCACCTTAACAAATAACATACATTATGTTATACCAACTACTAATAAGAAATTTCAACTACTAATAAGAAATTTCAACTACTATAACCCATGAATGTGAACACCAAATAAAATTTAAGAAAATCGACAATGCTGTCAATTAAAAATTAGAACACCCTGAAAGACATTTCTCAACTCTGGACCTCTTTTTCATTTATAAAGTGTTTTAAATTATTTCTCAAATTCTCTTTCAGCTCCATAATTTAATGTGAGTCATTAGGCACTTCCCTTAATTCACGGAAAGTGTCACAAGTACACGTTAAATTCTATTTTTGTAGTCTTGAAGTAACTGAATTTGAAAAATGCTTATATAGAAGAAAAATGCTCTATATTTACTTGACTGAGCTCTCGAAGTTTAAATGAGCAAATGCTTGTATTTTATCACAGACCAATACTATACAGTTTATATTTTTAATTTCAAAAACCAACCCTAAACTGAATTTTCCCCCTTTTAAGATTTTATCTTCCTTGTAGCAACCTTCATTCAGTAATTACTGTAACTTACAAAGTCTTAAAGACACCCTTCACAAAGGGCAAGGAGCCTTCAAGAAGAGAATGTTTAAAGACAGAATATTCAGCAGCAGAACAGATGGAAAAAATGGTTTTTTGAGGTATGTTTTAGGAATAGGGAAAAAGAATATATCTGACCAAATTCAAGGCTGTTCCTTTCCTGGTTACAAGGAGTAAATTCTAGAATGATTTGAATTTAAATCAACATTTTGAAATGGTTTAGAAAAAATTTTTGAAAGCAAATTGTTAAAATTCTGCAAAAATGGTCCTTTGGAAAAATTAGGGTATTTGTCTTTTTGCTCTGGTATAATTCAACTATGTAGGTACCTTTTATATATTTTATAATATAAAGGCCCACACAAAGATATAAAACAAATAGCACATTATCCTATTATGAAGAACCAAACTTAAAACATTAATCCACTAACATGACCTTACCTTGCTCTGTTACTAAATATTGCATGTATGTATACGTGATTGGTAAGCTATAAAGCACATTAATGTAATATTATTACTTAACTGCTCTACTCTTGCCTCTTTGTATCAGTGGCTATAACAGATCAGTAGTGTTATGAAAAAGGTGACAAGTTCCAATAGAATTATTGGGGAATATTCAAATGCCTTTTTACAAAGGAAATTTTGTTTCAAAAACTGTATTGCTTAGAGCTACATTTTAACCATTCCACACTTCTGCCCTAGTCCAAGCATTTATCAGTTTCCACATATTGGAGGAGTGGAAGTCAAGGAGGAACACTGTGTGGAGAAAAATTTAGACCTATTTTGAGAAAATTCTCCTCCTAAGCAGAAAGAAATAGGATGAGGTAAGAGACTGGCTGTCAGCATGGCTGATCTCTCACCCCTTCAAGCCGCATGTGCTCAATCATGCTTCTCACTGTGATATTCAGGAAGCTATTATCACATATTCAAGATTTTTTTTGTAAGAAGGAACATTAACATTCAACCTTTTGTTTTCTCTTTAAATTGTCATTTTACTAGCTTCAATGTATAAATTACAGGGATACTTGCCAAATTCCCTCCCTCATTCCTGAAGTTCCTGTATTTTTAACTTCCTCTAGAATATTTCCAATTATGGATCATGATTCCAAAATCTATAATGTATTTCAATTTTACTCAGCTTCCTGAAATCAACTCCCTTATTGTCCCACTCAAATTCACAATCATGAAATACTCACTGGTACCTATTTACAATCCACTAGAATCAACTGCCAAGTCTTAGTTATACACCTCCACTGTGCAAAGAAATGAAGTAGGCAAAGCACTGCAGGAGACAAAACAAGCATGACACTGTGTTCCTTTCCTTACAATCTTCAATTCAATAATAAAAGGGAACTGATAATTAAAATAATTATGATGTATTGGGCTCTTACTATGTGCCAATCACTATGCTGAGACACTTTCATTATCTCAAAAATAAAGGTTAGATACTATGACGTCCAAATAACAGATAGAAAGTACTATGATGTCCAAATAACAGACAGAAAAAATAAGACCTGCGAATTCAAAGGGTACAGCTTCAGGTCATCCTAAATGGTAGAGCTTGAACTGAAAAACAACTACGACTACAAAGACCTTGCTGACCATAAATAATCAATCCAAAACAATGCCATAAGAAAGGTACAAACTACACAAAAGTAGCAACCTTTCCCAAATTCTCTCTTCTGCTCCATTCCCACTGTCAATACCCTATATTTCAGCCATCTCTGCAAAGCTAGTGCTTAGAGGGCTTCTTAAAAATATCTAGGAAGCCTATTTAAATGAATATTCCAAGGCCCAATCCTTGAAATCCCAAGTCACTGGGTATGGATATTTCTGAAGCAGTTTTTTAAACCAGACCCCTAATTCTTGCTCATTCATTCAACAAATATCTAAGTTCCTACTTTGAGTCAAGTTTCATAACTGCATTCCAATACCTCTTTTACTCTTTTACATCTGATCCTACTGTATTCCACCCTAAAAATATTCTGAAACCCCTATTTTCAAAATTTCACTCCTCTCTGAGGAAATTTTTATTATTTATCGAGTAAAATTATTTTGAATCAAAGTTTTGCTGACATATAAGAAACACCTGGGTACACAGTAAGTACTCAATAAATGTTAGTACCTTTTCACATTACATAATCTAGTCTGCATTATGTTATTAAGTAGTCCTCAATTCATAAGGTAAGGAGGTGGTGCAACACATGCTAAGGTAGCTACAGACAAGAACCAGTTACTCTCCCCTTTCTCCTATATATGCTTTACCTTCTCCTGCATCCTTCCAAATCCGTAAAGGGAGAGTTCATATCCTATGTTCACTAAACGTTCCTTGACTCTTCATGGCAATGGTCTCATTCTTCCCTTACAACCTACAGAATAGCTATTACTGTCAGAAAAATATCCTAACATTTGATTAAATGTAGTCTTCCACCATCCTCTAATTGTTTAAAAATGACTTTTAGCTCTTGTCTCATTAAGATTCTTGAAAGCAGACGGTATTATGCATTTTCATTATATTTCCAAGAGTGCCTGGCCTGCTGCTAAGAATAGACACATAATTCTGGATAAATATTAGCTGTTATTACCTGATAAAACCTTTTTCTGTTTCTCTCTCTCTCCTCTATTTTATAAGAGAGTAAACTTTTTCTGGAGAATAAATTTAAGTTACAAGGAAATAAGGCCAGGAATCCACATATCCAAGAAAAAAAAATCCTAAGTCAAAAAGATTTACTGTGCGTTTAGGAGGAACGCACAGTAATGTTTCTCTAATTAATAAAAACAAATGCATAATGCTAGGGTTTTTAAAAATTAAACAAAAATAAATAATTACTAATAAAAATAAAGTACACAGTTATGAAAAGGGGCTGAATCCCCATAGTGCAATAGAGAAAACATAGGACTTAAGTACAGAATAACTGAAGTAAAAATAGCAACCCTCACCAGCTGCTAACATGACATTTAGAATTTCAATTTTCTAATCCAGTTTTCTCACTTGTAAAATGAGGTTAAAAAAATAGCTGTCACAAGATTAACTAAGATAAGGTAAACAAAAAGCTTCCCTTCTTTGCTTAAAAATAAAATTTCTGAACTATATTTTACAATAACGCTGAAAAGTTCATTAGATGCAGTATATACCCAATCCAAAATCAATGTTTCAACACAAATAGAAAAAGAAAGGAGAAAGAGATTTTAGGAAAATCTAAAGACTCTAACTTCTCAAAAGGAACGTGTCTGTTACACTTACTTCAAACAGCATACAATACACGACCAGTGAAGAAATAAAAATTTTAATAACTTTTTTGGGGTAACAAGATATTGTGAATGTTTCTTCCCTTGGAAATGGCTGGAGAAATAAATAGCATTATAAAATATTATATACAGAATTTATGTAAGAAACATGAACTTTCTTATGTTTTCCCCCATGCACTCAGTCCTTCCCCTCTGCTTTCAAAATCATCCCATCTATCCTCATTGCTAGAATGTGACTACAAGGATAAATAAAATAAGCTCCTCATCCACCGACTCCAACAAAATATTTGTTTACATTTTAATTTTAAGATTGCTCAGAAGTTTAAGTCAATTAGGGAAATTCCTTAATTCATTCTAGATCTGAATATATCCAAGAGCTCTATTTACAGTAAGTTTATATTAGCCTCTGCTATCATAGTCAATGGAAATTGTTTACCAAAGCAGTATACATCAGGGGAAAAAAGAAAGTCATAAAGAGGAAAAAGAAATTTTAAAAGCAAAGCTCTGTAACCAAGCCACAACATAATAAAAGTACATAAGCAGCTCCTTTACTTGGCTTGAATGTTAAAGAAATTTGAGTGAAAACGTGCAAAAAATATCCAACAGGATAATTTTAAGTGTTATAATGTGTTTAAAAGTACCTTAAAAAACAAAATGTTTTCCTCACCACTGGTATTAGGTTTGAGTTCTCTAATTTAGTTCTTAAGCAACCAGCTCTATCAATAAAAATTTTTGTGGCGATATTTTATTCTACAGTACTATTCTAATACCAACCAAAAAAATGTGTGGCTACAGTATCAATATGAAAGAATATTTCTTTCTAAATTCTTTCAAAAGTAGTTATTTTCTTTTATGATCTGAGCTTAGATGATTCTTCAACTCATATTGAGATAAAAGATCTCTGCCGAAGGATCTTTAAATTCTGGAATTAAGCTTCATGTTTCCTAAACTCTTACAGCTTTTCTTATCTAAGACCATCATCAAGTTTCACAGATGGCCACTTTTTTCAGTTACCTTTCCCTAACATATAATGAAATGGAATGAGCAACCTGATTAAGGTTTTTATTTTTCACTTACATTAAGTGAGTAACTGCAATTAGAGACCTAAGATATGAATGCATTCTCTAAAGCACAAGGAACACAGAAATTACAGGTGCACAATTTCCATCTGGAAACTACAGTATTCGGGAACATAAAACTCAATTCTATTAAGGCCTTACTCAGAGACGCTTATCCCAGGTCCAGTCTCAATGAGCTGTCTATCCTCTACATGCTAATAAGGAGTTGTATTAATATGGAGTTGTAATGGCAGCTGAAAAACCAAAATAAATGGATCTCTAGAGATGGAAGTTCAGATTAGGACAGATGGTAAAAGAAAGTGATGGGCAATGGAGAATCCTAATTAGTTCCATTCAAATCATAGTTAAGTGTGCAGTTAACAACCTCTCATTGTGAGGGAAAACTAATACAATTATGGGAAATGTAATAATGTGTTAATAACTGAAATATTAGAAAAAATAACCTAAATATAGATTGAACCCCTCTCCCCACACCTCCAGGTCACAGATGTTTTAAATTCAAGGTTGCCCTATCAGAAAGGTCACTTAAGGACAGTTAACCTCAATGAAATACCTGTATACTAATTTAAAAATAACCAAAAACTGTATTTCAAGAGGGAAAAAAAAATAACATCCTACTTAAAATGTTATTTATTAGGGTAACGATTACCTACACTAATTTTAGGGACAACCTAATAATTTCTAAAGCATAAAATATAATTACATAGCAGTATTTTTCACTTTAACAAAACAGACTTGAAAATTCCTTCTCAGTAAAGCCAAATCTAATTTTAAAACTAACCCCAAATATAAAAATATTCACCAGTTTGACTAAGAATGGAGAGGAAAAAATACTGGTTCAAGGAAGTGAGACTGGATTAAGAAAAAAATTACTTTAATGAGCTGTCCAACAAAAAAACATACATAGAGGTTCCAAAGTTAAACTAGGCTAATTTTTCCCAAGGGAAAACTTTAATAGATCTGTTGTTTCCCTATGCATAGCTGGGATTTTAGAAACAGTCTAACTAACATGAAGTTAGAGAAATTTTACAGAGGGCAAATAGGGGAGCATCCTTTAATAGTTTGCCCAATAATAAGGGTGGGGGGAGATTAAGGCTGGCTATCCACCTGCCCCAACCCCTCTCCCCCAAAACTGGAGTATTTGGAAAATTAACAGATGTAATAATAAATCAGCACAGTACACATCCACAAAAAGAAAACACTTCCAATATTGTAACATCAAGCAGTCATTCTACATTTCAAAATACAGACAGTATTTTCTATGTAACTCTAAAGTGTGGTATTAAAACGCCTTACAAAAGGAAAAACCACTTTAACACCATTCCATACTTTAGTAAAATGCACTACAGATTATAAACAACTCCTAGCAAAACAAGCACATCGCCTTATAAGTCTGTACCTTCCTTCTCGCTTTAAGATACCGTCACTGAACGTGAATGAACGTACACAACTTAAAATTATTTTCCTGGGTGCTTCCTTTCCTCCTATCCCGTAGAACACAAATGTGTTTTTTAACTTTACATAAATCGATACCTAGCACCAGCAACTCAGTCTATTTCAAATCAGCTTAATTTTGAAAGTTCTAATAAGAAGAGTTCAGGTTGGAAACGAAAAACTACCTTATAAGGGTATAAAAGACTGAAAGCAGGAAGCGGCTTTGACAAAACTAAGGAAGTTGCAGCGCGCTTGCTCATTGGGGGACTTTTTTAAGGCAAGAGAAGTAACACATGACATCTTTCTCAAATTAAAATGTGACTTGGTTCACCGGTTAAAACGCAGTGTAAGATGGAAAACACCAGGAGTTAAAAAGGAAGAGGACGTGGGTAGCTAAATGAAAGCCCCGAATTAGGTTCCCATTTTCAGAGTCTGATTCTTCCCATTCTCCCGCCCACACCCTGGGCAGTGTTGTCACAGCAATCTTGCAAAACCTACCAGGAGCGCTTCTCCTTTCTCTCTCGTCTGTCAAGCCAGTCCCCGCGCTCGATCCCCTAAGTCCCCAAACCCACGGGCAGGAAGGGGCACAAAGAGAAAGCGCAGCCGGGTGCCCGGCTCAGTGACCACCCCACCGCGTCCGCGCACCCCGGGGTGGCGACCGTACCGCACGCAGCTCCTAAGACAGCGCTGCCCACCGCGGTGGGGGAAGGGCCTGGAGGGGTACCGCGGACAAATCCTTTCGGGGAGCGGGGCGGTTCTCGGCCCCCGCGCACCCGCCCAAGTCCCAGAGGGTGAAACCAGGGAACGAGGGAGGCCCTGTTTCTTGGGCCCCACCCCTCGTAACCCGGCGGGGCTAGGACTGACACCCCGGCTAGGGCACCTGGCCTTACCATTCATCCCCGGACTTCCTCCCCCGCCATTTTCCTACCCCAGCCTCAGTTTCCCCATACCCGCCCACAAGCCCCCTTACCCGGTGCCACAGTCCACCACACAGGCCGGCAGCCGTCCCGCCATCTTCCTCCTCGCCTGCTGCTGCCGCTGCCGCCGTCTGCTCCGTACTGGTTGTGGTCGTGGTTTGGCGGCGGGAGATAGGAGCTATCTGACCATCCGCAGCCAGGCCGTCCTCTGCGTCTGTGGGGAAGCCGGGAAGCTGAAGCAGTAGCGAGAAAGAAGCAAGCTGGGTCAGCGGCTACCACTTCCGCAACCCAGGCGGGCAGGCAGTCCCCGCCCTGCCCCGCCGCGGCCTCCACCCTCTCCTCCCCTCCTCCTCACTCCTGCCCCCACCCTACAACTTCTTCCCCTCGCGCCGCCTTTCGGGGGGGAAGCCAAGATGGCCGCCGGTGCCGACGCCCTGGCCAAGCCAGGCCCAGGCAGCAAGCGCTCCCCCTTCCGGCTCAGAGCGGGAGGGGCGAGAGGGCATGCGCAATGAGGTGCTGTCGCCGGTGGCCGATCCCATCCCTGCGTTAATGAAATCCTCTTCGGGTTTTCCTAGAGCGTAGGGGCGGAGAACGCAGCCCGAGCCTTCAACTCTGAAGCTGAAAAGGGCTTTCAGTTTCAGTTACCTGAGGAAGGGATGGAACGGTGTCCCGCAGCCACGAATATCTTCTCCAGTGCCCCGGGGAAGACGGCCTAGTTGAAAACGTTGTCACCGGCACACAACCATTCTTACAACTTTAGTGGCTGCTTTTCTGGGTGGTAAAGAGCGATAGCAGACCGGGGGTGAGCAGTCCAGGGACGGATGAACAAAAGGTTTGGACTGCGGCTCTTACGCCTTTGTGCCCAGGTTTTATGCAGCTACACTTGTGCATTGGTTACGCATTGCACATTTCAGTTGTTCCAACCTGTTTAGATGTGTAGGCCCTCCACAGAGCAGGCCTCTGGGGAACGTCCGCATATTATACATAATATACAAAAATAGGCCTTTATTCAAAGCTCTTGGATGATGACAGAGATTTTCCTGTGGAGTAGTTTAAGATTATACTATTCTATTAGCGGGATTATACCAAGGATTAAGTACCGAAAATTTATTTTTTAAAAAAGGTTAAAAACTGGAAAGCCTACGAGGATGGTTTTCATACTTAAGTGTGTTTATCAGAATTATCTGGAAGACCTGTTCAAACATAGATTGCTGGGGCACACCCCCGGAGTTTTCTGATGAGGTGATTTGGAGTGGGCCCCCGCGAAGGTCTGGAACTCCACCTGGGGAAACTATTGTAGAAGTTTAATAGCTTTCCTCTCCACCAGGCGTATCTTCTGATAAGCCTTGCTTACGTGAGGCTATATAAAAATATCTGTCCTGAAAAAGGATGTCTTCACTGCAGAAGATCACATTGTGTGGTATTAGACTGGCCTGGGGGATGGAATGTAGGCTTTTCATTCATTCGATTAAAAAAATATTCTTCACCTACTCTATCATGGATGAGGAGACTATGCGGACTCTGAATATTCAATAGGCACAGAATGGTAAGGTCTCTTCTTTCCTAGGGTGTACACTTTGGTGGGGAAACATACAAACTGTGTTAAGAATAAAAGCAGAGAGCAAGGGGCTATGAGAAATGGAGGTGTCAAGTGGGCTGGGAGAATGGCAGGGAGGTAGAAGGTAGGGAAAGTTTGTCTGACAATACGGGGTTTAAAAGCTGAGGGCTGAAGAATAGTAGGAATTAGGGGAAAGGGAAAAGAAAACGGAGCCCTCCAGGTTGAGGGAACAGCAAGCATCAAGGTGCTGAGGTGGGAAAGAGCTTGGCTTCTTCCACAAATTGGAAGACCCAAGTCATCACAGTGAAGTGAGCAAGGGAAGATGCAAAGAAGATGAAGTCTGAGAAATAAGGAAGAAGCGAACAATCCAAGGATTTGTTGACTTTTCTAAGCATCTTAAAGTTTAGCCTCAAAGCAACTTGGAAGCCATCAAAGAGATTTGAGCAAGGATATGTTGTGGCTGCTTTATAGGGAATGGATCCCATAATGTAAAGAGTGAAGTGAATGGTCTCTATTCTACAATGTGTACTGTAGTTCAGAGAAGGATACCGGGATTCTTTGCTGCCTTTTCCACCATCCAGTATGTAAATTCATTGGGGAAAGTAGATGCCTAAAGATTGGCTCTGACAGAAGAGGGAGATGTGGCTTGGTTGGGGTAGAGGAAATGGTTGTGTCCAGCATTACAGGTGTAAGTCAGGACTGAAGGGATCCTACCAAAGGGGTCCCAAGGACAGAGGTAAGGGACTTGAACAGGTCACTCAGGGAAGCCCACATGCTGGCCTTTGCTGGGTTGTCATGAAAGTAGTTCCATCAAGGGTCAGAAACTGGAATGCTCCCAGGATCCAGGCAGGTGACATGAGTGAAGAGGGCCATGAGGAGGGTACAGCAATCTGGAGAACCCACATCCTGACCGAAGAGAGTAGAAAACTCCCTATGCAGGAACGCAGGCCCAGTGTTGCCAGAGCCTCCCTTTTTTCAAGGAGAGTCGGAAATCTATATTGTTATCTGCTGATAACAAATTCTTTGCAGGCTAGATCTGACCTGCGGGTTGCAAGATTTTAACTTGTGATTTGAAAGTCCATTTAACGTTTATTTGTGCGCTGCATTCAAATATGAAGCTTAGGTTGGTGCTGAGTACTGTATCTCATTTTGTAGGCATGAGGAAACCACCCACCATTGTCTGTTTCACATAGTCAAAACTGTCCTTTGTCTGTAAAGGCTGTGACTGTTAGAAGCATTTGGAATCTTCCAACACTTGTTAGAAGTGTTATTTTGTGCTTGTTCCTCATAATTTATCTACCCAAACCCCTTGATTGCTTAACAGCTCTTCTACTTCCTGCTTGCTAGTTGCCAAAATTGGTCAGCCTCTGTACTGCTGTGGTGGCTCAGCTTTGCTCAGTTGTGCAGAGCTTTCATGCACATCCGGCCAGAGCATTTCTGACCTCTGTTTGCATACATCCTCTTCCTGCTAACCCTTCTCCAAATACAGAGAAGCAGAGGATGTCAGAGCTAGAAGGCATCTTAAAGATTATCTCGTTTGCTCTGGCTGGTGTGGCTCAGTGGGTTGAGTCTCAGGCCAGGTTCTCAGTTGGGGCCTGCAAGAGGCAGCCAATTGATGTTTCTCTCACACATCAATGTTTCTCTCCTTCTCTTCCTCTCTCCCTTCGTCTCTCTCTAAAAATAAATAAATAAAATCTTTTTCAAAAAAAGATCATCTCGTTAGATTTGAAAAGGAAAGCAACGGTGGATGAGTGGGGTTTGTCTGGCTGCTCTACATCCATTACTCCCTAATAGCACCCTGATTCCCTTTTAGCTCAGGTCAACCAAGGTACTTGGTTCTTGTTGGTTTACAAGCCTGGTTTCGAACCTTTGAAACATTTGTGAGCCTTGCCATATCCTTCCAATAAATCCCCCCCTTTTTTAAGTTAGTAGTAATCAGTTTCTATTACTTGCATCAAATTTAAGGATTCTAAGTGATAAAGGAGCATAGAGTTTAAGTGATTTTTCCCATTACCTTAGAGAAGCTAGGGAGCAGAGTCCAGACCAAAACCCAGTTCTGACCCCTTTTCAGTGCTCTTTAGTTGTAATGCCAAGAGCATTGTTTAATTTTGACTGATGTACTGGTCACCAGTTACCATGCAATTTCCTAGGGTTTTCATTCCTATGCTTTAAGGCAAACCTAGTAAATGCTTCTTAAAATGTCCAAGATCTCCATGTCACTCAGTCTCCATTATTTTAAAATGAGAGATATTTTCTAAAATCACTTAAGTACTGCCCTGGCCAGGTGGCTTAGTTGGCTGGAGTGTTGTCTTGTTCACCAAAAGGTTTCAAGTTCAATCCTCGGTGAGGGAACATGCCTGGGTTGTGTGTTTGATCCTCAGTAGCGGCATGCAGAAGGCAACCGATCGATAGTTCTCTCTCTCTCTCTCTCTCTCTCTCTCTCTCTCTCTCTCTCTCTCTCTGTCAAATCAATAAACATATCCTCAGGTGAGGATTTAAAAAAATCAATTTAGGTACTTGCTGTTGGGATGACTATTTGCAAATTGGGAGACTAATTAAATCCACAGAGAGCATTCATTAAAGTCAAATAAATAAATGTCCATGCAGCCTAGTGGTCAGGGATGTGGCTTTAGAGAGCCTCCTATTTTGTTATGTTTTAATGTTATATTGCGTCTTTACCGCTTTTTTAGATATTTAGAAGTTTCCATCATTCTACAGTAGTCCCTAAACAAATACTTGATTTTTCTTAATTACCATCTTTGTTCTACAACAGACTTTATGTATTATAACACCTTAAACTTAAAATTGACAATTACTTTCTCCCCTCTTTAGAGGTGGGTGAACCTGGCTTCTCCCTTCTCAAGTCACGTGATCTTAGACAACTAACTTAGTGTGTAAAAAGAGCACTGAACTTGGAACCAAGAGACTGGAGTTAAGTATGAGTTCTTTAATCTTTCTCCATCTATAAAATTGGTAGACATACCTAACATAGGGTGTTGTAAAGCTTGAATTTTTTAAAAGCATATTATAAATTACAGAATGATCTTATGGACAGATCAAAAAAATACAGTATAATTATAAAGTAACGACTCTTTTACTTATTACTTAAACACACAGACTTGGACAACCAAAACCAGGTTCTCCTCTTCACAGAAGTTATCTAGGTCCTGTGTGGCTGCTCTTTTAATGCTGCTATTGTGCAAAATAGTTTTGGAAGTCTTCTTCAAACTTGCCTTCAGAGCGTGTAGCACATTCTTTTAAATATTTTCATTGGTGGTAAATTGTGGCCCTTTGTGGATAGATTTGACTTTTGGAATTGACCAACAGTCATTTTTTTCAGAGCCAAGTCCAGCGAACAAAATGGCTGATCAACTAGGGCTATGTTTTTTGATGAAAAGCTTTACGTTACTATAAAGTAATGAAGCTGCTTTTCATAGGTGACTTACCAACTGCTTCTAACCATGTTCTAAAAAAGAAGTTCTAGAAAGATTTTATTCAATGGCCACATACATTCTCTGGCATAAAAATAGTATATTCATTATATGCTTAATTTCAATTGAAAATATATTTCATAGAGTAATAGTAGCTGTAGAGTGTTTAAAATAAGGTGAGATTTGGTGGGATATCTCCCTTGTCTTCCCACCAGCTGCAAAATAAAATAGTTTATTTAAAATATAACTCTCAAAGATTGAGAAAAAAAGTTAGATTCCACATACACACATCACATTACATATAAAAACAAATTCCAGATGAACCACAAATCTTAAATGTAGATTAAAATCCATGCCCTTCATTGTGGCCCACTAAGCCCTCATGTTTTGGTGCCTGCCCCTTCTCTAACTTGTCTCTTCCTTTACCAGATGCATTAGCTATATCAGACTCCTTGCTCTTCTTCACACACACCAATGCCATTTCTACCTGCATCCTCTCCCTGTACTTTCTCCCTAATCATTCCTGAATCAGTTTAAATTTCACCTCCTCGGAGATGCTTTTCCTGACCACCCAAACTGAAGCAGCCTGCCTCATACTACTATGCCACTCTGTTTTCCTTCTCTGTTGAAATGCTTGGGTTATTATTGGTTCATTTGTTTGTTGTCAGTCTCTCCCAACTAGAAAATTTACCCACCCACTAGAATATGAAGAGGACGTGGCAGATAATAAGGGCTCAACAAATATTAGTTGAATGAATGAGTATAATAATAAAACAGAACAATAAGTATATGAGAAGGAAATTTAGGAAAATATTTGTATGATCTATAAGTGGAGGAGACTTTCTTAAATACAAATAGAAACAGCCATTAATGGAAAGATTTAGTTACATAAATAATTAAATTTCTGTTGTCTAAAGATTTTTAAAATTATAGAATAAAAGAAAATATTTCCATCACATAACAAAGGTTAATATCTCTAATAACTAAAAAAATAATAAAAAGGCAAACAATCCAACAAAAACAGTGGCAAAGGGTATTAACACCAATTCCCATACAGAGAAAAATTAGACAATTAACATAGGAAAAGAGGCTTTTCATTGCTGGTAGTGAGGGAACTGCAAATTAGACAATGACAGACATTTTTCACCCATTATTTACATTTAAAAGAAGGAAAAACTACCCACTGCTGATAGTTGTATAGGAAAACGGACATGTACCCACCCTGTTCCTGAGTATGTGAATTGCTAAAACCTCCTGCAAGGTTAACCATCAAATCTATAAAAAGTTAAAATTTGAATATGTTAGTCTTAGAAATCCCATTTGGGTGACTCCTAAAAAAATAAAAGTACTGGATTATGAAGGGAGAAAAGATTATGATCACGAAGAATTATTTAAAAATTTGAAAATTTGGATATACATCCTGTATTTCAAGGGCCTCTATGACCAAGTATATCTCAGGCTTCTTTTAACTTAGAAGGGGAAGCTGGATGTCGGGATGGGGCACTCTCAGCCTCTTTCCACATGTCTGTTTTAACTGCAAGGATGTGAAGCAGAGGTTATTTATGCTTTCTCCTTAATAACAGCATCTGGATTTTATTCAGATGCATATGTGCTCAACCAAAAAACTACATTTCTCAATCTCATTTTGAGGTACGTTTGTCTGTGTGATTAAGTTATGGCCAATGAAATGCAAGTAGAAGTAGTTGAGTTGAACTTCTGGAAAATATCTTTAAAGGAGGTTGACTCAGAAAGAGTGCCTTTTCGGTTTTCTGTTCTCCAAGTTTCTTCCTGCCTGAAACACACATAAGGTGATTAGACCTTCTCAAACATTATGGATTACTAACTCACTTTGAGACTAAAAGCTATGTCCTAAGGAAAGTGGAGCAGAAAAATAGGAACTCGGGTCCCTAATGACCCTGAAGTGCCCTATAAAAGCCCTAGACCACCCACTTCCAGACTTATTTTACATGACACAAAAATAAACCCTTGGTGTTTAAGCCAGTGTAATTTGACATTTTCAGTTATATGCAGCTGAATCTAATTCTTTTTTTTCAATTTTTAAATTATTTTATTGTTGTTCAATTACAATTGTCTGAATTTTCTCCTTGATAATAGCATGATATGTTAAATCCGAGAAGCAAGTTGCTAAGTAATATCAGAAGAATATAAATGCAAATGCTTATAGGGGATAGGCCAGAAATATAGAAGGGTGGATTAGTGAAGGTGTAAAGAATAGGAAATGGACATTGGAAAGCCTGTGCAGCATCAAGAATATTATTATCATATAGGCATGTGGATCCAGATCTTCCAGTTTTCATGTTACATTTCTGTAACATTTTGCAAACAAAATGTTTTCCCTGATATATGTAGACTGCAGGCCATCAGTTTGTGACCTTTGATTTGTAGCATGGTCTAATATTTGGAAAAAATACAGAAAAGAGGGGAGTAAAGGAGAGGAAAAGGAAGGATTGGCCCCATTTGTATATATTTATATGTGGCATAAACAGAGATGATATAGACAATTGTGCATAAAACAATGGGAAACCTAAGAGGGATGAGATTAAAAGAGAAGATTATTCACTTTTTTGCTATAACTATATTTTCTGTCTTGTTACAATAAGCACACATTAATTTTGTAATTAAAAAAAATCTAGTAGGACAGGAGAAAAATTTCTAAGTTATCTGGACTGGAAATCCAGTATCAACACCACAACATAATCAAAAAAAGCTTTTAGGATAATTCAGTCTGACCAAGTTTAACCTGTCTTAGGAGAACATCATTAATTTGAGTATCAATATCTAAAACTAGAGGAAAAAAACAGATGTGAGAGGGAAAACACAAAGATGCTGTAGGTTGCAGTGATATTTTTATGTGTAAATAAACTGGAAGTTATATATAAACACATGTGCTTGCCAATTGTATTTAAAAGTGTTATAGGAAATGCTACCTTGATCATTTTTGAAATAAAAGATAAAAAGAAATACTATTTTTTTACAAATTGAATTTATTGGAGTGACATTTGTTAATAAAATTATATAGGTTTCAGAGGTACAATTCCACAATTCATCATCTATGTATTGTATTGTGTTTTCACTATACGAGGTCAAGTCTCCTTCCATCATCATTTATTTCCCCTTTCCCCTCTTCTACCTCCCCCCACACTCCTTTTCCTCTGGTAATCACCATACTGCTGTCTGTGTCTATGAAGTTGGGATTTTTTGTTTTTGTTTTTTTTGGCTTAATCCCTTCAACTTTTTCACCTAGCTTCCCTACATACTCCACTCTAACAGCTAGTAGTCTGTTCTCTGTATCTATGAGTCAGTTTCTATTTTGTTTTTTCGTTTATTTTGTTCATTAGATTCCACATGTAAGTGAAATCATATGGTACTTGTAGTTCTCTGACTGGCTTATTTTACTTAGCACAATACTCTCCACGTTCACCCATGCTGTTGCAAAGGGTAAGATTTCCTTTTTTATGACAGAGTAGTATCCCATTGTATAAATGTACCACAGCTTTTTTATCCACTCATCTACTGATGGACACTTCGGCTGCTTCTAAATCTTGGCTTTTGTAAATAATGCTGCAACGAGCATATATTCTTTCAAATTAGTGTTCTGAGTTTCTTTGTATATATCCCCAGAAGTGGAATTGCTGGGTCTTAAGGCAGTTCTATTTTTAATCTTTTTGAGGTAACTCTGTACTACTTTTCACAGTGGCTGCACCAGTCTGCATCCCCACCAACAGTGCAAAAGTGATCCCCTTTCTCCACATCTTTGCCAACACTTGTTTGTTGTGCATTCTTAATTCTTTCAAATGACAATGTAGCCCAATGCATACATTGCATTGTTGGTTTTTACTAAAACTGGTTTTAGTTTTACAGCAGATCAGATTTTTAAACATTCATTGATTTTTTACTACTTCTGTCTCAGGAATTGCCATTCTCCTTAAAACACACATTTGAAAAATATTCAGGCTTCTCATCTCAATCTGAAACTGTGTATTTGGTTCCAGTTTAATGACAAGGAATTAGATTGTGAATACATTTTCTTCTGATACATCTTTTATTTATGTCCTTTGATAAATTTGACAACCTGTGACAGTTCTCACATTTCTGGAACAAGTCTCCCAGTTATAAGACACTAATAATGATAACATGATAATAAATTATTAAACTGCCTTGGGTTCATCCAAAACTAAGTTTATCAATTTTTCTCTTCTTGTTCCACCCTCCCCCAAGCCCCTGATGCATATCATGTGCCATTGCTGCATTTATGCCTGGGGTATTATGATCTGTAAATAGCAGTCAATTGCTCTCACATTGTATCACTGTTTTTTTTAATAGAATAATAATTTTTCAGAAGAACTTAGTATAACTCCCCCCGTTCAGCAAGTGAAGAAACAGGTACAGAGAAATAAGTGACTTATTTAAGATTTCACAGCAAACTATTGGAGCACTTCTACTTAAATATATCTCTAGAGATTCATACAAGATAAAAGCTATATTGAAAATCCACACAATTCTTGTGGACTATAACAAATTTAATGATGTTACAGAACCTGGCATAATATCTTTCTGGTCAAGACACTTGGTAGTAAATGAAAGAATGCAAACTGAAACCAGCTTAAAATTAAAAAGGACTTTTTTCCCTTAAAGTGAGTAGAGCTCAAAGTGTAAATTTCAAGGGGTAAATTGAGTGCAGGCGTAACTGGATGCAGACTAAAACTATCATTAAAATCTGCCTTTCTCTTTGGCTTTGACTGCCACTGTGTCCACTTCATTCTCAGGCAGCTTTACTCACACAGTGGCAAAAATAGCTTATGTTTTAACCCCAGTGCAGAGAATACATCTTTCTCCTTGGTACCAACAAAGGAACTGGCAGTGACTCCCATTAGCTCTCTGGGATCAGGGTCCTTCTGAGCACTTCCCTGTGACTCCACTTGGCTAAGCCTGGAGTCACATGCCCACCCCCATGTCCACCAGTCACACCCAAAAGAACCACATGGACAGAAAGTGCAGGAGGGATAGTCACAAGGGGGAAAAAATAAGTGTTTACTACCTGAAGAGAGGTAATGAATGTTAAGGCAAGTAAAAACAAGTGCAGTTCATTAAAAACTCCAGTTATGTTGAATTGTAAACCTACACAATGAAGTTAATTCTTGCTTAGTGAGTGGTTGGGGGTTCATGAGATTTTCATTTAAAAAATACTACCAACGCTAAATAAGAGAATGCTGTAAAAGCAGAAAAAATAGAAATATATTAAAAAACATTGTTGACTTTGCCAACAAAATATGCACTGCATGTGTGTGTTTATATTGTCAGTCCATAAATGAACACAAAGGCAAATGAAAAATAAAAACATTGGACATCTACCAAACATTACATTAAATGCTTATTTATCTCCTCAGTCCTGTACTAGGAAAACAGTTGTTATATTTCTGCAGTAACATTTGTTTATTTTGGTTTCTAATTCATCTCAAAGGCTGATGAACTTGTGCTAGCTACATTTAATAGTATTCTATTGGAAGTTATATAATTATTCAGTTCATAAAGAGTAATGGCCTCATATACAGCCATTTTTATCATAATGTAACTAGAACTGCTCATTCATTTGTCCATTCATTCGTTCATTCATTCATTTATATTATGTGCCAGTTATGAATCAGGAATAAGACTGTATACTAAGACTAAAGAGATGAATAATCTGCAGTCCCACCTTTTGAAGAGGTCAAAGGGAAATAGATAAGTAAAAATTAAAGTACACTGTAATATTTGCACAGGGCTTTAGAAGCAGAAGACCCATAGCTCACTCAGCTGAGAGATCCATGAAGGTTTCAAAGAAGAAGGCTTAGAGAATGGTTTACAGAGGTAAAAGGCAATTCTGGAGAACATAACATATAATGATGAAGAAGTTAAGAGTATGCTGCGGGTTCTTTTAGAGTGTATACTGGGGAAGAATTGACATGAATATGTGAATGACTATGTGCTAAGTTTGACTTTATCTTGCAGCTCTATAAACCCTAGCCTCCCAAATAGAACCAGGATAACAGTAAAGAGCCATCTGGAGAACTTGTAAACAATACAGATTGTTCTGGAAATTTTTATTCTGGAGAAATCTGTGTGGTTTTTTTCAAGTTCCCTAAGTGATTCTGGAGCACATCCAAGTCTGAGGATCAGTGTGTGTAGGCAATGGGGATCCATCAGAGAGTACTGGAAAAGAGAATATATTTTGGAAAGATAGCTCTTTTGCCAGTGGAAAGTGGCAGTAGAGCAGGTCAAAACAGGGTATGGGGAGACCTGATAAGAAATTGTTGTAATAGAATAAATTAAGAAATGGCAAGCAGAGCAGTGCAGGTGCAGAAGAGGCAAATGTTCAGAGATATTTCCAAGAAATGTAATCAATAGGACGAGACAATCTGTTTGATGTGGGAAGTGAAGTGTGTGTGTGTAGGGGGTGGAATTCTGATTTGTGAAGGGTGCTCTTGTGAACTGAGAGTGAGAGGTTAGCAGGAGGCATGGCTGTGTGTACAGCAATGTGATGTTAGCTCAAGGTGGCAGACCAGGCTGGAGCTCACTGTAGGCAGATGGCCAAGGCCTGAGACTGAGCTATCCCAGATCCAGAGCCTCAGATCTGCCAACCTTGAGGTTGAAAGCTTGCTGATGGCTCCTCATCTGGGGACACCTCCCTTCTTTGTGCCATCAGTGGTCCCTGCCGGTAGTCATCTCTCATAGCACATAGAGTAGCTTCTTAGTCTGTCTCTTTAGCTTATAAACTTCCTGTAGCCATGAACTATGTGAGCCTATATGTTGTGAAAGACTAGCATAGTGCCTGCACATATTTATTTAATGCTCACATTGCTAGATGAATGAATTTTAATAATTACCTAGATAATTATAGCTACATTAGCCTCATTATATCTGTATAGGCTTTGGGCCTCATTTGTGTGTGTGTCATTATATAAACTTGTATTTCTGTAATTCTACATGTTTCCTTTATTACATTCCAAATTGCACATTTTAATATTGAATAACAGCATGCAAAATACACTGCCTTTATCAAACATTAATTATTGCAAGATGCCTATGTAATTAGTGAACCAGGCATCTCCTGTAGCTATTAATTTAGATTCTACCAAAAGAGCTTGATTAATAAAAAAAATACTTTAAAGTTCTTTCTTTTTAAAAATTATATTTTATTGGTTATAGTATTACAATTGTCCCAATTTTTCCCTTTTTGCCTCCTTCCACCCTGTACCCTATACCCTCCCAGGCAATCCTCACACCATTGTTTTCTATCCATGGGTCATGCATATAAGTTCTTTAGCTACTCTGTTTCCTATACTGTACTTTACAACCTCATGGCTATTCTATAACTACTTATTTGTACTTGTTAATTCCCTCACTTCTTCACCCATTCCCCCACACCCAGCTTGCATTAGGCAGCCATCAAAACGCTCTCCATTTCCATGATTCTGTCTCTTCTTGTTTGCTTAGTTTGTTTTTTAGATTCAATTGTTGATAGGTATGTATTTATTGCCATTTTATTGTTCATGGTTTCAATCTTCTTCTTTTTCTTAAATAAGTCCCTTTAACATTTCATACAATAATGGCTTGGTGATGATGAACTCCTTTAACTTGACCTTATCTGGGAAGCACTTTATCTGCCCTTTCATTCTCAATGATAGCTTTGCTGGATAGAGCAATCTTGGATGTAGGTCCTTGCCTTTCATGACTTAGAATACTTCTTTCCAGCCCCTTCTTGCCTGTAAGGTCTCTTTTGAGAAATCAGCTGACAGTCTTATGGAAACTCTTTTGTAGGTAACTGTCTCCTTTCCTCTTGCTGTTTTTAAGATCCTCTCTTAATCTTTAACCTTTGGCATTTTAATTATTACATGTTTTAGAGTGGGCCCCTTTGCACCCATCTTGTTTAGGACTCTCTGTGCTTCCTGGACTTGCATGTCTATTTCCTTCACCAAATTAGGGAAATTTTCTTTCATTATTTTTTCACATAGATTTCCAATTTTCTTGCTCTTTCTCTTCTTCTGGCACCTTTATGATGCAAATTTTTGGAACGCTTAAAAATGTCCCAGAGGCTACTTATACTATCCTCATTTTGTTGGAGTCTTTTTTCTTCTTGTTATTCTAATTGGGTGATTTTTGGTTCCTTATGTTCCAAATCATTGATTTGAATCTTGGCCTCATCCACTCTACTGTTGTTTCCCTGTAAATTGTTCTTTATTTCAATTAGTGTATCCCTCATTTCTGGCTGGCTCTTTTTATGCTGTTGAGGTCCTCACTAAGAATCTTGAGCATCCTTATAACCAGTGTTTTGAACTCTGCATCTGATAGATTGCTTGTCTCCATTTTGTTTATCTCTTTTTCTGGAGTTTTGATGTGTTCTTTCATTTGGGCCATGTTTCTTTCTCTCTTCATTTTGATGGCCTCCCTGTGTTTGTTTCTATGTATTAGGTAGAGCTGCTATGACTCCCTGTCTTGGTAGCATGGCCTAATGTAGTATATATCGTGTAGTGGCACAGCCTCCCTTATCACCCAAGCTGGGTACTTGAGGTTTGCTCTTCCTGTAGGCTGAGTACACCCTCCTCTTGTAGTTGAGCCTTGGTTGCTGTTGGCAAGTAAATGGGATGGATTAACATAGGCTAGTCAGTTGCAATGGTTGGCTGTGACCAGTGACCACCAACCTCCACTCTCCATGGGAGATCAGCTGTACAGGGGCAGGGTGGTGGTGGTCCAACGAGGTCTCTAGCTGTCCACTGGGTGCGCAGGACCTGGGGTTTCCCAGGTGGTTCAGGCCAATTCAGCCTCCACAGCTGCCCTGGTGAGCTATAAAGCAAGCTGAGATGGCTGCTACTTGTGCTGGGCTTGGAGATTCCCAGGTGAAGCCAAGCTGTGAATCTAGGCTGGCTGCTGTTAGTGCCATGCCTGGGACCATTTAGCAAGAGGTTTGTGTGGGGTGGTGGGGCGGTGCTGGAGGTCAGCTATTGCTTGTTTGAAAGGATTTAGGAAGTTGTGAAGCATGAGCCAAGACCAGCCATTCATATGGAAAAGCTATTGTTAACAGTTGTAAGTTGGACAGGATGGAGCCTCAGGGGATCTGCAGGACAGGGCAAACACTGTTAGCCAGGTTGATGGCATCCCAGATATGGCACCTACCTGCTGGCTCTGTGGCTCTGCCTGCCTTTCTATCTGGGAGAAGTCTGTCCCCCAGCTCTCTCACCTTGATGCCAGACACTTTAGTTCCTCCCTGTATGCCACTGGTGCCTTCAAGCTGCTACTCCTGTGCTGGAGCTCAGAGGGAATGAATCTGAGTAAGTTCTTGTGTGAATTCTTTAAGACAGGGATCCCCAACCCTTGTTAGGAAGTGGGCCACACAGTAGGAGGTCAGCTGTGGGCCAGTGAGCAAAGCTTCACTCACATTACCACCTGAGGTCTGCTCCCTGTCACCCCATACTTGTCCATAGAAAAATTGTTTTCCACAATACTGGTCCCTGGTGCCAAAAAGGTTTGGGACCACTGCTTTAAGAGGAACTGCTTGGGACTCTAAGAAGTTTCTTCCACTGACTCAATCCCTGCTGGTTTCTGCAGCCAGAAGTTATGAGGACTTATCTTTCTGGCACTGGAACTCTGGGCTAGGGGGCCTGGTGTAGGGCTGGGACTCCTCACTCCTGAGATATCCCTTCCAAAATTTTTATCCACCATGTTTGGATGTGGGACCAACCCATTTCTCATCTCTGCCCCTTCTACCAGTCTGGATGGATGTGGTTTCTTTAATTCAGCAGTTGTCAGACTTCCATTCAACTTGATTTCTGATGGTTCTGAGTAATGGTTATTCTAATTTAGTTGTAATTTTGATGTGGTTGTGCAAGGAGGCCAGCCATCTTTATTTATGCCATCATTTTGAATGGAAGTCTTAAAAATTCTCAATCTAATTAATTAAAGACTAGCTATAATTTTCAATTCAGCTATTGAAATAAGCATACATAGATTCAGAGAGATTATTTTTAAGTAGAGTAATATGATCATTTTAAAGTATGTATCTTTTTCTCATATGGTGAAAATGGAATAAATAGGAGATTATCATGAAAGGATAGAAAACGTAAGACTACAGTGGAACCTTGGTTCTCGAACTTAATTCATTCTGGAAGTCTGTTTGAGAAGCAACTTGGTCTAGGTGGGAGACATTCGAGAACTGAGGTTTGACTGTAACTTGAAAGCTACAATACCCTTTCAATATAAGCTTTTGTTCTTATAATTGATCAGATGATTCCTCTTTTTATTCCCCATTATCTTTGCCTTTTTCACTGCAGTTAAGTGCCCTCTGAGTACTAGCAGGCATATCCTACTCACAGAGTTTGAAATCAAGAGAAAACTCAAATAGTTAACAAATTTCCTTTATAATCTCCTTCCATGAGAAAGAGCAATGACAAGTAGGCAAGGTAATATCAATGATAATAAAGTATAATTTTCAAGCAGATGTGGGAATTATCTTTTGGGTAACCAAAAAATTTAAAATGACAAAGATATTAGCAAAAAATTAAGAAACACATTTTTTGGATTCTACTCTCTACATTTCTACTCTCTAAATAATTCCTAATTATTTGGAATGAATTCCTCCATAGAGATAATGAATTATATACTTCTCCAAGACTATTTGACCCTGTGTTACTTCCCCATACATGTTGATTTTCTAACCTCTCTGTGTGGCCTAATTATTGGAAAAATATATAACTCCTTCTTTCTCCTGACCTTCAGAAAACTTTTACTCTTCTCAACTTTATGATATGTATGTGTTAATCCCCTATATTGCCTCAACTCCTGTTTATGACCCTGTATTTTTTCTCTTTTTTTTAAAAAATGTATTGATTGATTTTTTTTAGGGAGAGAAACATTGATTTGTTGTTCCACTTATTTATGCATGCGCTGGTTGCGTCTTTATGTTCCCTGACCAGAGATTGAACCCACAACCTTGGTGTATTAGGACAATGCTCTAACCAACCGAGCTACCTTGTATTTTGTATGCAACATCCATGATACCTCAGTGGCCTTGCCCATCCCCTGGTTTGGGCTTCTCTGACCTGCTTTGACTTTTGCTAACCCAAACCCAATGTAACACACTGCTCTAGACTTAACATATTGGTCATTTTCCTACTTTCTTTCAGATCTACTCATTCCTTGCCCTTCTTTTACTCTCTAATTCAAAGGAAACTTATTCCTGCCAATTCCATTTGCTACACTCATTTGTCCATGCCCCAAAGGAATTAGGACAATGAAATATAAAAGGATAAAGTAGGAGCACTGGCAGAAGAAGAGAAGCCAAAATGCTTCTCCCACTCTTTGACTTAGGGAGCTTCTCTCCCAGCGGCTGCTTCTTCTCATCAATTCTTATTCTAGGTCCAGCCACAGACAGTGGCTCCAGGAGTCTGTTAACTCAGCTCCTCTATTTATCTCTCCAACTGTAGGGGTGGAAGGTAAAGGCTTTTGCTACTCTCTGGGGTGCTCCTCCTTGTCCAATTTGGCTTTCTGACCCTTCTAATACTTTTGTAACTAGTTCCTGGTATTAAATTTCCTCAACTGAATTATATCACTTGGGCTCTAATTTCTGACTGGACCCCATCTCAGACACTGAAGTAACAATACCTGGCAAGTTTTTAGGCAAAGAGCAGACAATTGTCATCATCACAGAAGAATTTGTGTCAGTATTGCAAGGCTCACATCCCAAAATATCCAGCAAAAGGTATAATAAATGAATATGTTGTTGAAAATACAACAATACAATGGAAACAGTGATTTAATTTTTAAAGCCACTTTCATTAGGTTATTATCTTCATTTATTAGTATACCCCCCATCAATAGGGAAACCATGGGAAAAGGAGCAGAGTGAACAAAGAATCATGCCCACACTGAGCCCAAAATAGCTCCAAGTAGATTTGCCTGCACAAAGCATGGAAAGATGTTATCAGTACCCAGAGTAGGTAACAAAGCACATTTAAGACTGTTAAATAAAAATGAAGACCCTCTCCTGAAAACCCCTGATGCTCTCCCCACAGTAACTTTTTCTCTGCATTAATTTGACCTTCCCTTGACACAGAAGCAGTTAAGCTTATTGCATGAAAGAGTCCAGGGCAGTTGTCAGTAGCCTAAATGGCCTTGGAGTGACCTATCCTTTGAGATGAGTTTTGAAATCACACTTTTGTGCTCTGTGAAAGGTGGAGGCTGTGGTTTCATGCTCATGGGTAGGATTCAGTTCATCATGTCCAGTTTTAAGTAATTCCTTTTCTGGTTTTATCAAGGTGGAGCAGAACTAGAAGCCACAGTGGGAGCTAGTTTCATTCTTCAACCTGTGATGGGTCATGTATGAATCTCCTGGAGCTGCTGTAACAAAGTACCCCACCCTGGGTGGCTTAAAGAACAGAAATTTATTGTCTCATAATTCTAAAGGCTGGAAGTCTGAGATCAAGGTGTTGGCAGAGTTGCTTTCTTCTGAGAGTTGTAGGGGAAGGATCTGTTCCAGGCCTCTCTCCTAGTTTTTGGTGGTTTGCTGATAATCTTCATTGTTACTTGGCTTGGAGAAGCATCATCCTGATCTTTGCCTTCTTCTTCACCAGCATCTCCTCAGTGTGTGTGTGTGTGTCTGTCTGTCTCTTTCAATATTTCCCTTTCATAAGGATACCAGTCATTTTGGATTAGTGACTACCTTAATGGTAACTGTGCAAACTGGGTTTCAGCCACTTAGCGCCTTGAATCTACATGATCCAACAATGATGCGTGTTGAAGGAAACGGGTTTTTATTACCAGGGTTCCAACTTTGGGGGACACCAAGAGCATTCTTGTTCAGACCCCTTCTCTCCCATGAGACCTAGAACTTCCTGTGCTCTCCAAAAGGCTATAAGCCAAAACCATGCCCAGAGGTTCTCCATTTTCTTACCTGTCCTTAAGCTGGTCACTCAAACAGATCTCCATCCTGTTTGGAAAGTACACTTGTGTGTTTCTTAGTTGCCATCTGCTTACAGCAATTTTCTCCTTCAGGATCTGGGGTGCGCTGCTCTCGGTCTCCATGTAGCTGTCCAGGTAACTGTATGCTGTGCTACACTGGACCATGGTGTCTCAGATGCCGGAGCCCAGAGAGGCAAACATTTCTGCATGGGACTCTTCCTCCAAGAGTGTGCTCCCATACTCCTGGTCCCACCAGCGCTCCTGTCCATGCAGGGAGCAGGGCCAGAGGCCCAGCATATCCAAATGTCAAAAGTCCAGAGGGAGAGAGCTTGAACCAAGCTCTACAGCCCCATACCAAGAGCCCCCATACCAAGAGAGAAACTTACCATACATCCTTCGGAAAAGTAGAATTCTGCAGCTCAGTATTCCAGGTCACAATTTGGCTCCATGCATCTCCCACATGTCTGTGTGCTTGGCCAGGCAGCTCTCTGCAGCTCCAACATCTCTGTTGCAGTCTTCTCCTGACTTCTAGGCCTCCAGGCAGACATCCTGACCTTGTAGCAGACTTCCCTTCAGACCTCGTGTTATTTGACCCATTCTAATTTAAATGCTCAGCTCAGAACTTCCTACACGACTGAACATCTGGCTTTTCCTATGGTATATTAGTGTCTGCCATTTTTGTCAGCTCCCCAGTGTCTTTGACATACTTTTGGCTGCCATATTTAGTCAGGGCAAGAGTTCCCAGCAATACATGGGTATCCGGGGAGGGCATCCGCTCCTGCAGCTCATGTAAGTGCTATATGAGTTTCCCTTCTGGCTGTGTCAAGAGTCATTCTGCCAGTGCATGTAAACAATTTTGCCCACCTTTCTTCCCTTCAGGAAGGCATGGGCTGTTAATTTGCCTTTGTTATGCAATGAGCCTGAAACACTGTACCTTCTACTCTCCCTGCCCCACTCCTCTGCATTTTTGCAGGATTAGGGGTTTGGAGTTCCCCTCTTTTCAGGGACCCATGCTCTGTACCCTGATACATAATGATCTCATTTTATGCTAGTTACCTCTGTAAAAACACTATCTCCAAATAAAGTTACATTTTGAAGCACTGGGGGTTAGGACTCCAACATATCTTTTGAAGAGGAACACAATTCAACCCACAATAGACCATTTATCCAGGTTTGCTCACTATCTCTTGTTGAACTCTTCATAGCAACCTATCCGTTTCTCTCCACCTAAGCCTCTAGTCAAGAAAACATTGGGTAAACTCATTGTAGTCAGAAAACATTGGGTAAACTCATTCATAATAAAATATAATTGCCTAAAATTTTTATCAATTTATAAAGTACAGCAGTCTAAAAATATATAAATCAACACTAAGAAACTGCTAAAGCTTAATATGCTGGCTCTCCTGGAAATAGCTACATTTAACAAATCACAGGGAATTATATCCATTCCTCACTTTAACATAAATGGTAGCAAAACTTGGAGTTATTAGTAAAAACTTGGTTTTCATTGTAGTTGACATAAAAACTGCATTTTCTACTAATAGCAAAATAAGGTTGAATTCTATGTTGATACAATGATATGCACTCATAATTCTCTGATGAAAAGTACTGCAAATTTCTTCTTTAACACTAATAAAAGATATAAACATTCCTGAAGGAACTGCAAACTTGGCTACATTATCTATTTCATAAGTGGCTCAGAATCTATGAAATTGGAAAGATATTTGAACCACTCAAACCAACAATGACTTTTTAAAAAGTCTATGCCCTCTAGTAATACCTTTATTCATAATACTTAGGAGCCATTTTTGTACACTCCCCCCACTCCCAATTTATTTATTTAAACTCAAGATTGTAGAATATGAAAGCATAGCTATCATATTTAAGAAAAACTTAAACTGACACTAAGAAGTAAAAAGTAAGATAGGAAAACTTGACTTTATGTGGTAGCCTCTAAAATACAGTTATTCATATTATTTTCAGTAGCTATATTCTATAAGTCTCTGACAAAGCCGAATTAGCACATTCTGAACCATTGCTCCTAGGGGAAATACAGGGTTAGGCTCCTTCAAGCCTCGATTCATGATATTTTTGTCAACCAAGCACATATTTGGTTGGGGAGGTGGGAGGGGATAATGGGGCAAAAAGGGGGAAGGGTTTTCAGGAACATGTACAAAGGACACATCGACAACAAAGGGGGTAGGATCAAGTGTGGGGAGTGGGGTTGGCTGGGGTGGGGGGAGTGGTGGGGAGAAAATGGAGACATTGTATTTGAACAACAATAAAAAAAAGAAAAGTACTTTTGGGTCACACAGAGGGACTGGTCAACTCCAATGGGGGAGGGAGTTAAGAGAAGGCTTCACACAAGGGGTAACAGTGATGCTAATTAGGATTTTCATGTTGGTTCTAGCCCCAGTGATTTTGTGAAAATAAGTTATGGAGTTTATTGGTATTTCTGGTCTGTCCTAGTTCTTTCATTTTTTAAATGACCTTTTCAACTTATTTGTAAATTGTATTTTTCAAGTGTGTATATATGTATATGTATGTACATATACATGTGCAAATATGTATGCATATGTATGTATGTCTATATATTAGAAATATTGTGCTTTGTTTTGTGAGTCTTATTCCTGCTTCTCTGACATATGTTCAAGTGTTTAAATATGCTTGAAGATATGCTTCTTCTACACTGTAGATATAAATGGTGATTTCTTCTAAATAAACCAGAACTGACATCAATATGCATTTTATATATATGTATACCTCTCTTGGCATTAATTCCCCAACTTTTTTTCTTTCTTCCTGTGTAAGACTTTATTTTCTGCTCTGTACTTTCCTCACCATGCTTGCTGTAAGCAGGGGTGTCCAACCTGCAGCCCTCCGGCCACATGTGTCCCAGGATGGCTATGAATGTGGCCCAACACAAAATCATAAATTTACTTAAAACATGAGATTTTTTTTGTGATTACATGTCACAGTGTATTTAATGTGTGTCCCAAGACAACTCTTCTTCTTCCAGTGTGGCCCAGAGACACCAAAAAATTGGACCCCGCTGCTAGAATTTACCACCATTTAATAGCATCCTGTGACCCAGCAACATGCCCCAGGCCAGGTCCCGTAGAAGAAGCACCTGGAAGGGCCCTGCATTGCGATCTTAGTATGCAGGCTCTTTTTTACTTTCAAAGCTCCGCACAATCCTGTAACTTCCAAATAGGCTTACACTTTGGAAAGTGCTGTTGTCTTTACTGAGACGAGATGCTCTATGCCCTACACTACTCTCTTGATTGCCATCAAGAGTGTTTTCTTTTAATGGTCTATGTGCTGGAGTTTTCAATTTCAACCTGTCTAAAACTGCCTTTCTTAAACTGTCTCTGAGTCACAATGATCAAAGGAGAAGGAATTTTGCTGCTCAGATTTCAACAGGAAGAGAGTTTGAAGAAGTGTCATTTAGTAAAGATTCCTTCCCTGGGCCAAAGTTGCTATATTCCATGCAGTCCCACTAAGTACCCTCCCTAGCTGCTGTTCCTTCAGCATTCTATACCCACTTCTGGAGAGTGGGGCAGCCTTAGTGGAAGCTTACCTCACATCCTTCTATTATACAGGCCAAAAGAGCACTTTGCAAACCGTAATTCTTTACACAAACATAAAGTATTATTGCAATCATGTTGGAAACAGCAACCCATTAAAGAGTAAAGTCTTTCTGCACAAATCATACCCATCTCTCCTCCCTCTGTCACCATTTACGTGAACTACTTTGGGATGAAGTTGCCTTGTTCCTTGAAGCCATGAAGAGTCCATACATGTGAGTACAGAGGGGTCCAAAAGAAACATAAACTTTTCAGGAATATTTTTTTTCTTTAAATAATTGTTTTAGATTGTATTTATTTTTAGAGAGGGGGAAGGGAGGAAGAAAGAGAGGGAGAGAAACAGAGATCGGTTGCCTCTTGCACACTCCCAACTGGGTACCTGGCCTGCAACCCAGGCATGTGCCCTGAATGGGAATTGAACCAGTGACCTTTTGGTTTGCAGGCCAGCACCCAATCCACTGAGCCATACCAGCCAGGGCAGGAATATTTCTTTATTTTAAAATAATATAATGAGCATTGACTAATACTGGGTCCACATGTATTTTTATCAGCAATGTTTTTTTTCTGCATTTGTAAATGTCTTCAAGTTTAAAAATTGGGAATCTTCCTTCCAGAACTGAGTATCTACTAATACATACCTAATTTACATAAAAGAAAACAGGGACATAATTCTGCTGAATCAACTGTCTCCTAAAGATAACTTCTAAATCTTTTAAAAAAATATCTACCTTTTAAAAAAATATACATTTTCTAATTTTTCTTAGCATCCTCTCCCCTATTTATGTTGAGAATACCCACAGTGCCTAAAGGAGCATAGTTATAACATAGTGGTCCCCTGTTATCCATGATTTCACTTTTTGGGTTCTTAGTTACCTGTAGCCAATCATGGCCAGAAAATATGAAGTGGAGAATTCCAGAAATAATTCATAAGTTTCAAATTGCCCATCATTCTGAGTAGTGTGATGAACTCTCGAGAGTCCCACTCAGTCCCAGTTGGGCCATGAGTCATCCCTTTGTCCAGCATCACCAAATTATGGAGGCTCCCTACCTGACAGTCACTTAGCAGCTGCTTTGGAGATCGACTGTCAAGGTGTCACAGTGCTTGAGTTCAAGTAATCCTTATTTTTACCTAATCATGCCACATTCACATAACTTTTATTTTAGTGTATTATTATAATCATTTATTTTATTATTGTTGTTGGTCTCTTACTGTGCTGAATTTACAAATTAACCTTTATCAAATGTGTGTATGTATAGCAAAAAAACATTATATATAGAGTTTGGTACTATATGTGGTTTCAGGCATCCACTGGAGTTCTTGGGACATAACCCCCACAGATAAGGGGGCTACTGTAGTAACAATGGAAGCAATAGGCACTAGGTGCAGACATTGAGAATGGTAAGTCTAATGACTGAAACTGTGTTATTAAAGCTTATTATATTTTAAAAGTGGCATACTGAATTTTATTATACTATGATTAAAATTAGGTATACATTATGTACATACTACATGTGAGTGTAAAGGGGGGAAATGAAAACTGGGAAAAAAAAACTGGGAAGGAATATGAAGAAGCAAAAAATTACTGTATGGTAATATGGGAATTATGGGTGTCAAAAAGTCTCTTGTAAAAATTTCATCTATTTAGTAATAAAGAAGAATGAGAATGTCCTTGCATTAATATTTTCATGCCATTCGGCTTTTCTTTTGCCTCCCATTCTTTTAACTTTATGCTTTCTTTTATGACTCTTGCTTCTGCTTCTCTGGCAGGTGCTCAAGTGTTTAAATGCTGGATGCTATGCTTCTTCTGTTATACATTGAGCTATAAATGGTAATTCTTTTGCATAAGCTAAAAATGGGTCAGTGTGCAGATTCCTGCCTCTTCTTCCTTAAATTTCATTTGTCTAAAGTGTGATTCATGCTGTGAAGCACAATAGGGGCAAGTCTTGTCTCCTGTTCCCTGAAACACCCTTTCTACCCACCTCTGAGTGCAGCGAGGAGACTCTGTTAAGGAATGTCCTCTTCAATTTGTGTGTGAAAGTCCAATCTTAGATCTGTTAGCAAAATTAAAAATTACCTTCCTGACTCTCTCCTTTGGTGTATCCCATAATCCCCCTTAAGCCACCAAGCTATTATTTTTTGCCCTTTAATGATATATTTTGTACCCTGTGAGTCATGCTCCTGGAACTTCCTTTGCAGTGAGTTTACCCCCAAGTCTTAGAATTTAGGAATATTAGTGCTCCTCAATCCCCGTAGCTTTCATTTTACTTTTGAAAATGTCATTATTAACATATGATATATATGGGTGCCAAAATATGTGTCAAAAATACATAATGCATTAGAATGATAAGCACTGAGTTAATAAGAGGTTTCAATATTACTCATTAATGTTAGAATGGAAGAGAAATAGGGTCAGTAATTAGTATAGGAGCCCTCAGTGGATTGGCAATGTCTTTTTTGAAGGGAAGCAAATATGTTATAATGTTAAGATTTGATAAAGCTGAGTGCTGGATGTGTGCTCTTATATTAATCTCTATGATTGTGTGCATGAACTATTTCACACTTTTTAAAAATGTCATTTAAAACTTCATATTCCACTGTGGTGGCCATTTTGACTTTTTCATTGAAATGTTACAGAAAACAGCAGTGTGAGAATTTGGAAAGTGGAAAGGGAAGGGACCTATACAAAGTGTGGAATAGAGAGATATAGATTATAGTTAATGGAAAATGAAACAAAGGTACATATTTTAAGAAAGTTGTGAAAAGGAACTGAAGTAAGTATATTACCTAAAGTTATAATAGAGGAATTAAAAATAGTGAGACATTCATATTGAGAAGGGGAAGAGGTAAGTGAGCTAAGCTCTCATCTATCAGAATGGGAAGGAAGTTCATGGAACATCTGTCTGCTTGATAAATAAAGAAGTGGCAATATGACTGTATTATTAAGAGATAGGGAAGTAACCACCCAGAAGAGTTTTAAAAACTGTAGTTGTTAAAAGTTTAAACTTGGTTGCTTCTCAAGTGTGGGTCTAGGGTGTGAGTGGAAGAGAAAGGGGTGGGGCAAGGATGGAATGTAGAAGCAAAGCATTCTCACTCAGTAAGCTCTTCAGTGCCACTGTTGTTGTTTTGTTTTATAAACATGCTTTGATTAAAAACATTTTTTTAAGGATAAAACGGTAGTAAAATCATCAGAAACCCCCAAAATGCCCCTTTCTTCAATAATCTGGTAAAGTTACTATTTACTTCTTAAGCTATGCCTACTGCTTGCTAATAAATTATTTACATCTTCGTCTTTTAGTTGTTATCCTAGATTGTCCTTTATTTGTTTTTCTTTCTGTTTGTTTGCTTTCTTTAAATTTTATCCTCTTTAAATATTTTGGAAATTTGGATTTCTCTACATTAAAATTTGAAAACTATTAATCCACTTATGGAAAGTTTGTTTCTGATAAGACTATCAAGTTAAACAACAAAGAAAATTCAGCTGGTTTCAGGCATGCCTCTGACAAATATGTTAGGGACTGCAGGGACGGGGAATAGAGAGTAACTGCTAATAGATTTCTTGGGAGGTGTGGGGGGTTGATGAAAATGTTTTAGACTTAGTCGTGATGGTTGCACATCTTTGTGAATATACTCAAATATTTGAATTATACACTTTAAAGGGGTGAATTTTATGACACGTGAAATATATCTTAATTAAAAAAAAGAAAACACATCCATAAAATATACTACACAAGAATAACCTAAAATGATAGCCATTGTGTGGGAGTATTTTTTCTATTTCCTACTCCCCTAAAGTTTTGGTGGTATGATATTAATGATAATTTTGTAATTTCAGAAATATTTTAATGCCATTACCCTCAATGTCTGTACTATCCTCATGTATCTAATTTTTCCTTTTAATTCCACAACACTTTATTTTATCCTGCCCTCCAAAGTGCATAATTACATATTCACTTTTTAATCTGTTGTCTTTATGGTTTTGAGTTTGGTATTACTCTCATTCTTGTTTGACTTTTTCTTTTCATCTTATTGCTGCCAAATCTTCACTTGCAGTTTGCTCTTCCTGCTCTGTTTTCTTCACTCATTATACCACTTTGCTTTGCTGCTTTCCTTGAAAGCTCTTCCTGAATTACATATTAATGCCTTAACCAGTTTTGACTTCCCTTCAAGAGGAGCTGGACTTTCCTGCCCTGAATCATTCCTCAGTCTAATCAAAAGTGACTGGGAATCTGGAGGAGGGTGGAAAGGAGGACAGGACAGTAAGAAGAGGAGAAACTAATATTTATTGAGTCCCTGCTGTGTGCCAGCCTCTGTACATGTACTTTTGCAGTTCTCCCTCAAACCTGAGAGGCACTATTACCCTTTCTTTTCAATGTATACTCAGTGGCTCACGGAGGCTATGCGACTTGCTCAAGATCATACAGCTGGTAAATAACAGAGGTAAGTGTCAGACTCAGTTACGTCTAACTTCAAAACCAGTACTCTCTCCTCTACACTTTTATTTTTAATTATGTAGATTCTACTGAGACATATTGCCAAGATGGCCTCGAAAATGTTATATTAATTTATACTAATGATCAATGAATTTTCATGTTTATTGGCCATTTGTGTATTTACCATACACATATATTAATATATGTTTTAGTCATTTGTACAATATACTTTCTCCTCTGAATATCCTGCTTATTTTGTTTTCCTGTTCTTGTACTGTGTTATATGTTGTTTATAATTCTTTTTGACTTACAACACTCTATATTATGGCTTGTGATTCTTATTTTCTGTTATTGTTATGACTTTCTTGATTGCCATTTACCTTCCAAATTTGTTTACAGTATTTTCATTTTTTAAGTATATTTTAGTGATTATGCTATTACAGTCGTCCCATTTTTTCTCCCCTTTTTCCCCCTCTATCCTGCACCCCCCTGCCTCTAGCATTCCCCCTGCTTAGTTCATGTCCATGGGTCATGCATAGAAGTTGTTTGGCTTCTCCATTCACCATACTATTTTTAACTTTCCCTCATCTATTTTGTGCCAACCAATTATGTTTCTTATTCCCTTTGTCTTTTCCCCATTCTTCCCCACCCTCCCCGCTAATAACCCTCCATGTGATCTCCATTTCTGTGATTCTCTTCCTGCTCTAGTTGCTTGCTTAGTTTGTTTTTGTGTTTTAGGTTCAGTTGTTGATAGTTGTGAATTTGTTGTCATTTTACTGTTCATAGTTTTCATCTTCTTTTTCTTAGGTAAGTCCCTTTGATATTTCATATAATAAATATCATATAATGGCTTGGTGATGATGAACTCCTTTAACTTTACTTTATCCAGTAAGCACTTTATCTGCCCTTCCTTTTCACATGAGAGCTTTGCTGGATAGAGTAATCTTAGATGTAGGTCCTTGCCTTTCATGACTCTGAATACTTCTTTTCAGCCCCTTCTTTCCTGCAAGGTTTCTTTTGAGAAATCTGCTGATAGTCTTATGGGAACTCCTTTGTAGGTAACTCTCTCCTTTTTTCTTGCTGGTTTTAAGATTCTCTCCTTATCTTTAATCTTGGTAATGTAATTATGATGTGTCTTGGGTGTTTCTCCTTGGATCCAACTTCTTTGGGACTCTCTGAGCTTCTGGACTTATATGTCTAGTTCTTTTGCCAGATTGGGGAAGTTTTCCTTCATTACTTTTTCAGATAAGTTTTTGATTTCTTGCTCTTCTTCTCCTTCTGGCATCCCTATGATTCACATGTTGGAATGTTTAAAGTTATCCCAGAGGTTCCTCAGCTCTCCTCATTTTTTTGAATTCTTGTTTCTTCATGCTGTTCCAGTTAGATGTTTATTTCTTCCTTTTGTTCCCAATCTTGATTTGAGTACTGGTTTCCTTCCCTTCACTGTTGGTTCCTTGTATATTTTCCTTTATTTCACTTTGTATAGCCTTCATTTCTTCATTTATTTTGCAACTGAACTCAATCATTTCTGTGAGCATCCTGATTACCAGTGTTTTGAACTCTCCATCTGATAGGTTAGCTATCTCTTTATCACTTAGTTGTTTTTCTAGAGTTTTGATCTATTCTTTCATTTGGGACATATTTCTTTGTCTTGGCACCTGTTACATTGTAAGGGGTGGAGCATTAAGTATTCTTCAGGGCGAGGCAACCCACTTTGCTGTGTTGTGGTGCTATGTGTGGGGGAGAGGTCAGAGAGGGAACAATGCTGCTTGCTAGCTTGCTTGGCTCTCCCTTCACTTTCAGTCACTTCCCCCACTACCCACAAGCAAATTGTACCCCTTCAGGTGCATATTCCCAGGTGGGTGGGCTTGTGTACATTCTAAGATCCCATGGGCCTCTCCAGTGGACTCTCCTGTGAGACTGGGAGTTTTTCCCGCTGCTGGACCCCCCAGAGGTATTTATAGCCAGAGGTTTTGTGTGTTTAATTTCCCACACTGGAATCCTGGGTTGTGTGGTCTGTCTCATTCCCCAGTTTCCTCCTGATTTATCCTCATGCTAATGTGTGATATCCCATTTCACCAGCTGCCACCTTGTCATGCATCCTTTCCACCCACCTTCCCATCTCCACCCCTCCTACCAGTCTGGATGGATGTTTCTTCTTTAACTCCTTGAATGTTGGACTTCCATACAGTTCAGTTTTCTGGCAGCTCTGGTTACTTTTTGTTTTTAAAGGTTGTTATCCTTATTTTGGTTGCTTGAGGAAGTGAAGCATATCCACATACACATCCATCATGGCTGGGATATATGTTCCCTGTTTATAGTGCTTTTGAAAGAAAACAATTATATTTATTTACATTTTAATATTTTTTATATTTATGGGTTTAATGTTACTCTTAGAAAAAATTTTATCACCTTGAGGTAGTTCGCATTTCTGTGAATTTTGTTCTCAGTAGTTTTATAATTTTCTTTTTTATTAAAAAATATTTAGGTCCTTGAACCTATGAGGAATTTAGCTTAATATATGGTATGGGAGGGAATTAACATTATTTTTTTCTCTAAACAATAGCCAATTGTCCCAAACCAATTCATTTTATTTTATATCCTGATCTTGTGTGCTATCTTTGTGGAGTAATAATACACACACACACACACACACAACAAACACACAAGAATCTATCTAAATTTTCTAGTCTAGTTCACTGATTTATTGCCTATTCCTAAACAAGTACCATGTTGTTACTTTTGATGTTTGGTAGGGCAAATTCCATCCTCTTCTATCTCATAAATAAATAAATAATCTTACAAACCAATAAAACTTGCACCTTGCTAAATGACTTGCTCAAATTCACATATTATTTAGAGATTGAATTCAGAGGAAAATCTCAGTTTTTTGAGTTTGAGTCATTTATTCAATTTATTTAACAGATTTTATTGAGCATCTACTATATACCAGAAGCTACTCTGGCTTCTAAGAATCCAGCAGTGAAGGAAACAAAAGAATCTATGCCCTCATGTGTCTAACACATATCAACATTATTATCCATTTTCAAATAGTTATATCTTCCATATACTTCTGCTCATTTTTCTAATTTTGAGAAATAAATATTAGTTATGTCAGCATAATTAAAAGAGTTGGAATATTGCACTTTTTATTTCACAGCTTCTTTCTCTTGCATATAAGTTTTTTAAACTCTACAGTTTCATCTCTATCTATTTAATGCTAAGTAGTCTCTCATATATCCAAGTTTCATTTCTAAAAATTTCTTTGTAGAAAATTGATTGTTAAGGAGATTAAGACTGTGAGAAAAATTAGGTAAATCAAGGTTATAATTAGACTAGAAAAATACATATTTACTTAGATATTTATTTAACTAAATAGTACATCTAGCATATTATGCATCTGAAATTACTAATTAGTTTCCATTCAGCCTTTCTTCCTTTTGGGGGAACTTCTCAGAATTTCTGTTATTAAATTTCATCAAGATGCAGGATTATTTTATTTTATTTTATGCACATGATATGAGTCTTTTTCTCATTTTATTAGTTCTTATCATTACATTTCAAATTTTATGACTGTAGTAGTTGACTCCAACTATCTAGTCCAAAATGATTAAAAAAAAAAAGAAAAAGAGTGTAACTTGATAGGTATTAAGTATTGTTATATGTTTGGGCTCTGAAGTTGTTCACATTTGGATTCAGAACCAGCTTTGCCACAGAATAGCTGTGTGACCTTGAATAAGTGAGATAACCTCTTAAGTTAGGTTTTCCTATATATAAATTGGTGAGGATATGAATAGTGCTTAAAAGCCTGCTGAGAAATTAAATAAACTTGAACATGTAAAGTTAACAGCCTAGTGCTTGTCACATAATACATGTTAAATAAATGTTAGCCAATATTATCATTAAGATGTCTATAAATATCTCTTCACTCTGAAGAACAATGGTTCATCTGGTTGGTGGAAATAAGAGTGTAGTGAAGATATTTGTGGAACTGAGGACCATAAGAACATCCTGGGAATTCAGGAAAAGCTATGGAGTTGGCCCTCACAGACAATAGCAGTCACTCAGACACCAGAGACATGCAGTGAAGAGTCACTGATCTGAGTCCTCTCGCTGCCGTGACAAGTTCAGGGATCCCATAATTGCAGTCACTCTGCATCCCTTCATCTGTGCAGCTACCATTCCTATTTCTATTCATGAATTTCTCAACTCTCCTGTGAGTCCTTTTGATTTCAGCTTACTTCAACCTCTGCTTGTTCATAACTGTTTCTTCAACTTTTCTAATAACTGAAAGCTTCAATCTATTAACAATTGGTTAGTTCCAAGTCAGATTTCTAGGTGATAGTGTCTGCCAAGCCTATAATATCCCTATTTGAATAGAGGCTCTATGCCAAACTCTTCATAAGCCATAAACCCATCTAAAAATTGGTTGCCTTGGGGTTCCATATTCATTCCTATTTCTAGTCAGCTAAGATGGAAGAACTGGGATTGAGGGGTTAAGGAAGGAAGGAGAGGACATGTGCTGGGAAACTTGACTACCCTCTTAGTAGGAGCCACAGGCTCTGTGTTTTCCCCAAAAGGGGCTGTAGGGTGACTGGCTTGTCCATAAGCTCTACCTTGGGTAAATCATATCTAATTTACTCAACATAGACAAAAAATGAATGTATCACTCTTTCCTTCTCTATCCGTAGTTATTTTATTATTTTGGTTGGTTTTAAGTGCTGCAAAATGGGGAACTTATTGGCTCAAAGAATCTAGAAATATTTTAAAAAGTAGATGCCTAAACCCAATCTTTCTTTCCATATTACTTTGTTTCTTTTTTTTTAAATTATACCCTATGTCTTCCTTTTCTGACCCATGTAAATTGTGACTAACCTTGAATGATCTAATCTTATCACAATGACCTCTTTCTGGTTTGCATAACACTTGACCCATATGTGTAATGGTTTATTTTTAGCGCCTCTAGCCTTCATTCAAACTCCTTTTGCTTCCTTAGATTCTTAATTTTTTACTTCCTTTAATCTCAGGATTCATGTTACTTCCTTTTCTATATTATTCTTCTTTCAGTAACTTAGGCCCTCCATGGTGCTTCTCATTTCCTTTGGGCTTTATTACCATGAATTTTCCTGTAAATCCTTTCCTCCTACTTCTTTCTTCCTTTTTTGTCATTGAGTTCATGATATTTTCTCCCCCACTGACTCAAAACAAGAGTGTCTCAGCTGGAGTAAGTAATCTTGTCACTCTTTCCTCAACAAAGGTTTATTGCAGCAACCACTGTCCACTTTTTCTTAGTCATTTTTTTAAGCTACATAATTTTCTGAAATTCATCTTCTTGTTTTAATCCAATCTTTTCAATTACTCTCTTTATTCCCTTCCTATCTTACAGAATAAGTTAATTCACCTGAATTCAAAAGGCAAATGATGCCAGGTATTTCCTGTCTTAATTTGCTAGGTAGAGCCGCTATAACAAAGCACCATAGACTGAGAACTTAAACAAAATAAATGTATTTTATCACAATTCTGGTGGTTGGAAGTCCAGCATTAAGGTATCAGCACGACTAGTTTTTTCTGAGGTATCCGGCATGTGGATGGCCATATTCTCTGTGTCCTCACATGGTTTTCTCTCTGTGCCTGTGTCCTAATTTGTTCTTTTTATGTGGGCACCAGTTGTGTTAGACTAGACCCTACTTTAGTGACTTCATTTGAACTTAATTACCTCTTTAAAGATCCACATTGTGTCCAAATATAATCATATTCTAAGGTATTGGGGGTTAGGACTTCAACATTCAAATGGAGAGGGACACAATTTGGCCCATAATACTGCCTGCTTTATAATACAGATCAAACATTTCCTCTTTCTCCATGATGTTTCCTGACAGAAAATCCCATAGCAATTTGGTCCTTCTAGAACTTGTATGGAAGTTACTATCCTGACCATCTATTCTGTAATCAGCCATGTGTTCTCTTACAACATCTCTTGTTTTACCATATTAGTTATTATGTGTGATTTGTGTTATTAATTTTTTATACTCTATTTCCCAAATAGGGTAGATGAAGATGAACTATACCTCTCACTCTCTGACTCTCCATAATATCTAATCTAGTATTTTGTATGTTGTTTGTTCTCAATAAGTAAGTTTGACAGTTTAGTCTCTAGATTGTCCTAAATTCAAAGCATCATAAAGCTTGCCACCAATTAATGGGGTTCAGTTAAGTTCTAAAAAGTGTTCTCTTTTGGAAAGGGCCATGTTGAGTCAGATTAACAGTAACCCAATCAGGTAAAATCAGGGAAGTGATAGAACATGCTTGAGGTTGACTCTAAAGAGGTCAAAATCAGTTGGGATTGCTGGTAAGGTTTGGATTGAGTCAATTCAGGACAAGGTCCTTAATAAGATGGTGGTCAGAGAGCAGATGATGGGGTGCATCTGATTGGCAAGGTGAGTTTGGGGCAAAGACACACCCAGGTGTCAAGTTAGGTTTTTATTGGTGGAGCAGGGAGAAGGCCTCAGTCAGTGGATAGCACCTTGGTGAGTGTGAGAGAGAAACTCTGCCTTAGTGCTCAGCTGACCAAGGAGCACTTTTTACTGAATGATTCACTGTCAGGGCTCACAGTTGTTACAATGACTCATGTACAGGATTTCATCTTCCTAACTGGGAAAAAACTCTGCCTTGCCCAATGAGTGTGGCTTTAAAGAGACCCTTAGTTTCTAACTCACTGGAGACTTCTTCCACCTATGCCTCAATTCCCCTGCCACTGGGCATTGTTGTATCTCTCCAATATTCCCAAATGGCACCCCAAAAGCATGGGGCTTGAGGTCTTCTTCCATCTGGCCACATCAGTATCACTAACCATGTTCCCTCACAAAGCAACACATAATTTCCTCTTTCCTGACAGGGCCCTTGCCTTTTATTGCCTTATTTTCTCAATCTGGTTATCTAAAACCATTTCTCATGTTTTTTTTTACAGTATATTTTATTGATTATGCTATGACAGTTTTCCCAATTTTTCCCCCTTTCCCCCCCTGCAACCTGCAGCCCCCAACCCTCTAGCATTCCCCACCTCTCAGTTCATGTCCATGGGTTGTACATATAAGTTCTTTGAATTCTATGTTTCCTATACCATTTTGGACCTCTCCCCATCTGTTTAATGCCTGCCAATTATGCTGCTTCTTCCCTGTACCTTTTCTTCCCTATTCCTTCACTCTCCCTCCCCACTGAAAATATGTGATGTCCATTTCCCTGATTCTGTTCCTGTTCTAGTTGGTTGTTTAGTGTTTGTTGTTTTTCTTATTTTTTTTAGGTTCATTTGTTGATAGTTGTGAGTTTGTTGTCATTTTACTGTTCATAGTTTTTCATCTTCTTCAATTTCTTAGATAAGTCCCTTTAACATTTCATACAATAATGGCTTGGTGATGATGAACTCCTTTAACTTCACGGTATTTGGGAAGTGCTTTATCTGCCCTTCAATTCTCAATGATAGCTTTGCTGGATACAGTAATCTTGGATGTAGGTCTTTGCCTTTCATGACTGCAAATACTTCTTTCCAGCCCCTTCTTGCCTGCAAGGTTTCTTTTGAGAAATTATCTGATAATCTTATGGACACTCCTTTGTCGGTAACTGTCTCCTTTTCTCTTGCTGCTTTTAAAATTCTCTCTTTATCTTTAATCTTGGGTAACTTAATGATGACATGTCTTGGTGTGTTCGTCTTTGGGACTCTGGGCTTCCTGGACTTCCTGGAAGTCTATTTCCTTTGCCAGATTGGGGAAGTTTTCCTTCATTAATTTGTTCAAATAAGTTTTCAATTTCTTGCTCTTGTTCTTCTCCCTCTGGCAGCCCTATAATTCGGATATTGGAATGTTTAAAGTTGTCCCAGAGGTCCCTAAGCCTCTCTTCATTTTTTTGAATTCTTGTTTCTTCATTCTGTTCCAGTTGGATGATTATTTCTTCCTTTTGTTCCAAATCATTGATCTGAGTCCTTGTTTTCTTCCCTTCACTGTTGGTTCCCTGAATATTTTGCTTTATTTCACTTTGGGTATCTTTCATTTGTTCTTTCATGTTGTGACCAAGCTCATTAGATCTGTGAGCATTTTGATTACCAGGGATTTAAATTCTCCATCAGATAGTCTGGCTATCTCCTCACCGCTTAACTCTCTTTCTGGAGTTTTGCTCTGTTTTTCATTTGGCCCCTATTTCTTTGTCTCTGTGCACCTGTGAAGTTGTAAGGGAATGGGGCCTTAGGTGTTCACCAGGGCAGGGCAACCCTCCTTGCTGTGATGCAGCACTGCCTGTGGGGGAGGGGCCAGAAAGGGGACAATGCAGCTCACCTGCTCGGCTCTAGCCCACTTTCCAATGAACCCTCGTGTGAGACAGGAGTTTCTTCCACCGAGGCAACCCCCACCAGAGTCCACAGTCAGCCATGAGTCCCAATTTCCCATTCAATCAGCCCCACCCTCTAGGTCCACTGCTTTGCCAAGTGTTTTCTCTGTCCATCCACTTTACTGGTCTGGTTGGTCTGGTTGACTGTTTCTTTAATTCCTTGTTTGTTGGAGTTCCATGCAGTTTGTCAATAATTCTACAACAAATTGTCATAAACTTACTGGCTTAAAACAACACATTTATTCTGTTTCAGTTTCTGCTTTTAGGAGTCTAGGTACAGGTAACCTGGGTCCTCAGCTCAGGGTCTCACAAACTGTAACCAAGGTGTCAGCTGGGTCTGCCATACATCTGAGGTCCTCTGTCAAGTTTACTGGTTGTTGGTAGAGTTCAATTCCTTTCAACAAGATGCCCAAAGTCCTGCTTTCTTGCTAACTTTCAGCTGGGGACTGCTTTCAGTTCCAAGAGGTCACCCTCAGGTTCTTGCTATCTCATGGTCTCTTTGACTTCTTCCATGGCAGCAGTAGAGTAGGAGAGTCTCTCTGAGCCTTAACCTTCTTCCTTATTAGGCTTACCTGATTATGTCAGAATCACTCAGTATTATCTCTCTTTGATTTACTCCAAGGCAACTGATTAATAACCTAATTATAGGAGTGATATCTTATTATATTCACCGGTGCCATCCAACACTTAAGAGGAGAGGCGTGCACACCATATGGCAGAAATATTGAGGCCATCTTGGAATTCTTCTCACCACCTAGAGTACCACTGTGACCCCCATCTTACAGCTGTGAAGCACAGTCACACAGCTTGTAGTGTCAGAGCTGGAGTAGAATCCCAGGCATTTTGATTGCTTTTTTTTTTACTCCTTACCCAAGGACATGATTGTTGATTCTAGACACAGGGGAAGGGAGGGAGAGAGAGAGGGACAGAAACATCAATTCAAGAGAGAAACATTGATTGATTGCCTCTCCTACATGCCCAGACAGGGGACTGAACCAGAAACCTAGGCATGTGCCCTACCCAAGAATTGAACCCATGACCTTTCAATTTACAAGACAAATGCTTCAACCAACTGAGCCACACTGGCTAAGGCCAGGCATTTTCATTTCAAAACCAGTGTTCTAATTCGATATACTAAACTGCCTCTATTATCTCAACTTCTGCCTTCAACATTGCCTTTATCTGTATTTCTGCCTGAAAACTTGTATTTCTACTATCCGTCAAAGTTCAATATAATTTTCATGTCCTTCATGAAGTCCTTTTGATTAAACATGCCTGATGTTGGGCACAACTAACAATCATTCACTGGGAAAACTTTAGTTATAATTTCTATAGGAATTAAAAAATGGAAAGCTTTACTTGTTTCCATCCCTCAAAAGGATATAACCAATGATATGCTCTTAGACCAAGATATAAACTACACTGGAAAGAGTAAAGTGTCTTTTGGGAATGAAACCAGCAAAATGTAGCATCAATGTGACTAATAACTCCAGATCAAGCTGAATGAGCTCAGGAAAATTGGTCCAGGAGAAGTCTTGCTTTCTGATGCAGGAGTTCTCAAAACTGGGCACCTCAGAATCATCTGAGGGCTTGTGAAAATACAGGTTGCTGAGCTTGGTCCCCAGAGTTTCTGTTCAGTAGATTTGCAGTGAGGCCTGAGTTCCCAGGTGATACTGATGCTGCAGTCTGAGGACCACACTGAGAAACACTATTCCAGAGGAAAGAACAAATGGGCGGAAACTATAGCTAGTTTTAGCTAAAAATCTGGAGGAATCTTTTTAAAAATCATCATTCCTCTCCAACAATGGCCAGATTCTTCCATGAAGAAGAAATCTTTCCATGACTAGAAATAAGCAGACATTGGATGACGGCTCATGGGGGAATTGTAAAAATGATTGCTGTATAAACAATCTGTGAAAGCCAGAGACAGTTGGTAGGGATCAAGGAGAAGGACATAGAGTTTTGCCAGGACACAGCCATCAGAAAGAGAAGCTGAAGGGCCAAGACAAATAGGCTTGGGATTATCTGAAAGAGTTTTATATTTCACCAATGAGAATGAGAAATTAAAGCAGTAACTAGGGGAAAGAGATTAGTCTGGAGCTAGGATTAACAGACCTGCTTCATTCTAGAAAGGATTATGTGGTTGATAACTGCAAGGTTGGCAGAAATGAAGTCAAGGTAGAAAGAAGGAAAGCAAGGCATTTCAGGATGATAATTCACAAATGCTGGGCATCCATAAAGTAGCCCTATAGTACAAGTCTGGTCAAACATTTCCATATTGGGAGGATGGGTAGAACATAGAATGGTGAAGAGAAATCACTAAATGTATCATAGTTGCACTAGAATTGCTTCTCAAATCTAGCAGATCATTGGTCACTAAGGCAGAGCGTTTAACAACTCCAGGTTTCAGGGCACCAGTGAGGTTAGGGTTAGTGGAAGGGAAACACAAATCTGTGATTCCCAGGCACTTTCATGTTTGGAATCCACTGACCCTGATGATCTCTATCAACATCAATGCTTGGCCACTGTTCCTAAAGTTGTTTAATGACAGGAGACTTGAGCCTTTGAGGTATTAATCCTTAAGCAATGCCACCCATTCCTCTTGATAAAAACAATTTGTTTTTATAGATAGATCACTGAATGAACAAAAATACTTCTTTTTTCTGAATTGAGTTGTAAAGTGATCATTTTATTTTTTAAAAACAATTTGAAAGATTTATACTTTTAAAATAAATTATTTGAAAACAATTGAGTAGTAGTGAAAGAAGAGTCAGCCTTTGAAGACAAACAGAACAAGATTTGAATCCCAGTTCCACCACTTATCCCACAGAAACCTTGGGTGAGCTGTTTAATCAGAATTTCTGAGTGCTGCTTTTCTTATTAGTTTGTGGTGAAAATGATGCCAGTCTTGGATAGAGTTGGTTACAAATTCTTTGAGGTCATTGTTGTATTCTTAGTCCTTGGCTCTTTGTAGTTAGTCACACAAAATTGCTGAAAAAACTAATAATGTGTATACAAACAGTTTTCTACAGCACCTGCTTAGTAAAAGGGAGTTCATATTAGTATTGCTGCCAGCATTTTTTTTTTTCATCATGTTCAAATTTTGCCGGGAGATGACCAGAGGGAACTTTATTTTGACTTGTAACTTTTATAATTTTTGCAAGGAAAATATATTTATGTAATATTTCTTCAATTAGTAAGAAAATGGAAAAGTTTAAAGTAATCTTAAAATCTCCCTCACATCACCTCATACATGCTCTGCCAGCAAGCATATGGTTGTTTATTTGTTTGCTTTTGATTTTTCAAACACACACCACTCACCTTTTTGTCTAATTAACATATTTTTCTTTCCATTAAACAAGCTGCCTTAGCTGTATAACCTTTTTATTTTGGATATATATGTATATCTCTTCTTATTCAGCAGTTGCCTCATTCTCTGTCATCTAAACCCCTTATCTTATCATGTTCAGAACAATTCTGATTAATTTATTTAAGCCCTTCGTCTTATCTCAGGAAAGACTCTGGTTACCACATCTCTTTTCCTCATTGGGGAGCACAACACAGAATGCAGTGGTGGTGTATGCAGCCTGGGCCTAGAGTGACCTTAACCCTTTGCTGCCCCAAAGCTCCCATTTGATAGCCATTAGTCTGAAATTCTCTACCTGGCTGTCAGGACCCACTGGGCTGGGTCTCACGTGACCCAGCATTGTCTCTCAGCCTTGGGTAGACTCCTCAGCTCCTCCAATGAATGGTGAACTCCTTGGGAGTGGCTCTTAGCCTTCAAACTATTTCTTTTTTTTCCCAATAATGTCTTGGTTGCAAGGAAATGTTCCTGTTGGATGAATGAAACTGGAGTTTTGATCTCGTATATAAAAAAATTGTTCAGTTATTACTTTTTACCTACAATAAATAGAAGTTGTGGCCAAGAAGCAACTTCCCATTTTTGTAACAATTTCCAATTTTCTACTATTTCTCAAGATTATCTCTAACTTCTGATTAAGTTTTTAAAATGTGGATGCTTTAACTTCTCTTGACCATGTACTTAAAGCTGACCAGAGCTCTACTCTGAATGCCCTTTATTTCCTCCTATTGATTTTACTAATTACATCTTTAACCTCTGCTCTTGCAGAATATACTGATTTTATATTTTATTTTCGATGACAACTAAGTCGTCAGATCAGAATATTTTATTGGAGAAATTTCAGCATATTTTCATCCAGACAGTGTTTTGTTTTGTTTTGTTTTTGTTATTGCTTAGTAAAGGCCACTGGCTTTGAAATTAGATTTGGGCTTGAATCCTGAATCTGCCATTTGGCAACTGTGCAGCTGTGAACTACTTATTTTACTTTTCTAAGCCCTATTTTCTCATTTATAATATTAAAAAAAACCCTGCTCATATCTAATTATTGTAAGGATTAAGTGGGTTAATGATGATAAGGACTTAGCTCAATGGCCAGTCCACAGTTAGTGCTTAATGAATAGTATCTATGATTATTATCAAGGTAGATATTGTAGACTTCATTCATTAATTGATTCATCCATTTATGTAGTTATTATAGTGTACGTATTGTAGCAAAGCTATTTTTGTAGGCATTATGGGAAAACAAAAATGATTGAGACACGCTTCCTGCTTTTACTAAATGTACATGCATGTGTATGTGTGAGCAGGGTTTTTTTTTACTATGTCTATATACTCAACTATTAAAACCATTGTGGTATAATTATAAGTTAATGGCAATATCTATGATTTTTAATGTTAATGACTGAAACAAGTCTTTATTAAATATTGTCAATACCTGATACCCTGAGGAACTTGGAAATGCTGTGCACAAAGGAGTCCTTACAAGAAGTCCCTATAGGGCTATAAATACATAGGTACCAAAGGACTGCATATAATTAGAGTATCAAAGTCCAAAATTATGGACTACAGATCAGTGGTTTGCAGCCTTTTCTCAGCCAAGACACACCCAAAGGACTGTAATTTACAGGGACACACTCTGGTTAAGGGTGGTTGTCCCAATACCTACTCCATTTCTATTAACCTTACTCAATAGGATTGAATGAGTAAGTGTAGTGTTAAGATAGGGATACCTCTAAACCGAATCTTTCTGTTCTTAAGTCCACTATTTACAAATTTCAATGCTTTCACTGCTATCAGGTACAAATGGTTTGGCTGAAATGGAGTAGCAGAGTCAGAAAAGGGTCATAAAATAAAATGCCTACAGGGAGTGAGACTAGCTGAAGCTGAGAACCCATAGGAAGCAGTGGAGGAAAACCTTGGTGCACAGGATGGCAACACCTCCTAAGTGGGACTGTAATATAATTTATAAATGATATACATGTACTTGAAATCTATGAATTCAATGTTAATAATGCCTTCTTTCTTACAGGAAAAAGTAACTCCTAGCAGATGTTCTCACTTTTTTCTTTTTCACCCTGGTGGGCCCTCTTGGTAGCACAGTGGAGACTGCTGCCTAGACTCTGGGTGCTGTAGATGTTTGAAGGTCATGGGACCTAAAGAAATGAAAAGTAAGTCTTCCTTATTCTCCCACCCCTGACATTCAAGTTCCCAGCTCCCCTTCCCAAAGCAGGCACTGTAAATAGTTCCTTAAATCCTGTGTGTATTTTCACTGCTTATTAATTTACTCAAAAGAAATTAATAGCTACTCTGGATGAGGCCCTGCCTTGGATACTTCAGAATAAATGCAAAAACACCACAGACAAATATGGCTGCCATCATGGGACTTTACATTTTGTTGGGGGAGACAACAGATAAATAACTAAATATTAAAAATATTTAAATGTCAAATGCTGTTAAGCCCTATGAGGAAAAATAAATTAGGATGAGGTGATAGATAATGATAGGTAGGTAGTGTGTGGGGAGGAAGGGTACAGTGAAGGGGAATAGGGAAGATCCCTCTAAGGAGATGACATTTGAGCAGGCATCTGAGTGAAAGGCCAGGCACACAGATATCTGGGGAAAGCATTTTAGGCAGAGAGGCCATGAGTTGCAAAGACCCTGAGGTGAGAATGGACTAGAACAAGATGGGCATGAGGTCAGAACCAGATCACGTGAGTCTTTGGAGCCCTGATGAGGAGTCTGGTTTTATCCAACATGTTAAAAAAAAACAAACAAACAAAAAAAAAAAAAACTTAAGGGTTTTGAATGGGAGATTAAGTGAATTAATTTTTTGTTTAGTTGGATTCCTTGGGGGTGCTGAGTGGAGACTAGCCTGGAGGGTAAAGGCAGGGAGGCCAGTGAAGCAATGAGGCCAGTAACCTAGTGTGGTCAGAGGTGATAGCTTTCCTATGGATGAGAATGATGGAGGAGCGAGATATGGTTGGAATTGGAATTTATTCTGAAGGTAGACTCAACAGAGCTTGCTGATTAATTATTCCATGTATATACAAGCAAATCTTTATGTTATCCACTCCCTCCATTTTTAAAACCTAAATAATAGCTTACAAACTATTCTGCACTTTGCTTTTTGTCACTTGATATTAGAGATTATTGCATATTAGTCTGGATTAAAGACACTGATTACTTTATGTTTGTTTTTTTAATTATGTATTTAAGTTAATATGCACACACTTTTGAAGACAAATAGTTCTCCAAGACTTACTGTGAAACACAACAGGCATTTGTCACCTCATTATTTCCTTCTTCCCAGAGGCACCAGTTTTACCTCTTTTATCTGATTTTTTTGTATTTATCTTCATTTTTCTAGATAATATTCTTGCATTGTTAACTTCTTGACTTCCTAGTTTTAGATATGATCTCTTAGTTTTCCATTGAGGCAGAGGAGTGAAAGAATAGGACTCAGCTCCCTTTTATCCTTCCCACCATTTGTACTGACTTTTGATACCCCATCTTTCTCCTTATATGGCCACATTAAAATTTTGGTTAGTTCAATACTCAGTGTTAACTGACTGATTATAACTAAATGAGCACTAATTACCAATAAATTTGTTGCAAACTATGCTTATTTTAAATTGCTAAACAATGTTCTGTTATTTTCAGAGTTAATAATTGCCCAATTTTTCCTTTACATAGTTATCTTTATATTTATTATGAATTCAACACCAAACTCTTGGCTATTGTCAAATCATTGCTCAACAAGTTCAGACATATCAGGTACATCTTGCCAATTTCACCTTCCTAAAGAATTTTCTGCTGGAACCTTCTGATGAGCTCTGTGATAGAGTGATAGCAAAATGGCCAACAATTCCCTTTCCTGTGCCCATCCTCCCTCACTCTGTAACTGAATGTACTTTTCACTTTGATTCTGAGCTTGACCATGTGATTTACCTTGTACAATGAAATGTTAGCAAACATGACACAGTAGAAGTGTGAAAAGTGCTTGTGCTTTGGACACCTGGAGCCCTGCTGCCATGTGAAGAGTAAGGCTTACCTGTTGACTGAGCAGAGAAACATAGCCCAGGCACCCCCATGGCACTAGCCACCACCAAGCCACCTGACAGACATGTGTGAGGCTATCTGAAACCAATTATCCTCAGCTGAATTGTCAACCACAGATACATGAGTAAGGCTAGCAATGATCACCTAACACTACACAGCGAAACTGAAACATCAAGAGATGAGTGTTTTAAGCCACTGCATTTTGGGTTGGTTTGTTATGCAGTATTACATAACTGATAAAAGCAGCGAGATGGACTGGTTTGCTCTAGTGTGTAACTACCATCCTGGGAATCTCTTCACCATCATTCTGAAGTTGCCTTTTGCTTTTTCCCTATATTGGATCTCCTGTTTTCAGTAACTTATATCTTCCTCTTGCTTCCTTTCCTCCAGTAACTTCCCAAGAAAAGGTATATGAAACATAAATTGTTTAAGACCTTGCATGTCCGAAAGTGTATTTTTGTTTTAAACAGACATGGAAAGAAAAAAGGAAGTCAAACCTCAAATTCTGGCTCATTTAATGTTTCTGCTTCTTATGAGAAAGCACTTCTGAACTGTTGTCATGGTACTGTTGGAGAAGACAAAAGACAGTTTAAAGTAAAACAGACATGTTATTCACTGACAATCAGCAGCCTCACATAGCTTTTGCAACCAAAAGAAAGGGATTCCTTAGGTATATTTTTTAAATTTTACTTTTCAATTATAGTTGACATTCAATATTATTTTATATTAGCTTCAGGTGTACAGCATAGTGGTTAGACAATTACATAATTTACAAGTGATGCCCTGATAATTCAAGTACCCACCTGGCACCGTACATGGTTATTACAATATTATTGGCTGTATTCCCCATGTTATACTTTACATCCTTATGTCTAATCTGTAACTACCAATTTACACTTCTTAATTCCTTCACTTTCTTTACCCACCCCTCAAACCCCCTTTTCTCTACAATGATAAGCTTATTTTCTGTATATATGAGTCTGTTTCTGTTTTGTTTGTTCATTTATTTTTGTTCTTTAGATTCTGCATAAAAGTAAAACCGTCAGGTATTTATGTTTCTTGTCTTACTTATTTTCACTTGGCATAATACCCTCTAGTTCCATCCCTGTTGTCACAAAAGATAAGATTTTATTCTTTTTTTTAACGCTGAGTAATATTCCATTGTATAAACATACCACCTTTTCTTTATCCACTAGTCTATTGATGGGCATTTGGGCTGCTTCCATAGCTTGGCTATTGTAAATGACACTTCAGTGAAAATAAGGGTACATGTATCTATTTAAATTAATGTTTCCAGTTTCTTTGGATATAAACTTAGAATGGGATCTTCTGGGTCATAAGGCAGTTCTATTTTTAATTTTTTGACAAAACTCTACACTATTTTCCATAGTAGTTGTACCAATCTGCATTCCCATGAACAGTGTACAAGGATTCCCTTTTTTCCACATCTTCCCCAACACTTATTTGTTGATTTATCGATGATAGCCATTCTGTCAGGTGTGAGGTGATATCTCATTGTGGTTTTCATTTGCATTACTCTGATGATTAGTGGCATTCTTTGACCATCTTTTTGTATATCTGTTAACCATCTGCATGTCCTCTTTGGAGAAGTGTTTATTCAGGTTCTCTGCTCAATTTTTAATTGGATTGTTTTTCTTTCCTCCCTCCCTCCCTCCCTCCCTCCCTCCCTTCCTTCCTTCCTTCCTTCCCTCCCTCCCTCCCTCCCTCCCTCCCTCCCTCCCTCCCTCCCTCCCTCCCTCCCTCCTTCCTTCCTTCCTTCCTTCCTTCCTTCCTTCCTTCCTTTCTTCTTTTTTTTTTTTGGCGGGCATTGACTTGTATGAATTCTTTATAAATTTTGGATATTAACCCCTTATCAGATGTATCATTGGCAAATATGTTCTCCCATTCAGGAGGTTGTCTTTTTGATTTGTTGATTTCCTTTGCTGTGCAAAATCTTTTTAGTTTGATATATACCCAGTTGCTTATTTTTCTTTTGTTTTCCTTTTCCAAGGACATATATCAGAAAAAATATCGCTAAGAGAAATGCCAGAGAGTTTACTGTCTATGTTTTCTTCTAGGAGTTTTATGGTTCCAAGTCGTACATTTAAGTCTTTATTTCATTTTGAATTTATTCTTGTATTGGGTGTAAGAAGATGGTCTAGTTTAATTTTTTTGCATGTATTTGTCCAATTTTCTCAGCATCATTTATTGAATAAGCTGTCTTTATTCCATTGAATGTTCTTGCCTCCTTTGTCATAGATGAATAGGCCACATAGGATTATTTCTGGGCTGTCTATGCTGTTTCACTGATCTATGTGTCTATTTTTTATGCCAGTATTATGCTGTTTTGATTACTATAGTCTGTATGATAGTTTGACATCAGGTAATGTTAGACCTCTAACTTTGTTCTTCTTTCTCAAGATTGCTGTGGCTATTTGGAATCTTTTGTGGTACTATATAAATGTTTGGATTATTTGTTCTAGTTCTGTGACAAAACACCCTCAGAATTTTGATAGGGATTGTGTTGAATCTATAGATTGCCTTGGGTAGTACATACATTTTAATGATGTTAAGTCTTCCTATCCATGAACACAATTTATTCTTTCATTTATTTATATCTTCTTCAATACCTTTCTACAAAGTCATAAAATTTCCTGAGTATAGGTTGTTTACCTCCTTGTTTAAATTTATTTCTAGGTATTTTAATTTGATGCAATTGTAAATAAAATTGTTTTCTTAGTTTCTCTTTCTTATAATTCATCATTGGTGTGTAAAAATGCAATCAATTTCTGAATATTTATTTTGTATCCTGCCACTTTACTCAATCCATTTATCAGTTCTAGTAGTTTTTTGATGGAATCTTTAAGGTTCTCTTTATAGAGTTCCATGTCATTTGCAAATAATGACAGTTTTACTTCTTTCTTTCCAATTTGGATGCCTTTTATTTCTTCTTCTATGATTGCTGTGACTAGTACTTCCAATGCTATGTTGAGTAAGAGTGATTTAAGTGGATGTTCCTGTCTTTTCCTGATCTTAAGGGAAACACTTTTAGATTTTTGCGTGTTGAGTATAATGTTGGGTGTGGATTTGTCATATGTGGTCTTTATTATGTTGATATATGTTCCCCCTCTTTCCACTTTGCTGAGAGTTTTATCATAAATGAGTACTGCATTTTGTCAAATGTTTTTTCTGCATCTATTGATATAATCATATTATTTTTATGTTTCACTTTATTTATGTGGTATATCACATTAATTGATTTGTGGATATTGAAACAACCTTTCATCCGAGGAATAAATCCCAGTTGATCAGGGTGCAAGGTATTTTTTTATGTATTGCTGAACTCGGTTAATATTTTGTTGAGGATTTTTGCATCAATGTTCATCAGGGATCCTATAATTTTTTTGTAATGTCTTTGTTAGGTTTTAGAATCAGGATAATGCTGGCCTTGTAAAATGAGCTTGAGAGCTTTCTCTCCCCTTGAACTCTAAAATTGTTCAAGAAGAATAGGTGTTAATTCTTTTAATGTGAGGTAAAATTCACCTGTGAAGCCATCGGGTTCAAGACTTTTGTTTATAGGAAGTTTTTTGATGATGGCTTCAATTTTGTTGGTACTAATCAGTCTGTTCAGCTTTTCTGTTTCTTCCTTGATTGTATATTTCCAGGAATTTATACATTTCTTTTGGATTTTCCAAGTTGTTGATGTATAATTGCTTACAGTATGTTCTTACAAGCCTTTGTATTTTTGTGATGTCAGTTGTTACTTCTCCTCTTTCATTTCTTGATGAGTCTGATTAAAGGTTTATAAATTTTGTTTATTTTTTCATTGAAATGGTTTCATTGATATTTTATATTTTTTACTCTATTTCTGCCCTCATCTTAATTATTTCTCTCCTTCTACTTGCTTTGAACTTAGTTATTCTTTTTCTAGTTCCTTTAGGTGTAATGTTAGATTGTTTGAGATTTTTCTTGTTTCTTGAGGTAGATCTGTATTGCTATGACTTTTGCTCCTAAGACTGCTTTCACCATGTTCTATAGATTTTGTGTTTTATTTTCATTTTCATTTGTCTCAGAGTATCTTTTAATTTCTCTTTTGATCTCATTGTTAATTCATTCATTGTTTAGTAACATATTATTTAATGTTTTTTGTGTGTTTTAGTTTTTTTCTTGTAATTGGTTTCTAGTTTTATGCCATTATGGTCAGAGAAGGTCCTTGATATGATTTGAATCTTTTTAAATTAATTGAGAATTGTTTTGTAGCTTAACACATGGTCTATCATGAAAAATGTCCCTTGCACATTTGTAAAGCAGAATGTATATTCTGCTGCTTTAGGATGAAATACTCTAAAACTATCAATCAAATCCATCTGGTTTACTGTGCCATTTAAAGCCGCTGTTTCCTTGTTGATTTTCTCCCTGGAAGATCTATCAACTGATATTAAGGGGGTGTTAAACCCCCCTACTATGACTGTAGTACTGTCAGTCTTTCCTTTTATGTATATCAATGGTGCTCCTATGTTGGGTACACATGTACTTACAAGGTTATATCTTCTTGTTGGATTCTTCCCTTTATCATTGTGTAATGTCCTTCTTTGTCTTTTGTCATAGCCTTTGTTCTACAGTCTATTTTGTTGGACTTAAGTACTGCTACCCCAGCTTTTTAAAAAATTTCCATTTGCATAAAATATCTTTTTCCATCCCCTTACTTTCAGTCTGTGTGTGTCTTCTGATCTGAAGTGGGTCTCTTTTAGAGAGTATATTTATAGTGTCTTATCCATTCAGCTACCCTATGTCTTTTTTGTTGGAGCATTTCATCCATTTTCATTTAAAGTGATTATTAATAGATACATAGTTATTGCCATTTTATTATTCATATTTATGGTTCTTTTTCTTCTTCTTCTTCTTAAAGAAGTTCCTTTAACATTTCTTGTAAAACTGGTTTGGTGATGATAAACTCTACCTTTTCTTTTCTGGGAAGCTCTTTATCTCTTCTTCAATTTTAAATATGGTCTTTCTAGGCAGAGTGGTCTTGGTTGTAGGTCCTTGATTTTCATCACTTTAAACTCTTCTGGTCAGTCCCTTCTGACCTGAAATGTTTCTGTTGAGAAATCAGTGAACAGTCTTATAGGAGCTCCCTTGTTGGTAACTTTTTCTCTTGCTGCTTTTAAGATTCTCTTTTTGTCTTTAACTTTTGCCATTTTAATTATGATGTGTCTTTGTGTGGGCTTCTTTGGGTTTATCTTGTTTGGTATTCTCTGAGCTTCCTGGACTTGTATATCTATTTTCTTCACCAGATTAGGGAAGTTTTCAGTCATTATTTCTTCCAATAGCTTCTCAATCCCTTGGTAGCTTTCTTCTGGAACCCCTAGGATGCAAATGTTGTTACCCTTGACATTGTCCCATTGACCCCTTAACTATAGTCATTTTTTGTTTTTCTGCTTTAATTGGGTGTTTTCTACTACCTTGCTGTCCAAATTGCTGATATGAACCTCTGCTTTATCTAACCTGCTGTTGATTCCTTCTAGTGTATTGTTTATTTCAGTAACTGTGTTCTTCATTTCTGACTGGTGCTTTTTTATGTCCTTTTTTTAATGCATGTCTCACTGTCACCTCAGTTTTGCTACCTCTCTGTGTATATTTGTTTGTTTTAGGTAGATATCTTATGTTTTCCAGTCTTTGTAGGATTGTCTTATGTAGTAGTTATCTGTGGGAATCAGTGTGGCAGTGCCCTTGATTACCTGAGCTGGGTGCTCTAAAAGTGTCCTTTCTGTGGGTTATGTGTGCTTTCTGTTGAGCCTTGATTGTTGTTGGCACATTCATAGTTGGGGTTGACCATTAGGCTGACTTGCTGTGAGTACTGGCTATGACCAAAGTGTATGAGCAGGGACTGACCCCGTGAAGCAGAGTTTGGCCCAGCATGGTCTGGTGCCAGCTGGGACCTACCTTTGGGTGTGCTGCTCATGGAGGTAATTGGATGGTGGTCTGTTGAGGTCTGAAGCCAGCCCTCTATGCGTTGGTTCTGGGGCCTTTGGAGGGTCTCATGCAGATCAATGTCTGATGCTGCCTATGGGCAGCCCTGGGCTACCTGTTTGGGCTACAAAGTAATTTGTGGTTGGTAATTTCCTCTGCTGAATCTGGTTGAGGATGGGAAGGGCCCAGTTGTGAACCAAAGTTGGCTGCCACCAATACTAGACCTGAGATAGGTTAGCAAAAAAGCCCAAAGCACCTTAAGACCTGCTGTTGACTGCTGCCTGTCTGTTAGGCTCAGCCACTGAAAAAGCCTTGGGCAGAATGCTAGTTGCATGAGTCAGGTTTTCAGAGAATCAGCAGTTAGGGGCGAGTCATGTTCACTAGGTTAATCCAGTTTTAAACTCAGCACTAATGCTGGGTCTATGGCCACTCAGCAAAAGTTTGAGGGGTACACTGAGGCCAGGCATCATCTGCCAGGAGCTTGTGGACTTTTGCAGTGGAGTAAGGGATCTCAGGGATTTGTAAGTATGGAGCTACTCAAGTTCACCAGGCTCTAATAGGTTTCAGACTTGACAGTGTGGAGGAAGGACTTAACAGAAAATGTGGAGCCTATCAGCTGTGCGGGAAGATGGCCCTTGCCTTGAAGCCAAACAACTCAAGTTTGTCCCTGTGTATCTCTGGCATTCCTTGAACTTGACAGGAATTCCTTGAGAGGTTTTTTTTTTTTTTTAAGAGTACAATATGGACTCAGGCTGGTTGCTGCTGACAAGAGTCTTTGGCTATGTGTGGGTTGGTTAGGGCAGGGCCTCAGGGAGTTGTCAAGATGGACTAGTGTAACTCACCAGGCTACTGCTGTGTGGGAGGAGTACTTAACCCATGAAAGATGGAGGCCATGGCAGGACTCAACACGGGAGCATTGGAGACTTTCCCTCCAGCCTTTGCCTCAAAGCCACAATGCTAATTCTCTCCCTGTATTACTCTGGTACCTTCTGAGCTGCCTTCCCTCTGCTGGAGCCCAGAGTAAGTGCCTGCAAGTAAGAGTTTTTGTGTTGTCCCTTTAAGAAGATGCCTGGGTTTCCAGCAGTCTTCTGTGTTCCAGGGGGCAGATGGAATCCCTGCTGATTTTCACAGCATGTTATGTGGGCTCCTCTTCCCTGCACTGGTGCTCTGGGCTTTGGAGCCTGGCATGGGGTTAAGACCCCTTGCTCCTCAGGAGGGAGGGGTCTCAGCTCCTCTGCAGCTGAGATATCCTTCTGGATTCATAACCACTGCACTAGCATGCAAGGCCAGCCAATTTCACATCTCTGCTCCTTCTACCAGATACAGTGTGGCTTCTTCTTTGTATCCTTAGTTATGGAACTTCTGTCCAGGTACTCTTCACATGGTTGTCCAGGTTGATTGTTCTATAATTTAATTGTAATTTTGATTTGGTCCAGAGGAGGTGAGTGCATCTTTCATCTACTCCACCATCATGTACCTTCCTAGAAAATATATTTTTTTCTGTTCTCATACTTAAATGATAGTTTTATTGGGGGTACAATTTTAGGTTTCAAGTTATTTTCCTTCAGAATTTTGAAAGCCTTTCTCCATTGCTTTGTAGCTTCCAAACCTCTTTTTCAGAAGTTAAAAATTAATCTATGTCCAAAGATGATGAGACCATCACACAGTATCTGAAATGAAAGAACAAAGATGAATTTACTGCTTGCTGTAGTAAGGGAGAACTATGCTATTAGGCTCAGTCTCTTCAAGCAGAGCAAACTGCTAAGCTTGTCTTGGGTTTTTGGGAAGCATGGAGTTCAGGGACTGGTGGACTTTTAGAGGCTTTATTGGGTTGCTATCATTTGTAGAATCATAGTTCCTTAGGTATGTTTACTGTAGTGAGTCTACCCCTGATTGACCAATGTTCAGAAGTGAGGGACTGATGCTGGTCAGTTGGCTTTCAAAAGCATGTTCATTGAGGAGAGTTGACTTTGATAAGTTAAAAACCAAGTTTGGATGGCCACTTATTACCATGACAGAACAATTATCTTTATCTAAGTTTGGGGGAACTTTTTTTTCCTCACTAATTCTTGATCCTATCCTATCCTGGATATTGTTTCCTCTTTACAGTCTGGCAGGATCTTCTCTTTGCTTGAAATGTTTGAAATTGTATAGTGTTGTAGAATTAGCCTGAGTCTGTTTTCACTTGGTAAATGTTTCAGTCTGGAAACTCAGATTATTAACTTTCTCCTTCCCTTCATTTTCTGTTTTCTCTGTCTTTCTTCCTTTCTTTCTTTCTTTCCTTTCTTTTTTTTTTTTTTAGTTCAGGCAGTTTATTTGGCAGGTGACCCAAGGGAACACCAGTAGGGGGAGTAGAGAATGGAGACAAAAGTAAAGGAAACCAATAAAAGTGTTCATTATCAAGGTACATATTTATTGCCCTTTCTATTGTTTTAACTATGTTCCTATTAAGTACAATCTTGCTGGGGATTTCTGGAAGCAAGTGAAAAATATGCACGGTAGTTATGCCATCTGGGGTGCAAGGGAACTAAAATATTTTTAGCAGTCATTGACAGCCAGCTCCTGTCAATCAACCGTTGAAGGCTCTCCCCACGAAGATAGGGAGAGTCCATATCCAATAAATGCATATAGGTAGATCAGGCACTGGTGGCCACAGAAAACCCTCCGCGCTGGCACTCCGGAGGTCAGGCTGGTGTGCACTGAAATGGTAGTCCTGGCCAAAGAGATTTATGTGGGGCACTACAGTTTTCTATTTTTTAAAATGCTAATCTTCCTTGATCATTTTCCTAATTGTCTTAGTTTTATAATCTCCTAGTTTCCATCTCTTTTTCTTTTTACTGGCAAAATTTGTAAACTTTATATTTCAAACTTTCTATGAAAATTTTTCATTTCTGCTATCATATTTAATTTCCAACACCTTTCTTATGTTGTGGTTTTGTTGAATTTATTTATTTGTTTGTTAATTTATATTGGGGTAGAATTATACTCTTGTTTCATGGTTATAGTAGCTTCTCTTTGTGGGATTTGTTTTACTTTTATTCCTTCAATGTTACTTTTTTCTTTTTATCTTATTTTCTATCTTCCAAAGGCTTTTCTAAAATAACTTAGTCTTTGCATTTGACAATATCTAAGAGTAAGACACAAAAATACAGACTGGAAGCTCTGAGGCCGTGAGATGATGGTCTAATGTGAGCTTCACTGTAGAAGCATCAGGGTGGGCTGTTTAATGGGGAGACCTCACACTTCATTATCTTTTCAGTGTCTTGCCTTTCATCATGGACTAGCCATATTTCCCAGGAAAGACTCTTCCAATGTCCTGCCAGGAGGGTGACAGTCTAGCTTTCAGTGTCCCAGACTCAAAAAGAAGAAAAGCAGATGTGGCACGTTATGTTTACAAAGCTAATATGCACACACTCATTTAATCCCCTATTATTACTGCAGTTCCCTCATCCTCAGCCTCACTGGTATTCTTCCACACAGACCATCTATTTTACTTCATTCTGAAAATGAACCATCACTCTTTGTCAGTTAAGAAGGGGCAGTTTCTGGGATGCTGCATAGATCTGAGGAGGATTTTAGGGATCCAATTCTTTCTAAGACAAAATTTCTAACAATACTCCTTATTGAGTACACATACCATTTTTTTCTTACTTCCACAAAGTACCTGTGACATTAGTTTCTAAGTCTTTGGATATTCTGTAAATCAGATTCATTCTTAGTTTTCTCTACTGTTTGATTAGATTCAATTTTCTCAGCTCTGCTTATTCTATCACTATGTATTCATGTGTTTTTCAGATTACTTTTTCTCTGTCTCCATTCATTGAGTTTCATCCTTAAACTGTCCCTTCACTGGTTGTGTTAGTGGAGTTCCAAAAAGCTGAAAAGGTAGAAGTGCATGTTAAATCATCTCTACACAGAACGTGTTTTTCATTTTCTGTTTACGTGAAGTGTGTTAATTCCTTCACAATTGAGTCTATCTTATAATTTATTTGTGATAGATCTAACACTGGTTTACAAAAGATGACTCCAGTTACAATAATCTTAAAGTAATGTTTTCCTCCTTAACAATTCAGAACAGAAAAAGTAGTTGGGCACTAACCCAGTTGAAGGGGAACACATAATTGTAAGTCAAGATTAATATGCCTGGGAATATTCTTTCCATGCATTTGTATGCCAACAGGTTTCATAACAACCTTAATGAGAAAATGCCTAAGCCTGTGCAAACTTGTTGGAGAGGTGTAGTCATGCATCATCTTACACTAAAATCTGCCAAGGCAGTGCATGCTGTGGAATACATAATTTCAGTCTTCATTCCACACAGTAGCTCAAAGCCAGAAACATATGTGCTCATGAATCTTTGTCAAGTTAATCACCTTTCCCTGTTGTACCAAAAGTGCAATACATACTTCTTAACAACCTGTCACTGTAGTAATCTGCTTACTAAAGATATGATAAATCACACACAAGGTAAGTTAATGTTGTTCTGTAAGTTGTTGTGTTAATTGTGGTCATATTTTCCAGAACTTTGCTTTTCTGTTGCCTTCTGGAGATGACGAGCTTCCTTACCTAGAACCAAGCCAGAGAACTACACACAAAAAACAAACAGGAAAGCACATGTAGGCAGTTGGTCCATTTCCCTCTGAAATGGCTCTGTGTTCTCTGCCTGAAACCATGATCCTCTCTCTCCACCTGAAGAAAATTTTCCCTTGACCCTGCCAACTCTTGAAAGTTGACTTTGATCTTCCAGTTGTCTTTTGTTTACTTCTATCCTCTTTCATACCTTAGCAGTATTTGCTGAGATGACTCAGACCCTCTTTATTAAAAGATAACTCATAAAACAACTCAAATATAATGAGCCTCAGCAGGAAATCTTGATTTCCTACCTGAAACTCAAACTTCTCTCCATTAAGCATATCCTAGTTGGTAATAATAAAAAATATTGAACAGATATTTAGATATTGTGCTATTACTTTATGTATATTAACTCTTTTCACCATCACAATAATCCTGCAAAATACAACCTATTGTACCCAGTTTTATAAATAAGAAAACTAAGTCCAGAGAGTTTATATAATTTGCACAAGGTAAAACACTGGTCAGTGGTGGTCCATGTATGTGAACAGTACCACCATTCATCCAGTGACCCAAACCAGAAACCTAGGAATCAGTTTTAATTTCTCTCATTGCCTTTCTTTCTACATTCTTACCATCTTAGGCCAGGCTTCCATGGTTTCTCACTTGCGTCACTGTACCACCCCTCCAACTATTTTCATTCATGTTTCTTATAGATTATTTTCCATACAGCTGATGTGTGTATTTGATAAATCCGCAATCATAATGGGATTTTTAACAAACTTCTTTCAAAACCTGACTTCATGTTATCATCATAGTCGTATAGATAAAAATGTATCTTTATTGTGTGGATAACACAATTAACAAACCAAATCTGATGTTTGTATATGAAATATTGCACATATATACAAAGATAAAGAACACACTTTTTTTTCAACAACACTTGGAACATTTACAAAACTTGACTTTTTCCTAGGTCACAAACTGAGTCTCAACCAGTATCAAATAATCATTATCATATAGACCACAATCTTTGATCATAATATAATAAAATCACAAACCAGTAACAAAAAGGTAGTCAACTTCTCTGCAGTTTTTCCCTTACTCTTTCCCCTGTAAAAGGGAACTACAATTCCCAGGCTCCCTTGAGCTCTGGCATTCAGTCTCTGCCAATGGGAGACACTGATAGCACTGAGCTTCGATTGGGAGGGGAAAAGGCAAGCTGTTTCCTACTTCCTACAGATAGCCTCTCTTGGCTTTCAGTTTCTGTTGGGACATCCCCAATTTATCTGTAACTCACTTCAGATGACTCCAGGTTTAAGCTTGGGATGAGCCACCTCCTTCTATTGTCCTTTCAGACCTACAAGTGGTAATGGCTTTCTGTTGTTACTACTTTCTGGATTGCCTCAGTGTACCCAGTTGGCTTCTTAGTACATGGTCACCATGGAATCAGTTCTGTCAATTAAATCCTCTCCAGTCAAATCTATATATCTATATTTATTCATTTATCATTGTTATGTAAAACTTCATGGTGGAAGAGCCCAAAGAAAGAGGCTGACAACTCCAGCATTACAATATGAGTTTACTAAGGGAGTTAATATAGAGACTCATCTTGGGCAGCAGCAGGATGACACGGATATCCTCAGAGCTCCATGGCAGGTGCTAAGCGGATATATGTGACAAAACAGGATGGATAGGGGTACTAGAATGTTTCCTGCCCCAGGTAAGGGGGAAATGCCTTACACACTTACACAGGGTAGGACAAGGGCCTTTTCTAGGAACCAGTATGCTTGGGGTGGAGGGGAGGAGTCAGACAGTCCCTGAAGGGGTTTGAGGGAAGCAATCTGTTCCTGCACAGATCTAGCTGATCTAGAACAAAGGTCCAGCAGCAGCAGTCAGGCAGGGTCAGGCATATCACGGAACAGTGTCTCTTCCACAGTCATCTCTCTCTCTGTCATGACCAATGTAACTCATATATTTAGAAATGACATCTATATAATGTATGGGTTAATATTTGGAGATGAGCAACAATACAAACAACATATCTATGATTTTAGGGGGATGTAAGTAAAGTATTACTTACAGGGAAATTTATATATCAAAAAGTAAGATCTCAAGTTGATCTTCCTCCTGGTATGCCTTACTTGTTCATACTATATTCACTAGCCTATTTGTTTTAATTATATTCCTTTTTCCACCAACTACAATTTTATAATTATACTTTTGCAGTTATAATTATAACTCTTTTCTTTTTTTTAAATCAATTATTTGATTTTTGAGGCACCTGTAGCTCTGTTACTAACCTCCATTTATACTACCCAATTAGCATTGGAAGCAATACTTCCACCCCATGCCTGCCTCAGGCATTAACTTTGTGCTGGTTGGTATACTATAAAATTTATACTATTGCCCTGGCTTCTCTCCTAACCTCCATTTCCTTATTTACAAATGGGTACTAGACATAATTTACATTTTCAGATCACCCGATTTAACACGGCTAAAACTAAATTTATCATCCTGTTCTTCACCCTCTAGAATATCTTCTTCTTAATCCTCTACATGACCCTGTCACTTTCCCCAAAACCCCTTCTTGAAAACTCAGATACCCTAAGGGAAGAGACTATATTTCTCTAATAGTAATGGCTTTTGTTCCAAGCAAAAAGCCCAACATACTAAGTATGAAATAAATATGTTTTGAATCATCGAAAGCCTCCACCCTCTAATTCCATATACCTTTCTATTTTTATAGCTCTATAATGACCTCTCAAATCCCTGATCTTCCTTCTGTTTTGTTGTGACTAGTCATCTTGACCACTCACCTGCAAAGGCAAAGGGGCAGGCCAAAACTCTGAGTTAAATTAAACTAATCTCATAACAATGTTTAACAGAAATCATGTTAAAAGGCAAAATGCTTCTTAGTCCACAAGAAGAGTAAGACCTGACTGCAAGGTTCTTAGAGCATAATTGAGAAAGAGTGTGTTGATTAGATGGGGAACTGGTATGCAGAAAACACAGCAAAGGCTAATGATGCCAGAAGAGCCTAGTCAAGCCCTGTTCAGAATGCCTCCTGGTTCCAGGGGTTCAGCTTCCTCTGGTGATGGATGTAGTCCAGTTGTTGCAATATTTTTTTGTTGGCTTTAACTTTTCCAGAACCAAACCTAGCCAACCTCTAAATTTCTGGCTATCCCACAACTATTCCTTCAATTATCCAGGCTCAGAATGTAAAAATTATCACAGACTCTTCGGCCCATCTATTTCTTGTATCTATTTGACTGATTCATTTTGATTCTTACTCTTTCCTTTTTTTCTCTCTTTTTTTATTCCTGCTTCTTCCCTTCCAACCATAACTCATGAGGTACTCATTAAAACACACCCAAATTAGTTTGTAATTAGATTTCTTTGCTTATCACCCCTCATGAGAGTCCTGCTCATGGTACTAGATTCCTCAGTCCTGTGTTACCTTTCACTATGTAATGACAGAAGACCCAGAAGCATACAAAGATTCCCAGCAGCCTTTCCATCCTGGTGTTTAAAACAGGCACCACCTTCCTCATACCTAGCACTTCCCCTCTCACCAACATTGCTGTGGGTTTTAGCCATGTGGAGTTCTCTTCCCTTCTCTGAACAAATTATGTTCGTATTTGTTCCCTGTACTTTGCACTCAAGGTTCCCAAATCAGAGCCATACATCAAAGTCCCCTTTCCTCCTTAAAACTTTTGCTGACATTCCTGACTGAGATCCATTCCTTCTTTCTCTGGCATTCTTTAGTCCCAAGGACATTTGGGTGGAGTGAATTTGCCATGAAGCTAATGAGGCTTACATTTGAGGGCGCCTTACTTGGACAGCCCTCTCTCCAAGACTAGGTACCTAATTTTTATTTATAATTTTGTATTTTTTTTTCTTAAAGGAGATATTCCAAGTTGTAAAAGCCTCAGGTCTTACATCATCTGAATCTGTCCCTGAGTTTAGGTAGTTAATTATATTCTTTCCCTGAAGTGTTTTCTAACTGGTTAATGTACAACCAATTTGTTTTCTCTTAGAGTCCATTGCTATATAATGCTGTACAGTGTATAGAGTGGTAATTAAAATGGTCATTGGTGAAGAACTACAGACTCCAAACATCACCTCCTCCATTGCCTCACTGTGTGACAAGTTTTATTTCTTATCTTTATTGAGTCTCAGTTTCATCATCTGATAAGTGGGAGTGATTATGGTGAAGACTGCATTATGACTTTCACAGGCTCACAGGCTTTTGCCTTATGGGCCCCTTGCTCCATAAAAAATGTTACAAATTATAATATTTATGGCCGTGTGAGTATAAAGGCTAATATCTGGGGAGAATTATATTCCTTTATTTTCTATTTTGATTCTGAAAGAGACTAAAACATTTTCATGGAATTCTAAAAGTATTGTGGACCCCAGGCATGGTGGCTAGTGAGCCTAATGGTTGGGTCAGCCATGATTATAGTCTCCACGAAGTAGGAGTGAATTTCGTAAATGATAAATGAGACAATGAATGTGAAGCACTTAACCAAGCACCTGACACACTTTAGGTGCTGAGTAGATATTAGCCAGTATTATTTTTGTTATTTCATGCCCCTTTTTTATCCTTTACAGTGAATAATGAATATAAATGCTTACCAAAATTATTTGAATAGAGCATATTTGTAGTGTTAAAAGACAAACTGAGGCATCTTAAATTTTTAAGTTTATTTGAACAAAAATTTACTGGAATCAGGTAGCACCAAACTGGAAGAGGTTAGGAATGCTACACAGATGGGAGCCAGTGGAAAGACTTTTATAGAGAAGAGATGGAAGCAAAGCAAGGAAGTTATTTGACTGGCTATAGGTTAAGTGGTTGCCTTATCTGGGAAAGCCTAGTTGGCTGTCTATGATTGGTTGTCCTTAGATTTTGGTTTCTTAACCCTGAAGCAATCAGACATATGTTATGGTTTGCTTACTTAGGCTACTAAAGTACTAAAGCTACCTCAGTCTAATGGCCTCCTTTTTTAATTAATTTAACAGTGGCAATGGGAGTTGGGAAACAGAAGTGTCACATTATTGTGTATTATAATATCAATTAAAGCATTTATTATGTATTTGCTTGTGTTTCCAGGCTTGATGCCCATCCCATATTTCTAAGAAATTATTGTCTGCCAAGTAGATGATCAGATACCTTCAACTCAAACTTCCCAACAGAGTCTCTTGAACACTAGATTCTCAGACTTCACCTAAAAAATTCTAGCTCTGGAGGGGGATCTGAAAGTATGTCTTTTGTTTTGTTTTGTTTTGTTTTGTTTTGTTTTAAATCTCACTCTCAAGGTGATTTTCAAGAGCAGCTACATTTGTCAGAAACCATCATCATAGGCAAGTCAGTAGAAGACAGAGGTGACTGCAAGAGTGGCTGGCAATGGCTCTGACTAACCTCTTCTCAAACTTTGTGACACCCACCCCCAATCACTGCAAATAAAAATAGCATGCCTGCAATGCAAATTCAGCTTCAAGACAAATCCTTTAGGCACTCTTCTACCAACCAGGTTGTACCCTATAACTTCCTTAACTAAGTAATTCTGAAGTTGCCAGCAGAAATAATATAATACATACTGTAGCTCTCAAGAAACTTCTAAGATAGATATATACACAAAACTGGGATAGCATACTTTAAGGGCTAAGTGAGAACTGTAGACATCGAGCATTCATTCAGAGGAAGAAGCAATTACTACATGCCGAGTTGCTGGCAGAGGCCTTACAGTGAAGAGTGATTTCATCTATGTTGTGGAAGAAGGCAGACTGGTACGTATGTTGGTAAGGAAAAAGAATGCTGGACCAGGCAGAGGGGCTCAGGGGACCTAGGAATAAAACTAATTTTGCCAGTTACTGGCTGTGTGTTTTTGAAAATGAAGATACAGAAAAATATAAACCTGTCAGCATCTATTCAAATAAAAATATGGTATAATAGTGTTAATATTTGCAAAGATATAATTTAAATCAAAAGCATTTTTAAGAATAAAGAGGAATAACTCTATGATAAGGAACAGTCCACCAGGAAGATAGAATCATCATGTAGTTATATGTACCCCTCATTAAAAAAAAAGCCTTGAAATATGCTAAGTCCCTCAATGGGAGAATTTAACACAAATAATGATAGATCATACATTTGAAACATTAATAAGGATAAAGAATAGTTGATTTGAATAACAAGAAGGGGAAACTGAAGCACAGAACAGTGAAATAACTAGCTCAAGAACACATATCTAGTAAGTGAGAGAACCAAGATTCAAACCAGGGAAATCTTCTATTGCCAGCGCTGAGCTAAAGTGGTATTTAGAGAGATAAACCATTGAAATGTATTTACAAAAATATATTTAAAATAAGTCAATCAAGTGTTTAATATTCAACTTAACAAGTTAGAAAACAATAAATCCCCAAAGAACAAAAAAAATTTGAAAACCCAAAATGGGTTCTCAGAAAAGCCTTATAAAATAGACTTCTTAACATACTGACAGAGAGAAATTCACAGAGAATTTGAGAGTGACAGAGAGAGGAGCAAAGAGGAGGGCATAACTAGAGATACAGCTGAGATTTTAAAAAATTATAAATAATAGTATAAAGAACTTCTTGCCAATAAATTTGAAAACTTAAAGAAAATGTGTTGTTTTCAAGAAAAGAAAAATTCCCAAAATGCCAAAAATTGAAAACCCAAATGAAGAGTAATCAAGAAATTTCCAACCCTATTCTCATCACTTACAAAGAGAGAAGGTACAGACAATTTTATGGTGTATTTTAACAAACCCTTAAAGAAAGATAATCCAAAAGTTTTCAGAGATTTAAAGAACAAGGAGAAAGAGGAAGAGGAGGAAAACCATGTACTTTATTTTATGAAGTTGTAATTACCTTGACACCAAGAAGAGGTAATAACAGTACAAGAAAAAAAATTAAAGATGAAAATTTTATAAGTAAAGTATTAGCCAACAGGCCTTCAGTCCGAGTCCCAGTGATATCTATTTGCAATGTGGAAGTAGAAAGAAGGCAGAAAGAATTTTTTAAAGAAAATTTTAATTATTTTTATTTTTATTATTTTTTTAAGCTCACCCAAGAAAATGTTTATTGATTTTAGAGAGAAAGGAAGGGAGAGAGAGAGAAACGTTGATGTGAGAGAGAAACATTGATCAGTTGCCTCCCATACATGTCCCAACCAAGGATCGAACCCACTACCTGGATATGTGCCCTGACTGAGAATTGAACCCATCATCTTTTGGTGTATGGGATGATGTTTCAACTAACTGAGCCACCTGGCCAGAGTGGCAGAAGGAAGCTTAACTCAGTGAAACTGCTGGGTCTCCCTTAGTGCCCAGTTTTCCAGATTATGAAGAATGAGGCATCCACCAAAATACAGGGATAATTTTCTAAAATGGATCATCCTATGGCCTGAAAAAGTGAGTTCTTGTTTTCCTGTGCCATTACCATTGTTCTTGCCTTGGGTAGATGGAACAAGCCTGAGATGCTGGTCACCATCATCACCTCACCAGGATACTGGACAGTCAATACTATACAGGGTGTGTAATACTAGGTTACCTGAAGCTGCAAGAATTTTGTTAGAACCATTAATTCCAACCTTCTTATACAGCATACCTTCAACTAGATTAGCTAGTGCACAATAGGACTGCTTTTGTTCCTCCTGCTGGGTTACATGCCTAATTATTTCTACTTTTATAGCCAACACTTGGCCAAACAAAAAGTTCACAAAAGGTACTTGCAGGGTGTCAGTTATCAAAATTGCCTTTTGTTTTAATTAATTAATTAAGTTTATATTCTTTATGCTGTTAATAAAAAAGTCTCTGTATCAGAGAGATGGCACTTAATATGTTTTTGCTTTTCCTGCTTTTCAACCATAATCTAGTTGATGTTTTTAGAGCCGTTTTATTTAATAACATATATAACTATATAATTTTCTATTTGCATATAGGAGACAACATTGAATATGAATTATGAATAAGTGCTTTGGATTCAGAAAGGGTTGTATTCAAATCTTGGTACTAATAGAAAAGGTCTGTAAATACACACACCCAGTTATTAGAGGTTACTTGTGGTATGGGGCACTGGAGAGAAGCCAGGCACTCGACTTTTGCTTTACCCCCCTCTGGATTATGTTGACTTGTTACAATGAGCATGTATGACTTTTATAATTTTAAAAGAAGAGAAAGGAAGAGAGAGAAAACTAGTTCTGTGACCTTAGGGAAACAATTCTGACTCTTTATACTGCAATTTACTCATCTCTAATATGGGGAATTTTGAGGAATTATTATGAGGAACGCATGAGACAATGAATATAAAGCATTTAGCATTCTGCCTGCTACAAATTCTGCACTCAATAAATATGGCTATTATCACCAGGCAAAGTGATCCAGTAAGTGTTCAAAACATGCTTAAGTAGTCAAACAAAGTTTTTTTTAAAAAGATAGGTATTCTTAGTAATTATGTTTTTTAAATTTATTAAAATTTATTTTGCTTATTCTTTTTTTGCTTGACAAGTTCTCCTTGTTTCTTTGCTTTGAGTTATTTGACCTTGGTTCTTTGTTTTAAAGAAAAGATAGGCCCAAATTGAAAGTCATTCTTCAAAATAACTGTCCCAGATTCTTCAAAAGTGTTAATGTCATATAAACAACAAATGAGAAATTATTAATGCTAATTTCATGATATGAATAAATGAATACTCATTAATGTCTGAAATTATGTTAAAATAATTAGTTACTAAAAATAGGCAGATAATAGAGGAAGATTGTGAATCATTGCTAATAGAATGTAAATTGATACAATTTCCCTGAAGGACAAATTGGAAATATCTTTCAAAAACAGAAATGCATGTATCATTTGACCCAGAAGCTCCACTTCCAAGTAATTATCCTACAAAGATGGTTCCACATGTATGAAATGATTCAAAGAAAATGGTATATTCACTGCAAGAATTCCTTGACAGCAAAGTTTGGAAGCAACATGCATGATCATCAGTGATGGGATGCTGACATAAATTCTGATTCACTCATACAATAGAGTAAAATGAATATAATAGACTGCTCTAAATATACTTTTTCTGGAAAGAATTTCTACAGAAGAGAAGTTAAGAGAATAAAGTATAGAACGTTGGGCTAAAAACCACCAAAACATGTGGGTTTTTGCAAGAGCATAGCTCTAAAATGGAGTTTATAATTTAACATTTAAATTTTGCTTCTATACCAAGAGTCAACAAGGTTTTGCTTGTGATTTGATTTTGTGACTGTAATTGTCCTATTCTCTTTCAAAATGGTAACTCTAACCTTCACTGGGATTCTTTCAGAGAGAGTCAGGGAAAACTTCAGCCTAATCTTTACCGGGCACACTGTGGCTACCTACAGTAATTGCCCTCACAAGTGAATCGGACAGTCAACTAGACACTGATGGATGGTCACGGCACACCCAGTAGTATCCTTTTACAGTTCACTGCCACAACACACCCTAAGTGCTTGTATGAGAATGATTCAACAAAATGAGGAACCATAGATTCTAGGGCTGTGTTAGATCCAGAAAAGCCATTACAGCACAAGTTCCTTTCCCCACAGTGGCTAGGCAGCCTCATGTCTCTCCAAGGTAAAAAAGAAAATCAAGTCAAACAAGCCCTCCTGAAGACAAGGTATGAGATGCCTTTAGGTGGCATCTTTGTTCCTGGTAATGACACTAAAATGTATTTGTTGATATGGACTATTATACATTCTCCCCACTTCTCACCCAAGCCATCAAAATTTAACTATCATCTTTGAAATGTATATAAAACAAAACACCTACCCACTATTCTTTTATTTCCGCTGCTGGTATTCTTGCATCGTCTATTTGTTTTACACATTTGTCCCAGGCTTCACTCCAAATACTAGCCACCCCCCCAAAAACAAAAAATAACCAAAACAAAACATTTGTTATAGAGCAAGATAGGCTGATAGTTTGAATCGTCCCTCCACTGAGGAAGAAACTATTTGGAAGAGAAAGCTGTATGAAGTAGTTCCTGGTTAAAAGGGGAGCTCTGGAGTCAGAAGTCTTAAATTTGAAACCAGCTCTTAAAGGTATCAGCTGTGTGGCCTTAACAAAGTAACTGACTTTTTTCTGGCCTCAGTTTTACTTTGTTAATTATAGGTGCTCAAAGGAAGTCATTGAACTGGTGATAAGAGTAAAGATGATAATGCACATAATGGATCTAATGCAAGATCTGATGTATAATGCTTATTCAGGAAGTGTGAGCTATTTTCATATCCTAGGTCATTTCCATGTGTATGAACATGAAGGGATAGGAGGCTCCAGGAAGGTGTTTCGCTGCCCAGTTTCTCCACTCTGCTTAGGGTGGCCTACGACATTCTCTGGGCAACTCTGCCTGCTTTCCTGTGAGGCTGGAATCCCATTCCCTTATGTTCTTCGCTGATCTGCCAATTAATCTCCTAAAGGAATCATTTCAGAGATGTTTGTTTTTTTTGACTTTTCAATTAGGGAATGGCTTAAGAAGTGTAACATTAGGCTGGGAGCCTCTGGGGTCATTCAGCAGCCTTCAGACAATACCTGTTTCCACACAGTTCAGCCCCTCAGGATAGGCTGTGGCCCTTCTGTGAGTTGGCCACCTCACACTAGTGGCTGGTTGGGTGGGTGGATAAGGCCACCCTTTTCATGCCCCAGGGTCTCTTCCCATACTGATGACATCTGTCTTCCTGCTTCCCTTCCCTTCCTCTCCTTTTCCCAGATCAAAGTGGAATAGAGCTCATTAAAACTTTATAGAAATAGTGCCAATAAAGAACTTCAGGAACTGGGCTTGGTTGAAAAGAATCATTACTAAGATCAACTCTATGCTGTGGGAACCATTAGGTAGCCACTGCTTCCCTTTGGTGTTTAATATTGATTGCTTCCTCATAATCTTTGAGTTGCTGTATTATCAATTTTAGAAAGACTGGGGGGAAAGTCCTATAAATATTTATTTTCTACCACATAATATATTTACTATTTGTCTCAAAATTTTGAGTTTTGTGTTTCTTATATAAATTATGAATAAAAAATCAAAATCAAGCAAGCAAGCAAAATATAGCCAGAGGCACTGAAATTAAGAACAATCTGACAGTAACCAGAGGGGAGGTAGGAAGGGATAATGGGGGGAAAGGAGGGAAGGGTTTTGAGGAACGACTATAAAGGACTCATGGACAAAGCCAAGGGTGGTGTGGAATCAGGGGAGGGAGGTAGAGATGGCTGGTGGGGTAGTGAGGAGGGTAAATGCAGACAACTGTACTTGAACAACAATAAAACAATTAAAAGAAAAAATAAAAATTATCACAACTGCTTTCCGGCCAAACACATATTGTTGTGCAACAATATATTATGTGTAAGTATATCACAAAAATTGGGAAGGTTGTCCTAGAAGAATTTGACACAACACACTGATGACACAGTATTAAAAATGGAACTATCAATGAAAAAAGAATCTATAAGTATCCAGAACCTGTTAGTATATTACAGTACATGTCAAAGGAATTATGGTTTCAGGTGGAATGAAGGTTGCCAGTGATTTGACTTTCAGATACAGAGGTTATCCTGGATTATCTGGGTTGGCCCAATGTAATCACAGATCCTTAAAGTGGAAGAGGATGACAAGAGAGGAAATCAGAGAGAAGTATGAAGACACTGTGCAGAAAAAACCCTTTCATTTCCTCATTTCTATCACAGCTACTGCTCTATTGCTCTCTCTCCCTTCATGGTTTAACTTCTTAAAAGGATTGTCTATATTTTCTGCCCAGACTTTCTCACCTTTCAACTATGGATTCATCTAACCCGTGATGCCTGACTTTGCCTTCAAGTTCTACTGAAACTGTGTTCCTTAAAGTTACCAATGACTTCCTTGTAGCTCCGTCCAGAGACCTTTTTTTTTTTTTTTGGTTCTTCTCTTACACAGCTCTGAGAACCCTTCTGTCCTGAGATACCCACCCTTGATTTTTGTGGTCCCACATTTGCTGCTCTTTCTCCCGCCCCTCTGGCTGTTCCTTTTCTGCCACATTTGAGGCCAATGCTTCCTCTGCCTGTCCACTAAATGATGATTACAATAGACCCTCCTCTTCTTCCACATTCTTTTTTGCAAATGATTTATAGCCAGCACCTCAATAGGAAAGAATACATTTGTGACTCCCAAATTGATATCTTTAGCCCAAACTTTCCTCCTGAGTTTCAGACTTTAATATCCATTTTGTCTTCTGGAACTTCTACATGGTTGTTTCACAGACACTTCCATCTTAGACTTTGATACTCCTATTTGGATGCAACTAGTTTATTTTGGGGGGAGGTGATCCCAGGAGGAATTTTAAGGGAACTTGAAGTGAGACAAGGAAAGAAGCAAGCTAATAGTGTTCATGAGCAAATTATCACTATTGGCAAATGTGGCTCAGTGTCACTGAAGACCCTCTGAGACACTGGGTGGAAGATGCCTCAGAACTGATACATACAGGGACAAGAAAACTGAGGTATTTATTTATCAGTTCCTGTCTCTCACTGTTGATGGTCACTCCTGAGATGTTAACTTCCTGGAACTTCCGGTCTGACTACATGTGCTCTGCAGCTCAGCTTACATTGTGGCCAGAGAATGACTTCAGGCAGAGAGACACAGAAGACTGTCTTCACCTGTGGGCACATCTGCAGGTGACTTCAATGGTAGTCCAAGGGGATGCAAGTGGGTAACTGGCCATGTCCACTACACACTTCCCAAACTGAATTCAGGATCTTAACCTCCAAGTCTACTCTTCCTCCTGGGTTTCCTGTTACAGTAAGTGACCCCACTATCAACCTAGTGTCCAAGTCAGAGACTTAACAATCTCAGTGTCATGCTAGACTTCTCTCTTACACCATCCATATCATGCCTGTAATTAAGTCTTGTTAATTCTACCTTCTATATTTTTCTCAAATATGCCTATAGTGTGCTTTCCACAGCTAATACTAATCTCAGATGACCATAATCTCTCACCTAGATCACTACTTAATCCCCCTTTGACCTTTCAACCTCCTGCTTCCAGATTTCACCCAATCTCTCTTCAATTTAGCAATCAAAATGGCTTCTAGAAACAAATCTTATCAAGCCAGTTTCCTGCTAAAAACCATTCAATTATTATTTCTATGGAGATAGAGGCCACACTCACTAACATGTTTTGCTAGATTTTCTATAAGCTTACATTTCCTTATCCCTTTAACCTCATGCCTTATCCCTTTTCTATTCAATTATTCTCTAAAAAGCATGTCTCTTTCCCCTACCCATACACAGGTCCTACAAATATGCAAACCTCAGGGCCTTTGCTCACTTTCTTTTCCTCTGGTTAAAATCTTGGGGCCTTTGCTAATTCTCTCTTCCTCTGGTTAAGACCTACCAACCCTGAGATCACAATTACAAGTCACTTCTTTCAGGAAGTCTTCCCTGATTGCCTGTGTTATAAGATTCCCATAGCATTCTGGTGTCTTCATCAAGGTATTTTTCACACTGAATTGTAGGATGTTTATCCATATAGAGCCACCTCCCTCTCCCAAGACTGAGGGGTCTATTAGGTGATAGGCTATGTCAGTCTTGATAATTGTTGTGTTATTGGCACACAACACTATCTGGTACATAGTAGGAACAATACATAGCTGTTGAAATAAGATGTCTCCTTCCAATAGCAAAAGCAACAAATATATAAATTTGGCTGGCTGTTGACTCTTTTCCAAATGCCTAAAATCTGAGAGCTCAAAGCAGTTTTTATATTTGAATGCCACATAGCAAAGAAAGGCCTGTTTTTGAAGTCAGTGGGGCAGAGATATCAAGTGATATCAATAGACGTACCTCCCACTTGCTGATGGAGGAGATTATTACAACTTTGAAGAGTATCCAAAAAAGATATGTTTTCCTGTAAAAATCAAACCAGTGATCTTTCCAGAGCCCCAACTTTTAGTAACCCAGTACAGTAGATTTATTCATCTTTCTGGTAATGATATTTTTCTTCTCAAAGCACTCAATTTATTTTCCATTGCTGACATGTACTCCAGAAATAATAGAGGTTGATCTAGTATAATGGATATCTGAAAAGAAAAAAAAGCTCTGTATTAAGTATTACTAAAAATAATTCTCAGCAAGTCAGGAGGATATGAAAAGACTCTAGTTTTAGGTGATTCTTTCTGTTGTTTATTATAAACATAGTCTTCAATAGAAAAAGTTATGCTTGAAGACACCACTCTGGCATAGTTTTTGTAATTATATCCCAGGGTTCAAATCTGAAATTTTTTTTCTGGTTTTATTTTCTAATACAGTTCTACTCAGAGGTGCTAAAATTTGCATCTGTCTTTAGAAACCCCAAACTGTCACTGTGTGTCATGTATTCAAGTATTTAAAACTGCTTTGAGCTCTCAGATTTCAGGCATTTGAATAAGAGTCAAAGCAGATGACTGGAAACCTGGTGAACATATAACAATAAACCTTAGTCCTTTTAGTCACTAAGATTTGGGGATTCTTTGTTTCTATAGAAGAAGTGATAATTTGTTGTCAACATTCTGACTTTAGAAGTGGATACAAGAAGCAGACAGCTGAAGAACAAAACAGTGTTATTGCTCAAAAGGCCACTTTGGAGAATGAAGAATAAGAACTACCCAAATTCTGGTTCCCTGATAATTTCTTCTCCGAATTAACCCCACTGATCCCAAACTTCAAGTCTCCCCACTTCAAGGCCAGATCCTGACATGGAAAGCTTACCTCATGGAAAAATAGGATGAGAGATTCTTGAGGAGAGGTAGGGCAGAGAGTCAGAATAATAAAGCATAGTGGCCATTCTAAGCAAGCTCAGTGCCTTCTCCCAATCACCAGTGAGATAAGGCAACCTCCAAGGGAAGTATCCCATACTCTACCTTCTGAACAAAAGAACTTGTTTGCCTTGGGTGAAAAAATTCAAGTTGAAATACTGGAATGTTGATCCAGTTAAACTCAAAAGCAAAAGCTAAAGGGACTTCCAGGGCCTTCTTTTACTTCAAATTAGTTTTGAAAATGGCCAGCATTGGAGATACTAAATTTGTGTAATATGACATCTGTTCTGGGAGACAGTGCATGCAGGGCCACCTCTCTTCCAGGAAAGCAGGATCCTGCACTGTTCCTGGGATTCTGAGAGGCTGGGTCAAATTCATGAAGTCCTCACTTACCACTGTCAGTAGGTTGTGTGACTATAGGAGAAATGATGCATGACGAAACCAATTTTACCACAGACTAATTGATATAAACAAGAGCCAAGTTCCTACAGCATCTCATCAGTATAACATTGAACCAAATGACATTTTTTGAGGATCTGTTGTAAAACCATACCTGGGTGATAATAATAGGTTTATCTGAGTTCTAAGACCAGATCTGAAGGGGAAAAAGTCCTAAAGGCCAGACTGGCTAGAGGCATGTGAAAGAAAAAGAAACAGTCCTATTATTTTGACTTAATATAGAAAAAGAGCTCTATAAACATATCAGCCATAGGCATTATGTGGTGATAGAAGCACAGCCTTTACACCATCTGCCTTGCTCAACTAACTGCTGCTTTTCTCATTTACTAAATGAATGATGCTTAAAACTATTCATTTAAATAGAAGATTTTATGGTAGGTTGTATTATAGAAGTAGCATAGAATTTAGCTCTAAGTTCATGAGAAAGAACTGTCTTGCTGAGGAAATGTGATACCACTGAAGCTGAGCAGTTTTAAGCAGGAGGAGAAGCTCCATGTAGTGACACCTTGGCAAAAACAACCAACTAGTCCTGAGATTGTCATGTGGGATTTATCAGTTGAGTAACAAACATGTGTTTGACTTTCAAAACTACAAAATGCCTTTGGCCTCTGACAAGCTGTAACACACACACACAAAGAAAGTCAGGGTAGATAAATAGGAAGAAAGAAGGAAAGAAAGAAAGGAAGGAAGGAGGGAGGGAGAAACAAAAGAAAGAAAGGGAGCATTTTTTTTCCTTTTAACAACTTTATAAATTATATAACAAAAATGAGTCATTTTTGGTCAACTGCCTTTTTGCTGTGGAACAGCTAAGAAACCATGAGTTCATCATGTGAAAGGGAAGAGTCTGTCATTACATCTGAAATTATAATTATCTTCTTTGCATGACAGTTGGAGAAAAGGTTTTCATATTAGTTTATTTTTGTACAACAATCTGCTTCAATCGATCCTAAGACATCACTTGGATAAACTACACAGAAGCTCAGCAACTGTCAGGGTAGGGCTTTATCATTGGCATTGTTATTGAAACTTACACTTTCTTATACATAAAACTTTTCTACTATTTGCTCACTCCCATCAGTTTCTTCTTCAGTATATAGGAGCTTGAATCGAATTTCTGGAAAAGAATACTTTGGACCTATTTTCAGAAGGGTGGGTTTTTTTTTAACTCTAAAGTGCCCAAACTCAAAACATTAATGTTTCTCATTATACACACACACACAAAAGAAAACCAAAATAATTTTTAAAGTATTGGTACCTGATTATGAAGGTGTGTTATTTCTTTCCTGAAAATGCAAGTAGTTTAGCTGTGATGGATAAAATGTTCTTTAATATTATATTGCCTTATTCTGAAATTTTCAGTGTGGATATAGTTTATCAATTTTATTAAATGAATATTTCAGAGAGTTATGATTAGCTTCTAGGAAATTTTTAGCCAGAGAAGCACATACCAATTTGAAAGTTTCCCTCATTAATGAATACTTTTTATCAATAGTTTTAGCTTCAGGTTAGAGTTTATGATTTATTTGGTGTCTGCTTGTTGAAAAGCATTCTATTTATACTATAAATTTCATTGTGAATTTCCAGCATACCTCTGATATGTGAAACAGAATTCTACCAGTGAAGTGTGTTTTCTGGTGTTTTTAAACCTGAAATATGATTTACTCTCTTGGATTGTTTCTGAACTCTGGTCATTCTTCCAAGGTGGATAAGAACAGCAGTGAGCTCCAGGACCCCAGGGGAAAAGATGGGAGTCTGTTTTCTGTAGCAAAGGAGATTATAATAATTTCTGCCCACTGTGGCCTGTTGGTTATAAGAATAAGAATAGACAGCTGCTCTCCACAAACCATTTGCTCTGTGTGGTGGTCCTAGAGTGATTAATCCTCTCACTTTGCCTGACATTGATGAAATTACCAGGATTTGGGACTTTCAATGGTAAAACTGGTAAAGTTCCAGGTAAATTGGGACAAGTTGATCACCCTAGTTAGTTCCAAATTCTGAAAGCTTGTAATGCCTGATCTGGAGAATTCAGAGGTCTAGAACTATCTTAATAAAGGCTTTATAGATGTGCAGATGCAGCTCAGTGTCCCAGGTTTGTCTTAAAGTGATACAGGGAGACGATATCTGTTCATGACCCATAGAGGGTCAAGGTCTCCTTTCAAAAACACAACTTCTTTTCTTAACTGATGCCACACTACTAAGGGGTTCATTTTTGGTTTTAGAGTCTGGCCCTGTAGACCACTTGGGCTGCCTTTTCCTCCTAAGGCTTTCATGGGTTTGCTGAAGATAAAAAATAAATAACATTCTCAATCATCTACCATTTATTTAAAAACATTTTTATTGTATTTTTTCATTATCCCCTTATGCCCCTTCCCCCTGCAATCACCACACTGTTGTCCATGTTCATCAGTTCTTTTTCCTTTTTGCTCAATCCCTTGGCACCCTAACTGCCCCCCCCCAATAGCTGACAGCCTGCTCTCTATCTATGAGTCTGTCTCTATTTTGCTTGTTAGTTCAGTTTGTACATTAGATTCCACATATGACTGTAATCATATGGTATTTGTCTTTCTCTGACTGGCTTATTTCACGGAGCATAATGTTCTTCAGGTCCATTCATGCTGTCATAAAGGGTAAATTTTTCTTCTTTTTTACAGCCGAGTAGTATTCCATTGTGTAAATGTCCCATAGTTGTTTTATTCACTCACCTACCGATGGACACTCGGGCTGCTTCCATACCTTGGCAATTGTAAGTAATGCTGCAGCGAACATACAGGTGTTTGTGTTCTTTTGAATCAGTGTTTTGGGTTTCTTTGGCTATATTCCCAGAAGTGGGATCACTGGGTGAAAAGGCAGATCCATATTTAATTTTTTGAGGTAAATCCATACTCCTTTCCACAGGGGCTGCACCAGTCTGCATTCCCAACAACAGCACAAAAGGCTTCCCCTTTCTCCACCTCCTTGCCAGCACTTGTTTGTTTTATTGATGATGGCCATTCTGACAGGTGTGAGGTGATATCTCATTGTGGTTTTAATTTGCATTTCTCTGATTATTAGTGACATTGAGCATCTTTTCACATGTCTTCTGGCCATCTGCATGTCCTCTTTGGAGAAGTCTCTATTCAGGTCCTTGCCCATTTTTTAATTGGATTGTTTGGGGGTTTTTTTGGAGGGGGGATGTTGAGTTTTATAAGTTCTTTGTAATTTTGGATATTAGCCCATTATCAGATGTATTGGTGAATATATTCTCCCATTCTATAGATTGTGTTTTCATGTTGTTGATGGTCTCCTTTACTTTGTAAAAACTTTCAATCATCTACTATTTAAATATCTTTTCATTCTTAACAGCTTAAGACATCATTCATATAACATACAATTTATCCATTTAAAGAGTACAAATGGTTTTTAGTTTTCATAGAATTTAGCAAATGTCACCCCAATCTAAGATTTGAATATTTTCATCACTCCCCTGCAAAGTAACCCTGTATTTACTGCCAGTCATTCCTTACTCCTACCTCCTCCAGCCACTGACAACTGCTAATCTATTTTCTGTCTCTATAGATTTTCCTATTCTGGATATTCCATATAAATAAAATCATACAATATGAGGTCTTTTGAGTCTGACACCTTTCAATTAGCCTAAGTTTTTAATGTTCATTCATGCATTCGTACATGCCATTCCTTTTTGTAGCTTAATAATATTCCATTGTATGCATACACCACGTTTTGTCCACAGATGCATATTTCAGTTGTGTCCACTTTTTGGCTATTATGAGTAATGGTACTATGAACATTCATGTAAAAGATTTTGTGAACATTATGTACTTAATTCTTTTGGGTATATACTTATGAGTGGAAATGCCGGGTCATACGGTAACTCTATATTTAAACTTTTGAGGAACTTTCAGAGTATTTTCCAAATTGGCTGCATTATTTTGCATTTCTTCCAATAATGTATGAGGGTTCTAATTTCTTGACATCCTCACCAAAGTGATGTTGTTTTTTTATTTTTTATTTTAGGAATCTTAATGGATGTAAAGTGGTACTGTGTTATGGTTTTGCTTTGCATTTCCTTGGTGACTAATGATTTTGAGCACTCTTTCACAAATTTATTGGTCACTTGTAAAACTGTCTATTCAAGAAACTTCTACTTAGCTAAATCAAATAAAATCAAATAAAAAATAAAGTGAACTAAATTTCTAGATACCTAATAGAGTTTTATGTCTCCTGAGCACCCCTTTACCTGCCTCTTTTGTGATATAGTAGTCTTCTGACAATAGCACGGTTGTTCCAGGTGCCCTGCAGGGAGGAGATAAATGATCCAAAATCCTTCACCCAGCAATTCCACTCAACTTTTGTGACAGATTAGATTTAGAGTCCTTGTAGAACTGGTAGGATGCCAGTAAGTCTGGGCCTTGACACCCCACTCATTGGTCTCTTCGAGCATGCAATAAAATTATTCTTCCAATGACAAATCAGCAAGAAAGAGTTGATGAGGTCAGCTGTAAGATGGACATTAGAAAGCAAGAGGGGCCTATTATCTCCTGTGGGAGAAGATAATTATTGCAACCTTAGTTGGTTACACTTGACACTGGTAGGAAAGGGGACAACTGTGTTACCTGGGAGAGACAATACTTTAAGCTATTCTTGTCCATCAGTTCCTGTGATTTAGTTTATCGGCTTAGTCAGAAAGCATTACAGAATACTAAGCATAAAAGTTTAGCTGTGTAGTGAGGAAGTTAAAAAAAGAGTCCTGGATGATTGACTAGTGAATGACCCCTATTGGGGAAATGTTTAGGGTGCCTAGAAATGGCACAGAAGTCGTTGGGCACATTTCAAAGGAGACAGAGGATGCAGAGAAATTGTGTCCATTGTTGATACTGTCACCCAACCATATAGCAGATTAGTATAGTTCTTGTCAGATGATCCCTCCCTTTCTGTTCTAGCTCAGAAAAAAGTAGAGTGGGAAGAAGCTGCTTTAATTTTTTTTTTTTAAAAGGAGGGAACTTCTTGGATTGACCCATCAACATTTGACAAAGGCTTCATTTGGGGCATACCAATCCAGGAATCCTTCAATTTGTAGCATCTTGCAGGTTAGTAGATAAAAGTCCTCTAAGAATTTCCCCTGAAGTTGAATTTCTCTCAACCAAGGCAGCCTGAGCCTTGGGGCAGCTCAACAACCCCTAGAAAGAAATGACTGGCTTTTCAGTTCATCTGTATTTGTTTCCTCCTCATACATAAAGAATGCAAGAGCAAAAGCTGAATACATAAATCTCTTCAACTGTAACAACAATGGTCACAATTGGTTGAAAGCTTACAATATTCCAACTGTCCCTAGTTTTTTAAGGAATACTTCTCTAGTTTGCTTTCTATATTTCTATTGATATTTTAAACCCTTGTTGAGGCAAGAAACATCCAAACTTGTAGAGCATTTTTATAAGAATTTATTTGAGTCAAACTGATAACATAAGCCAGGGAGCAAGATCACAAATGCTTGGGAGAATAACAGTTTTGCAATTTATCTTATGCATTTGATATTAAGGAGGGGACATAAGGATGATTACATGGATGTGGGAAAAATCAGGGCAGGGATTGAATTACAGGATAGTTAACAAGATTATGTGTTTTCCTGAGGATGGTTCAACATTAAAAAATTAATTAATGTAATCTTCCACATCAATAGACTTAAAAAAAATCACATGATCATTATCATTAGAAATAATAAAAGCACTTGACAAAATCCAATACCCATTCATAATAAAAATTCTCAACAATATGTGAATAGAGGGAAACTTCCTGAACTTGATAAAGAACATAAATTTTAAAATATACAGCTAACATCATACTTAATAGTGAGAAACTAGAAACTTTCTAAAATTGTGAACAAGGCAAGGCTATTTTCTCTCATCACTGATTTTCAAAATCATACTGTAAGTCCTAGTTAATGCAATAAGACAAGAAAAGGAAATAATAAGAGGTATACAGATTGGGAAGGAAGAACTAAAACTGTCTTGTTCACAGACAACACAATTGACTATATAGTCTTAGTCAATAAGAAAGAATTGAAAAAAATCTTCTGGAACTAATAAGCAATTATAACAAGGTCATAGGATACAAGCTTAATATACAAAAGTCAATCACTTTCCTATATACCACCAATGACCAAATGGAATTTTAAATTAAAAACACATTTACATTAGCACCTCCCATTTTGAAATACATATAAATCTAACAAAATATGTATAAGATCTATATGGAAAAATACTACAAAACTCTGACAAATGAAATAAAAGAACTAAATAAATGGAGAAACATTTCATGAAGACTCAATATTGTCAAGATTTCAGTTCTCCCCAACTTGATCTATAGGTTCAATGTGGTCCCAATAAAATACCAGCAAGTTATTTTATAGATATTGGTAAAATGATTCCAGAGATTTTATGGAGAGGCAAAAGACAGAAGAGTCAATACAATACTGAAGTAGAATAAAGTTGGAGGACTAACATTACTTGACTTCAAGATTTACAGTAATCAAGACAATGTGGTATTGGTGAAAGAACAAGCAGATTAATGGAATCAAGAAAGGAACCAGAAATAGACCCATAAAAATATAGTTAACTGACGTTTGACAAAGCAGCAAAGGCAATATGAAGGAGAAAAGAAAGTCTTTTCAACAGATGGACATGAACATACAAAAATTGAATTGAGACACAGACCTTACAAACTTCACAAAAATTAACTCAAAATGGACCACAGATCTAAATGCAAAAGGCAAAATTATAAAACTGTAGAAGGTAACATTAGAGAAAATCTAGATGACTTTGGGTTTGTTGATGACACATTAGATACAACACCAAAGGCATGACCCAAGAAAGAAATAACTCATAAGTTGGACTTTATTAAAATTTTTAAATTCTAAAAGACACTGTCAAGAGAATGAAAATGCAAGCCACAGATGGGAGAAAATACTTGCAAAAAATACATATGATAAGGGACTATTATCCAAAATATGCAAAAATTAATAAAGACTCAACAATCAGAAAAGAAACAATCTAATCAAAAAATGGGCCAAAGACCTTAACAGACACCTCAACAAAGAAGACACATAGATGTCAAAGAAACATGTGAAAATGCTATCAGGGAAATGCAAATTAAAATAGCAATGAGATACCACTAGACACCTATTAGAATGGTCAAAATTCAGAATACTGACAATACCAAGTGCTGAAAGGATGTGGAGCAACAGGAACTCCCATTGATCTCTGGCACTGTCACCTTAGAAGAAAGTTTGGTAGTTTCTTATAAAATTAAACATATACTTATCATTTGGTACAGAAATCAAGCTCCCTGGCATTTATTCAAAGGAGTTAAAAATGTATTTCTACACAAAAACCTGCACTCAGGTACTTACAGCAGCTTTATTCATAATTACCAAAACTTGGAACAACCAAGGTGTCCTTTATAGGTGAAGGAGTTGGTAACTGTGGTACATACCATCGATAAGATATTGTTAAGTGCTAAAAAGAAATAAGCAGTCAAGTCATAAAAGACATGGAGGAAATTTAAATGCATTACGAAGTGAAAGAAGCCAGTCTGAAAAAGCTTCACAGTGTATGATTCCAATTATATGACATTTTAGAAAAGGCAGAAGTATGGCAACACTGAAAAGATCACTTATTGCCAGAGGTTAGAGGGAGGAAGGGATGAGTAGGCAGGCATAGAGGATTGGTTAGGACAGTGAATCTACTCTGCTTGTTGTTATAATAATAAATATAGATCATTATAAATTTGTACAAACACTTAGGATATATAACATCAACAGTGAACCCTACAGTAAACTATGGATTCTGAGTGACATAAGCCACTGGTAGGGAATGTTGGTAATGGAGGAAGCTACACGTGTGAACCTGAAACTGCTCTAAAAAGCAGTCTGTTAACAAAAAACAAAAACAAAGGCCAGACTTTTGCCCTTGTAAAGCTAACTGTCAGGAGCTTAGCTGAGCTAGGAGAGAAAGAAAGAGGTCAGAGTAGTGTTTTAAAGAAATAAAGCCAAAAATCTGAGTTAATTCTTCAATCATCTACTGTGAGGGTACAAGCAAGAGTCTAAAACTGAAGAAGTACAGATGCCCTCCTTTTATATTACTGCTTGAGTGGCATACCAGTGAGGAGGAGGTGGATCTGTGCAGACATGACAGTCTTCAGCAGTATGGAGGTGGGAAGGGTTAGAAGTAGAAAAATACCGGCTACTGAGTCAGAGCGGGGAAAAGGGACTTCGAGGTTTTTCTGTCTTTCACCTCCCCTTCGTAAGGTCCCAGTAGAGGCACCTGAAGAAGACTGCTGCTGGAGAGACCTCACATAAAGAGACTGAGGAATGAAGAGCCCTGGGCTTGGAGTGTAAATGTGAGAAAGAGCGTGATTGGCCCCAGTCTGGACTGCACCTCCCTTCTGAGACTGTGATGTCCTGGCTGTGGACTGAGTCTGGTGTGGGGAAGGCAGCTTTCTCCTGGAGGTTCACCAGGTAAAGCCTTTGTAATCACCTATGGTCAGGCCTGAAAATTTCACACAAGTTTTTAAGCAGGGGCTAGACAACTCACTAATATTCTAAACCAGCGATTTTCAACTCATGTGCCATGGCAGGCACACTGGTGTGCCACAAGAATTTTTAAAACATGCAATAAATACCTGACCTCTTTTCCCTCAGATTGTCAAATGAAAAAATTACAATAGCCAACATAACAATAGCTATCCAGTGTGAATAAATCAAAATTATACCTACTTTTTTTTATCAGGTCACAAAAAATATAATGTATTTTTTGGTGTGTTGCAGAATTTCAGTAATTAGTTTATGTGTGCCAGGATATAAAAAGAAGTTGAAAATCATTGTTCTAGACAATAAATAGGATAAAAACATAAAATACATGCTATATTAGATAGTGGTGAATACAAACTAACTACATAAATAAACAAATAAAGTAGGGGGCATTTAGGAGGTAGATGAGAGTTTGGGAGTGGGCGTGTAATAGGAATTTCAGAAAAAGGAAGGCAAAGAAGGCCTCACTGAAAAGGTGGCATTTGGTGAAAGACTAGGAATTGAGCCTTGTAGATATCCAGGAGAAGAGCAGATTGTGCAGAGGGCACAGGAATTACAAATTATCTGAAGCAGCAGCCTACTTGTAGGAGGAAGCCCATTTTCCTGATTGGCGTGAGCAAAGGGAAAGGAGCAAGGGCATGGGGTCATGGGATGGAGAGCTAATAAGGTCCCCATCCTGAGGGTCTTGTAGCCTCTGTAAGGAAGTGAGCTTTTTCTTTGAGTAAGATGAGAAGTCATGGGGATTTTCAACATGATTTGACCCTAGCTACCCTCTTGAAAACAGATTTAGGAGAAGAGAGTAGGAGATGTTAAGGGTAGAAGCAGGGAGATGTGTTAGGAGGCCACTAGAATTATGTAGGAAACAGATGATGTTGGTTTGGACCAGGGTGGTGGGACTGGAAGTATAGAGAAATGGTTGGATTTATTTTATTCTAAACACACATTTTCCCTTCATACTTTAACATATCTGAAATCAGAATGCATGTTATATTGGGGTAGCATCTTAGGATTGCTAGCAACTGGTGGCAGTCATGATGTAGTCGTTTAGTTAGCTAAAAACTTTCCCATGGTACCATGTGGGAATTGCCAGCATTAATCCATAGATACAGATATGTTGTGACCAATTCTTATTTTAGGTAATTAAATTTTAAAGTTTTATATCTTTGCTCAGAAACACATCATAAATGTGGCTTCTTCCCTTCATAATACTTTATTTGTGGCTCTCATTTCTTCTTACCTCTTTTTGTACCTTCCTCAAGATTTCTCCAGATTTCTAGTCTCTTGCCTCCAGTAAGCAGGCTGGTGCCCAAGTTATGTTCTTGAAAATCAAAGTTGACCATGTTGCTGGTATGTATGTCTCTGATACTATATGTTGGCTACAGAAGCTATTCTAAACTCTTCAGCTTCATATAAGAACCCCACAATCTGACTCTCACCTGTTTCTCCAGCCGTATTTCCCACCACTTCCTGACTTGTTCTTCCTACTTAAGCTACACTGAACTCTCAATTTCCTGTGTGGTAAGGACCTTGTTCCAGCTGTACACTTTTGCACCCGTTCCCTCTGCCTTTCTCCTAAATGCTGCTCAGATATCATGTCCTTCACAAAACTTTTTTGACTCTCCAAGTGGATTTAAATATTCGTCGTCTCACAAACCATGCTGCATCTACATGCTGATCATCTGTTTGTCTTTGTATCTCCTTCAGGAGGCTGTGAGTTAGGAACCTCATTCATATTTGCCACAAAAAGTCTCTGAATATAGTAATATATTTAGCACCAAACAGGTATGCAATATTTATGAGTCTGTTTTTATTATATGGAATTTGACAAACCAGTTTCCCTTTTGCAAAATGTAGATAATAATAGAACCTACCTCATAAAGGTGTTTTAGGAGTTTTGAGGATTATGTAAGGTAATGCATGTACTAGGAACAGAGAACAACATTTGGTACATAAGTGCTCAATAAATGTTTGCTCAAAAGAACATACTACTCTGAACGCTTTTTTAATTATCATAATATATTTAAAACTCCATCTTAAAACTGTAACATCCATTTTTAAGCCTTAGAATAGGATCTGTCATACCACAGGAACCTCTGGTGTGTTCAACAATTACAACAAAAAATAAGCAGTGAAAAGAGGTGGTAACCCCATTTTATTTCTCTCTTGATGACAAAGTGCTGGTATCTATGATTATTTGAAGATTCTAAATATAGAGCACTGATGACCCAAAAGCTCTTCTCAGATTTCATTTTTCCCAATAGCTTCTGAAAAAAGACTCCCAGGAGTATCAACTCTGTGTATCAATTTAGGTAATTTACACAATTTACAGCAGTGTATTTCATTTTATCACATTGACTTTATCTCACAAGAGTCTATTTATGTCCAGTCTGCTGTGGTCATGACAAATGCATCATTCAATTACTTAGTCTCTGTAATACAGAAATAAGCAATAATGCATTGGTTAAGTCACTAAAACAGACATTATTAGTTTTCAATTCTGACTAAGATGTGTGACTCTGAACAATACTTTAATGGGTACTTCTTTCTATGACTTTAGGAATTTTCTTGATTGCCAAAATGATGCTGATAAATTTTGAATCAAGATTATTGTTTCTCTAAGGTTTTTAAATAAAGTTCTTCAATAAATTCATCTTGATTGTGCACTATTTTTTTGATACTTATAATGTCTCCCCCTTTGTTCTTTTTCTTATTTGGAATATTGAGAAACTTTAGAATTAATTGGGTAAGTGAGAGTCTACGCATGCATAATTTTCAAATTATCATGATCGACATGTACCATGTACTTGGAGAATATGTTTCTAATATCCCTCTTCTTCTCTCTCCTTCTTACTGATGACTTTGACTCATGCTTCATAAGAAATAGAAGCAAACAGGTACTCTTTCATCTTCCTCCCACTGTATCTCTGCAGCCTCTCGAATCAGGACCTTGCCTTGCAATCTGCTACTGTAGGAGAAATTGTCCCTCCTCCTAACTTGGTCAACCTGGTCAACCTGGTCAACCCTTCACTTGCACTCTGGATGTCATCCTCCTTCACCTTCTCAAGGACTTTAATTCTATAAATAGATGCGTCCTTTCTGCATTATTGATTTCCCTCTCTCTATCTAGGGGATTGTTTCCACTAGCCAACAAACCTGCTCTTGACCTTCCATGTCTGTCCAGCTACTGTCCCATCTCCTGCTCCCTCACAGCAAAACTTCTCAAATGAATGGCTTTCCCCACTACATCACCTATTTTATTTCCTCAATGCACTTCAATTAGACCTCTGTCCTCACCGCTGTATCTGAAACTTCTCCTGAAAGATTCAGCAATGACCTCCACATCACCAATTGCAATGGTCACTCATGGCCTTCATCTTAGTCAACATCTCAGGGTCATTTTTCCCAAGTGATCACTCTACTTGAAACTCTCTCTTTTTTTTCCTTGATAACTTACTCCCCTATTTTCTTCTTATATCACTGCCTATTCACTACAGGCTGATATCTCTCACATGTATATATCCAGATCTAACCTCCCTGAGGATCCCAACTTACGTATCTAAATACAATTCTGGCATCTCTATTTGGATGTCTAATGAGCATCATAGACATAACTTTTTATCATGATCACCTTTCCGTATTACTAAATAAATATAAATTTAGAGTCCTTTGGCTGTTCACTCTGCCCAATATTCTCTTCTCTCATCTTTTCCCTTTATCTCCTTTCTCTCCTTCTAAACTGACCTCCAGTAGAGTAGGCCCCTTGGTGATTCCATAGCACCCAGTAGTTATCCTTTGTAGTAATTAGCACACTTATAGTCACTTAGTCAAATGTATGATTATGTGTTTAATGTTAATCTTGCCCCTTTAGTTTCTGAGATCACTGAGGCCAGATCACTGACATTCAGTATATCCTCAGGGCTCAACAAGTATCTCTCACATATTAGGAGCATAATACATTTATTTCTTTCCTATCTTTGTACATCCTGACTGTTTGCTAGTTTTCACTGTCATATGAAATTCTACCATGAACACTTATATAGCTACATCTTTGGCATGTTCTCAATCATGTGTTTAGATAAGTTCCTGGAAATAGGATCACTGATTTTATTGTGAGATGCACATTATCAAGGCTTTTGTTACAGTGTGGTAGTCTGCAGAATAGCCACCATTATCTTATTTTCTCTCTGTATAAGCAAGCCACTCATCCATCAAAAGGTGAGGTCTCCTTCCCTTATCTTTGAATGACTTGCTTTGACCATTAGAATGTGGTGAAAGGAAGATTGTCAGATAGAATACAGGATGCCCAGTAAAGTTAAAATGTCAAATAAAAAGAAAAATTAAACTTACTTATACTGAAAATTTATTTGTTATTTATCTGACATTCAAATTTAACTGAGCATCCTGTATTTTTATTTGCTAAATCTGGCATGATGGCACTATACCAGTTCCAGGCCTAGCCCATAAGAGACCTGGCACTTTCTACTTTGGCCCTCTGGAAGCCACCTACCATGCTGTAAGGAATTTTGGACTAGATTCCTGAGTGAACAGAGGTCACTTAGAGAAGCCCAGAAGGATGAGAAGTCCAACTGGGTGATATCCAATTTTGGATGTTCAATTCTAGCTGGGCTCCCAGTCCTGGGAGTAGAAGAGTTAACAGGGTAGCTATCCAGGTAGCTTTCAGAATCTCCATAGACCCATTTTCCCTGTTGTTAAATGGGACTGTCAATTGTGGCCTTCTTGTCCCTTTCTCATAATTGTGTGCCTGGCAGGGGTAGAAGAGCTGAGGGAAGTTGGGGAGGGGCAGCAAACAGTTCATAGCTCTCCAGGTCCAGAGGAGCCACATCCAACATCCACATCTGGACATGATGCAGATTATGCACTTTGAACTTTGAGACTGATGCTTCCATGGATGAGGCTTTGAGATATCTTGGTAAGTGGTGAGGGTTTTGTTTTTGTTTTGTTTTTCATATGTGGAAAGAATATAAATAATTCGTGGTCACAGGGCAGACTATGGTGGATTAAATATGGCCACAAATTCTATGCCACTCCGTTAATGAAGAGGTAAAGTCTGTTTCCCCTCCCACAGGACTCTGGGCTGGCCTTGAGACTTTTTTTGATAAACAGAATGTGGTGGGTGTGAATCTGTGTGACTTTCAGGAAATAGTGTTCTCAAAAGTCAGCACTTTGAAAAAATATTTTAAAGCCCTGATTTATAGATTTTGCCAATTTCTATGGTGTAAATACTTCTGCCATGGCAGATTTCAAGTTACCAATGTTACATCACTGATCATGAAGTTGGGAAGAGATATATGTAATTGGTCCTTATTAGCCTTTATAAATGGGCCCCTCATACCACTGCTTCTAGATCTAGGCTTTGAGGGGTCTGTCAGCTTCCATTTTTGCTTTCTTGGAATCGAGATGACACAAAGGATCCTTGGGTTAGGCCCCTCAGTGATGAAAGGCCATGCAGAGGGGAAAGGAAACCTTGGACATTCCATCCCTGGCTGAGCTCCCAACTGAGTGCAACTGCAGGAGTGGTGCCAGCCAACTAATTGCATGGGGCATAAGACCACCTAGCCAACTCACAGAAATGTGAGGGATAATAATGCATTGTTGTGGATTTTAGCCATGACATTTTGGAATGGTTTATTAGTCAGCAATAGGTAGCACACTTATATTGCCAAGTTGTCATAAAAAAGGTTGTTTCAAGTTTTATTCCCATTAGCAATGTGTGAGTATCTTGTTATTTCCACATTAGCCCACACTATGCATTATATCCCCAGATTGATAAGTTTTTTTAAAAAAGGTATATTGCAGTTTAATTTGTATTGTTTGAAAATGAGTTTAAACATTTTTTCTATGTTTATTGGCCATAAATTGGCTATGACGTCTTCCCAGTTTTGTATCAATTAATAAGAGCTTTTTAAAAAAAATGATTTTTAGAGATAAAGAGGCAGAGAGAAAGAGAGTAAGAGAGAGAGAAAGAGGGAGAGAGACATTCAAGTATGTGCTCTCATTGGAGATCAAACTTGCAATATTAGTGTATCCAGATGATGCTCCAACCAACTAAGCTACCCGGACAGGACCTATAAGGGCTGTTTATATTTTCCTGTATACATAGTAACAGGAAATGGGGAATATTTTGCAATATATGTGACTACATAGTTTGCTTGTACATTTTTTTTGAAGACAAAGTTTAAACTACTTGTACAAAAAATGGTATTTGACTAGGCAATTTTCGGAGTGTTTCTTATAACATGATCATATCCAGTTTTGGCTTGTCTGTTTATTTTTGGTATTCCTTAAGTTATTCTAATATTTTCCCTGTATTTTCTTACTAGTAATTTTTTTTTCAAATAAGATCTTCAGCTTAAACCCAGTACAAAATACACTCCCTCCAATCCCCTCACCATTTCAATTTGAACAACATTGGCTTAGGCCACTGCAGCAGGTTAATTCTTTCACATTTTTGTGTTTGGAAAGTCTTTGGATAAACAGTGCAGTTTTATTTCATACCAATTGAAAATTTTCAAATTTGGAACAGCATGATTTCAAAATGTTATTAGTTTGTACAAATTTTAAATAATGTGAATCCTTCCAAAAATAAAAATAAATTAAATTGAACTGTATTCTGGAACCAAAAAAGAAGCATTAATGGAAAAACTAGTGAAATTTGAATAAAGTCTTCAGTTCAGTTAATAGTACCCATGTTGGTTTCTTGATGTTGGAAAATGTATCATTCTAATGTTAGATGTTAACAATAGGGGAAACTGAGTGAGGGGTACATTAAAACTGCATTACCTTTGTAAAATTTAAGAAATTATTTCTAAATAAAGTCTATTTTTTAAAAAATTAAAAATTTTTCCTCTATCAAATGCTCTATAATGTTATAAGCTTATGTATCCTGAGAATGCTATTTCATTTACATTATATTGATTTCTCAAGAAATAATCTGTCTAGAATTAAGTTTTGAATTAAGTGAGGGTTTTAGGATCTTATCCATGAATACATTTCATTGCCATGTAAATTCCATATTTACATCACATTTAAAAAACTGATTCTTGGTTCCTAGGTCACTCATCTACCTTTTAGGAAGGCAGCCCCACTCCATTGAGGTGGGACAAAGAGAGTAAACCACTTTTCCTCTGGAATTTTTCAATACTGAAGAAGCTGGTTAACCATTTTTGTTTGTTTCCTTTTTTTCCTTGTTTCTTTTAATGTTTGAACTCTTCCACATGAATTAAAATTTGTCAGTCTTTTTCTAAAAGGCATTACTTACCACTTCTTTAAACAACAGTGTCTCTAATCATTATTTTCCCTCTTTCTAGAAGTGGTTGATATTGTTGACTGTAAAATGAAAACAAGTAGCTTTTTCATCTGCAAAATTTTTTCTTTAGGATTTTTTTAAAGGTAAATCTACTCATCTTGAAGAGAGGCACTTTGGCTCCAATTTATCTGAGGCACTTCATGGCCTACTATGTGTTTTCCTTACCTAAATCTTTTAATTAAGGGAGGCAGACTGGCTCTAGGGCAGGGAAGAAACTAATTCTTTTCAATGTTTTCCAATCTTTGCCTATGATTAAACACCTAGAAAGGAGGAAAATGAGTTGAGCTGGAATTGGGATTTTTATACTCCAGTTATATATTTTCTATTCAGAAAGGTGTAAGCATTTTCATAAATTCCTATTAACCAAAGAACTAAATTCTATCTTCATTACTATAATAATCGTTGCAGAACCTTCATTATTAATTAATTTTTTGTCATTCAGTTAAAAGTGAGCTGCCTTGGCAGGTGTGGCTCAGTGGATTGAGCACTGGTCTGTGAATCCAAAGGTCACTGGTTCAATTCCCAGTCAGGGCACATGCCTGGGTTGCAAGCCATGTCCCCAGATGGGGGTATGTGAGTGGCAACCACACATTGATGTTTCTCTCACTCTCTTTCTCCCTCCCTTTCCCTCTCTCTAAAAATAAAAAAATAAAATCTTTTTTTTTTAAAGTGAGCTTCATGAAGGCAGGGACTTTGTCACAGAAGACTGCCTAACACATAGAAGAAATTAAGTATATTTTCAATGAATAGCTATGATTCGATAACAGATCTCCTTAAACTACTTTCAGATGAACTTAAGGAAAGAGGTAGAGAGTAATGATGTAGAAGGAATACTGATGGAGGACTCTGGGTTCTACTTTTGGCTTTGCTTTCAACTGGTGAATTGTGTAACTTTGGACAAGTCCCTAAACCACTTAAGTCTTTCCCACTCTAATTACAGCTTTGGATAGTGACTTATGTTTCGCTTTACTTTGTGAAAATTCTGATTCAAAGTTCTCATAGATTTAGATGATGAAATATTGAGCTATGGTACACTTACACAGTCTATATCTGATGCCATAGATTACACATTAGCATATTTCTTAACTAAAATATTAAAGCTTATGACTTATACTGTAGACTTAGTAACTATTGCATTTTATGTTGTAGCAAATGTTACTTATTAAACTGATTTTAATATCTTTAAAAAATAATTTTCCTAAGGCCTTCTGTACTTATATTTGTACCTAGGTATTTACTTTCAGGGGTGTCCAACCCATAGCCCATGGGCCACATGCAGCCCAGAATGGCTATGAGTGCAGCCCAACACAAAATCATTAATTTACGTAAAACCCTTTTTTGCTCATCAGTTTTCATCATTGTTTATGTAGTTAATGTGTGGCCCAAGACAACTCTTCTTCCAATGTGGCCCAGAGACATCAAAAGGTTGGATATCCCTGCATGATTTCACATTGTTCCTTCAATAATTTAAAGGGTGCTCATCAGGTAGTTCATTGTTATTTGAGAGACTTCAATAGATTCACCCTACAAATCCAAGAAGCCAAGTCTGTGATTCTGGATGATTATCTGGAATTGGAATAATACTTGTTAAGCAGCCAGAGGAGAGACAATGTCCCTATTGGGAGTCAGCATTTCCTAATCTTTCTGATCACCTAAAAATGCCAGTTGGGTCCTGCTGTTAGAGAGGCACAAAGTGTTTAACTGCTCTAAATTTAGAGTATGAGTTAACTGGGACTTTTGATATCTGGAACTCTAGCTACCTTTACCCAACAAATGTATTCTTAAGAAAGGCAAATACCTAAAGGCAACTACAGTTGAGCCATCTGATATTTTTCTATGTAATTTCATTTTTTTGAAAGTACTGGTTATGTTCCACTAAGTTAGTATCATGACTTTTGAGATAAAAACAAACAAACACACTACTCTATATGCTTTCAGGAGACTCATAGAGAAATTATGGCCCTTGATGAACAGAGAGGCATACATTTCACTAACTAATCAATGGAAAGGCAAACAAAATAAACAATGTCCTGGGCCCTGGGACCACCAGATATCCACACATGAAAGAATAATTTTTGTTGGTAGGATTTTTTTTATTACCAACCCAACCTCTTTATTTGTAAAAGTTGTGTTTTCATTTTCTATTTCTTTTTAAATTAGTTTCAGTATTGGTGTCTTTTTAGGAATTTAATCATTTTATCTAGGTTTTATATTTTATTGGTATACAACTGTTCACAGTACTTTGTTCATTTCGGTAATGTCTGTTGTAATGTCCTCTTTTTCATTCTGGATTTGAATAATTTGAATCTTATTTTTTTCTTGTTCTGTCTAGCTAAAGGTTTGTCCCTTTTCTTGACTTTTTCAAATAAACAATGTTTTAATTTGTTGATTTTCTCTATTGTTTTTCTACTCTATTTCATTTTTTTCTCCCTTAATCTTTATTACTGCTTAACTTGTGTTTGCTTTGGTTTTAGTTTGATTACCACATCCCCCTATCTCCTACCTCTAGCTTCTTAAGGTAGAATGATAGGACTTTTGAGATTGTTTTTCTTTTTTAATGTAAGCATTTGTAATTATAAATTTCTCACTGAGCATTGCTTTTGTTATGTCTCATACATTTTGGTATGTTGTGTTTTCATTGCTGTTCATGTCAACATATTTTCTAAAATCTCTTGTGAGTTGACTCATTGGTAATTTGAGTGTGTTTTTAAATATTCATCTATTTGTGAATTTTCTACATTTTCTTATATTATTGACTTTTAGTTTTATCCATGCTGTTAAAGAACATACTTTGTATAGTTTCAATCCTTTTAAATTAATGGAGACTTATTTCATGGTCTATATATGACTTATCTTGAAGACTGTTCCTTGTGTGCTTAAGAAGAATGTATGTGCTGCTCTTGTTGTGTGGAGTGTTCTGTAGATGTCTGTTAAGGCTAGCTGCTTTACAGTGTTTTTCAAGCCTTCTATCTCTTATTGAGCTTCTGTCTAGTTGTCTTATCCTTTGCGGATATTAGGGTATTGAAGTCTCCAATTATTATTTTTACATTGTCTATTTGTTCTTTCAATTTTGTCCCTTTTGTATCATATATATTGGGACTGTGTTTCTAGGTGCCTATATGGTCACAGTTGTTATATCTTCTTGACTGACACTTTTATCACTATAAAATGTCCTTATTTCTCTTTATCACAAGGTTTGTCTTAAAATATATTTTGTTTGCTTGTAAGGAGGAGAAAATTTCCAGAAATCAATATGCCATCATTTTTATTAATGTAATGTCACCTTATATTGTTTCTTTATTATTTGTGTAATATATATATATCCTGAGAATTTCTTTAGTTTTTATGGTAGTACTAAAATTTTTTTTAATGTTATTAAGTTGTACCTTGGAAACATTTTTTAAATTACTATGGAAATATTTTTCAGGAATATTTTTTTCTAAATAGATTTTCTGCAGAGAAAAATGAAGTAAATGTTTCAGTTTCTAATGTTTGATATTATTAACTGACACTTGTATGTTAATATAACTTAAATACTTTATTTAAAATTACAACTCTCTTATAAAATCCTGTCTTTCCTGCTTTATACCTTTCCATACCACATATCACCATTTGACTACATCTTTTACTTATTAATTGCCTTTCTTCCCCCACTGCATCTAAGCATCATAAAATTAAAGAGTCTCATCTCCTTTGCTTTACTTTCCATTGCTTTAGTTTCAAAACCTAGAACTTTAACTGGTTCTTAATAGGCACTCACTCAATGAAAAGATGAGATCATAATATCCTTATTTGGGCCACACGCTAAAGACCTTTTTAGCTCAAGTGCAGACTATCCCTTAGATCCACAAACATTCAATGAAGACTTGTCTGCTAGGTTCTGATGCACAAAAATGCATTTCCTAACCTCCACGTGGTAAATAGAATTGTAAAAAGATATCATTAAGGCTATAATGTAGGTCTTTACAGAAGCAAATGGAGGAAAGGCAAAGAAAGAAGGAAGAGTAGATAGTATCTGAGAGCTTAGTAGAGAAAAAAATGAAAATTTCCTCAGTTTGACCTGGGGTGTAGGGCAAGGAGAGCAAAAAACCTAAAAGAATAAGCATTTGTATTTAGGATATTGCAATTTCTTTCAAGTTTCTGGGAAGGTGGCTGTAAAGAATGATATTTTAGGGTAAAAAAGGTCAAAGATTTAATTAAGGTCTTTGTCTGCTATTTTAGAGAGTTTGTCCTCTATATAAAGGGCCAAAGGCATCCATTATTTTTTGAGGGGGTGATGTTTGTATTCATCTATGAAATGGTCAGTCAAATGTGGCCAATTAAAAGACAGAAGAGAGGTTCAGGAAAACAAAACCAAACTAACAAAAAAACCCCAACACACCCTAAGTTTATCATACTCACAAATCCTAAAGACAGTAAGCACAGCATGTCATGTAGGGCCACATGGAAAAGCCACCTGGTGGTCAGAAAGCAGAAGACAGGAATAAAGGGAACGTTTAGGGCATCACCTGTATTAGGACTTTAAAGGGAAAGGCAAGTCAAGGCAGGGTAAATAGTTTAAGACTGGCTAATCTAAATAATTTTGGTATGGCCTAAGCTGTAAGAGTAATCTCCAATTATCTAGCACCTGGCCATGGGGTGATTAAGGAGAGGAATATTGCCTCCTGGGGTGCACAGGCCTGATAGAGGAGACGGCTCTGAATTGGTTAGTTTGTATAACAGAGACGTTGTCCCAGCAGGGCACTTTGCTATTGCTGAGAATAGTCTTGCCCAAGAAAGGAAAGTCTCTCCCTATCCAGAAAAGATTTTTTGCAATGTCAAAACAATCTTGAGTATCTGTACCATTTAATGTCATTCAAAATGTGTTCAGATCTTCAAAAAAGGTAGGTTACTAAGTTTAGGTAGCACCTGCCTATAGCATTAGTCATCGTGACTATTCTCATTAACATCCCTGACATCAGGACCTATTGGTCAGATTACTGTCCCAAATGCAACATTTTATGGTCTCAAAGACTGTTCTTGAGTCATACTGCTGTTCTTTCTGATGTCACCACAGCCCTGCCAGCACTGTTCTTTCTATACTATACTACTTTGTTCAAATTCCATGAAAAAGAAAAACAAACAAACAAACAAAAAACACTGGCTTTAGTTATCCACTCATTAGCGATAAAAAAATAATAAAATAGCAGCTAACATTATCAAGTGTTTGCCACATGCAAACTTCCTTATATACCTCATTTCATGTAGTCCGAACAACTCATTAGATAGGTGGTATTCTAATTTTTGCATTTTAAAAAACTGAAATACTGATCGCACACTCTTTGGTAAAATTTTTACCTCTCATTTTGATTCAGTAAAATGAGAATGAAAAGAAGAGAGAAAGTAAGAAAGAAATCCCTAGGCACAAATATGCTCTCTCTTGGAGTCCTTGTCTTACACCAGTTATTTTTTAGCTCAGAAAACAGAGGCTCAGGAAGTGGGACCTTGAATGAATTTCAAGATCAGTCTCGAACTTCCAGTCAAGATGGCAGCATTAGCAGACATGGCTCACCTCTTCACAAAACCACATCAAAATGACAACTAAAATAACAACCACCACCACTTAGAACCATCAGAAATCAAATTTAATGGAAGTCTGACAACTACGGAATTAAAGAAACCACATCCATCCAGACTGGTAGGAGAGGCACAGATGCAGAACGGGCTGGCCCTTCACCCATGTGTGGTGGATAAAAATTCAAAGGGATATCTTGAGAATGAGGAGTTCCAGCCCCACACCAGACCCCCTAGCCCACGGTTCCAGTGCCAGGAAGATAAGTCCCCACAACTACTGGCAGCAGGGATTGAGTGAGTGGAAGAAACTTCTGGAGACCCAAATAGTTCCTCTTAAAGAACCCACACATGGACTTACCTACTCAGGCTAACTCCCTCTGAGCTCCAGCACTGAGGTAGCAGCTTGAAAGTTACCAGTCATATATAGGAAGACCTGAAGTGTCTGGAGTCAAGATGAACAGAGGCCACTGTCCCTTTTTTAAACCCTTCTCCCAAAGAGCTGGCAAGCTGGGGCCATATCTGATACTCCATCAAACTGGCTTACACTGTTTGATCTGCCTTGGAGATCCCCAGATACTCTGCACCACCCAAATTATGGGCCTACCCAAACTGCTTTTCCATATGAAGGGCTGGTCTTGGCTATTCACAACTTCCTAAATCCTATCAAATAAGGAACAGCTGGCCTCAGTGAGTCTAAGCCTAGTGCTAGTAGCAGCCAGCATAGATTCACAGCTTGGATTCACCTGGGAATCTCCAAGCCAAGCACAAGTAGAAGGTATCTCAAATGGCTTTATAGCTCAGGCAGCATGGCCCTGATGAAACAGAGATGGGGCTGATCTTGGCCTGCACGACTTGAGAATGCCAGGGCCACAGCACCCAGTGGACAGCTACAGACCATGCTGGAGTACCACCACCCTGCCCCTGCACAGTTGATCCTCCACAGAGGACAGAGGTTGGTGGTCAGTGGTCACAGCCAGTCCTTGCAGCTGACTGGCCTATATTAATCCCTCCCATTGTTCTCCCAACACCAGCTAAGGCTCGACTACAAGAGGAGGGTGTACTCAGACCACACAAAGGGCACACCTTCAGTACCCAGCTTGGGTGATAAGGGAGGATGTGCCCTGGATCCTACAAGATACCTACTACATTAGGCCACACTATCAAGACATGAAGTCAAAGCAGCTCTACTTAATATATAGAAACAACCACACAAAGGCTGCCAAAATGAGGAGACAAAGAAACATGGCCCAAATGAAAGAACACATCGAAACTCCAGAAAAAGAACTAAATAAAAGGGAGACAAGCAATCTATAAGATGCAGAGTTCAAAACACTTGTTATAAGGATGCTCAAGGCACATAGTGAGAACCTCAACAGCATTAAAAAAAGATCCAGGCAGAAGTGAAGGATACACTAATTGAAATAAAGAACAATTTACAGGGAAACAACAATAGAGTAGATGAAGCCGAGATTCAAATCAATGATTTGGAACATAAGAAATCAATAAACAACCTATCAGAACAACAAGAAGAAAAAAAGAATCCCCCCCAAATGAGGGTAGTATAAACAGCTTCTGGGACGACTTTAAGCATTCCAACATTCACATAATAGAGGTGCCAGAAGAAGAGAAAAAGCAAGAAATTAGAAATCTATTTGAAAAAATAATGAAAGAAAATGTCCCTAATTTGGTGAAGGAAATAGACATGCAAGTGCAGGAAGCGCAGAGAGTCCCAAACAAGATGGATGCAAAGAAGCCCACTCCAAGACACATCATAATTAAAAATGCCAAAGGTTAAAGATAAAGAGAGAATCTTAAAAGGAGCAAGAGGAAAACAGTTACCTACAAGGAGTTCTCATAAGATTGTCAGTTGATTTCTCAAAAGTAACTTTGCAGGCTAGAAGGGATTGGCAAGAAATATTCAAAGTCATGAAAAGCAGGGACCTACGGCCAAGATTGCTCTACCCAGCAAAGTTATCATTTAGAATGGAAGGGTAGATAAAGAGATCCCCAGATAAGAAAAAAACTAAAGGAGTTTATCATCACCAAACCTTTATTATATGAAATATTAAAGGGACTTACTTAAGGAAATAAAGATCAAAACTATGAACAATAAAATGGCAAAAAATACAAATCTATCAACAACTGAATCTAAAAAACAAACTAAGCAAACAAGAAGAACAGAGACAGCATCATGGATATAGCAAGTGTTTCGATGGTTGCCAGATGGGAAGGGCGTGTTGGGGAATGGGTGAAGAGGTAAGGGGATGAAGAAATACAAATAGGTAGCTACAGAATAGCCATGGGGATGTAAAGTACAGTATAGCAAATGGAGGAGCCAAAGAACTTATACTCAAGAATCATGGACATGAACAATTATTGGGGGGTTGGGAGGGACTGGGGTTGATAGGTGAAGGGGGGCAAAGGGTAAAAAATCAGGATAACTGTAATCGCATAATCAATAAAATGTAATTTTAAAAAAGTAGTCTGTGGTGATAATTCATTACCACAGAATGTCCAAATGTTTAAGTAGAAGAGGACCCTGGTCCAATTCTCTCACTAAATAAGGGAAACAAAGTCTCAAGAGATACAGAGACTTTTTCAAATCTACATGTCCAGTTTGAAAGAAGCTAGGGTTAGTAGAGTCTAAATCTTAAAAGAGTCAGGAGAACTTTGGATTTTGGTGGTTAATCTTATTACAAATTAAGGGAAACCAGGATAAAAGGATGAAGAAGCAGGAAATAGCAGACATTAGAAACAAAATATGCATTTGTTGGACCCAGACAAGGGTTTTGCAGTGTTGCTAAATAGGATTTACAATGGGAATAACATGTGGATATTAGACTAGAATTACTGCATGAGTACCATGTGGATAGGTTAATTTTTTTAAATTGTAATGCAAAATACTCAGTGTTCATTTAGTGCCCTCTGCAGTTCTCTTCAGAATCAACTCACTGTGGAGTGGTTTCTATTTGGTGTGCCCTCCCATTTCATTTCCCAATAATCTACTTTCTTAAATTTCTCTACCATAACGAGAGACCTGGTATCTTCTTTTTATACTCTGGGAGAAAGCCTGTTCTGCAAGAGGATTACTGCCCCCCTTCATTCATTCATATATATATATATGTGAATGAATATATGTGTATATATACATATACATATACACACATATGTGTGTATATCCATTGATGAAAATTTAGAAAATACAGAAAATAAAGCAAAACTTCAAAGTCACCTTTAGCTCCACTATCTAGATATAAATCCTGGTAGTATTTTACTGTATTTCCATTCAGTCCTTTGGGAGATTTTTTTTTTTTGTAACACATACATATAAACACAGATACACAATTAAAAAAATAGGGACCAAACTACATATGTTGAATTATTACTTGTTTTCACTTAACAATGTATCACTACTACCTTCCTATGTCATAAAATAAATTTCTAAAATATTGTCTAAAGTACCAAAATTTATTTAAATCATTCACTAGTATTGGATATTTGTGTTGCTTCCAATTTTGCTCTAACATAAAAAAATTACACACTGAATGTCATCAGAACCAATCTTTGCACACATCAGTGTTGATTGTGTACTCAGGATAAATTCCTAGAAATAGATCAAAGGTAAGTATATGATTAAGTGCAAATACATGAGAATACAGTTAAGCATTTTGATATATGCTGTGCAATTGTACTCCAGAAAGATTGTGGAATTTTACAGTTCCATTAGCATTATAAAAAAGCAAAAGCAAAATGTGTATGTGTATTTGTGTTTGTGTTTGTGTGCCTATAATGTGTGTGTTCCTTCTAGTAGGGTAAAATACTACTTAGCTTAGGTAATTATATTGGAGAAACTCTAGCTGCTATAATAAGTAAAACATAAAATTGTAATAGCTTAACATGATAGAAATTTATTTTTTGCTCAACGAGAGATTCCTAGTTAAGGATGTCTTTCCTCAACAGAGTGATTTAGGGATTCAGATCCTTTCATCTTATTGCTAGGAATTTTCTTTTCTCTCTTTCTTTTCTTTTTCTTAAGATTTTATTGACTTATTTTCAGAGAGAGGGTAAGGGAGGGAGAAAGAAAGGGTGAGAAACATTGATGTGAGGGAGAAACATTGGCTGCCCACCGCAACCCAGGCATGTGCCCTAACCAGGAATTGAACCAGCTAACTTTTGCTTTGCAGGACAATGTCCAACCAACTGAGCCACACTGGTCAGGGCATGGTTAGGAATTTTCTCCTACCTCAACAATATTGTATCCACATGGTGGTTATACAGGGAAAAGAGAAAGCAGAATGGAGGCACAATTGCACATTCCATTGCTGGAGCTCAGTCCTCAGGTCAACCTAATTGCAAGGAAACGTGGGAAATGTAGTCAGGAAGAACTGTCACAGTGGCCTAAAATGATAAATCTCAGTAGAACAATACATCAGGTTTGAATAAAATAACCCAATGCTGCCTATATTGACAGAAGAGGCCAACTGTAGTCATTAGTGATTTCCACACACAAATTGAAGTTGACCTGTTTAATTTTAAGTAGGGCAATTAAAATTCTCTAAAAACTTCCCACCTACATGTATGCAAATATATAATAGTATTTTGTATCAATTTGTACATAAGAAGCCCTTTCTATTCAATATCATTCTGTCAATTTTTCAATATAGTACATTTACATATTAATGGAAAGATATTACATGTGTAGTTAAAATAATCATGCACAGAGCATAACTTTCCATCTGACAATATTTAATTTATTTATCTGATATAGTGTTTAGAATAATACCCAGGTAAATCTTCAGGTTTGTAGAGCAATGATGAAGGCTAGCCTTTGATTTCATAGATTTGTTTCCTTTGTCTTCTTTTGGAAGACAACCCATTGCTTCCCAGAGATATATTTAAAGTCAGTTTGTAGAAGTATGAATGGCTGTATATTTTTTCTCCTTTCATATTAAGTTAAGCAGTTTGTCAAGATGATTATTAAATAATCTCAGAATGTTACTTTAGGAGATTCAGTGATATTTTAACAGAACTTACAAAACCATACTTTCTCTCAATAAGTATTAGCTTCAGTATATTCTGGTTACATAAAAAGATTTATAAAGAATGGAGTACAATTTCAAGAGATAAAATATTGACCCTTTCTGTAACAACTCTCTTGCTTAGCTGATTATGTTATTTTGTATCCCCAGTGGAACTGTGGCAGACAGAGAAAAGCCAGATTAGCCTTCCTTCAAACCTTTAAGTGTGTCAAAGAGAAAGAGCTACATAAATGCAAGATATAATTTTGAGTTATATTGAGCCAAGTAGTAATTTATATGCATTAAAGCCCGTGCTGTTCATGGAATGCTTTGTTAGAATTTACCATTTTTTAAAAATAACAACAGTGTTTTATAGAAAGTAAAGTGTGAAATAGACAATGAAATAGGCATTAATATTTGCTTCATTGATAACAAAAGAGTCAGCAGGATACAAAATTAATATGCAGAAATCAGTTGTATTTTTGTATGCCAATAATGAATAAACACAAAAGGAAATTAAGAAAATAATCCCATTCACAATTGCTTCAAAAAGAATAAAATACATAGGAATAAATCTAACCAAGGATGTAAAAGACCTGTACTCAGAAAATTGTAAGATACTGAAGACAGAAATTGAGGAAGATACAAATAAGTGGAAGCACATACCATGTTAATCAATAGAAAGAATTAACATCATTAGTGTCCATGCCACCCAAAGCAGTCTATAGATTCAGTACAATTCCTATGAATATTCCAATGATGCATCTCAAAGAACTAGAACAAATATTTCAAAAATTTATATGGAACCACAAAATGCCCCACATAGCAACAGCAATCCTGAGAAAGAAGAACAAAGTTGGATGAATCATACTATGTAATATCAAACTGTACTACATGGCCATAGTAATCAAAACAGCATGGTATTGACATAAAAACAGACACACACAGAGATCAATGGAATAGAATAAAGAGCCTAGAAATAAACCTACACCGTTACGGTCAATTAATATTTGACAGAAGAAGCAAGCACATACAATGGACTCAAAATAGTTTATTTAATAAGTGGTGGGAAAATTGGAGAGATATGTACAGAAAAATGAAACTAGACCACCTTCTTATACCACACACAAGAATAAATTTAAAATAGATTAAAGACTTAAATATTAGATATGAAACCATAAAAATCATAGAAGAAAACACAGGCAGTGAAATCTCTGTTATTGCTCATAGCATTATTTTATCAGATATATCTCCCCAGGCAAGGTAAGCAAAAGAAAAAAAATAAACAAATGGGACTCATCAAACTAAAAAGATTTTGCAGAGCAAAATAAACCATCAACAAAATAAAAAGATAACCCATGGAATGGGAGAACATTTTTACCCATACATCTGATAAGGGGTTACTATCCAAAATTTATAAAGAATCTACAAAACTCAACACCAACAAAACAAAAAATCCAATTAAAAAATAGACAGAGGATTTGAATAGACACTTCTCCAAAGAGGATATATAGATAACTTCCCTATATATATAGGGAAGATATATAGGAGAACTTCCCTAATCTGGCAAAAGAAATAGACTTCCAGGAAGTCCAGGAAGCTCAGAGAGTCCCAAAGAAGTTGAACCCAAGGAGGAACACACCAAGGCACATCATAATTAAATTACCCAAGATTAAAGACAAGGAGAGAATCTTAAAAGCAGCAGGAGAAAAGAAGAGTTACCTACAAAGGAGTTCCCATAAGACTATCAGCTGATTTCTCAAAAGAAACTTTGCAGGCAAGAAAGGGCTCGAAATTAGTATTCCAAGTCATGAAAGGCAAGGACCTACATCCAAGATAACTCTATGCAGCAAAGCTAGCATTTAGAATGTAAGGACAGATAAAGTGTTTCCCAGGTAAGGTCAAGTTAAAGGAGTTCATCATCACCAAGCCCTTACTATATGAAATGCTAAAGGGACTTATCTAAGAAAAAGAAGATAAAAACTATGAACAGTAAAATGACAACAAATCACAACTATTGACAACTCAACCTAAAACACCGGGGGAAAAAAAACATCCTAAGCCAACAACTAGAATAGAAACAGAATCACAGAAATGGAGATCACATGTAGTAGTATTAGTGGGGAGGCAGAGGGGGGATAATGGGGAAAAGATACAGGGATAAGAAGCATAATTGGTAGGCAAGAAATAGACAGGGTGAGGTTAAGAATAGTATGGTAAGTGGAGAAGCTAAAGAACTTATATGTACAACCCATGGACATGAACTAAGGGTTCGGGTGAATTCTGGTGGGAGGGGGGTGCAGGGAAGAGGGGGATAGAAGGGAGAAAAAAATGGGACAACTGTAATAGCATAATCAATAAAATATACTAAAATATAATTCCTGAGATTAGTTTTATGATTCGTGTAGAATATTTCATGCCTTGTGACAAATACCCTGCAGCAGCTTGGCTTGGCATTCATGGCTTGCTCTTATAACTTCAACCTTCTCTATTGGTTCAGTCTCCTTTGTTTTCTTACAAGCTATAATTCTGAATCCCTCTCACTTTAATTGCCTAGACCAGAGCTAGAGTACAGCACCCCCAAAACTATCTGTTGATATTATCTTCAAGGCACAAATTGAGTCTCATATCCTCAGCCTGACCGCATGATTTCATGATCATCTTTTGCCAACTTTTACGTTCATTTCTTCTTTTATTGAACAAGTATTTGTTGAATGCCTGCTGTGGGACAGACACTATTTTTAGTCTTAGACATATAGCCAAGAACAAAACAAATCCCTGTTCTCAAGGAGCCTGTATTTGAGCATGATGACACAGATAGTAAACAAATACTATATATAATCTCAGGTGGTTATAAATGCCAATGAAGGAATGTGAAGCAGGGAAAGGGGGACCAGACAGGATACCATCATGGGCACAGAATGCTTACACAGATGATCAGAGGAGGCCATGCTACAAGGAGACATTAGAGCAGTGTTCAAAGGAGTGTAGGAGATGTAGGAAATTCAAGATAAAGTGTTCTGGTGGAAGGCTTGCCAAGACCTGTATTAAGTATCTATTGCTGCAAAAACAAGTTATCCCAAAAGGAAATGGTTTAAAATTACAATCAATATTTATTATCTCACAGTTTTTATGGGCCAAGAATTTGAAAGTGACTTAACTGGGTGGTTTTTGCTTAAAGTTTCTTAAGAGATTGCAGTTAAGATGTCAGTTAAGATGCCAGATAGGGCTCTGAAGGCTTGGCATGGGCTGGAGGATCCAATTCTAAAAAGGTTCACTAACATGATGCTGGTTTTGTGCATGAGGCCTCAGTAGCTCTCCACATGGATCTCTCCAAGGGCTGCCTGAGTGTCCTCATGACCCAAGACACAGTAGCTGGCTGGCTTCCCCCAGAGCAAATAGTCTAACATGGGGCAAGGTAGAAGCCACATGTCTTACGTGTCTTAACTCAGAAGTCACACACCATTATCTCTGCAGGGTAACCTCACAGGGTGATTTGATCATAAATTCCTAACTGGGCAGGTCATGCTGGGTAGTCAGTCACACACCAGGCATATGACTTTTTAATGAAAGATTTATCTTCGCCTTAAGCAAGCCCTTCCTATTGTTTCTGTGCATATAAGTTAACATACCTTTGAAATAAGCACCCTCAAGAGAGCACATAATCATCACTATCTTGTAATCCAACGCTTGCCTTGCTTTCTCCCACCTGCATGTAAACTTCCTTAAATTCTTTCCTTAATTTCAATGCATAGAAGATACAATACTGTTATTCTGTGGAGTATTTGAGATTATGTTCCCCAGTATGCCTTCAGTTTGGCTCAAATAAACTCATAAAAAATCTGTTCATATTTGGATCTTTCTTAAGTCAACACAAAGATCAACCCTATTCAGTGTAGGAGTGGACTATATAAGGACAAATACCATGAGTTGGGCTCATTAGGGATCCTCCTGGAGGCTAACCACCACAAGGCTCTGATAAGGAGAAAGGTTGGTAAATTCAAGGAACATGAAGAAGCAGAGTGGGATTACAGTAGAATTATGAGGAGCATAGGAAGAGACAAGGTCTGAGGGGGAACAGGAAGTCAAGTCATGTTGGACTTGCTAGGCCAAAGTAGGGACTTCCAATTGTCACTAAGTGAAAGGAAAAGCTATCAGAAAGTGGCAGGGTAATTTATTGAATCACTAAATTTTGTTCATTCTTCCAACATTTTCCCTTACCTCCTCATCCATTCTCTGACTCTGGGCTTAGGTTGGGCAGAAAGCATAAACAGCCTAAGGTTAAGGAATCCTGCTGGGTTGGTAGAAACCTAATCTGTAGGGCTGAAGAACTTTCAAGGGGTTTCTACCAGGTTTCCTTGAGGAGAAGAGGAGGAAATACTGCTCTAAGAAGCTCCAGGTTGGGAGAAAATGTTCTCTGGACACTGAAAGCCATTTATAACCCTGGGCCCTGGCTTTGCTCTCTTGTGAACTGGAATAAGATGGGAATAGCTTTATAGGCACCTGGGAGGGGAGAATTGAAGCAGACACCAGTACAGTTTGTGAGGTGAATGAATCAACAATAACTAGTGTGGTACTCTGTCAGCCCCAGGACATTTGCATATGTCTTTTTAGGAGCTAGGTCCCGGAAGTCATTGAAGTTGAATTTCTCACCAGTCTGGTAAGACATAGGCTCATAGTAATTAGCAAGATGAATGAAAAGAATGTAATAATAGTCTGTGCCCACTTTGGCAGCACATATGTTAAAAAAAAAAATTGGAACAGAGAAGATTAGAATGGCCCTGAGCAAGGATGATATGCAAAGTCATAAGGTATCCCATCAAAAAAAGGAAATATAGTATTCTTAGTCACCTCATTTTGCATGCTGATATTAATTCATAACATATAGCTAATGTGTTGTATCTAATTTCATCACTGTTAATGTTTGCTGATTAGGGCTAAGATAAAGTTCTTAGTTTACATATCACATTGGCACAGACATTTTAAATCCAGATAGATTCCCACAGAGTAGTTCACCTCTTTGTCTGCATTGTCATAATAAGATGCCTAGTCTGCCACTTTTTGTAGCATCTGAGTCTCTTTAATTTTGGCTTCCAGCTGCAATTACTGGAGATGTTACCAGCCTGAAGGGGTCCATTTGCCTGTGTGCATCAAAGCCTTATATGACACAAAGAGGAGTTTGGGGCCAAGAAAGTAAGGATTTATTAAGGAGATGGCACCATGCCTGGAGTCACAAGTAGCTCATTCTCAAAGACCTGGCTCCCTGATGGCCTCCAGGGGATGGGTTATATAGGGAAAAAATCATTAATCAAAATGGAACTACCTTTTGACCTGGCAATTCCACTGCTGGGATTATACCCTAAGAACACTGAAACAGCAATTCAAAAGAGCCTATGCACCCCAATGTTCATAGCAGCACAATTTATAATAGCCAAGTGCTGGAAGCAACCTAAGCACCCATCAGTGAATGAAAGGATCAAAAAACTATGATACATTTACATGATGGAATACTACACAGCAGAGAAAAAGAAGGAGCTCCTATCCTTTGCAAAAGCATGAATGGACCTGAAGAGCATTTTGCTAAGTGAAATAAGCCAGGCAGTGAAAGACAAATACCATGTGATCTCACCTATAAGTGGAACCTAATCAACAAAACAAACAAGCAAGAAAAATGTAACCAGAGACGGTGAAATTAAGAACAAACTGGCAGTAACCAGAGGGGAGGTGGGAGGGGATAATGAGGGGAGAAGGGAGAAGGGTTTTCAGGAACATGTATAAAGGACACATGCACAAAACCAAAACGGGGTAGGAGCGAGGGTGGGGAGTGGGAATGGCTAGGGTGGGTGGAGTGGAGGCGGGGAAATGGAGACAACTGTACTTGAACAACAATAAAAAAAAATCATTAATCATGGTGACTAAGGAGTTAGAGTCCTGGCCTCTACTGATTGGTTGGTGCTAGACTAGGGGATAATTGATCATCACATCTGATCAGCCATAGAGTTGTTCTGTCCAACTTCATCAGTATTTGTTTTGTGGGATTATTCAGCTTTCCTGGGTCTTGAACTAAAACACAACTGAGGCCAAAATATTGTCTTTAGTTTTATTGAAAACTGTTTCTATAGTCAGTAGACCTAGGACCTTCTTCCTAAGACTACTGTATGCCGACCAGAACTCATTGTCCTGAGGGCTTAATGATTAAGCAAGGATGAGGGAGGTGGGTGAGTCAGGGCACTGGGTGAGGCCAGTTTGAATCAAAGGAAAAAAGTCAAAAGGAAGGGCAAGTTAAAGAAGTAAGGTTTCTGTGCTCTTACATAGACATCTACCTAAAAATGACAACTTAAAACAAAATGCATAACTCTGGCTTACAGAAAGCCATCTTTGCCAAGATGTCTTGTTTGATGGCCAGACCCACTTTAGAGGAGCATTCTTGGGTCCAGGGATGGAGCATTGGTTGCTGTACTCTGCTGCAGTTATATCATCATCGTCTCTGGCTGGCCAGTGATAGCAGAGGCTCAGATCACACTGGTGAAGACAGCTGAGAGGTGGTGGCTGCTTTTATGGGTCATTGCATGTTCTAGGAAATATTTTCCATGTTTGTACTGGTGAAGGTTATTGAAGTTGAACTGTCTGGATTCACTAGTGTTGATGACTGACTTACATTTGGGAAGAGGAGCTTGATGGCTGTTAAGTCCCATAAGACCTTTCAGAGATGTTGATGGAAGAGTGACGGAAACAGGTGGCTGTATTGTCTTATATGACATAAGAACCTGTGTGTTCTTTGTTGTAGATTGTATTCCCAGAGAAAACAGTGGGAAACTGAGATTTCCATGTAGGAAGTTTATGGTGGGAGGGGCTGCTCTTAGTATAATATCAATGGGTGAGTGCGGGAAACAGGGATAAGCAGAGAGAAAAATAAAGTACTATCCAGTCACAACAAAGACCTCAACTGTTCCCCTAAGGAGCACTGGACCTATAGATTATCCTGATTGAGACAAGGGTACCTTCATTCCCATCATCGTCCCACCCCATTTTTAGTTGAGGGCTGCTTGCAGGGCTGTGACCTTGGATGAGGCAGCTCTCTGCTGATTCAACTAAGAGCCATCACTACTGCGAGTAGCTAGAGAAATGATTGCTATGTCCTTGAGAATATAGTGTTGGGGGGAAGGAGAGATGGATCTTGCAGCACATAACCACATCCACCACAGTCTTTTTCATGTTGGAAAAAACAAACAGGAGGTGTTTATTTTAAGTTTACAAAATTAGGCAACCAAAAGACAAAGGAGACCTCTAGACAGTTGATGAACTGACCACATGTATAACCTAATGTCATTCATGATTCAACAATGATTGTGTTGCCCGGTAAGCATGCCGCCACCTCAGAAGCAGACATATTGCTCCTACTCTTGTGACTCCAATATAATTGCAATTTAGGTTTTCTCTGCGTGTGTGTCTCACTCTACTAGGCCTCCCTTTCAATTGTTTACTCTTTTCACTTGTTCTAACTGCTCTTCTTTCTGTACTCACATATTCCTAAGAGAGAATCTATTTGGGTCTTTGAGTTGTGCTACAAAATAGATTGTCCCAGTTGGATTGATTTAGGGGCACAGCTGCCTCAACCTATAAACTGGTTGCTTTTGGCCAATGAAACAATGTTTAATATCAGTAAAGATACATGAAATACTAGTACCAAAGAGGTTTTTGTTGGTCTTTTCTTTTCTTAGTGGGGGAGCGGGGGCGCTAGACCTTTATATTTTTATGTTTCTTGTTTTGGACAATTTCAAACATCTGTGAAAGTAGAATACAATGAACTTCCAGGAACCTATTATCCGGATCCAGCAATGATAAATTTATGGCTTATCCTGTTTCATCTAATCATTATCTCTTCCTCACCCTGATTATTATGAAGTGAATACCAGACCATTCATCTGTAAATACTTGTGTACATACCTCTAAAATAGAAGGTATATCCTGTCAAAAACATAACCACTCTGGTAGATCATATATAATCAACCCCACATTTTTACCATGCCTTCCATTGAGAGCTAGAGCCTAACTCCCTTCACCTTGAATCTCAGCCAATAGAATGTGGCAGAAGTATCATTCTGGCATTTCCAAAGTTATGTCTTAAGAAGCCTTGAGCTGAATGCAAATGCCGGAATTGGGAAGATGGCGGCAACATAGGTGGGAGCGGAGTCCACTTCCCCTCAACGCCAGGGAAATACCTAGCTGATCTGAGGAGCAGAGCAAACAGCCAACAGTATTCCAGCATATACGAAGATCAGAGACCAAAGATAGAGGACACTGAAAGATCTGACGGTAAGAAGAGTGCTGAAGGACAATAAGGTCCACGGGACCCAGGACCGCGCGGTACAAGGGCGGCAGAAGCGCCAGCCCTGGCGCAGGGGCTGCGGCAGGAGTCCTGGGAGAGGGCCAGGCTGCGCTGTGAGCAGCCAGGTGCTTGATTAGACCAGGGGGGCTTGAAAAGGAGGAATTTCTCAAAAAGAAAAAGAAAATAGAGACACTCAGGGGCTAATTAGAGAACTCTCGGTAGTAGCCGAGGCCCCTGGCGCCCCTCCCCCTCCACCCCTGGACTGCTACGCTCACCTGAGGTCCGGTCGCGCGCGCGAGCAGATTAGCGAACGGGACCCACACTTGAAACCCAGGAGGGGCGCCCACACCTGAAACCTCCGAGATAATTTGGACCAGAGTCTAGCTGCTCCACCCACAGGCCCAAAACCTCGGAACCGAGTGCCGCGTGATTCAGTCCCAGGGCGGCCCCGCCCGAGAGACTCAAGCCCAGGGCGGCTGGATTGGGCCCCCAAGCACAGAGCCTGTGGCTCAGCGGGCTGCGCGCGCTCACCAAGCACAGGGCCGGCTGGGTGCCTGTTTTCTAAATACAAAGCTGCTGGCGAGTGTCCTAACCCCAAGGCGGCTGAATCCGCCACCTGCGCGCCAGCGTTCCAAGCCCTGGCGGCTCTATTGGTCCGCCGGCTGCGCGCTCAGGGCACAAAATAACGTCACAGACCCAAAGCGGCTGGATTCCCCTGCTGCGCGCACACGCGTCACAAGCCAAAGCAGCTGGATTGGCTGATCAACGGACTGATTGACTGCCAGGGACCACACTTACAAAACAGCGAAGAGTGTGACCCAGGAAGAGAGAAAAGTGAAACCAATCCTTCCAAACACCCCCTCCCGTTGCACAGACAGGACACCAGCAGAAATAACCTGACCGGTTTAAAGCCAACAGAAGGTTTTTTTTTGGGGTTTTTTTTGTTTTTTTTTTTATCCTTTTTCTTTTTTTTTCCTTTCCCCCTGAATTCCTTCTTCCTCTCTCTTTTTTCTTTTTTTTCATTCCTTCCTCCTCCCATCCTTTACCATTTTTATGTCTTCTTCCTGCCTTCTTTTATCTATTTCTATGTTTTAATTTTTGCTAAAATTCCTTCTTATCTTGCCTCTGATCTTTCTTTAATCCTTCTTCCCTCCTTCCTTCCTTTCCTCCTTTCCTATTTCCTTTTTCCCTCCTTCCCATCTTTCTTTTGGTTTGTTTTGTGTGTGTGTGTGTGTGTGTGTGTGTGTGTGTGTGTGTGTTTTCTTTTCTTTCGCCCCCCCCTTTCTCTTTTTCCCACAGGTGAGACAACAAAACCTGGAGTGCTGAAAAGACTAGAGTTAGACCGTGTTAAACACATAAACGTCAGCTCAAGACCAGTGAGCACAGGAGAGTAAGGAGACAGCACCACCGAATCCCATTGGCATTCTACCATAGAAGTTCATATCATAAATCCAGGGAGTCAGAACAAAGCAATTTAAGACACAGAGGCCAACAAGAAGAACCTCACAAACAATGGGAAGACAAAGAAACAATTCCCAAATGAAAGGAAAGGAGGAAGTCTCAGAAAGAATACTAACCGAAAAAGAGGCAAGTCAACTATCAGATACTGAGTTCAAAGCAATGGTCATCAGGAAACTCACTGAGCTCTCTGAGCTCAAAGAGAACTACCAGAAACTACAAGGAAACTACAATGAACTCACTGCAAACTATATCAACATGAAAAAGGAAATAGAAAATATCAACAAGAGCCAAGCGGAAATGAAGAATACAATTTCTGAATTGAAGAACACAGTAGAAGGAATGAAAAGCAGACTTGATGAAGCAGAGGATCGGATCAGCGAGCTGGAGGATAAAGTAGAAAAAAACACCCAGAAGGAGCAAGAAAAGGAAAAGAGGCTGAGAAAGAATGAAGAGGCAATAAGGGAAATGCAGGACAACATGAAACGTAACAATATCCGTATAATAGGAATACCAGAAGGAGAAGAAGAAGAGCAAGGGATAGAAAACCTGTTTGAAAAAGTAATGATGGAAAATTTCCCTAATCTGAGGAGAGAAAAAGTCACCCAAATCCAGGAAACACAGAGAGTCCCAAGCAAGAGGAACCCAAAGAGACCCACTGCAAGACACATCATAATTAAAATGGCAAATTTCCAAGACAAAGAGAGGATCTTAAAGGCAGCAAGGGAGAAAAAGGAAGTAACATACAAGGGAGCCCCGATAAGGTTAGCAACTGACTTCTCAATGGAAACGCTCCAAGCCAGAAGAGAATGGCAAAAAATATTCCAAGTAATGAGAACCAGAGGCCTCCAACCAAGACTACTTTACCCAGCAAGGCTCTCAATCAAGATAGAAGACCAAATAAAGAGCTTCCCAGACAAAAGAAGTCTAAAAGAATACAGCTCCACCAAACCAGCTCTGCAAGAGATGCTAAAGGGACTGCTTTAAGGAAAGGAAGGAAAAGAGAAAGACAGAGGAACACAGGTAGGAAATAATGGCAATGAATAACTACCTATCGATAATAACCTTAAATGTAAATGGATTAAATGCTCCAATCAAAAGACATAGAACAGCTGAATGGATAAGAAAACATGACCCACACATATGCTGCCTACAAGAAACCCATCTCAGGACAAAAGACTTACACAGACTGAAAGTGAAGGGCTGGAAACAAATTTTCCAAGCAAACGGACAGGAAAAAAAAGCAGGGGTAGCAATACTCATATCAGAGAAAATAGACTTCCAAAGAAGGGCCATAAAGAGAGACCCAGAAGGTCACTTCATAATACTCAAAGGAAGAATCCACCAAGAAGACATAAACATTGTAAATATATATGCACCCAACATAGGAGCACCCAAATACATAAAGAAAATCTTGGAGGATTTCAAGAAAGATATTGACAGCAACACAATTATAGTAGGGGATTTTAACACCCCACTATCAAAAATGGACAGGTCTTCCAAACAAAAGATCAACAAAGATATTGTGTCACTTAACAATACCCTAGAGGAAATGGACTTAACTGATATATACAGAGCTTTTCATCCCAAAGAAGCAAAATACACGTTCTTTTCAAGTGTCCATGGAACTTTTTCAAAGATAGACCACATGATAGGACACAAAGCAAGCCTCAACAAATTCAAGAAAATTGAAATCATATCAAGCATCTTCTCTGACCACAAGGGTCTGAAACTAGAAACCAACGCCAAGGGTAAAAACCCAAAACACTCAAAAGCATGGAGACTGAATAGCATGCTATTAAACAATGAATGGGTCAAGAACGAGATTAGGGAAGAAATCAAAAACTTCCTGGAAACAAATGAAAACGAACTCACAACAACCCAAAACCTATGGGACACAGCAAAGGCAGTCCTGAGAGGGAAGTTCATAGCAATACAGGCCTACCTTAAGAAGTTAGAAACAGTTCAAACAAACAACCTAACCCTACGCCTACAAGAACTGGAGGAACAACAACAAAGACAGCCCAGAGCAAGCAGAAGGAAGGAAATAACCAAGATCAGAGCAGAACTAGATGACATAGAGACTAAAAGCACAATTGTAAGGATCAATGAATCCAGGAGCTGGTTCTTTGAAAAGATAAACAAAATTGACAAGCCTTTAAGTAGGCTCATCAAAAAGAAAAGAGAGAGGATCCAAATAAACAGAATTAGAAATGAAAGTGGAGAGATTACAACTGATACCACAGAAATACAAAGGATTGTAAGAAATTACTATGAAGACCTGTATGCTAAGAAATTTGAAAACCTAGATGAAATGGACACATTTCTAGAAAAATATAATCTTCCAAAACTGAATGAAGAAGAAGCAGAAAACCTGAACAGACCAATATCAGCAAAGGAAATTGAAGCAGTCATCAAGAAACTCCCATCACACAAAAGCCCTGGACCAGATGGTTTCACAGGAGATTTCTACAAAGCATTTAAGGAAGAACTAACCCCTATCCTTCACAGACTATTCGAAAAAATCCAAACTGATGGAAGACTCCCAAACTCTTTTTATGAAGCCAACATCATCCTAATCCCAAAACCAGATAAAGACACAACGAAGAAAGAAAACTTCAGGCCAATATCGCTGATGAACATAGACGCTAAAATTCTCAACAAAATATTAGCAAACCGCATCCAGCAATATATTAAAAAGATCATACACCATGACCAAGTGGGATTCATCCCAGGGATGCAAGGATGGTACAATATTCGCAAATCAATAAACATAATACATCACATCAACAACAGCAAAGACAAAAATCACATGATCATATCAATAGATGCGGAAAAAGCATTTGATAAGATACAGCACCCATTTCTGATAAAAACACTCAGCAAAGTGGGAATAAAGGGAGCAGTCCTCAACATAATTAAGGCCATATATGAGAGACCTACAGCCAACATCACACTCAATGGACAAAAACTTAGAGCTTTCCCACTAAGATCAGGAACTAGACAAGGATGCCCTCTCTCACCACTCCTATTCAACATAGTATTGGAAGTCCTAGCCACAGCAATCAGACAAGAAAAAGCAATAAAAGGCATCCAAATTGGAAAGGAGGAAATGAAACTGTCACTGTTTGCAGACGACATGATAGTGTACATGGAAAACCCTATAGACTCCACTCAAAAACTACTCGACCTAATAAATGAATTTGGCAAAACAGCTGGATACAGAATCAATACCCAGAAATCAAAGGCATTCCTGTACACCAGCAACGAAACTGCAGAAACAGAAATCAGGAAAAAAATCCCATTCGATATAGCAACAAGAAAAATAAAGTACCTAGGAATAAACCTAACCAAGGAGGTAAAAGACCTGTACTCAGAAAACTACTCATGTCCATGGGTCATACTTATAAGTTCTTTGGCTTCTACATTTCCTACACTATTCTTACCCGCCCCCTGTCTATTTTCCACCTATCATTTATGCTATTTATTCTCTGTACCTTTCCCCCCTCCCTCCCCCTCCTAATCCCCTATTGATAACCCTCCATGTGATCTCCATTTCTGTGGTTCTGTTCCTGTTCTAGTTGTTTGTTTAGTTTCTTTTGTTTTGGTTTTAGGTGTGGTTGTTAATAACTATGAGTTTGCTGTCATTTTTAGTGTTCATAGTTTTGATCTTCTTTTTCTTAGATAAGTCCCTTTAACATTTCATATAATAATGGCTTGGTGATGATGAACTCCTTTAACTTGACCTTATCTGAGAAGCACTTTATCTGCCCTTTCATTCTAAATGATAGCTTTGCTGGATACAGTAATCTTGGATGTAGGCCCTTGCCTTTCATGACTTGACATACTTCTTGCCAGTCCCTTCTTGCCTGTAAGGTCTCTTTGGAGAAATCAGCTGTCAGTCTTATGGGAACCCCTTTGTAGGTAACTGTGTCCTTTTCTCTTGCTGCTTCTAAGATTCTCTCCTTCTGTTTCATCTTGGCTAATGTAATGATGATGTGCCTTGGTGTGTTCCTCCTTGAGTCCAGCTTCTTTGGGACTCTCTGAGCTTCCTGGACTTCCTGGAAGTCTATTTCCTTTGCCAGATGAGGGAAGTTCTCCTTCATTATTTGTTCAAATAAGTTTTCAAGTTTTTGTTCTTCCTCTTCTCCTTCTGGCACCCCTATAATTCGGATGTTGGAACGTTTCAAGATGTCCTGGAGGTTCCTAAGCCTCTCCTCATTTTTCCAAATTCTTGTTTCTGCATTCTTTTCTGGTTGGATGTTTCTTTCTTCCTTCGGGTCCACACCATTGATTTGAGTCCCAGTTTCCTTCACATCACTATTGGTTCCCTGTACATTTTCCTTTGTTTCTCTTAGCACAGGCTTCATTTTTTCATCTACTTTTCAAACAAATTCAACCAATTCTGTGAGCATCTTAATAACCAGTGTTTTGAACTGTGCATCCGATAGGGTGGCTATCTCTTCCTCGCTTAGTTGTATTTTTTCTGGAGCTTTGAAGTGTTCTGTCATTTGGGCCATTTTTTTTTTTGTCTTGGCTCGTCTTTTACTTAAAGGGGGGGTGCCATAGGTGTTCACCAGGGTGGGGTAATGCTGGTCTCTGTGCTGTGATGCTGTACGTGGGGGAGGGGCCAAGAGGGAGCAATGGCGCCCTCTCCCCTCTCCACCAAATTTCAGTCTTTCAGTCCACTACCCACAATCAAATTGGGCCCCTCTGGTGCTGGTTCCCAGGTGGGTGGGCTTGTGCACACTCTAGGCCCCTGTCAATCTCTCCAACAACCTCTCCTGTGAGGTTGGGAGTCTCTCCCGCTGCCGCCCCAACCCCCACGGGCTCTTTCAATCAGAGGTCTGAGGCTTTATTTCCCCACGCTGGAGCCCTGGGTGACGCAGGGTCTGGTTTATCTGTGCGCGAGTGTGGGGCCGCGGGGTGCTACATGCCACTCTGCCTGCCCTGTTCTCCGTGACTCTGAGTCCAGCCCTCTCGGTTTCTCTGTGCGCTAATGCGTGTGCCGCAGGGTGTGCTGGTGGTCAGACTGCCTGCCACGTTCGTCCCACACTCCGCCAATCTTGGTCCTGCCACAGCCACGGGAGTCCTCTCTGCCCGGTGCCTGTCTCTGCCCCTCCTACTGGTCTGGATGTATGTTTCTTTTTTATCTACTTGGTGTCGGACTTCCTTGCCGTTTGATTTTCTATCAGTTCTGGTTGTGCGAGGAGGCGCAATGTGTCTACCTACACCGCCATCTTGGTTCTCCTCTATGAATAGATCTTTCAGACAGAAAATCAGCAAGGACACAGTGGACATAAATGACACACTAGATCAAATGGATTTAATTGATATATTCAGAGCATTTCAGAATAATATACATAATTTTCAAGTGCACATGGAAAGTTTTCTAGGATAAACCACATTTTATGGCACAAAACAAGTCTCAATAAATTTAAGAAGATTGAAATTATATCAAGCATCTTCTCTGACCACCATGCTGTGAAATTAGAAGTCAATCACAAGAACAACACTGAAAAACACACAAAGACATGGAAGCTAAATAGCATGCTATTAAACAATGAGTGGGTCAACAATGAGATCAAGGAAGAAATCAAAAGATGCCTTGAAAAAAACAAAAATTAGGATGCAACAATCCAAAATCTGTAGGACACTGGAAAAGCAATCCTAAGAGGGAAATTCATAGCATTACAGGACTATCTCAAAAAACAAGAAAAAGCTCAAATAAAGAATCTAACTTTCGATTTAAAGGACCTTGAAAAAGAATAAACAAAACACAAAGTGACTAGAAGGAAGTAAATAGTAAAGATCAGAGCAGAAATAAAAGAAATAGAGTCTAAAATGATGATACAAATTGTCAATGACTCCAAGAGCTGGTTCTTTGAAAAGATAAACAAGATTGACAAACCTTTAACCAGACTCCTCAAGAAAAAATTGGAAAGGATCCAAATAAATAAAATCAGAACGGAAAAAGGGGAAATAACAACTGACACCAAAGAAATACATAGGATTGTAAGAAAATATTATGAACAACTATATGCCAACGAACTGGTCAACCTGGACAAAATGAGTAAATTTCTAAAAACATACAACCTTCCAAAACTAAATCAGGAAGAATCAGAAACTCTGAATAGACAGATTACACCTAGTGATACTGAAGCAGTAATCAAAAACTCCCAATAAACAAAAGCCCTGGACCGATGGCTTCACAGGTGAATTTTACAAAACATTCCACAAAGAATTAACACATTTCCTTCTCAAACTATTTCATAAAACTCAAGAGGAGGGAAGGTTCCCAAACTCATTTTATAATGATAGCATTATCCTCATTCCAAAACCAGATAAAGACACTACAAAAAAAGAAAATTATAGGCCAATATCCCTGATGAACTAAGACACTAAAATCCTCAATAAAATATTAGCAAACCTAGTACAGCAATGCATCAAAACAATCATACACCATGATCAAGTGGGATTTATTCTGGGAATGTAAGGTCCTTACAACACTGGCAAATTAATAAGTGTGAATTACCACATAAACAAAGTGAAGGATAAAAATGACATGAGCATATCAATAGATGCAAAAAAATCATTTGATAATATCCATTACCCATTTATGATAAAAACTCTCAGCAAAGTGGGAATAGAGAGAACATACCTTAACATAATAAACGCCACATATGACAAACTCACTGTCAGCATCATCCTCAATGGGCAAACACTACAATTGTTTCCCTTAAGATTGGGAACAAGACAGGGATGTCCTCTTTCACCTCTTATTCAACATAGTCCTGGAAGTCCTAGCTGCAGCAATCAGACAAGAAGAAATAAAAGGCATCCAAATTGCAAAGGAAGAAGTAAAACTATCATTAGTTGAAGATGACATAATGCTGTATAGAAAGAATGCCAATGACTCCACCTAGAGACCACTGAAACTGATAAATGGATTCAGCAAAGTAGCAGAATACAAAATTAATATCCAAAAATCAGTTTCATTTTAATCACCAGTAATAAACTACCAGAAAGGGAAACTGAGAAAACCACCTAATTTACAATTGAATAATAAAAAAAAAGAATACCTAAGAATATAATTAACCAAGGATGTAAAATACTAGTACTGGGAAAATTATGAGACACTGAAGAGAGAAGTTGATGAAAATACAAATAAGTGGAAGTATATACCATGTTTATGGATAAGAAGAATTAACATCATCGAAATGTGCATGCTACCCAAAGCCATCTATAGATTCAATACAATTCCCATCAAGATTCCACAGAATCTAAAGTTCTAGTTCTTTATTTCACAGAACTAAAGAAATATCTCAAAAGTTTACATGGAAACACAAAAAGCTCCACATGGCAACAGCAATCCTGAGCAAGAAGAACATACTTGGAGGAATCATGCTACCTCGTGTCAAACTATACTATAAGTCCATAGTAATCAAAACAACATGATACTGGCATAAAAACAGATACATAGATCAATGGAACAGAATAGAGAGCTCAGAAATAAACCTACACTTTTATGTTCAACTAATATTCAATAGAGGAAGCAAGCACATACAATGGGCTAAAGATAGTTTATTCAATAAATGGTATTGGGAAAATTGGACAGATACATGCAGAAAAATGAAACTAGACCACCTTTTATATCACACACAAGAATAAATTCAAAGTGGACTAAAGACTTAAATGTTAGACCTGAAACCTTAAAAATCGTAGAAAAAACATAGGCAGCAAAAATATTGCTCATAGCAATGTTTTATTGGATATATCTCCTCAGGCAAGGGAAACAAAATAAAATAAAAAAACAAATAGGACTACATCAAACCAAAATATTTTTGCACAGTGAAGGAAGCCTTCATCAAAATAGAAAGACAACCCATGGAATAGGAGAACATGTTTGCCGATACATTTGATATGGGCTTCATATCCAAAATTTATAAAGAACTTATAAAACTTAACACCAAAAAGAAAAAAATCCCAAAGCACCCAATTTAAAAATTCAGGGCAAAGGATGTTTCCAAACTTCTCCAAAGAGATCATAGGTGGTCAACGGACATATGAAAAGATATTCAACATCACTAATCATCAGAGAAATGCAAATTAAAACCAAAATGAGATATAATCTCACACTAGTCAGGATGGCAATCATCAATAAATCACAAACAAGTGCTGGTGAGATGTGGAGAAAGGGGAAACCTTCTGCACTGTTGGTGGGAATACAGATTGGTGTAGCCACTGTGGAAAGCAATATGGAGTAACTCAAAAAATTAAAAATGGATCTGGATTTTGACCCAGTGACCTCAGTTCTGGGAATATATCTGAAGGAACCCAAAGCACTAATTCAAAAGAACATAAGCACGCCTATGTTCATTGCAGTGTTATTTGCAACAGCCAAGATATGGAAACATCCCAAGAGTCCATCAGTAGATGAGTGGATAAAACAACTATGGGACATTCACACAATGGAATAGAACTCGGCAGTAAAAGAGAAGAAAAGTTTACCCTTTGTGACAACATGGATAGACCTGGAGAACATTATGCTAAGTGGAATAAGTCATCAGAGAAAGACAAATACCATATGATTTCACTCATATGTGGAATCTAATGAGCAAACTGAACTAACAAGGAAAATGGGGACAGACTCATAGATGGAGAACAGATGACAGCTAGTGAGGGAGGGAGGTGATGGTGTGGAGGGATTGAGCAAAATGGTAGAAGGACTCATGAACATGGACAACAGTGTTGTGGTGTTGCTGGGAAGAGGGGATATAATGAAACTAAATGGTAAAGGAAAAAATGCAATAAAAATTAAATCAAAAACATAATTAAAAATAAAAAAATTAAGAGTAAATTTGCAGATACCATAACTCTTTACCCTTTCCTGATGTATCTTCTATGAACAAGGACATTGTCTTACATTAACTACAGAATAATGATTAAATTTAATAAATTTAACTTTGATACCATATTGCCATCTAATGTACAGTCTACATACAAATCGCACCAGTTGTTCCAATAATAGTCTATATAGTGTTTTCCCTTCTGAAACATTGCATTGTGTTTAGTTGCCATTTATAACATATTCTATGCTCCCCTCTCTTCCTGTCTCTACAGTTGGAGCTGTTATATTAAGAAATGGGTCTTTTCTTAAGCCACTAAATACAAATTACTGAGCACCCGTTAAATGGTTAGCATTATACTAGGTCAGGGTGAGACAAAAAAGAAATAGGGATGAAATTTCCTTTTGAGTCATCTCTTGGGAAGACAGTATTACTGTTCTTGAAGTGATGAGACTGTAAGGCAGAGAGAGAGGGAGGCAGGAAAAGAGGAAGGAGGGAAAGAAAGATGAAAGAGATGGAAGGAAGGAAGGAAGGAGAGAGGGGAAAGGAGGAAGAAGAAAAGGAAGGAAAGAAACGAAGATATAAAGAGAGATAGAAAGAAAGAAAAGAAGGAAGAAAGGAAAGAAAAGAAGGAAAGGAAAGGAAGGAAAGAAGGAAGGAAGGAAAGAAAAGAAGGAAAGGAAAGGAAGGAAAGAAGGAAGGAAGGAAAGAAAAGAAGGAAAGGAAAGGAAGGAAAGAAGGAAGGAAGGAAGGAAGGGAGGAAGGAAGGGAGGGAGGAAGGGAGGGAGGGAGGGAGGGAGGAAGGAAGGGAGGGAGGAAGGAAAAGGAAAGAAAGAAAGAAAAGGAGAGAGTGAGGAAGTGGGGAAGCACTAGTGAGCACACTATAAGGTCAGGGTTAGCCTACAACTATCTGTGCTGGGCCTGCATTTCTCTACTGGCTATCAAAATAGAAGGGCAACCTAGTCACCGTAAATTTTTAAAATTCTCCATGTGATTTTACATTGGTTGCTAGGTTGATAATCATTGTACTAGAATCTGAAAACATCACAGTAAGCAAAACTTACTGGCCTGACCAATTTCTGTTTGCAGCTTTGAGATGTCTGAATTGACCTAAAACACTTCATTCTAAGTTAGGATTTCCAGAAGGTGGAATTCTCCAAGGAGGATTTAGTTTACTGTTCAGCAAATCTGGGAGTAATATATTTCTATTCATTAGACTGATGTATCTCAACCTCAGGACTATTCACATTTTGGGTTGGAGCTATTTTTGACACTATTGACATTTTTTTAGGGGGCCATCCTGTCTATTAAAAGTTTTTATCAGCATCCCTTGCTTCTACTCACTAGATATCAGTAGCAAGTTCCCCCTTGTTACAAACCTCAAAATGTCTGTTGATGTTGCCAAATGTCCTTTTGTGGGAGGGGTTAAACTCAGCTCATTGAAAATCACCATGTTAGACTGAGCTCCTCAGGAGTAGAGGTCATTTCTGATTTACTTGTTACTGTGCAGCAAAGCAGCATAGCTGGCACATAGCAGGTGTATAATAAAAAGCAAGCTAATGAGCCAAAGCCCCAGATTTCTGCAAATTGTTCTGTATCCTTATTAAGTTCGTGTTGAATATTTTACAGATATTCCCAGGAATTGAATAAGGAAGGGTTGCATTGGCTCCATATAATCTTTATGATGAAACAGCATTTCAATCAAAGTTCAAGGCCCTACCCATTATAAAATGCAGACAGATATACCTAGCATGTTATGCAATTAGTTTTTTAAAATCATTGTTTCATTTATTTAAGGAAAAGAATCATTGGCAGTTTAAGTCTGACAGAGCAGGTGGTAGGATGAAGGCAACTACAGGGAACTGTTCCATGTGGTGTGGGGAATGTAGCCCAGCCCCCACTTGGAAAGGCCAGTGGGGAACAAGGTCTGGAACACAGCACCCACACCCATGGACAGGTTCTCCCATGGGGAATCAGGCCTGCATTGTACCTAAGCTTCTATGAGACTTGCTTGTGCTAAAACTCCCTCACCCTGGATTTAGGCAGCAAATGTTTACTGCATAGCTCTAAAGTGAGTTCCTAAACTCTGTGCAAAACCTCCCAAGTATGCAGTGTAACCAGTTCAACCACTTTCCCCCTTGATCTGTAAAATCCTCCTCTTTGAAATAATTAGCAACATTCTTTCCTTTGTTATCTATAAAAGGTAATCACCTACAGGGAACCTGTGCACAGTAAATGAGGATCATCCTCAATGTAATGTACCCAGAAAAGCAATAAAAGCCTGTCCAGGCAGGGGTCAGGGCTCTCTTGCTCTCTCACCCTCTCTCTCACTTAGAGAGTGGCCATTCCATCCCTTTTTCTCCACAGGACTTCTGTAGTCCTTGTGAATTTGTCTGTCACAGCCACAACACATGGACCCTACTGGTGGGGGTTCTCATCAGGCAATGGAAATGCTTCACTGAAAATAGAAAAAGCTTTCCTAGAATACGTGGAGGCACTGGTTTTAATGTCCCTGGAGGAGTGGTCAACTTGGTCTGTAAGGAAAACTGAAGGGTCAATCATGCTAAACTGTGAGAGACTCAGTTTTCACTACAACAAATGCATATTGTGAAAAACAGCTCCTTCAAGGAAGCAATGAGGCAAACTCCTGGAAGGAGTGGAAGCTGAAGTTAAGGTCATTCTAAGATGAGGACTTTCTGAGAACTTTGGCTGCTTGGTCTCCTCACCACCCACAAATTTCTGATTTTGAAAGGCCCTAATTTGTATCTTAACTCAACTGCGGTTCAAATCTATTGAAAGCACAACATAGAGGACTTTGGAAGGTGAAGCAGCATTTTAGGTATTTTCCATTTCTGCAAGGAACAGCATTTAAAATCTACCCTAACAATATCCACATACCCAATAGCTCACTACTTAAAAAAATTTATATCTTTTACGAGTCAAATTAAGAATATTTTTCAACAAGATTATATTCCTCTACTTCCTGCAAGACATTTTTTGGTTGCTAAACCCTATTAGTAGTTGGTTCTTAACTCACCCATTTCCCAGCATCGAGTAGCACTCCGGTCCACTTTGCCCCATATTAACCTTATCTTATGGCTCACCTGTCCCCAACCTAGAATAGCTGATGGCCGCTTATTTTATCTTTGATATTCTCCAGTGGGTTTTATAGATAACATGCAAAATTCTGAAATAATACAGTACAGAATACATCATAAATTATAGATAGTACAAAACAGAATACTATTCTATACTTCTTGTTTGGTTCCTACATTACTACATGCTCAGCCAATTTTATTTATTCAACAAATATGGGCATGTTCTGAGTACTCTTTTAGGCATGAAAGTATTCATTTTGTCTCTGCTTTAGGGATGATATTTAATACTCTTCATGTCAATACCTCATCCAATTTATCAGCAAATTCTATTTTCAAAATCTGTCAAATCCGTCCTTTACTTTTTCATGACTACTTATCAAAACCAAAATACTGTCATCCCTCTTAAGGCTCCCAGAATAACCTTCTGATTTCTCCTTTTCCTCATTATCCAGCATTCTGTTCATTCTTCATATGGCAGCCTGAATAATATTTGAAAGAATATTACCCAGAATATTGCCACCTCCTTGTTTAAAATTGATAAGTGACTTCCATTGAATTAAGAAGAAAATTGGAACTTTTTTACCAAGATGCTCAGGGCTTTGCATGTTGGCTGCTACCTACCTCTCCACTTCTATTCAATACTTCTTGCCTACCAAGGCTTTAGCCACACCTGGTCTTTTTTTTTTATTTATTTACCTGTTATTTGATCCATTGGGTTGCTCTCCCCACATTTGTTCACATTACTGGCTCCTCAGTCTTCAGAACAAAGTCACCTCCTTAGAGAGGCCTTCTCTAACAGATCCACTGAAAACTGATATCTCCTAGTTACTATAACATCTCCATGATTATTTCTTTCAGAGCATTTATCACAATCTGTATTTACTTATATATATATCTGTTTGCTTATTTATTGCCTACCTCCTCCCTCTAGAAAATAAGCCCCCAAATATAAGGCCCTTATTTGTTTTGTTTATTGCTATATTTCTACTACCTTGAAGTTAAGGTCATTCTAAGATGGACCAGTGTCTTCAATGAAAGACGGAATGTAGTAGGCACTCAATAAATATTTGCAGAGTCAATGAACATATCTCCACATTGTGTGGCTCTGGTCATACAAGAGAGAACTGATAAATACTTTTTGATCAATTGTGACAGAAAGGCCTATGCTAGGACTCAATACCTTTGCAGACCTATAATATCAAAATGTGTTTTGCGTTATAGTTCTATAACATTTTACTCTTCAGAATTACTAGGAATTACAGTGTTATATACTTTAAGTGTAAACTATTTAGAATAGTGAATAATATGTATACACACATTTGTACAAACCTGTATTGCAATGTTTTCTAAAGGATATCCTCTGTGTAGAAATAGCACTCTTAAATATTAAAAAAATATTCTTTCATGAATAAACTTCACTTGTTAACATGTCTTTTTGTGAGTTCCAGGAGCAAAACAAGGCCCTTGAAGTCTTTCCTGAAAAAAAGATCCCAGACTCATCTTGATATTTCTTAGAAATGTAACACCAGCCACAGAAGCAAGCCCCCTTCAATGGAGCCACTTCCTAGGAAGTACTCTCTCACTTGGTTAGAAGTAATGCAGAGAGGTGAGATGGTTGTCCCCTATATCCACCAAGTACTCTTGGGAATAAACAAGGCAAATTAAAATGGGGAGAGGTCTGGCCAAGATGAAGGCAAAGGTACATACACTGTGCCTCCTCGCACAACCAAAAGAAAGACAACAACAAATTGAAAAACAAAAAACAATCAGAACTGCCAGAAAATCGACCTGTATGGAAGTCCGACAACCAAGGAGTAAAAGAAGAAACATTAATCCAGACTGGTAGGAGGGGCAGAGATGGGAAGCTGGGGTGGAGAGGACTCGTGGCAAGGCAGTGGCTGGAGGACCAGAACCAGTGAGGTGGTGGCTGGCGCACCAGGAGGTCCCACATTTGCATCCAGATAAATTGAGAAAAACAACTGGGAAGCGAGACAGACCACACAACCCAGGGTTCCAGCATGGGGAAATAAAGCCTCAAAACCCCTGACTGAAAAAACCTGTGGGGGTTATGGTGGCAGAAGAAACTCCCAGCCTCACAGGACAGTTCATTGGAGACCACCCACAGGGTCCCAGACCACACACAAACCCACCCACCTGGGAATCAGTACAAGAAGGGCCCAATTTGCTTGTGGGTAGTGGGGGAAGTGACTGAAAGCTGGCTGAGAGCTGAGCAAGCAGCATTGTTCCCTCTCAGACCCCTCCCCCACAGACAGTGCCACAATGCAGTGAAGTGAGTTGCCCCACCCTGGAGAACACCTAAGGCTCTGCCCCTTACAACATAACAAGTGTGCCCAGACAAAAAAATATGGCCCAAATGAAAGAAGAGATCAAAGTTCCAAAAATAGAACTAAGTGATGAACAGATAGCCAACCTATCAGATGCACAGTTCCAAACACTGGTAATCAGGATGCTCACAGAAACGGTTGAGTATGGTCACAAAATTGAGGAAAAAGTGAAGGCTATGCAAAGTGAAATAAAAGAAAAGGTACAGGGAACCAACAGTGACGGGAAGGAAACCGGGACTCAAATCAATGGTTTGGACCAGAAGGAAGAAATAAACATTCAATCAGAACAGAATGAAGAAACAAGAATTCAAAAAAATGAGGAGAGACTTACAAACCTGGGACAACTTTAAATGTTCCAACACCCAAATCATAGGGGGGCCAGAAGGAGAAGAGGAAGAACAAAAAATTGAAAACTTATTTGAACAAATAATGAAGGAGAACTTCCCTCATCTGGCAAAGGAAATAGACTTCCAGGAAGTCCAGGAAGCTCAGAGAGTCCCAAAGAAGCTGGACCCAAGGAGGAACACACCAAGGCACATCATAATAACATTACCCAAGATTAAAGATGGGGAGAAAATCTTAGAAGCAGCAAGAGAAAAGGACACAGTTACCTACAAAGGAGTTCCCATAAGATTGTCAGCTGATTTCTCAAAAGAGACCTTACAGGCAAGAAGGGACTGGCAAGAAGTATTCCAAGTCATGAAAGGCAAGGGCCTACATCCAAGATTACTGTATCCAGCAAAGCTATCATTTAGAATGGAAGGGCAGATAAAGTGTTTCCCAGATAAGGTCAAGTTAAAGGACTCATCATCACCAAGCCCTTATTATATGAAATGTTAAAGGGACTTACCTAAGAAAAAGATGATCAAAATTATGAATAGTAAAATAACAACAAACTGACAGCTATCAACAACTGAACCTAAACAAAAACAAAAATGAACTAAGCAAGCAACTAGAACAGGAATAGAATCACAGAAATGGAGATCACATGGAGGGTTATCAGTGGGAAGGGGGAGAGAGGAGAATGGCGGAAAAGGTACAGGGAATAAGAAGCACAAATGGTAGGTACAAAATAGACAGGGGGAGTTTAAGAAAGTATAGGAAATGTTCTTAATTTCATGTCTCTGGTTATATTTTGCTTGTTTGTTTGTTTTGTTGATTAGGTTCCACTTACAGGTGAGATCATATGGTATTTGTCTTTCACTGCCTGGCTTATTTCACTTAGGAAAATGTAGAAGCCAAAGAACTTATATGTATGACCCATGGACATGAACTGATGTGGGGAATGCTGGTGGGAGAGGTGTTCTGATTGAATGTTTATTTCTTCCTTCTGGTCCAAACCATTGATTTGAGTCCCGGTTTCCTTCCCGTCACTGTTGGTTCCCTGTACCTTTTCTTTTATTTCACTTTGCATAGCCTTCACTTTTTCCTCAATTTTGTGACCATACTCAACCGTTTCTGTGAGCATCCTGATTACCAGTGTTTGGAACTGTGCATCTGATAGGTTGGCTATCTGTTCATCACTTAGTTCTATTTTTGGAACTTTGATCTCTTCTTTCATTTGGGCCATATTTTTTTGTCTGGGCACACTTGTTATGTTGTAAGGGGCAGAGCCTTAGGTGTTCTCCAGGGTGGGGCAACTCACTTCACTGCATTGTGGCACTGTCTGTGGGGGAGGGGTCTGAGAGGGAACAATGCTGCTTGCTCAGCTCTCAGCCAGCTTTCAGTCACTTCCCCCACTACCCACAAGCAAATTGGGCCCTTCTTGTACTGATTCCCAGGTGGGTGGGTTTGTGTGTGGTCTGGGACCCTGTGGGTGGTCTCCAATGAACTGTCCTGTGAGGCTGGGAGTTTCTTCTGCCACCATAACCCCCACAGGTTTTTTCAGTCAGGGGTTTTGAGGCTTTATTTCCCCATGCTGGAACCCTGGGTTGTGTGGTCTGTCTCGCTTCCCAGTTGTTTTTCTCAATTTATCTGGATGCAAATGTGGGACCTCCTGGTGCGCCAGCCACCACCTCACTGGTTCTGGTCCTCCAGCCACTGCCTTGCCACGAGTCCTCTCCACCCCAGCTTCCCATCTCTGCCCCTCCTACCAGTCTGGATTAATGTTTCTTCTTTTACTCCTTGGTTGTCGGACTTCCATACAGGTCGATTTTCTGGCAGTTCTGATTGTTTTTTGTTTTTCAATTTGTTGTTGTCTTTCTTTTGGTTGTGCGAGGAGGCGCAGTGTATGTACCTATGCCTTCATCTTGGCCCGAAGTCCCCATAGGCTGAGGCATTTTGTTATAGCAGCCTTAATGGACTATGGTCATTTTCCTGTTTGGCCATTGTGAATAGTGCTGCTATGAACATGTGTGTACAAGAACATAAGCCTTCTTTTGCTGGGTGAAGCCCCTATATTCTGGGGCCCCACAAAAGACTTCCACCTCGCAGCACTTTTGTTGCACTGCTGGGCACCTCCACTGATGCCCTTGATGGCATCAAAGTTGTTAGGTTTTTATTTCGTGTTTTGTGTTGGGTTCTTTTAGAATATTTTTTGTTTTCAATTTCTTACAGAATTTTGAAAGGAAGCAGTTTTTTGTTACCTTCTCACTCTAGTCTTTAAAGAAGCTGAGATGACTGGAAACAGACCAATACAATGTTTTACTTAGATATGTTCCTCTTTTCTGAGGGCCAAAATTTTGTTACTTGGTCACATTCTTGCTATGTATTGTTTGTTCTGTGTTGGGGGGCCTGAGTTCAAAGCAGGAGACAATAAGAAGAGTCACATCCAACACCTTGTTACACATACCAAGCCTCAGTCTGGTTTTTTTTTTTTTTTTCTCTGGGACTTGAGGCAATCTGAGCTATACATGGGCCACATGGGCTGAGGTAGCATTCCAGGGACTATGAGGCTCAGGCTGGGTTATTTGCTTAGTGACTGGAAGCAGGTGTGAGCTTAGGTGTTGGCTGCAAATAAGAGAGGAAAGAACCCAGATTGTACTGGATAAGAGCTGCCAGGTATCAGGTGTCATGAGTAGAGCACTCAGGTGGCATGAGTAAAGCCAAAGATGGGAAACAAGAGAGCAAGTTAGCAGCTGAGGAGGTCTAGATCCTGTTGGGAAGTGGCTATGGTTGTCAATGAGCTCATTACTATGCTCTAGCCTGTTGAAATGGTCACTCGGCTAAGAGGGAGCTGGTCAGCTTGTTGAAGGCACAGGACAGGCATGGACAGTGCCATTTGAAATTCTGCAGGATAAATTGGATGGGACTTTAATTTTCTTATCTAGTTTCTTGTCAATTATGCCTTCAACAATAAGATATAAATAGAAGTGATACTCAAGTGAGACCATGTCAAAATGAGCATCAGTTTGGGTCCAGCATGATACAGCATGCTAAGAGGATACTAGAGAAGTACGTTTAGATTCAGTATCTTCTAGCTTAGCAAATATCTACCCTAATTATATCATCAATTCTGTCTATACCATGATTTCTTGAAGGCAGGCCCCATATCTTATGCAGTGCCCTCAGAATACCATTACGCTGGTAGACATCCATTGGACACTCAATAATTTCTCATTTACTAACAATATGTTTCTCATTTAAAAGTTCTTAGGCTCTTCTCACAAACAAATTAAAAGTCCAAACTCCCTGACCTATTTTTTAGAGCATGCTGCAACCTCCCCAGAATTCACCTATTCTGTCTTATTTCCCATTGCTTCGCTACATACATTCTGTGCTCTGCCAAATCAGTTTTATAACTTGCCATCTGACACACCCTTTTCTCTTGCTCATGTAGAGGACCAGAATATGCTACCCCAAAACACCCACTTTGGCAAACCCCCCTCATTTGCCTCCGTTTTGAGCTGGAAGCAATTGAGAATCAATAGATGCAGAAAGAAGGCTTCCTGGAGCTTCCCTAAGCTGACTAGAAGCAGCAACTTCTGAAAAATGAAGGCTGTCATAAATCCCCTCTCTAAGGGAAGCTTTATGACCACGCAGAAGATGGAAAGCCAAGAAGAACCTGCACAAACAATCCTTATTGCATTACTCTCATTCATGTATTACTTGTCCATGGTTTGCAGCTCTTCAAAATCTAAAATTCTTTTCTTTATCACCTCTCTACCAATTATTGTTGTCTTGTGAATACGCTACATGTGCCCAAGTTCTAACCACCCATTTGAGTTACTCTTCTTTACAGTTTCTCCAGTATGATGTGCGCTCTATGTGTTAATAAATTGTTTTTCTCTTGTTATCTGCCTAATTTTACCAGGCCCCTGCCAAAGAACCTAGGAGGCTAAAAAAAGAAAAAGAAAAAATAATTTTTTCACCCTGCACTCATAATCTTATTCTTTTAAAAAACCATCATTCCTCTCTCCTGTCCCCATCAAAATCCTACACATCATTAAAATGAACGTCAGATCCACCTGTTTCCTGAACCCTTCTCCAAATATCCTTACCAGAAGAGATCATGCCCTCAGAACTTGGGACCATGCCCTCAGGGGCATGGCTGATTGGCCATCAATCAATCACTATCTTGAGATGCCTGTTTTATAGACATTTAGAACTTTTATTCAAATCTCTGTGCATATTTTTCTCCTCCAACCTGCCTCATGACACAGTCATTTATAATTTTACCAGGGCTTGAATTTGAACATTTCCTTTGGTGTACAGGAGACTATACAGGAGAGTTAGTTAGCTAGTGACTGCTCTGTACACACATACAGCCATGCTGTTATATTCATATTGTGGCATATGTACTTCACTAGGAAAATTTTATTCTCTATATTTCAGGGGATTTTTTTTTTAAGGTGTCAGACTTCATATGTAATGAATCTTAAGGGTCTACTATTGAGGGACTTCAAAAGGACTTGAAGGGTAATTGACTTTGAAGAGTAAAAAGAAAATTAATGAAAATGAAAGATCAAACTTCTAAGCCTGTGAGACTAGGAAAATAGTGATACTGGCTGACAGAAATACATGGGAAAGGATTTAGGTTTTAAAAAGTAAAGAGACAACAGGAAGTTCAAGTTCCTTCAACAAATATTGACTGCCAGCACTATTCTACATGCTAAGGATACAGTGGAGAAAAATATAGGCAAAAATCTTTGCTCTTGCGGAACTTCTATTTGTAGATAGTTGGGATTTGGTAGGGAGAAAAAGGTAAAGACAAGACATTCACGTAAAGATGAGTAAAAGTTATCAGATCAGAAAGCAGTTTTCAAAGACTTTGAAGTTACTGAGGACTTAATCTTGGGCAAGCTATACGGGGACAAAAGAAAGGAATGCCTAAGGACACAATGGTGTCACAGCACAGAAATCACACCAAGTCCCATTGTCAGAGTAGTCCAGTGGAATTTCCCTCCAGAGAGTGCTGGGAAAAAATGTTAATAGAAAATGACTCTAGAATTAGAGACTACTTGAAGACAGTCTGAATGACCTTATCCATCACAAGAATTGTTCTCTAGTAGATGCTCCGGAAATAGGTGGTAGTACTGGTAATTTATATTTACATACATTTTCAAAGTAATATTATTTGCATTATTTAAGAATAACAGTATCAGGAGGTGGGTTTGGCTGGGGAGGGGTGGAGGGAGGGGGAGAAAAGGCAGACAACTGTAATTGAATAACAATAAAAAGTTAAAAAAACAAAAAACTACAAAAAAAGAATAACAGTATCAGCATATTTATATATGGGGAATTGAGGCACAGTAGAGAGAATAATAAGGTTAAGATTACATAACAAATTGTGGTCACATTAAAAATTTGAACTCAGTGTTCCTGTTAGATACTGGGAGTTATTCATAATGCTATTATTTTTTCAGTTTACACATCATACATGTAACAAAATAATTTTAAGCATACAAGTATCATGAGCCTGACTCCTTAATGGAAAAAAAAATAAAGCAGATGGTGAAATAATTTGATTAACGTCATATAACCAATTTTCCCTAAGTAGCAATTTCAAGTAAATGGTTTAGATTTTTCTCTCTGCATGATAGGTTTCTAAATGATTTATCAGCAATGCTTCATGCTGATAATTTCTTGGGTCAACACAAAAAAGTCCATTGGTATGGTTTTGTCCTTTGAATGTGTATTTAATTTCAGAAAAACAAGATTTAAAAGGTAAGAAATGTACTATGTAAGAACATTTAATTTCTTCCCATCATCTTATAAAGATGTTACAAATGGTTAAGTTACAGAACTTTCTTATCTCGTAGTTGTTTTCTAAATACAAATCAGGACGTTGGACAAGATTTTTTCTTATGGGATATTCAAAAGTTGGTTAAGAAAAATCTATAGTTTAATAATTCCTATCACTTGTGGAGTTCTTACTGTGTGCCACGAATTATTCACACTTGTACACATGTAATTTTGGCATACATACAAAAAAAATAGATGAGTCAGGTATTATCATTACGCCCACTTCGCAGATGAGAAAACTGTGGGCAGTGGAGGTGAAGGAGCTTGCTTTATAGGCACGCAGCTTCTTACTCCAAGAGCTGGGATCTAGTTCACACGCAAAAGTTTCCAGAAAGCAAAAATCCTCCCAAGCCACTTTGCTTTTAGGTCCTCTTGAAAGAATGGGATATGGAGTTTCGTGGCAGAACTTTGTAAGAAATAGAGTTGCAAGCTCTTGTTCTAGAGCATGGTCATCAGGCAGCTGGGCCACTTCCAGTGTCCTAAGCACCGCCCAGCCACTCACGCCATCTCACTTCCGTCTTTCTCCTTCCACCACGCCCTGCTCTATTTCTTCTTAACTCTGCTCCTCCCCAGGACCATCGTCATCACTGTGTCTCCCCGCTCTGCTCCCAATGCCTGGCAGGCTCAGCGAAGCCTAATCACCCAGGAGCCACACCCCCAGAGGTCTGCCCTGGTGTCCCCGTGACGTAACCCTGCGCCGTCGCCGTTGGGCCGGGGGCGGGGCCGCAGGGCTGGCCAGCGGCCGGGGTGGGTCTGGCTCCAGGGTCTGGCTCCAGCGTCCAGCTCCGGGCCTCCGTGGCCATCGCAGCCTGCGCGGTTCCTTCCCTTTACCGGCTGCCGCCCTCCCGGGCCGAGTGGAGCTGGGTGGCGTCGGCAGCCTTGCCCAGAAGGGCACCGCGGCTTCAGGGGCTGGGCCTCCAAGGCAGCACAATGTTAGGCTCCACAAGAGCTCTCTGAGTCCCAGGCCGCGGCCGTGGCGCTGTGAGGCGGCAGGGCCAGCCAGGTCTGCTCATGGTGCCACCACTTAGCCATCGCGGGGCAGGAAGGCCAGGTACGTAGTCAGCGGAGGGCCCCGAAATCAACCAGAGCCAAAACTGGGTGGGACGGAGTGACCAGGAACAGCCCCACCCCCAGCCCTCGGTGACAGCCACAGTACCTAGACCGAAATGGTAACGGTCTGTAGGGGTGGAGTGTGGGGGAAGCTGACGGGGGTGTGCGAGGCAGGTCCAGATCTGGCTTTTGGAGCAGTACTTCTGCACCCTGCACTGCTGCTTCAGGACTCTAACTCCCTCCCCGGGGAGGCGTCACGCTTAACAGTTTTTTTCCTCCAAAAAAGGAGGAGGATTCCCTTTAACAGCTGTTTCCTCACTGCTCTCCTGAATTGCGATTTTGGTCTAAAATATCTACATGTAGTTAATGACAGGGGTGGGTGGAGGAGGGTGTAAGATCTTTTCCCTTTGCCACGTAAGTGATTGAAAATGTGCCCCAGGACTCACAACAAATTACTTCCTCTCAGTGGAACCCCTGTTGAGATCAGGGACAGAAAAGACCCTAAGAAACAGCCTCGTGTCTAGACACTGCCGGGGGGTGGATTCCTCTGGAGAGAGAGGCGGATGGAGTTCTGTATTTTCCAGTAGTTAGTTGGTTTTATATATGCAGTTTGCGGAATATTGCTCTTTTCCCCTCTGTACCGTGTACTTCTCTGAGTATAATTTGAAGTCTAGAGAGTACTGTCAATTATGCTTAACACACTTTAGTGTTGTTCTTTCATTTGTGTTCATTGTAAAGATGAGTAAAAAAGATGTGATGAATCTTATTTTAAGCTCTTCACCTCCAATTAGGTGCGTTGAGTTCTTCACCTCCGTTTAGACAGAGATCTGCCAAGTTCGCAGGCATTACCCTTGAAGATCTCAGAAAGGCCTTTAAAACAAGGTAAATTCTGCACCTTTTAATTACTATGTGACTTTCAAACCTAATTTGTTAGCTGATTAGCTAACATGTCAGATATCTCTGTTATACTAATTTTCTCATTTGTATGGTTACTTTTTAAATCTTCTCTGCATTTTCTAAAAAACAGACTGCAAATGTTGTGTGTATTTATCATGAACCGAATGAACTCTCAGAGCAGTGGTTTCACTCAGCGCAGGCGAATGGCTCTTGGGATTGTTATTCTCCTACTTGTTGATGTGATATGGGTCGCATCCTCAGAACTTACTTCGGTATGTAGTCCTTGTCTTGGAATGATGTTGCATTATAATAATAATATTCCTGTTAATCTATAGTATCTCTAGTCATTACTCTCTCTCATGCTTACCTAAAGCAGTATTTTGAATATTGTTGAATTACTTATGTTTTCTTTGATACTGAATTTGTGTCATTTTGTTGAAACTGAAAGGATATGGCTTGTTGTTTCAGTTTTATTGTATCTTTTAGGGGTAGTTATTTAGAAAGTAAGTATATACATATTTTCTTAATATTGGGAGGTGTTCCTGTTTTTTTCTTTTTTTCCTAAATTCAGTTTCATTCTCCATAAATACTATTTTCTAGAAGAACAGCCATCTAGGGTGCAAAACCATCTGTCCATTTAGTAGAAAGTAAGAATTCTTTTGGACAAAGAGTGAAAGTGCCCAGAGTGTTCATGTACAGGTCACTGTTGTGCACAGGCGTGATTGCATACACATTTTTCTGTGTACTGATTCAAACATGGTTGTAAAAGTACAGTGAATGCCTTTAATTAAATTTTATGTCGTCTTTGTTGATGGCCTATTGGCAGTAATGTGGTATTTTGAATTAAAAACTCAGTTTTTCTTTCTACTTGTGTAGTTACTTTTTTCTTTTTGTTTAATGATTCCTATAAAAAGAAAAGCCCTTTTAATTTCATAAATTACTGCATTTAAACTTAGGGATAATATGTAAAAGTAAGCTAGCATTTGTAAAATGACCTTAATTGTCAAAAGAAACAATTTATACTGCTGGTCATCTCTTAGCATAGCTAAGTAAACAGTTGGCATTGACATTGTACCAATGCAGAAATAAATATTTAGTTCTTTTGGAATTAGGCTCTGGAATACAACAGGCCATTTATTTTTAACTCTTCTATAACCTTTCACACTTCCATAACCTTTTTTTTTTGAGATTAATATTCTGTGGTGTAAATAAAAATAAATCTCTTTAATGTTGACAGAAAAATAAGCCTATCTTTAAAATTTTATTTTAGTTTTAAATAAATAGTTTTTTTATTTACCAAGCAATAACATTTATGTCAAAAGAGCACCTGATTGAATTATAATTTAGCAATCCACATCTAAGCAAAGAAAAAAAAAACTTGTTCCTATTTTTTAAAAAGTAAAATCTATTACTGAGAGGATATTTTATAATTTCATTATCCAATAGCATATGTAATGTGTCTAATTCTCCAGGCAAATATGCTTGTCAAACTTTTGAGATTAATTGTATATTTCAAAAAAAAAATCTTTCCATTATGGAAAATATATAATATATACAAAGTAGAGAGAGTAGTATAATGAATTTTTATATGCCCATCACTTACAACAATGATCAATTTTGCCAATCTTATTAACCCCTCCCCATTTTTTTCCTGGATTATTTGAAAGCAAATTCTAGCTAGTTGTAATTTCATGTAAAAATTTCTTCATATTCATCTCAAACTGAAAAGGACTTTTAATTGTTTTAAATATCATCCATTAGCATACCTAACAAAATTAATTATAATTCCTTAAATATGGGTATCTAGTCCATATTTAAGTTTCTTTGGTTGTGTTAAGGACATCTTTAGTTTAAGATCTAAAAAAGATCATACATTGCATTTGTTATAACTTTTTCAAAAGACTTTATTTACTTATTTTTGGAGAGAGGGAAAGGGAGGGAGAAAGAGAGGGGGAGAAACATCAATGTGTGTTTGCCTCCTGCCTACTCTCACCTGGGGACCTGGCTTGTAGCCCAAGCATGTGTCTTGACTGGAAACTGAACCAGTGACCCTTTGGTCCTCAGGCCAGCAGTCAGTTCACTGAGCCACACCAGCCAGGGACACTTATAACTTTTAAGTCACTTTTATTATTACCCTGCCCTACCCCGCCCCTCACTTTTATTATAGCATTGATTTGTTGGAGAAACGATACCTTTTTTCCTGTGGGATAGATCACACTGTCTTAGTCTATTCGAGGTGCTTCAGCAGGACTACCATATACTGGGTGGCTCAAACATTTATTTCTCACAATTCTGGAGGCTGAAAAGTCCCAGATCAAGGCACAGGCTGGTTCCATATCTGGTGTAGAGCCTTTTGCTAGTGTTTAGATGGCAGCTTTCTCCTCACAAGGTGGAAGGAGTGGGAAACTTGGGATTCTCTTTTATGTGGTGCTGGTCTTTTTCATGAGGCGTTTACCACAGCCCCCACCTCCTAATACCACTACATTGAGGGTTAGTTGGGATTTTAACATAAGAATTTTGGGGGAACCCAAACATTTAGTCCCTAGCACACACATTCTGGATTTGATTGATTGCTTCCTTGGAGTGTCATTCAACTTAATCATTTTTCTCTTTTATTTCTTGTACAGTAGAACCTCAGTTCTTGAACTTACTTCATTCCAGAAGGCTGTTTGAGAAGCAATTTGTTCGAAAACTGAGTCATTTTTTTCCATTACAAATAATTTATGAATTAATCTGTTCCAGGCCTCCAAATGATTCCCTGTTTTAACCTTTCTTATATAAAATACACATTAAATATACTGTTTAATCTATAAATAAACACTTTAAAAACAAAAAGAACATGAAATATAAGTGAACATTTAACAAATAGGAAATGAAATGCTCAGTGAAAAGTGAAAATTTCTGCACACAGTAGGACTTACCTTTAATGTTGAGAGCTACTGATGACTGAACATGGAGTAGAGGAAGGGATGGAGGGCTGTTATTGTTTGGAAGGGGAGGCCCCTTCCATAAAAACGTTAGGTAGCTATTTTTCTGCGGTTCTTTCTCTTTTTTTGTTTCTTTGCTCTAATAGAACTTGCTTTGGGCTCACTGGGCTTTTGTGCCTCACTAAAAACCTATCCAGTGATTGATTTTGCCTGTGTTTTTTTTTTTTATTGTTCAAGTACAATTGTCTCCATTTTCACCCCACCATGCCCCCTCACCCCACCCATCCCCATCTCTGACCCTCAAACACAACCCTCTTGTCTTTGTCCATGTGTCCTTCATACATGTTCTTGATGTCCCCCCACATTGTCCCTCTCCCCTCTCCTCTCTGATCACTGTCTGTTTGTTCTCTGGTTGTATTTTGCTTGCTTTGTTTATTTTGTTCATTAGGTTCCACTTATATATAGGTTTCACACTTGCCTGAAGTAAAACATTGCATTGTCATTCAAAAAGTTTATGTCACAGTTTGCTATTTCCTCATCAGGGTGATATTTCTCAATAAAATTTTGCATTTCTCTCCATTTCCCAAGCATTTCCTTGATTAGTGAAGTAGGAATATCCTCCCTTTCTTCTTTTTCTACATCATCACTTGCAAATTGAACAAATTAAGTTCAAGAACCAAGGTTGTCCTGTATTACCCTGTACGTGTTGTTAGGTCAAGAACTGAAGTTTTACCCAACACACAAGACATTTTTTCCATGAACAACTTGGTCAAGAACCAAAGTGTTGGACATGGGAGATGTTTGAGAACCAAGGTTTGACTGTAAAATGGTAGTTAGAAATAAAGTCTTAATTTGATTCAGGTTCAGTATTTAGGAAAAAGTAGCCTTGGCGGTACGGGGCACTTCCCTTCATATCACAACATGAGGCACATAACAGCTGCAAGTCTTACTTTGGGTGATGCCAATTTGAGAACTATAAAGTTCCTGTCAACCTGCAGGTAGTAGTTGACTATCCTTATGATTATTGCCCAGAGAGAGTATTTCATTGGGAATGGTAAAGTGGTGATTTTTCTGATGGTCATTCTTTAGCTGGAAAGGAATTCTTTAAGGAGAACTTTTCCACAACTACTCTTTGGTTATCCTGAAACATGGTTAATATAGGAAAGGTTGTATACATCTTGATTCTTTTCCTTTATTTATTTGAGTAATGTTGCCTACTAAACTTCCAGTAGTAACCATTGAGGGTTTTTTTGAGTATCATTATAAATTCATAGATTTTTATATAGTTGAGGTTTCAAACAACTGTAGTTATTTCTTTTGATGCTTAAAGTTTCCCGCCTTTAACATCCCATTTGCTTTCTGGCACAAGATACCCCAGGCTTATCTGGTACATTTTCTATCTCATACTTGGATGTAGTAATTTCTTCAATAACCCATGGTTTCTTTTATGCAAAATGGTTCAGATCATCACTATATGGATTCTAGAGGTGCTCATTACTCCAGGGTTGTCATTTTATGGGGGTCTTTCAGTACATAGAACTAGGAAAAATTTTTTAGAGATTTTATTTCTTTATTTTTAGAGAGAGGAAGGGAAGGAGAAGGAGAGGGAGAGAAACATCAATGTGTGGTTGCCTCTCATGCACCCCCTACTGGGGAATTGTCCTGCAACCTAGACATGTGCCCTAAGCATTGGATCGACGACCCTTTGGTTTGCAGGCCGGTGCTCAATCCACTGAGCTATACCAGCCAGGGCAGAAATTTTTTTTAGGAATGAAAAAAATCATGAATTCATACCGATTTCCAGTTTTGTACAATTTCCTAATAGCTTCTCTTAAAATTTCATAATCTCCATAATCTTCAAAATAGTCTGTCTCCCTTTGGCACTTCCATGGTACCCTCCATACTCCCTCTCATCATGGTACTTAGCACATTATGCTGTGTACTCTCCATGTATGTATCTCCTTTCAGGAAAGCTGTCTTTTTTTTTTTTTTTTTTTTAGCCCCTAAGCATAAATACTGTTGCATAGTAAGTTTTCAGTGAATGTTGAAGAGAACTCTTTTTGCAAGTTGTTCCTGCTTTGTTTGGGTATATTATCCATTTTATGCAAAGCAAATATAATCTTCAGAAACAAATCTAAAATATCCTATAGTCCCTTTAGAGCCTTCCTTTCCAAATGAACTTCTAGAGTTAAAAATCATTTAATGGCCTTGTTTTATTGGAGATAAGTAAAGGGTTCAAAGTCATCTCATAGTTTATGTAACTTTTTTTCTCTACAGTATGTTTTTACTCAGTACAACAAACCATTCTTCAGCACCTTTGCAAAAACATCTATGTTTGTTTTGTACCTTTTGGGGTTTATTATTTGGAAGCCATGGAGACAACAGTGTACAAGAGGATTTCGAGGAAAGCATGCTGCTTTTGTGAGTTTTAAATTTTAAGTGTTTGTTGAAGAGAGGGTATATTTTTTCAAAGCTTAAAGATGTATTAGTTTCTTGAAGGACAGCCCAATTTTAAGTGGTTTGGTTAAGTGAGTGAACATAGCATGTTGTAAGAAAAAACTACTTTTCTCCAAAATTTTAAATGTAGTTTTTTAATGACCTTGGTCTCAGAATATCTTGTGAGAAATCAAAGGTACATAATCTCCTTTTCCCCATGACATTCTCTGAGTTATTAAAAATGTTTGAACTAGCCAAAATCAAAATTGATGTGGAAAAGATGATGAAAGCAAGGAATAAGAAGAATATCTGGGTCTTTGATCTTTTCCAGACTGGATGAGTATCTTCTAATTGGTTGTAAAGTTGATTGTAGAAGCAAAATCATTCAAGGATTAAAATGAAAATAGCATATTTCAGGGCATGTTTCAGATGTTTGGCTAATCAATCAAATTATATTCTTTCAGTGATGTAACGTAACATTCTGATAGAAATAGAAACTAAATTTTTGAGAATGAAGAATATAAAATTGTCTCTTGTATCCTTTTTTCCATTCTCTCTCTCCTTTCCCTATTAATCTGAAATGTTAAATAGTATTGTGAAAGGGGCATACGTTTTTGAGTTAGACTAACTTGGGTTTTAATCCTAATTCTGTTACTTAGATGAAATCTCTCAGCCTCAATTTCTTTAAAATGAGGATGATAATACCTACCTTGCTTGGTTGAAATACTTGACATTAGCTGCTATTATTATTAATAATAGTTGTATTCTTATAGGTCTACTCTGGATTTTTGATTCTATTCTTTTGAGCTATGACTAACACTAGCCCTACTTTATAACATGAATTTAATTGCATTTTTGTCCTGTTATCCATAGTTTGCAGATGCTGAAGGTTATTTTGCTGCTTGCACAACAGATACAACTATGAATAGTTCTTTGGTAAGTGCTTCTTTTCTCATCAGGAATGGAGCACGTGGAATTGAGTTACAGTGGGAAGGACTGAAATAGCTTTGATAACACCACAGCTATGTTAGAATATGTAATATATAGATATATAATCTCATTATAATGTATTATATATATAATCTCAACATTGGGTGCCCTCTGTGATTATTTTAGTTTGGTGCTCCCTTTCCTTAGGGTTACATTGGGCCAGAAAAGTAGCCCCATGGGGGAGCCAGGGGAAGGGAAATAGATAAGGAGTGAAAATAGTAAAGGACAGTCCATTGTCCTTTGTTCCTACCAACTCTGTCACTTAATGTTTATTATTATATTATTATCAGAAACAAATGTATTTGCTTGACACTGAGAATATATAAGCAGATTTTTCATTTATTCCATGAGTTTTTAAGAGTGCTTATTAAGCACTTGCTTTTGACTGTAGAAATACAGCTTATGCTCTAGAGTGTGAGAGCATATGTTTGGGAAGGAGAAGGAGACAGATAATCAACAAGCAAATAGAGTAATTAACATATTCACTTATTTTGGACATTTATAATCTTATTGGAGAGAGAGTATATACAAATCTATTCTTTTTAGACCATCACTAAAACATCTCTTTTAAATGTATTTTCAAAATGTAGTATTCTGAGAAGAAGTTAAAAGTTACTCTAAAATTTAATACCAATTTATGAAGCACGGACTGGGTGACCTTATTGACAGTGCAGTTTTTTTTGTTTGGCTTCTAGAACTGCATTTGTATGCCAGGTAGGTTGCCAGGTGCTGTGAAGAGTTTGTGAAACTTGGAGAAAATGTCATTTCTTTTCTCTAGGATCTTAAGCATCAGCAAGATTATTATCAATTATCTCTTTCATTGTAGAAGGCACAGCGGAGATGGCAGACTGCTCTTCTAACTACTCTTCTACTAATTTCTTGCTACTATCTGTAAGATGATGTGTCATATCGTTCTAGGCCAAATGGTGTAATGAAAAGTTCAATGTAACAAAGAGACTGTCTATTTCCAGGTCCTATCCTGTCTTCATTTACTGAATATTTTTCATTGGTGGAGTTCTATACCAGGAGTTAAAAGAGACATCAAAGATATATAACACAATGTTATGTTAATTTAAGAAACAGCCTAGTTGGAGAATTGTTTCTTAAGTATAGATCATCTGAAGAATATTTGCAAAAACAGTTGGGGAATTTAGAACCACTTGAAAATATAGACTTTTAGAATACACCTGCCTTTAATTCTGTTGTCTACCAATGAGTTATTATATCTCAGCTTCTAGAAAAGTTACTTTAAAACTCCATTTTATAAAGTTGTTACAAAGACTAATGAGAAATGTGTGTTTAACTGCTCTGGACTTGGTACTTGGTACATAATAAGAATCGGTAAGTGGTAGCCATTGTTTTCTTATCTACTAGTCCTATAAAAGTTTTCAGGAATTTTTGGTTTTAGTTGAATCTGAAGTAAAGAGGAATCACTTTGGCAAATATATACATGTACATATTATATAGGTGATTACCTGTTCCTTGTCTGCCTTTTGCTTCCGCCTGCATGATAGCTGAAGACAGAGGCTTTGTCTTTATGCACTTTTATGTCGCCAGGACCTAGAATAACACCTGACATAGTGGGACTCAATATGTATTTGTTAAAATAATGAATGAAAAGGAATAGGAGGACATCTGTTATTTGAGAGAGAGGTCTGCTTTTATGACATTTAAATGTGAAGTGTTGTACCAATGCTGTATTGTTATGTTTACAAGCTTTAAACTGATTCTTTTCTGTCATTGTCTCTGTGTGGATCTCTTGAGTTTCACTTTTAAGTCTTGAAAATGCATTTTGTGGAAATTACACTGTATAAACATGGGGGCAAACAGCCATGTTTTGGGTAGTATCTGTGCCTATATACCATCCACTTAAATTTTAGCCAATATATTAGCTATAACATTTTTGTTTATATTTTTTTCTGTTTCTATGTTCCAGAGTGAACCTTTGTATGTTCCTGTGAAATTTCATGATCTGCCTAGTGAAAAACCTGAGAACACAAGCATTGATACTGAAAAAAGTATGCAAATCTTAGAATTTCATATCTTAGAAATGGGTGGAAATCTTAGCTTCATTCAAGCCATCCCAAAAGCTAGAGATTTTGAGATCACATGGCAGTTCTTCTGTTCCACATGGTGTTGGCTTGGCCAGTAGTCTTCCAGAAGTTTGACTGGAAGATGGAAATAATTTCCAAATATCAGAAATCTCTGTGCTTTCATTATATACACACACACACACACACACAATATTTTTTTAAAGAATATTCTCTTCAACCATGGCATCAAAAAACTTGATGGTAAACTACAGGAATTTTGCTGCTTCTGTGAATTGAGTAAAGAGCACCAGTCTCAACATTAGGCACAGTATTTATCTGTACTGTTGCAAGGAATGGACCTATAGAGGAATATTCTGCATGCTTGACGGAAAGTAATTCTCGTAAATCGAGCGTCTATGAGGAAAAATCCAAAGTTTTACTATAAATGCTAAAATAATAATCATACTATAATCCTGAAGTAGGCAGTTGTATCTAGAAACAGTTGTGGAAATCTTGTTTGAGTATTGGTCTAACCTTAAGCCTTTAAAAGATTTTTATAGATTAAAACATTACTGTTTTGCATGAGCAAGCTGCCCCAGATAATGCTCTAAGTCTGGTTTTTCTTTGACTCTTCAAGTCTGATCATAGATGGATTAAATAATACACATTTATCAGTAAATTAAAATTTGTGACTTCTGTTGGATGCAAGGGGAAGCATTTAATAATTTGTACTATACTTTTTCTCTTAAGCTCCCAAAAAGTCTCGTGTAAGGTTCAGTAATATCATGGAGATTCGACAGCTTCCATCAAGCCATGCGTTGGAGGCTAAGCTGTCTCGCATGTCATATCCTACTGTGAAAGAACAAGAATCCTTACTCAAAACTGTGGGGAAACTTACTGCAACTCAAGTAGCAAAAATTAGCTTTTTTTTCTGCTTTGTGGTAGGTCTTCTTTTTATTATATGTTTGGAACTTGAATTTTAAGACAGTATACATACCAACTATACAATTGAAGTGTAGGACCTTTAAGTTACTTAATCATGACTTTAAACTCTTACTTGGCATCATTGGGGAATTAGACTATTGAACTTAATAAATGCTTGTCATACCTCAAAGAATTTAATAAATATTTTAACACTATAGCTACTCATGTCTGTTCAGAATTGGGCCTTGCCTCGTGGTCAGAGTAACGAATAGAGTTATTTTACACGATGCTATATACAAGGGCTAGTAAATATCCAGTAAGAGTTTACTGTATATATTGATTTCTTCAAATAGTGTTTTACAGTTTTATATTCAATTCATGTAAATATGGTTAAATATTTTAGCAGATACTCATAGTAAACATTTTAATGGAATTTTTAGTAATTCCATAACTTCTTTTATTTTAATATTAAAACTGAAAATGTGCTTTGGATTTCATAAAGAATGATCATATAGTAAATACAATATTATTTTGGGTTAAGCTAGAATTAGAGACTTGTCTGAGTTTGTGAAATCTCTGAGTTTAGAATTTTTAAAATATGTATACATATATATAATTTAAGTAACCTAATCTAAGTTTATTTAATATGAGCCTTTAAGATTTAAATTTATCCTGAGCACTTTTAAACACTAAATAATGCAGTGCTAATGTTAATATTATTAGCCTGATTATAAGGTTTTTTACTTCAAAATTTGCCTCCCATACTTACTGCGTAGCCTATTTTTCTCCATCTTCTGCCTGAATGACCTTTTTTTTAGTGATATATTGATTAATTATATTCACCAATACAAATAAAAAAACCTTTGGGAATTGAAATATGATAATTATATATGTATTAAAATTAATTTAAAGGCTTGTATATTTTGATTTCACTGTTACGATTTTTTTTTTGCTTGTTTAAATGAGTGTAAAGCAAGACTAGGATTTGTATATAACCTAATTTTCAAAGGAAACTTGAAACATAATAAAAAGATGTATACAGTAAAAGTTAAAAAAAGTGGGGGGAGGTAAGAGCCATATTAAATGGGTAATGTGTCCGGGTGGGGTGGGGGTTGGCATGTGGAGGAAGCTGTCTATAGAAAGGGATGACTGTATTAGGAACTTTGGCTTAAAAGAAGAAAGCTATTTCAGGTGAGCACACAATTCATCTCTAGGCAAATTGGCAAGAAGGCAAAAAGGAAAACTTCCTGAGTCATACAACTTATTGTTTATTAAAAGGGAGTACCTGTCATGGGATAAAGTAAACTTTTTCCTAATTCAAAACTCTGAGAGAATCTACTGAGGCACTATTCCGTGTAGCACGTTCACAGATAGATATGTGCAGATAAGAGTCTTTTTAAAATATTGTGGTAAAATATGCATACCATAAAATTTACCATCTTAACCATTTTAAGTGTACAGTTTAGTGGCATTAAGTACATTAACATTGTTGTGCAGCCATCACCACCATCCATCTACAGCAGTTTTTTGTCTTACAAAACAAACTCTATGCCCATTAAATGGTAACACCCCTTTCCAACCTCCCCCATCCCCTGACAGCTATCATTCTACTTTCTGTGTCTATGAATTTGACTACTCTAAGTACCTCATGTGTGTGGAATCATACAGCATTTTTTTCTTTTGCAACTAGCTTGTTTCACTAAGCATAATGTCCTTGTAGCATGTGTCAGAATTTCCTCCCTTTTTATTTTTTATTTATTATTTGTTTTTGTTTTAATATATTTATTGATTATGCTATTACAGTTGTCCCATTCCCCCCCTCATTCCACTCCATCCTGCCCACCTCCTCCCTCCCACATTCCCCCACTATAGTTCATGTCCATGGGTCATGCTTATAAGTTCTTTGGCTTCTACATTTCCTACACTATTTTTACCCTCCCCCTGTCTGTTTTCCACCTATCATCTATGCTATTTATTCTCTGTACCTTTCCCCTCCTCTCCCCCTCCCACTCCCCTATTGACAACCCTCCATGTGATCTCCATCTCTATGGTTCTGTTCCTGTTCTAGTTGTTTGCCTAGTTTGCTCTTGTTTTTGTTTTAGGTGTGTTTGTTAATAAGTGTGAGTTTGCTGTCATTTTTACTGTTCCTATTTTTGATCTTCTTTTTCTTAGGTAACTCCCTTTAACATTTCATATAATAAGGGCTTGGTGATGATGAACTTCTTTAACTTGACCTTATCTGAGAAGCACTTTATCTTCCCTTCCATTCTAAATGATAGCTTTGCTGGATAGAGTAATCTTGGATGTAGGTCCTTGCGTTTAATCTTGGGTAATGTAATTATGATGTGCCTTGGTGTGTTCCTCCTTGGGTCCAGCTTCTTTGGGACTCTCTGAGCTTCCTGGCCTTCCTGGAAGTCTATTTCCTTTGCCAGACTGGGGAAGTTCTCCTTCATTATTTGTTCAAATAAGTTTTCAATTTTTTGTTCTTCCTCTTCTCCTTCTGGCACCCCTATAATTCGGATGTTGGAACGTTTCAAGATGTCCTGGAGGTTCCAAAGCCTCTCCTCATTTTTCTGAGTTCTTGTTTCTTCATTCTTTTCTGGTTGGATGTTTCTTTCTTCCTTCTGGTCCACACTGTTGATTTGAGTCCCAGTTTCCTTTGCATCACTATTGGTTCCCTGTACATTTTCCTTTGTCTCTCTTAGCATAGCCTTCATTTTTTCATCTAGTTTTCAACCAAATTCAATCAATTCTGTGAGCGTCCTAATTACCAGTGTTTTGAACTGTGCATCTGATAGGTTGGCTATCTGTTCGCTGCTTAGTTGAATTATTTCTGGAGCTTTGAAGTGTTCTGTCCTTTGGGCCATTTTTTTTTTTTTTTTTTTTTTGTCTTGGCTCGTCTGTTACTTAAAGGGGCGGAGCTTTAGGTGTTCCCTGGGCAGGGTAATGCTGATCGCTTTACATGGGGGAGGGGCCAAGTAGGAGCAATGGCACCTGCTCCACTCTCCACTGGATATGAGTCACTCCCTCTGCTAGCCACAATCAAATTGGGCCCCTCTGGTGCTGGTTCCCTAGTGAGTGGGCTTGTGCACGCTCTAGACCCCTGTGGGTCTCTCCAAGGACCTCTCCTGTGAGGCTGGGAATTTCTCCTGCTGCCTCAACCCCCACGGGTGTTTTCAATCAGAGGTTTTTTTTCCTGAGCTGGAGCCCTGGGTTGTGCAGTCTGCTTCGCTCCCTGCCGTTGGTCCCGGTTTATCTATGTGTGAGTGTGGGGCCGCAGGGTGCTACCCGCCACACTGCCTGCCCCCGTTCTCTGCCACTGAGTCTGGCCCTCTCGGTTTATCTGTGAGCGAATGTAGGGCTGCAGGGTCTGCTAGTGGTCAGACTGCCTGCCCCATTCGTCCCACACTACGCCATTCTCAGTCGCCAGGTCGCCAGTCTCGGTCCCACCACAACAACTCCAGTCCTCTCAGCCCCTGCTGCCCGTCTCTGCCCCTCCTACCAGTCTGGATGAATGTTTATTTTTTATCTCCTTGGTGTCGGACTTCCTTTCTGTTCGATTTTCTGTCAGTTCTGGTTGTGCGAGGAGGCGCGGTGTGTCTACCTATGCCTCCATCTTGGTTCTCTTTTCTCCCTTTTTAAGGATGACTAATATTCTATTGCATGTATATACCACATTTTGTTTATCCATTTGTTTTTTGATATGCGCAGGGTTGTTTCCACCTTTATAAGTCTTTTTTTAAAAAATCAACCTTAAATAAGTTACAAGAGCAGAGAGGTATGATAGTTTTTAGGAAAGGCATTTCTGTAGAAATTCAGAGTAATATAGTCCTATATTACTCTATAGCTTTTTTGGAAGTCTTACTTAATGAAGTTATAACCTTTGATGAGGCCTAGAGCAGTGTGGTTCAATAGAAATATAATGTCAGCCTCAAATGCAGGTGACATATGTATTTTTAAATTTTCTAGAGAGCAAGTTCAAAAAAGAGACAAGGAAAGTTAATTTTAATACTATATTTTTATTTAACCCACCATATAAAAATATTCAACATATTAATATAAAAATTATTGATGAGAGCACTTATTCCTTTTTTGTACTAAAATTGTAAGCAATTTTCAGTACAATATAAATACAATATAAATTTCAATTTATATTTAATTTTAATTTCAGTAATTTCAATTTCAGTTTCTACTTTTTATTATTGGGGCAACACTGTTTAATAAGATTACATAAGTTTCAAGTGTACATTTCTATGATATATGATCTTTATATTGCATTGTATACTTACCACCCACAGTCAGATTTTCTTCTCTCACCATATATTTGGCCCTCTTTTCCCTTTACTACCCCAAGTCCCCTTCTCTCTGGGTAACCACCATACTTGGTGCTTGTCTGTGTCTGTGAGTTCAGTTTTATATCCCACATATTAGTGAAATCGTATGCCTCTTAGCTTTTTCTGACTGACTTATTCCACTTAGCATAATCTAGTCAGGGTCCATCCATGTTGTTGTAAGTGGCAGTATTTCATCTTTTCTTATAGCTGAGTAGTATTCCATTGTATATATGTACCACATCTTCTTTATCCAATCCTCTGTAAAGGGCACTTTGATTATCTCCATGCCTTAGCCACTGTGAATAATGCTGCCGTGAACATAGGGGTGCACATATCTCTTTGTGAATAAATGTTTTTGAGATTTTAAGGTTGGTAACGCAGAAGAGGGATTGCTGATTCATATTGTTACTCTATTCTTATTTTTTGAGGAGCTGCCATACTGTTTTTCATAATGATTGTACCACTTTACATTCCCAACAGCAGTGAATGAGGAGGGTTCCTTTCTTTCCACAACCTCACCACACCAACACTTGCTATTACCTGTCTTTTTTATAATAGCCATTCTAACAGGTGTGAAGTGGTATCTCATTGTAGTTTTGATTTGCATTTTCTTAATAGCTACTAAAGTTGAACATCTTTTCATAGATCTGTTGGCCATTTTACCTCTTCTTGGGAGAAGTGTCTGGTCAGGTCCTCTGCCTATTTTTTAATTGGATTATTTGTTTGGTATTGAGTTGTATAAGTTCTTTGTATATTTTGGATATTAACCCCTTGTGGGGGCTGTTGTTTGCAAATATTGTCTCCCATTTGGTTGGTTGCCTTTTTGTTTTATTGGCAGTTTCTTTTGCTGTGCAGAAGCTTTTTAGTTTAATATAGTCCCATTCGTTTATTTTTGCTTTTACTTCCCTTGCCTTTGGGGTCAAATCTGTAAAATGTTCCCTTTGACCAAGGTCCGTAAATTTAATACCCATGTTTTCTTCTATGCAATTTATAGTTTCATATCTTATATTTAGGTATTTGATCCATTAATTTCTGTGTATGGGGATAAACTATAATCTAGTTTGATTCTTTTGTATGTGGTGTTCCAATTTTCTCAGCACCATTTATTGAAGAGGCTTTCTTTTCTTCGTTGTATATTTTGGCTCTTTTGTTAAAAATTATTTGGCCATATACATGTGGGCTCTCAGTTCTGTTCCATTGGTCTTTGTATCTGTTTATTTGCCAATACCATCCTGTATTGGATATTGTAGCTCTGTAGTATAATTTGAAGTCAGGTAGTGTGACAGCTCCAGCTTTGTTCTTTTCTCTCAGGATTTCTTTGGCTGTTTGGGGTGTTCTATGGTTCCATGCAAATCTGCTGATTTTTTGTTTTATTTATTTAAAAAATGACATTGGAATTTTGATGGGGATTATATTAAATCTGTATATTGCTTTGGGTAATATGTTCATTCTAACTATGTCGACTCTTCCAATCCATGAACATGGAATGTCTTTCCATTTCAGCATGTCTTTTTCATCTCTTAATGATGCTTTGTAGTTTTCATCTTATCAGTCCTACACATCCTCTGTTAATTGCATTCTTAGGTATTTTATTCTTTTTGTTGCAATTGCAAAAGGATTCTTTTTTCATTTCTTTTTCTGAAGTATCATTTTTAGTATATAGGTAAGCAGTAGATTTTGTATCCTGTAACTTTACTGTATTTGTTTATTGTTTCTAATAGTTTTTGGTGGAGTCCTTAGGGTTTTCTATATATAAAATCATGTTATCTGCAAGAGTGACTCTTTTACTTCTTCATTTTCAATTTGGATGCCTTTTTTTCTCTTTCTCTTACCTGACTGATGTGTCTCTTGACTAGGATTTCCAAAACTATGCTGAATAAGAGTGATGAGAGTGGTTATCCTTGTCTTGTTCCTGATTTTGGAGGAAAAGCTTTCAGTCTTTCACCATTGAATGTGATATAGGCTGAGGGTTTGTCATATGTGGCCTTTATTATGTTGAGGTGCTTTCCTTCTTATACCCATCTTTCTGAATGTTTTAAACATAAACGGATGTTGTATCTTATGAAATGCTTTTTCTGCATCTATTAATAAGATAATATTATTTTTATCCTTAATTTTGTTAATGTGGTGCATTACATTGAACCATTTGCATATGTTGAACCATCCTTGTGCCCCTGGAATGAGCCCCCCTCGATCATGTTGTATTATTTTTTAAATGTATTGTTGTATTTGATTTGCTACTATCTTGTTTAGGATTTTTACATCCGTGTTTATCAGAGGTGTTGGTCTTTAGTTTTCTTTTTGTTTGTTATTCTTCACAGGTTTTGGTATCAGGATTATTTTGACCTCATAAAATATGTTAGGAAGTATTGCCTCTTTAATTTTTTTGGAAGAGTTTAAGAAGGATAGGTATCAAATCTTTATTGAATGTTTGGTAGAATTCACTAGTGAAGCCGTCTGCTCCTGGTCTTTTTTTGAGGGGGGAGAATTTTGATGGTTGTTTCAATTTCCTCACTGTTGATCATTCTATTTAGATTTTCCAGTTCTTCATGATTCAGTCTGGGAAGGTTATATATTTCTAGGAACTTAACCATTCCTTGTAGGTTATTGAATTTGGTGGCATATACCCTTTCACAGTATTCTAGTGATCCTTTGTATATCTGTGATGTCTGTGGTACTTCTCTTTCATTTCTGATTTTGTTTATATGAATCTTTTTTCTTTTTTCCTTAGTGAGTCTAGCCAGGGGTTTGCCAATTTTATTGATCTTTTCGAAGAACCAGCTCTTGTATTAATTTTTTATGTAGTCTTTTTGTTCTCTGTTTCATTGAATTCTCTATTTTTTTTTTCTTTTGACTTTGGGCTGCTTTTGTTCTTTTTCTAGTTCTTTAAGATGTCATGTTAAGTTGTTTACTTGGGATTTCTTTTGTTTTTTGAGATAGGCCTGTAATGACATAACCTTACCTTCCCTCTTATTACTGCTTTCACTGCATGCCACAAGTTTTGATATGTCATATTGTCATTCTCATTTGTTTCTACATATCTTTTGATCTCACCTTTTATTTCTTCTCTGACCCAGTCATGTTTTAGTAGTATGTTGTTTCATGTCCACATATTTGTGGGTTTCTTTACTTACTTTTTGCAGCTGATTTCTAATTTCAAAGCATGTGGTCAGAGAAAATACGCTTGGTATGATTTCAATCATCTTGAACTTGTTGAGGCCAGTTTTTTGACTAAACATGTGACTATCCTTGAGAATGTTCCATGTGCACTGGAGAAGAATGTATAATCTGATGTTCTGGGATGAAAGGCTCTATAAATGTCAATTATGTCCATTTGATCTAATGCACAGGTGGCAAACACAAGGCCTGCGGGCTGAATCTGGCCCTCCAACTTGTTTTACCTGGCATGGCACCTTGTTTCTATCCAGTGGCAGTGCCGAGCTCTCATTTAACTGTTAAGGGTAGTTACATTTACACAGTCCTAAAATTACATTTGACCCTTTGAAGGCAACTGCGAGGCTGATGTGGCCCCTGGTGAAAATGAGTTTGACACCCCTGGTCTAATGTGCCACTTAAGGCCAGTATTTCTTTATTGATTTTCATTTTGGATGATCTATCTAGAACTGTCAGTGCAGTATTAAGGTCCCCAACTATGACTGTGTTTTTGTCTGTTTCTCCCTTTAGTTCTGTTAGTAGTTGCTTTATATATTTCAGTGCTCCTTGACTGGGTGCCTATACATTAAGACGTATTATGTCTTCTTGATATATTGTCTCCTTTATCATTATAAAATGTCTATCTCTGTCTTTTGTTACCCTTGTTATCTTGATATCTATTTTGTCAGATATAAGTGTGGCTACACCTGCTTTTCTGTGGATGTTATTTGCTGGAAGAATCATTTTCCACCCTTTCACTTTGAGTCTAACTTTGTCTTTAAAGCTTTGATATGTCCCCTAAATGCAGCATATGGTTGGGTTTTATTTTTGATTGAGTATGCTACTCTGCGATTGATTCTTTACTGGTGAATTCAGTTCATTTACATTGAGAGTAATAATTGATGTATGAGGATTTCCTATAGCAATTTTATCTCTTGTTTTCTAGTAGCTCTGTGCCTCTATTGGTTCTTTTCCTTTGTTGTTTTTGTTTGGTGGTATTCCACACTTCTTTCCTCTATTTCTTCCTTTTTTAAAAGTTATGTGTCTCCATTTTGGATTTGTTATGTGTGGTTCCATTAGGTTTATGAAAAAGAAAGTTTCATGTATATAGTTCTTTTTCTTTTGAATGTATGTGATCTCCATCCTCCTTCTCAAATTCAGACCTTTAGCCCCTCGCCTTGTATGTTTTTGGTGTCACAAATTATCCCTGAGTATGCTCAAAGTTTGTTGGTAATCTTACTCATACTGGTGTGACCTTTTGCTCTTTATTTCAGGTAGAATAACCCCCTTGAGTATTTCCTGCAATGGAGGTCTTCTGGTGATAAATTCCCTCAGTTTCTGTATGTCTAGAAAAGCCTTTATTTCTCCTTCATCTAAAGGATAACTTTGCTGGATATATTATTCTTAGCTGGTAATATCTCTCTTTCAGTAGTTTAAATATTTGATTCTATTCTCCTCTAGCTTGTAGAATTTCTGCTGGGAAGTTCACTGATAACCTAATGAGTGTTCCTTTATAGGTTCCTTTCTTCTTTTCCCTGGCTGCCTTGGGAATTCTTATAGAAGACTGTTCTGCGTGGTGTGGGCCCAGCTCCCACTCCGAAAGGCCAGTGGAAAGCAATATCCAGTACACAGGACCCACGCCCATGGATAGGTTCTCCCGTGGGGAATCAGGCCTTTATTGTACCTAGGCCGCTTTGAGACTTGCTTTTTGCTAAAACTCCCTCACCCTGAATTGAGGCAGCAAATTTTTACTTCATATCTTTAAAGTAACTTCCTAAAGTCTATGCTAAACCTTCCAAGGACGAGTGTAACCAGTTCAACCACTTTTCCCTTTATACTTGCAAATATCCTTCCTTTTTGATGTAGTTAGTAACATCCTCTCCTTTGTTTTTTGTAAAAAGTAAGCACCTAAAGTGAACCTGTGCATAGTAAATGAGGACCATCCTCAATGTAATGTGCCCAGAAAAGCAATAAAAGCCTGTCGAGGCAAGGGTCTGGGCACTCTCCTCTTGAGAGAGTGCCCGTGCTATCCCTTGTCCTCCACAGGACTCGGTAGTCCATGTGAATTTGTCTTGTCTCAGCCACAACGCCGCAGACACTGCAGGCCGTTGTCCGCATCAGCTGGTGCCCAAACAGGGACCCAGGGCTACGAGCCATTCTTGTGGAAACACACCAACTTGGTTGGAGTGCATGCATCAGCCCAGGACTCTGTAGTCCATGTGAACTTGTCTTGTCTCAGCCACAATGCTGTGGACACTGTAGGCTGGTGACCCCATGAAATTCTGTCTTTGTCATTAGTTTTTGACAGTTTTAATACAATATGCCTTGGAGGAGGTGTTTTGGATTGAGGTAATTAGGTATTCTGTTTGTTTCTTGCATTTAAGGATCTAGTTCTTTCCATAGGTTTGGGATGTTCTCACCAAGTATTCATTTGAGTAGGCTCTCCTTTCCTTTCTCTCTCTCTTCTTCTGGTATGCCTATTATTCTTATATTGCTGTTTCTGATGGAGTTAGTCAGATAGTCCTCATAGAGTTCTTTTTTTTTTTTTATGCTCAAGTCTCTCTCTTCTTCCCTCTGCATCATTTCTACATTTCTATCTTTAATATTCCTAGTCCTTTCCTCCATCTGGTTCTCTGTATTTCCTATGCTCACTAGTTAATGCTCACTAGACCTCTTTTATTGAGTTCTTCATCTCCAGAATTTTTGATTGGTTCTTTTTAAAGTTTTGATCTTTTGGGGAAAGTGCTCATTTTATTTGTTGATTTGTTTTCTGAGCTCATTTAATTGCCTGTTTGTATTTTCTCATATCTTATTGAGTTTTCTGAGAACTGCAATCTTAAATTCTTTGTCATTTATACCACATATTTCTATGTCTTTAATTTTGTTTTCTGGAGTTTTTTCATTTTCTTTCTGAGCTTCTTGCTACCTTGGTTGTTCATGGTATTTGATGGGTTCCTTCTCTGTCTAGGCATCTGTGTTGGAGTGACACTTCTCTAGCAGATTAATACAAAGAGGTTTTTCTATTATTTTCCATTAGGTGGCACTGAATCACAAGTTTTTAGCTTTCTTGCACTTCTCTAGTTATTCAGACCTTCATGGGGTAATGTTGCCTGGCTAGATGGTTTTATTTCTTTGGTTCTGGTAACTCCAGTTCCAGGGGTCCAACCCCACAGGGGAATGTGGTAGGCGATAGGTCTCCAAATCTGTGAAATCCCAGTGCTGTCCTCTGCAGCCAGATGCTGCTATCAGTGTAGCAATGATGCATGGGGATGGTATGGGCTGGGGGAACCCAGACAGCTTCTTTTTTGTTTTGCCTTCCTGGTAATGGTGTCCTTGGACCTCCATTGGCTTCCCCTGCGCCCTTACCCCAGTACCAGTCACAGTGCATCCTTAGCCTAGGGAAAAAAAGTGGTTCTGTAGTACCCGTTCTTGGGTTTGCAAATAATGTGCTCTGCAACCTGACACCAAGGGCAGAGGGAGATGAGCTCTGGGAGGTTACTGGGTAGCCAGGGTCTGTGGCTTTGTTTCCCTGTCTTGTATTTGGACTGTCTGACAACTGTGGCCACAAGGACTGCCAGGTCTCTGGGCTCAGCCACAGCTCATACTGCCTACTCCTGAAGAATGCTCACGGTGTCTCTTTGCTCCTGCTGGCCGAAGGGACAGCCACAATTTGATTCCTCCCTTCTCTAGACTGAGCCCCGCCATGAGTTCCCATTTTTAGAGCTGTATTCCTGGCTCATCTCAGATTTTTCTCCCTTCTTGCCTCCCCGGTTCGGCCCCACTTGCCCACCTTTAGATGTTTCAATGCATGAATTTTTCAGGTGTGTTTGTGTGTTGGGCAGGGAATCCTTTGTTGAGTTATAGCTGTTCAAATTGTTGAAACTTCAAGGGGAGAGACCAAAAGTATCTCTCCTGTCACCATTCCTCTCAATTTCATCTTATAAACATTTCTATTTAGACTAGACATATTTCAGTTGCTCAGTAGCCCATGTGGCTATCAGCTAATGCAGCAATTTTCAATGTTTTTCATCTCATGGCACACATAAACTAATTACTAAAATCCTGCATCATACCAAAAAAAATATATTTTTTGCTGATCTGACAAAAATAGATATAATTTTGATTCATTCTCAGTAGATTGCTGTGTTGTGTTGTTGTCTTTTTTTTTTAAAATTTGACAATGTAAGGGAAAAGAGGTCAGTACCTTTGACTACATAGGTATTGCATGTTTGAAAAATCCCTGGGGCATACTGGTTGAATATCACTGATCTACGCATTCAGAAGACTACAGGTGGAATCAGAATAACTTTGCCATAGTTTTATTGTGACTTCAGCCTTGAGGTACTGAGTGGACACTACTAGACTGGCATCTATCTGCTACCTTTTAGCAGTGCTGAAAAATCATGTTTCATGATTTTTACTTCATTGAAATGAAATGTAAATGTTAATAATTATACTACTCATGCAGCAAGCTCTGAGAGAGATTAAGAGATGTACCTCTCTTAACAGAGACAAGTTATTTTTCAGTGGAATATGATTATCCAGTAGTATGTTTAAGTAACAGAGATGCCAAAAATAGACAAGTGGTTAATTTACCTTGATTGACTCAGCCATCTGGGTGTATATATGCCCCAGGAAGCATATGTTAGAATGTTCATAGCAGCATTGTATGAAATAGTCAAAAAGTGTCCATGAACAGAAAAACAGATGAGTTGTAGAAATATGCATTAGAATATCTGATAACAGTGACAATAAATGAATTTTGGACACACACATGCAAGACACACATAGACACGCACACACACATACTAGGCTTCATTAAAAAAGGTCTTATTTCTTATTCTCTAAATCAAAGTATGCACAGAGTTGGGAATATAAGAATATCCTAGTCTAGATGAGCAAAAGGAAAAAAAAGAAGAAAAAATTGTCATAGCTGGAAAACTTCCTTTATTATATCTGAAGTTGTGAGAACTCTTTGTATTATGTCTCCAAACAGAATCAGACAAATGATCAGTTATCCAGTAAATTCACATTTTTAAATTTCCAAAGTAAATTTGTCCTTTTATCCAGCAACCTAGCTAGCTAGCTAGTTTCGTCTATCCCCATAGAGTATCATCTTGGTCATTTCTCATCATGCTGTGTTTAAGTGTGTATATTGTAATGTTTGAGAATCTCCCCCTACTTAAATTTGACTTATATAAGCTTAATAGAGTACTAGCAGTGCTTGAATAAAGGAAATTTTAAAGTTGATTTGATATTAAATTTAATCATTTTAGAAAAGACCTGAATGCTAATTTTTAACCAACTATTGTTAATTTTTTAAGGGAAAAGATCTTAGGTCTGATTATAAATGTTCGTCCTCTTTTTGGGCTTGTGGTTTTTGAATACAGAGATTTTAAAACCTCTCATGTAACAGTGGTTAGGGGGAGAAAAAAAAGGGGAGAGACTATGAGTTGTAATGGCAAATATAAACATGTCATTCATTAGGTTTCACTTTGTTTTCTGTTTCTTTAGTGGTTTTTGGCAAATTTATCATATCAAGAAGCACTTTCAGACACACAAGTTGCTATTGTTAATATTTTGTCCTCAACTTCTGGTAAGGAATGTATCTTCAAAATCTGCATTATGAATTGAGATCTATTTCTAATATTTTTGTGTATGTGCAAATACACACATTTTTATCTTGTTATAAATTTGTTGCCATTAGATTAGTGTATTTTAAACACTTCTTAATCTTTATAGTTTTATGTCATAGCCTTGTGCTATTTATATTTCTAACAAATACTTTATAATATTTTTTATACCAATGTGCTGGTGCTTTATATTATAGTTATCCTTTTTTCACATATTCTTTCCAAAGATATTTTTCTATACTCTTTGGCTAAATGTAATTGTTTATCTCAGAACTATAATTTGTCCTGTGAAAGGTATTTTTATTTTTAAATTCGAATCACCTTCTAGTTCTAAAAGATAAAAAAAGTGCTTTTGAAGCTGTAAAAATAACTTTATCATACAAGCTTATTATGATGAGATCAGGATGTTACTCTGAATGCTCAGTTTAACTCTCTTAGTTTAGAAAAATAGGACTATACTTGATCTATATTGTTAAAATAAACATGGTTTGGTTTAGACCAAGGCTGTATGGTGTTCAGCCTAGGTACCTAGGTAACTGCAGTCTTATTCTTAGTTATTTAAAAATGACAAAATCAGTTTAAAAGTTAGGTGTATAATTTATTTAAATAATCAAATTGGTAGTAAATAATTTTGACAGTAATTAAGCTAATGTATTCTTTTTCATCTTTTTCTCTCCATAGGACTTTTTACCTTAATCCTTGCTGCAGTGTTTCCAAGTAACAGTGGAGATAGATTTACTCTTTCTAAACTATTGGCTGTAATTTTAAGGTAAAAATATAGTGTAATAGCTGGTTTACTCTGTTAAAAATACGATGTTTAAAATTTTTCTGGTAGTGATAAAGGATAACTTACAGTACACTGAGTAGACAAAGAAAGGTTTAAACAGACATTGGGTACTCAGCCCTGTGTCACATCCTTGACTAGTTTCCTAACCCTCCAGGGGAGGGTGACCTGAGGGAAGGACTCCAGGGCAGCTCTGGTTCGCATGTATGTGACTGCAGACTTACTAAGTATTGTAGGGACAGTCACATTTAAGTTAATGTGGCAACTTAATGCTCATGACCTCCCAAGTTTCCATTTCCTTTTCTTAAAACAAGTTCCCTTTTTTGTTTTGGGTACTGGTTTTTACTCCTCCCACTTCTAGAAATCTTAACAGGTAGTCTTCTCTGATTATATCAGCCTCAGTCTTTCATTGTGTATTACTATATAGCATCAATAACTATATTTTGATCTTTTATTTTTATTTAATTTTGTGTATGTTTGTCTTGTCTTTCCTATGAGACTGTAATCCCTTGAAGGCCAAAAGCTTTGTGTCACCATAGGCCTAGCACAGGCCTGTGCTGCCAACAGCACTCAAAACAGATGTGTTGGTTTGATCAAGCTATGGCCTTTGTGAGAGAAAATCAAATCAGACGAGGTAGCAGAATGATTTAAATGGGGAGATTAGTATTAGCTATTAGAGTTAGGTTTGAATCCCAGGTCTGCTCTGTGTCCATGGGCACTCCCCTTAAATCCTCTTGAGAGGATTTCTTAGATCTCAGCTGTGTGATTTTGATCAAGTACTTCACTTTGTGCTTAGTTTTCTCACGTGTAAAATGGGAATGGCAATAACAATAATACTTCCTTTAAGGTAATGTTGTGCATTTTGTGTGGATTAAATGGGTTAATATTGTATCATTTACACTATACTGATGCTGTTGTTGGATATTAATTAAATCACGAGTTCTTTGATAGTTTTACCCAGAAATTAGTCTTGATCACTTATAAATAATCTTTATGATTAGTCCTTTTGAGACAGGGGTATCAAACTCATTTTCACTAGGGGCCACATCAGCCTCATAGTTGCCTTCAAAGGGCCGAATGTAGAGCTCCTTGTCCCTGGTTAAGGAGTAGTTGCATTTATACAGTCCTAACATTACATTCCGCCCTTTGAAGGCAATCGAGAGGCTGATGTGGCCCCTGGAGAAAATGAGTTGATACCCCTATTTTAAGGAATTTATTATCTTGTTCAGTAATGACTGTTATTCTCATAGCATTGGAGGTGTCGTGCTGGTAAACCTGTCAGGATCTGAAAAGTCTGCTGAAAGAAATACAATAGGTCAGTATCTGGTGCTGCATTCGTTCTGTTAGAGTATACAAGAAAGTTTTGTGCATAACATCATCACACACCCACACAGAGGGTGGGCACTGACAGGGCCTTTAAAAAAAAACTTTCCACCTTGGCTGGTGTAGTTCAATGGATTGAGCACTGGACTATGAACCAAAAGGTCACTGGTTCGATTCCAGGTCAGGGTATATGCCTGGGTTGCAGGCCCGGTCCCCAGTTGGGGGCGTGGGAGAGGCAACTGATCACTGCATCTTTTATACATCGATGGTTCTCTCCTCCTCCTTTTCCCTCCCTTCCCATCTCTCTAAAAATAAATAAATAAATAACTTTCCTTTGGGAATGTTAAAAAATCCAAAAATAGTTTACAGAATTCTCATATAGCCTTATCCAGATTCTCTATTAACTATGTACATAACTACATTACAGTTATAAAAAGGAGTAGTTAACATTGCTTAAAATTATATTATGTAGTCTGTAGTCCCTTTCAAGCTTCACTACTTTTCCACTAATGTTCTTTTTCTGATACAGGATCACTTAATGCATTAACTTGTTGTGCCTCCTAAGTTTCCTTTAATGTGGAACTATCCCCCAATCTTTTTCTGTCTGTCATAACCTTAACACTTCTGAAGGATACTGTCCCATTGTTTTGTAGAATGTCCTGCAATTTGGTTTTGTCTGATATTTCCTTATGGTTAAATTTATGTTGTGCATTTTTTTGTAAGAATACCATGGTAACAATATTATGTTCTGATCAGCACGTTTTATCAGAAGACACATGATGTTGATGTTACTAGTCACATTAATAATGATGTTAATTTTAAGGTGGTGTCTGCCAGGTTGTTTACTTGTTTTTGATTCACTGTTTAGATTTAACAAAAACAAAGTTAATGTTTTTTCTCTGGATACTTTAGATATTTGAAGTTTATTGAATAGAATAATACTTGGTAACTGGACCTGGTTACGGTCCAGTGAGCTGTGTCTTGAATTACCTCAACTCTTTCTCACCTACAGCAGCTTTGTATGAGTAAAACAATATAAATATTTGTTGTGTGGGTGAGATTGTGTTGACATGCTCTCCTGTTGCTATTTTTAAAAAGTTTGATAATAAACATATTTAATAAAACATTGGACTTTTGGATAATTGATTAAATATTGTTATGGTCACTTGGCAGACAGCACATCATTTAGCTGTTTTTAAAGGTTTACTTCAATGTTTTTGAGAATGAGTTAACACATTAAAGAGAACTGGTATTTATTATGCATGTACTGTGAGCCCAGTGCTATTTTAGATATTTTTGGAACATTAAAAATTATAAATTATGTGTTTGCAGTTTTCAAGGAATTCTTGATTGTAATGAGTATATGAGATTTACAAAATGAAGCCACTAGAGAATAAAATAATACCACATTTAACTGTAGTAAATATTAAATTGTCTAAAACAGAAGACAGGTAGGATAGAAATTCAGCGGAGTAGAAAGAGGATGCTTTATGGCAGAGATGGGACTTTTACAGGGCCTTGAAGATAATAGTGGAATGTATAATAAAAGTGACACATGCAGGGGGGAGAACAATCTAAGCAAAGCTGAGAGAGAGAAAGAAGCAGTGTTAAAGTTGGACTGTGTCAAGTGACAAAATTGTTTATGTAGGAGAAATAGGAGGTATTCATTTCAAAATTTAAAAACAAAGTGCTATGTACATGAATTTTGGTATTATAACATGTATAAGTGGTTAGGTCATTGAGGTGGATGTTTTTGCATTTATTTGTTTACTGTTTAACTCTTTCCTATACTCCTGGAGGACAAGGATGGGTGGGCTACACTTACCTTTTCATGTACACTCATTTCTTGAAATAGGCTCTGACACATTGTTAGATTTAAAATAAGTGTGTTTTAAATGAGTTAATGAACAAATACTTTAAATCATCATGTTGATCTTTACAGGTTCCATTTGGTCTCTTGTTGGAGCCATGCTCTATGCTGTCTACATTGTCATGATTAAGAGAAAAGTAGACAGAGAAGACAAGTTGGATATTCCGATGTTCTTTGGTAAGATATGTGTTTAACTTGTGAGGCTATTTACTCTGAATGATTAACTTAGGGTTATGGTTTTGTTTTTTGGAGGGAATAGGGAAGCCTTCCCCACCTTCCTGCCATGTGATTCTTTAAAACCTTCAGCTTTTAAAGATCATGAAGTCCAATCTCAACGTTTTTCTCTTTTCTTGTCCTTGATAGTTGTGTACCTCTGAGGATTACCCATTTTCTCAATGGGAGATAAAGAAAGAAATTCCTTTTTTTTTGCATTAATGTCTTCAGCCTGTGAATCAGATATTTTCCCCAATGATATGACAGAATCATGGTAGTATAAGCAGTGAGAGTATACCTGTTGTGTTATACATTTTGCCATTTTGAGTCATTGGAAACATAGGATTGGGGAAGCTGCCCCCAAATGATACATATATAATACTGTTCCAGTCTATGTACTTATTTTCATTAAAAAATGGGGGCCATTTCAGGTTGTTTCATTTGTACTTTATCTTTGAGACTTGTATTCTTTTATGATATAGATTTTTCAAATTACCCAACTATAGTTTCTGGAATCAGTTATTCATTTTGGTAAATAAAATACCTGATATGATTTATAAATTCTCTTTTGCCAAAAATTAGCTCAGTAAAAAAATTGTGTTATCTGTAGGATATTTGTGGATATCTTTCGAAAGATAATGGAATACCAATAGGTAAAGAAGCCTAGTGATGAGAGTCCCAACTACATCTTATAGGGAATCAGGAGACCTGAAAGATAGCTGTTATAACTTCATTTATCTCATACTCATCTGAAAAATGAGATTGAATTAGATAAGTAACTTCCAAGTTACTGATTTACAAATGGTCCTGGGAAGGTTGGGAGGATGTGGAGTTGTATGTGTGAGTCTGGTTCTTGGACTCCTTTGCTGCTTCAACTGGAATAGCTCTGCTTTGTAGGCCTTTTTACATTATCATTTAATTTGTAGAAAAAGATTTTTATGCTAAAAACAGTTTGAATAACTTTACCTAAAGATTAACAAAAATACAATGTTTGAAAAGCTACCAAACTGAATGGTCACTCAAGTTCCTTTTAAGTATAAAATTCAATAAAAATACATCTTAAAAATGAAGATCATTTAAAAAATATCTTATTGTAGAGTCATAGAAAATTCCCTCTGTGATGGAATAAAATGCTAATATTATTTGTTTTTGTTTTTTTAAGATGGGTAACTTTTAAGAAAAATTGCTTAATTTAATAGAATATACATAGATATGCAACTTGGTCTTCTTCATATATGATGTGATATACAAAGCAACATGGATTTGGTCTGAGCTTTGTAATAGACAGGGTTAGGGGAAAAAGAAGTTACGATTGGAACGTGAAGGGTTCTCAGGTGCGGGGAAGTGAGAGCACAGCCGGCCACAGTGAGTAGGTCAGTGATCATGCTGGAGCATTCACTGCAGGGAAGAACAGGAAGATGTGCAGGCCAGGCTCTGAAGGGTCTGGGCAATAGCTGAAATGATTTGTAGGTCCAAACATTTTTAGTGTATGTGGGACTTCATAGACTTGATAGTTCAGGTGCCAGAAAATAGATTTGGTTCTTGATAATGCCAAATTTTGGCATTTTAATTACAATTTTTCAATATTATGCAAGCCTTTTAGATCATGAGTCCCTTCTGTGTGTGTGTGTCATTTTGTTTTATCTGTATCACTAGATGTCTTAAACTGGGTTTTCTAGATTTGGGGTATGAGACAGGGATTTAGTGTAGATGATTTATTGAGGGAGTGCTTTGCAGGAAAAACTGGCAGGGGAGTGAGAGAAGCAAGATAGAGCATGTAGGAGGTAGAGCCTAATGTCTAGGCACTCCTTTGTGGTGTCCTGGCCTTGAGCCATTGGGATTTCTGCCACAGGGCCAGCCTTGTGAGTGCAGTCATTGGCTGCAGAGGGTGTAGGGTAGGCAGGGGAGGGAACTTCCTGGGGAAGGCAGACTCGTTTGCTGTCCAAGAGAGTTCTTTAGAGAAGGCAGGTGAAAGGGGATACTCCAGTCTTGTTTAGATTTCACTAGGTATCCTAAATACTAGTTTATTATTTAGCAGCCAATTAAAAAAATATATATATATATATATCTACTATGTATATCTACTGTAATTTAACTTTCTTTTAAAAAAGCTTTATAGTTACCTCATGGATCATATCGTGAATCTGTGATAATGTTTAACTGTACAGAAAGTGCAATAAAAATTACTACAATTATAATTTTTCTTTATAGTCTTTACTATATAGTCTTTACATGTATATAGTCATATATAAACTTACATTGTTATAATAATAGCGAGCCTTTATTATTGTTTATTCTTTGCCAGGCACTATGCTATATTTTATATTTTATATAATCTTTCCAGTAACCTAATTAAATATTGTTTTACACTTATAGACTGGAAAACTGGGGCTTAAAAGAGGTTCTTCTTTTGCCTAAGGTTTACACTACTAGTGAATGGTAGAGCTTGGATCAGAACCCAGGGCAGTCGGACTGCAGAGTACACACTTCTAACCACTAAACATTACAGCCTTCCTTACAAGTAGTCTGTGCTTGGTTCATATGTTGAACAGGTATTTATGTATGTGTTATCTTACTGATTAATTAATGAGCTCTGGGAAGGCAGGAACCAAGCATTTTGCCCTTTTTGGGACCCTTCCTCTGTTATATCTAATATAGCACAGGTGCAATAAACATAATCATGAGTTGAATCAGAACAAACCATAAATTCCTTATAAGTAATTTAGGTTGAATATACAAACACATACACATACACTAGTTACTTCTTTAACTTCTAGGACAATACAGGGTTGGGCAAAAGTATCTTTATAGTTATTCATATGGAAAATAATACAACAATTAATAAATAAAAATACAAGAATGAACTCTGTGTTGCATACTCAACAACCATAAACCTACTTTTGCCCCACCCTGTATATTATTACTAGGTAAAGTTAACAGCCCTTCTTTTTGAATTGCAATGTGGACATTTGAACCTTGAAGACTCAGTGATCACCGGTTTCTTGATACAGTTTTCTCTGGTGTCGAGTTATCTATCCAAGGACTGACTTAAACGGGAGTTTCTCCTGCTTCTTTGTTTCCTTTGTTTCCAGTTAAGGAAACCTACTGGAGCTCTTTGTACAAAACCTGTTTTCTAAGTATAGAGTTATAAGTTTGGAAAATTTAAATAAATCACAGAAACTAACTTTTAAAAAAATTTTTGTTATTCAATTACTAACTTTTGTCTCTTTTATACATGTTTAGGTTTTGTAGGTCTGTTTAATCTGCTGCTCTTATGGCCAGGTTTCTTTTTACTTCATTATACTGGATTTGAGGACTTTGAATTTCCCAATAAAGTAGTATTAATGTGCATTATCATTAATGGCCTTATTGGAACAGTTCTGTCAGAGTTCCTGTGGTTGTGGTATGTACTATTTATTACCCTATGGTTTATTAGTTACCAGTTTGTGAACTTTTGGATAGTTTAAGCGTTTATGTTTCTTTGGTTTTCTGATGGCCCTTCCTGTGTACCTTCTCACCCCACACACTTCACAATTTAGTTCAGTAACTCCATTAAAGCAGGAGCTTTGTTTTTTACTTTTAACTTCTAATTATCCATCGAATAGGGTAGTGTTGTGCACATACAAGGAGCTTAATAAATATTTAATGAATGAAGGAATATGAATGATCGAAAGTAAATTTTTAAAGTGTTTCTGGAATTACAGTGTTATGCAAATGAAAGGTGTCATCTAATGGACATCCAAACTTAGTAGATGTGTATTCTAAGCATTAATGACATGAGTTCTGAATGAGAATTCCTTGTTTAAGAGCCTTTGTTTATTTTAGAGACGTTGTCTATTTGGCCGTTCATAGACTCTTTTGTTTTGTTTATTCACGGGACTTTTAATGTGGGTGAGCCACATATGCAAACCCTAAACTCTGATTAGATGTGTTGTAATATCAAATATGTTGGTATGTAATAATAATCTTAAAATAATTAGAAGACAATATCTTAATGTAGTTTAAGAAACCTTTCAAATATAGAGCTTGATACTTAGTCCTGTTTCCACTTAATAGGAACTTAAAAAGAAACACAAATTTTGCTTAAACTCCTAAATGAATTTTATTATATGACAATTAAGACTACTGACTAGTTTTTTCTTGCAAAAGACTGCAACAAAGATAGCCTTTGTATGAAGTCTTTCTTTTATGCTTTGCCTACACTTCTTTCTCCTTCCCAGGTAAGGAAATATCTCTATTTTCGTTGTATCCTCAACACTCGCTCTCTTTCACGTAGTACTTGAAGGTTCACTTTGTATTGTGCTAATTTATGTACTTATCTTAAGTTCCTTTGCTAATCTGAAGCTCTTTGATCTCAGAATTCATTTACTCATTTACTTTTCCATCTTTCTTTATATGCACTTTAGGAGCTCACTTTTTTTGACTGATGAGAGTTATATATTTTATATATTAATATATATCATATCCCTCTTGTCCTCTTGCCCTGTCACTTCTTTTGTTCTGTTGTTTCTTTGCTTCTCTGGAACAGATAAAACTACTTAATGGTTGTATTATAATTTAACTTAGTTAAACCATAAGGAATTGTTGATCTTCAGCCAGTTTTGACTGTGGTTTTATGTGGTTCAATCCAATGAACCATATGCTTTAAATAATTATACATTCATTGTATTTTAATATGAGTTCAAATTTTCTAGTTTTCTAAGTTTAGCTTAAATTGGAAAATTTTAAAGCAAGGCATTTTTTACATATTTGAGAGAAATAATTAATTTTTTTGGATATTAGACTAAGAAGGCTTTAGTTTGGTCTTTATTAAATTATTATTACATTGAGACTCATAGTAAACATGGATTGTGCCATCTACAAATTTAAAATGCTCATTCATTATTGAGAGCTTTATTTTTATAAACATATTCAAAAGAGTTTCATTACAGTCAGCAGAATATAATGTAGGCTTTGAGGATGATCAAATATGAGTTGTGACATGTAATCTCTCCCTTGGAAGATTTTACATTTAAAGAAATAACAAATAGCATATTTCATAATATTTTATTCTATTTTTATTTAACTTTTTTTAAATTAAAAGAGTAATACATACAAAAGTACACAAAACGGTTCACAATCAAAAGGAAATCTCCCTTCTGCTCTAAACCTCTATTCCTTTTACCCAGAGGCAACCACTATTAACTTCTAAACCTTCTACAATATTTTCTGTACATACAGAAGTATGTATCAGTCTCTTAATTTTCCCCTCAATTTGTTTTATTTTTAACACACATGGGAGCATACTATGAATATTGTTCTGTACTTTACTTTTTCACAAATTGCTTATAAATCTTTACATAACCGCACTTAAATTCACTTCATTTTCTAAAAGCCTGTATTTTAAAATACTGTATTCTGTGAACTTCCCTCTCAGGACTGCCTTTGCTATATTCTAACCTATTATGTTACCTAATGGATAGAACATAATGTTTTACCAATTTATTATTCAGTGAAATTTTAAGTTTTTAGTCTTTTGCTTTGTGAATAACCTTATATATGTCAGTGTTCTGTAGGATAAGTGCCTCTAAGTGGAAAAGACTGAGTAGACCTTAGATTTGATAGAGAACTGCAAAATCATTCTCCACAGAGAACAATTTATATTCCCTATTGTGTATTATGAGTGTTTATTGTTGATTAGTTAAATTGGCCCCTGGAAGTCATGTATCATGATCCAAGCTATGTTTCTCCTTATCTGGGATAGATTTTTCAGGATCTCAAGGTTTATTTTTCAGATACACTTCTATACTCAAGCATTTAAGAGTATTTATAGTAGTAACTCAGTAGCAGTAAAATTAATAAGCAATGAAAAAACATATCCCTTAAATTCCAGATGTTGGTAACTCCAAACAATCATAAGAAGCATATCAGACTTTTTATGATTGTACTGTATTTTGCATTGTAAATCTCTAAGAACATATGCAACATTAAAAAATAGATACAGTCACACCTTGGTACTATGAGAACTTTAGAGTACTTTAGAGTACTTTAGAACTCGTCAAACCCAGTACTCACTACATTTTGATGAGAAAAAAATGCTTCAGCACTTGGCACTTGCTCAGAACTTGTCTCACTTGTTAGAACTTGTATGAGTCATGACACAACCAAGCAAGAGAAATGCTTCATCGTTTGGTACTCATGGGTTTTGGCACTCGTCATGAGTTCTGGAACGAATTAACCAATACTGAGTACTGAGGTACCATTCTGTGTGTGTGTGTGTGTGTGTGTGTGTGTGTGAGGGTTCAAGGGTTAAACATTATATATATATTTAACCCTTGAACCCTCATTTCACAGAGTGACTCATGAGTAGTGGAAACCAATAGTACTTAAGTTCTCTTTACTGTGTCAATAAGAACTAATTGTCCAGCCTTGAGGTTAGTCATTGACTTCCAGTCAAGATGGAGGCATAGGTTATTGTGGTATTCCCACAACTACATCAAAATTACAACTAAACTACAGAATAGCCATCATTTAGAACTGCCTGAAATCAAGTTGAATGGAAGTCCTATAACTAGGGATTTAAAGGAGCAGCCACATCCAGACTGGTAGGAGAGGTAGAGATACAGAATGGGCTGGTCCCATTCCCACATGTGGTGGTGTAAAATTGGGAGGGATATCTTGTCTGCAGAGGTTCCCCCTGAGGAGCAAGGGGTCCCAGCCCCACACCAGGCCCCCCATCTCAGAGTTCCAGTGCCAGGAAGAGAAGTCCCCATAACTTCTGGCTGAAAAAAAAACAGTGGGGATTGTGGCTGAGTGAGAGGGAAGGCTTCTGAAGTCCCAGGTGTTCCTCTTAAAGGGCACATGCACAGACTTACTTGGATTCACTCCCTCTGAGCTCCAGCATTAGCACAGCCACTTGAAAGGAACCAGGGACATAAAGGGAGGAAATTAATTATCTGGCATCAGAGCTAGAGTTGGGGTCTCAGCAGTCTCCCAGACAGAAGTGCTAGCAAAAGCCATTGTTTCTTTTCTGAGACCTGCCAGCCCTCCCGCCCTCAGAGCCAGTAAGTGGGTACCATATCTGAGTTTCCATCAACCTGGCTAACACTATTTGCCTGCCCTGGTGACTCCCTGATACCCCACAATACCCAACTTGGGGGCCCACCCAAGCCATTTCCATTAGCTTTTCCATACAAATGGTTCCTCTTGCCTTGTGCTTCAGACTTTCCTAACATCTCCAAAACAACTAGCATCTGGCCTCAGGGTGACTCCTACCTCTCACTAAGTGGCTCCAGGCCTGGTACTAGCTACAGCCAGCCTTGGTTCACAGCTTGGCATCACCTGGGCACATTCAAGCATAGCACAAGTAACAGCCGTTTACAGTATGCTCTGTAGTTCTGCTGGGTGTCCCCAAGCAGGGTACAGACAGTGGCTGACATTGTACTTCTTGAGAGTCCCCACAGCCAGTGCACCTGGTGGACAGCTCCAGACCATGCTGGATTACAACTCCTACCACCTCCACAAGTGACACACTCAAGGGGTGGACTCGGTGAGCACCAAAGCCCCACTGAAGCAGATCCAGCCCTGTAGGGTTGACTCCTGCACAGCAGTTCTTACACTATAGCTGCACCAGTCCTCACAGCTGGGCCAAACAGCCAATTGGCCTGTGTGTCAGTGCCTCCCAGTGACACCAACTGGTAGGATAGATACCAATCAATGCACAACTACAACAGGACAGGACCATATACATGTCTGGAAGACATGGCAGCCTACCTAATACATAGAAACAAGCATAGAGAAGGAGACGAAATGCAGAGACAAAGAAGTAGGTCCCGAATGAAAGAAAAGTAGGAATCTCCAGGAAAAGAACTAAGTGAAATGGAGTCAAGCAAACTACCAGATACAAAGTTTGAAACAATGTTTATAAGGATGCTCAAGGAACTTTGTGAGAACTTCAAGAGCATGGAAAAGGACATAGAAACCATAAAAAGAACCAGTCAGAAATGAAGGATACACTAATGAAATTAAGAATAGTTTATAGGGAATCAACAGTAGGGTGGATGAAGTTGAGACTCAAATGAGTTATTTGAAATGTAAGGAAGCAAAAAACACACAATCAGAATAGCAAAAAGAAAAAAGAACTCCCCCCCTCCCCCAAAATGAAGATAGTAGAGTAAGGAGCTTCTGGGACAACTTCAAACAAACCAACATTCACATCATGAGGGTGCCGAAAGGAGGAGAGAGAGCAAATAATTGAAAACCTATATGAAAAAGTAATGACAGAAGACTTCCCTAACCTGGTAAAGGAAATAAACATGCAAATTCAGGAAGCACATAGAGTTCCAAACAAAATGAACCCAAGAGTCCCATACCAAGACACATCAGAATTAAAATGTAAATGGTTAAAGACAAAGAGAGAATCTTAAAAGCAGCAAGACAAAAGCAGTTAGTTTCCCACAAGGGTGCAACCATAAGACTGTCAGCTGATTGATCAACAGAAACTTTGCAGGCTAGAAGGGAGTGGCAAGAAATATTCAAAGAGATGAAAAGCAAGGAGCTACAACAAGGATTACTCTACCCAGCAAAGCTATCATTTAGAATCGAAGGACAGATAAAGAGCTTCCCAGACAAGAAAAAACTAAAGGAGTTCGTCACCACAAAACCAGTATTACATGAAATGTTAAAGGTTCTCCTTTAAGAAGAAGAAGAAAAAAAAAGATAAAAAATATGAACAATAAAATGGTAATAGATACATATCTATTAACAGTCGAATCTAAGAAACAAAATAAATGAACAAAGAGAATAGAAACAGACTCATAGATACAGAGAACATCTTGCCAGGTGGGAGGGTGATTTGTGGAATGGGTGAATGAGGTGAAGGGATTAAGAAGTACAAATTAGTTGTTACAGAATAGTCATGGGGATATAACATATAGAATAGGGAATATAGTTAATAATCTAATAACTATGTATAGTTTCAGATGGGTGTGAGATTTATTGGGATGATTACTTAGTACACTTGAAACTAATATAATATTGCGTATCAACTGTAGTTGAAAAATAAAACATGATTTAAAAAAGAACTGATTGTCCAGCCTCTGTTGAATACTTCAAGTGACACTTTCACTTGTAGAGAGATCCTCTTTTATTGTAGGAGAGCATTATTAATTTTAACATATCCTAGGCTAGAATTTGCTTGCCTATAATTTCCAGGGTCTGTAGTCTTATTTATATACATTATGTTTTACTTTGGCCTATAATTCATTTTCTTATTCACCTAAATTATTAGTCTTTATAAATGGCTCATGTATTTGATATAATGCTTTCCTTCATTTTTTCTTCAGCTAAACAAATTTATATGCATATTGATATTTTAAAATTTGATACCAATATTGATAGTTTATGGTGAAAATAAAATAGGTTTTGGTTAGGACAATTGCGAGAAAAATGGAAAACAAGCAAATATCCTTTAAAAACACTCACTGTTTTTCAATGCTAAGCGAAACCAAAAGAGCAACATACATATAAAGGCTTTTAGTTCTCATGAAATATTTTTGGTTTGATGACCGACTCACATGTTGGCTTATCCTTTCATTAAAGTCTGTGTTGTGAGGTATTGTCCTACAGTTTTAATGAGGCTCCCTCCTTTGTTAGGTAAGTATAATTTTCACAACCCTTGACAGTTTTGTAAACAATGTTAAGGAAACATAAGTTATACATTCAAAGTTGAAAATATCTGTAAGCAGATCTTGAAAATAGCATAAATACCTCAAAATTTTATAGTTATATTGGATTTTTAATATTTGAAGATAAACTTTAAGAATTATCTTAGTAACTTTATTATTTATTATGTCTCAGTCCATCCTGAGCTTTTAGTTTTGCTTTTGATCTCACATCTATATTTTAGGATAGGTAGTCTTTGATTATTGCTTTTCTTGGGTTCTTTTACTTTTTTGATATGGAAATGTGTGTTTTCTTTTTTCTACTTAGGGGCTGCTTTCTTACCTCATCATTGATAGGCACCCTTGCACTAAGCCTTACGATACCTCTGTCCATAATAGCTGATATGTGTATGCAAAAGGTAAGGCAAACTATTTATTAGATATTTTAGGTATGTTATTAAAAACAGAATAATGAAAGTTAAGGGATATGACTGAATTATAAGGGATACAACCATGAATAATAATTGATGCTTTCTCTCCCAAGGTACTTTACTACATAGAGATATAAAAAGTAGCAAAATAAATGGGTAATCTCTTGCATTTTTAGCTTTTCAATTTTTTATCAGAGCAGTGTCTTCCATCCATGCTGTTGGTGGGGTGGAGGGATGGGGAGAAAAGGCATACAACTGTAGTTGAATAACAATAAAAATTTTAAAAAATTAAAAAAAAAAAAAAGCAGTGTCTTCATATGTAGTACTCCAGTTTGGGAGCTGACTGTGTTCCATAGATTCTTGGTAAGTCAGTGGTTTGGAGTAGGAGGCATATTTTGTCATGTAAGTATTAGTGTTTTGATTTCTAAGCTAAACTCCTTATCACTATGCTCATACTACTATAGACATGAGAGGCATATCAGCAGTGTTGTTTCTCACTCAGCGAATGCTCATTTCTACCTGGACTCAGCAGAGCAGGGGCTTCTTCCCTCTTCTATGAAGTCCTGGCCTGGATACAGGATCCTGTGATAAATATTGGCATTACTGGGAACATCTCAGAAAAGAGGACCTGTGTCCTTCCCAGCAGCCTGAAGGGAGGAGATCCCTTAGTGTTCCCAGGCTTAGCAGGAGGAAAAGAGATGTGCCATTTGTTAGTGTTAAAAGGTGTGGTGTAGCCATGCATTACCCAGTTCAATATCCGTAAGGTTTTAAGTAACAAAATGGTGTGTGTGGGCTGGGGGAGAGGATGGTTTGAATAGTTGGAATAGGAAATACTTCAAAGCCCAAAGGCTTATAATGTGTAGAAGTTATAATCAGATTTTGAAAGCTGTTTTTCTCTAGATATTTGTGTACTTTATAAGATAAAGGCAAAATACTCTCAATGACATCTATCTTCTTTATTTAAAAAAATTCTATGCTGATATTTAACTTATTTTGTGGTTCAGTAAATTCTTATTTGTCACGGTTAAAAATGGAGATCTTCTTAATTGAGAATTAAATATCTTACATACCATGCATTTTCAAAGAATGTGAATATTGTAAAGTATATATAACAAAGTTATACATATTAGATTTTTTTATAGATTTAAATAATATCCAAGTCTTCCTACATCTCGGGGTCATGTCTTGAATATTAACCAGAATTGTTCTAGTGAAACTGGGAAGTGCTGCTTCCTAGAGGGTTTGGGTAGACCACTGCGGAAGCGAACTTTCCTAGTATTTTGAAAACATCAGCATTTATAGATTTGGAAAATAAAGATTGATGGTTAATTTTAGGGAATTTTAAAAAAAGAATTGTCACAGGGGACTTAATTTTATTAAATAATTTTATAATCTGTTTAATCAGATATTTTAAGATGAATGCAAAACACAAGAAAAGGGGAAATGTATACATATATGTCATTAATTAGAAAAATATAACCGAATAGTCTTTTCTTGATTGTCTTCACATATATTATTAGGCAGCCATTTAAATGAATAGGCAGAGTCTCAGTTGGGAATTGAGGGGAGGAAGATACCTTCTGGAAAAAGCAGCAGGGTGTGTGCCAGAGCTGTACTAGACGCATGACGGGAGGAATCTACTTTCATGGGGCTTTTTATTCTTTTAGCCAACCATGTTTATATGTAGTTTCTGAAATTTTAGCATTTATTAATAATACTTATTGTGCTTAAAGCAAATTGATTGTTTTAACCTATTTATAATTGATATTTTGTATATTAGGAACCATCCCTGATTGTATTCAGATTTATTTTTTAATATATTTTATTAATTTTGCTATTACAGTTGTCCCATTTCCTCCCTTTATCCCCCTCTTCCCTGCACCCCACTCCCACCTGCATTCCTTCCCTTAGTTCATGTCCATGGGTCATATATTCAGATTTATATTCAGATATATTTAGGAATTAGACGTTTTTTGTTTATGTAGGCAATTTTCTTTGTTAATAAATGTCTTCATTTAAAAAAATTGTCTTCCTAGCTCCTTGAAAGTCAAATCAGAAGTTTTTTTTATTGTGTGCTAACACACAACTGCATTGTTAAATGTGAAGTTTCCCTTTAAAAGTCATCTAAGGTTTTACCTACCTTTATGAAGTTTGCTGTAATTCAGTTATAAAATGGAATTTTTAGTTGAATATTCATGAAGTCATTCTGTCAGCTAGATCTCCAGTTTTAACTCTTTTTAGTCTTAAGTTTTTCATACTTTTCTGGTCTTGGGTCGTTTGAGTGCATCATGGTTTTTCTAGATTATTAAGTAGGCCGGCAAATGTTCCAAGAATTTGTTATACAAATAGTTTGATAACAACATGAAGGCTTTTTATTTTCTCTTACTGACTGAGCTTTCCCAGGTGTTCTTAGGCTGACTCAACCTGTGTTTGTGTACAGTACAAGCAGGTTGTACATGTTAGAAGTTGTCAGTGATTATTCATGCGTTATGCGTTGTGAGTCCCTTATAGAAACATATTCTCACGAAACCCCTTTGCTCTAATGGTGCTATGAAATGAAATAGTGTATGTTTCCCACCAGAGGGAGTCTTGTCTGATTCTAAACCTTGGTTTTTTTTTAACCCTTAAAGAGGACAAGCTCAGTTTTTCCTCCTTATTTTAAAGGCTGGAGTTACTGTTTTTGTCATTATTTTGAAAGCTAACCACCATTGTGTTGTAGTCAAGTACCAGTAGTAGTTCATCAGTGCAGGCTTCTTTGACAGAATTTTTTTTTAATCTTAGTTTAATGTAGGTGGTAAAGCTGAACTAGTGAAAGAGAAGAATGATTTGGGGGGGTAACTTTATGTATCTCTTATTTTAATTTTCTTGACAACTCTGATAAAATGATGGATTGGCAGGTCAGGCTTGGTGGCGTCTCAGGGCTCTGTAGCACTGAGGCTTGGCTTGCTGTTTGTCTTCTGTGGCTCACATTTCTTAGTAAAAGTATTTCTATTTGTAGTTTTTACTTTACTTAGTCATAATTTCCTTTCAAGTTTTTTCATTTGTTACTAGATAATCAAGCTTTTTTTAAGTGTGAGGGCTAGAGTTTGTTACAAATTGTTAATAAAAGGTTTATAAAAAATTCAGTTGAGTTTCATCTGTTTTTAATACCATCATATGAAAAGAACTGTAACAGCACAATATACCACAACTAGAGCATAACACTTTTTTTTAATGTGGGTTTTTGAAGATGAAACTGAAGGGAGGGATCAACTTGAGAATAAGCAGTAATCAATAAAGAAGAAATGGGCAACATGATGTGTAAGATAAAAGCTTAAAGTTTCATAATTCTGTTCTCAGCATACTATGCCTAAAAAATGCAAAGCCAGGCCTTCCTGGCTTTCCTTTAGGTTGTTTTCCAAGTGAGAAATAGTTTTGTTGGTAATTTATGCAAGTGGTTAGTATGTTAAAGTCCTGAATCCTTATTTTTAATACTAATTTACTTAGTAATGTATTGTCAGTGTTTAGTATTATTTTCCTGGTGTTTTATTTTATTCCTGCAACTTTTCATGAATGAAAAACATATTAAAGGAGAAAATTGTCTTCATGATAATTATGATTTTTTTCCCTATCTCTTATTTTTAGGTGCAGTTTTCTTGGTTATTTTTTGCAGGTGCTGTCCCTGTATTTTTTTCATTTTTTATTGTAACTCTCCTATGCCATTATAATAATTGGGATCCTGTGATGGTGGGAATCAGAAGAATTTTTGCCTTTATATGCAGAAAACATCGAATTCAGAGGTTGGTTTAATTACAATATATATTTTTAAAAGATAATTGTTAAATAAGCTGGGTATCATATCATGCTGACCTAGCTTTTAGAGATTTTGTGAGGAATAGTTAAAAGATTATGACTGATAAATGTACTATGCCAGGTAAAATTAAAATGTTAGTCCTTTGGGTGATAAAATAGTTTTTCCTTCACAACTATTTGTTTTAAGTATTTTGATTCACAGATAAAACCAAAGTTCCTATTGTTTTACTATGACATTTAAATGTAGAAAACTTTTATTGGTTTGAATAAAATTCATAATTAAAAATTCAAAATATGATAACATTGCCTTAATGTTTTTTCAATTTTTTTCAAGGGAAAAAGCTTTTCACATTCTATTATAAAAAGAACTTGGGACAAGTTACTGGGAAATTTTTCCCTAGTCTTAGTTCTTACCACATAGCTTCAGACATTTGTGTAGATCATCTTTAAGGGTTTCCTTCAGCTCTAAGGCTCTTTTTAACTATGGCTTTGTTTTAAAGGGTTCCAGAAGACAGTGAACAGTGTGAGAGTCTTATTCCTATGCACGGTGTTTCTCAAGAGGATGGAGTGAGTTAGCTGTTGTCAGTAGTCCAGGTTTGTATGTCAACAGGTTGGCTGGCATTAGTGTTGACTAAGGTGCTCATTTTTGTAGCGCTTAAATGCAGAATTGAATTTCCATAATTAGTTGTTTGAGTGTCAATAGAGCCTACAGGCTAATGGAGTCAAAGTGCTTGGTTTCAATTCCAGCTTCTTCAGGTATTAGCTGTGTGACTTCTTAACCTCTGTGACTCAGTTTTCTTATTTGTGAAATGGGGTTACAATAGAACCTCCCTCATAAGGTTGTTAGAAGTAGTAAATACTTTATAAGCTTGAAGCCTGTACAGTATTAGTGCCTGACCCAAACTAAGCGATCCCAAATTTTAACTATTACTTTTATTCATTTTACTTAATGATATACTTTAGAAACATTTTCCCCCTGAGTATAAAATTTGGAAAAAAATGTTATACTTTGGTGTATTTCAGTCTTTTTCTGTGCATGTGTGTGTTACCATAACTGAACACAATGTATATCCTGATTCTCTGACTATGCTTTTTCACTTAACAATATTTCAAGAAATATTACCTTTTATATTTCTTACATGATAGAAAGTACATGATATTGTATGCTGCACTGAGTGAATGCTTGAGATATATTTGACATGTATCTTTGGCAAGTACAAAAGTGATTATTTATTTAGAATGAGAGACCACAGTAAATTAGTGAGATTCTGGAGATTCAGGCCCCTTTCTTCTGAAATAACTTTAGGCAATTTAGATGGAATTGTTTCCTGATTGCAACTGGGGTTCCCCTGCCCACCTAGAACATTGAAGAACTCCTGTCAATTCCTTGCAATTGCACTGATCTTCAGTAAATTCTTCGTGGTAAATTCACATCTAAACTAAAGCTAATTGTCTTGGTTTTGTGTTTTGCTGTGATTGGTCATTTCTCCTTTTGCTATGATGGTTACACATTCCCGCAGTTCAGAGTTCTGCAAGATTTCTTATGCAAGGCACCTCCTCCTGCTCTGCACCATCTACCCTGCTTTCATTCTTTTCCCACTCTCAGGAATCGCTTTAAACTCTTAGTCAAGTCTTTTGGTATTTCTCTCCCTGCCACTCTAAGTCCCATGCTTATATTTCCTATTTCTCGATTTCTCAGTTTTTCAGCATACTCGGTTGGTTTTCCCACTCTGGTAAATGAACATAGATTACTTTCAAGTGTCCCCGTCCTCAGCTCCCACCCTATTTGCCTGTTCCCCAAACTTATATCATTCCTTCCTTCTCCTCAGTCCAGTATAGTTATTGCATAATCTTGGATAGATCTATAACCAGTATTTACATTGCTATGACTATACAAATGTTCCTTTTACCTGAGCCATCTAGGATGGTGCTTATTTCCCCAATCCAGAGACCCTCAGTTACTACCATTTTTAGGGAATAAACCTCAGATTTTCTCCTAGGGTAGAGCAGAAGCACCATCTGTGAAAAATAAGAGAGGCATCTGAGTGTCTAACTGCTTTTTCTACAAAATTTACAACAGTCTGCTTGTTTTCAGTTGAGGCTTTACTTTAGAGAGATATCTGGTCATATTTCTTTATCACTAGCTAAGAGTTAGCTGCTATTTTCTTCTTTCTGTTTTTCTCTTTGCCCATGTGATTTATTTCTTTTTTAAAAATCCCTTTATTGCCTTTTTACTGAGGTTTCAAGGACAGAGTGGTACTAAATATGTGTTTATTTACCATCTTTAAATTAAAAAATATACACATAGCTATTCTTTAAAACTTTTTATTGTTGTAACGTAAGCATTTTCTCTCCCTAGTATGTTGTGCATTGTTCCCATACTCACATTCATGGCCACCCCCCACACAGGGAAAGTTTTGATATTTTTGGACATGAGAACTGGTTAAAGGTGAGAGAGTAAAGACTAACCAAAGTGGACTACAATACAGTAAAGTAGGACAGGCTGGGCAGGAGTCTCTGTCACTGGGGGTAATGGTGAAATACACCATGATTAAACTTACTGCGTGATCTTTAAGGAGTATTAGGTATAAGCCTTTGGCATTGCTGTAGAACTCACTTTCATGAGTTCTCAGTATTTGCCTCAAGTTCAAATATCCAATTATATATAGTTTACGTAGACATATACTGTGCTTGACATATATTTCAATGTTAAGATAATTTTCACTTTAAAAATATATACTATAGAAAATTAAAGCTATGACAGATGTTATCTAATGAGGATTTTTGTGTTTGCTTTATTTTCAGCTTGACAATGGAACATTGTATAGCGAAGAGACAATCTGTGGCAAGTTTTTGGAGAAAAATGTTTCAGTGCCTAGTCTGAAAAATAACAGTTTCAGTTCTTTGGAACTCTAAAATATATTTTCCTCATATCGGTTTTCTTCATTTTCATAATGAAGTACTTTGCTATGTAGCTGTGTGTATATCACTATAATTATAGGAAGTTTCAGTCCATAGTCCATCTAAAGGACCAACCTGCCTTACACCTCTCAAGGAATTCAGCTAATGAAATAATTTGAACTAATCAAGGGATAAAATTCTAATGTTTTAGAGACTGTCCTCACATATTATTTGTTAAATGCTGGACAATATTATGAAAATGTTTTCAAGAAATCATTTAGTATGTAGATCAGTGTTTCTTACAGGTAAAATGCTAAATTAAGCTGCCTATAATGGGTACAGATTATATTTTTGAGTTTGGTAGAATATTGCAAATTAACACAAAAAAATCTTTAATTTATATAAAAGTATGTTCATGCAAATTTGGTTGGACTTCAGAAACAATATTTAAGAAAAGATGTGGTTCACTTACACTACATACACTGTATTAACCTTTCATAGCATTAGGTGCCTTGTATTTTAAATCTGTGACAAACCATGACAAATTTTTAAAGGGGAAATATTGTAAAATGAAGAATCATGTATTTCTAAAGGCTGTGTTGCTGTAAATTTAATTGATAAAGCTCTGCTTAATTTAGAGTTTTGAAGAAATATTCTCTCTTCAATTAAGACATTTTCATAATGGAATGAATTAAATTGAAGTGATAAAGAGTAATTATTAAAATAAAATGTTTATATATATTTGTGTATTATAGATCTTTTGGTTGGTTTCTGAGTTGTTTTCACATATGAATGTGCCAAATTACTATAGGATTGGATCCCTCTCATAAATAATTCTAGTTTTTTTTAAAAAATAATTTTAACGGGTAAAATACCAAAGAAAGAAGACAAGAAGAAACTCTGCTTTAAAAATTACATTTGAATTTTTCCTCTATACAGCTTAAATTAAATATAAAACACTCCTAATTTTAACTCTTATACTTAGGTCTTACATGTATATCCTTATTATGCAGCTGCTCCTAGATTCTATTTGCTGTAGACATCGGGATGCACATACAAGGTCTGTCTAGAAGGTATCCAGCTGTGTACTATGAAAAATAGAGACGTTTACTGAAGATACAAGATACAAGAAACATTGTATATAGGACAGTAACACTTTAGTCCCTTTCAAAGTAGACACCTTAGGACCTCACACAGTTCTCCAAATTGCCATCAGCTATCCCATCATATGTTCCTGAATCTCATCAATGATCTGAAATCTCTTCCTTTCAAAGGTCATTTTAGTTTAGGGAAAAGCCACAAATTACAGGGCACCAAATCTGGGATGTAAGGGGATTGAGTCACCTGAGTAATTTGATGTTTGGCAAAAAAAACTCTGCATGAGCCCTGATACATTAGCAGGCAAGCTGCCTATCACCACTTGTCCATAGCTGTGGCCTTCTGAATCATCCAAGTAGTTTCCATGGAGGGATGTTAGAGCTTAACACAAAATTTGATGCAGATTCATTGCTGTATTCACTCAGTCATTTTGAATGTGATGGCCACACAGCACACATGCTCATTCAGTGGTGTCTACCGCCCCCACTGACTAGTACAGTGAAGTCGTCATTGTTCACACATGCGTATTCCAGTCCACTCTCCTTGGCTGCCAGATTACATGGATGTTGCACAAACCATTCTCATATTAACAATGGCTGGGATGCAGAGAAAAGGAAACCCTAGTGCACTGTTGGTGGGAGTGCAGACTGGTACAGCCTCTGTGGAAAACAGTATGGAATTTCCTCAGAAAGCTAAAAATGGAACTGCCTTTTGACCCAGCAATTCCATTGCTGGGATTACCCTAAGAACCCTGAAACACCAATTCAAAAGAACCTATGCATCCCAATGTTCATAACCAAGTGCTGGAAGCAACTTAAGTGCCCATCAGTAAATGAATGGATCAAAAAACTATGGTACATTTACACAATGGAATATTACATAGCAGAAAGAAAGAAGGAGCTCCTACATTTCATGACAGCATGGATGGATCTGGAGAGCATTATGCTAAGTGAAATAAGCCAGGCAATGAGGTGAAAGACAAATACCATATGATCTCACCTTTAACTGGAACCTAATCAACAAAACAAACAAGCAAGCAAAATATAACCAGAGACACTGAAATTAAGAACAAACTGACAATAACCAGAGGGGTTGTGGGAGGGAATAATGGGGGGAAAGCGTTTTGAGGAACAACTATAAAGGGCATGTGGACAAAACCAGAAGGCAGTAGGATCCAGGGTGGGAGGTGGGGATGGCTGGGGTGGTGGGGACTGGTGGAGGGAAAATGGAGACAACTGTACTTGAACAACAATAAAAAGAGAAAGAAGACAATGGCTGGACTTTTTCCAGACAGACCTCATATGTCTCAGGATTCACCCAGGGTTTTGATTAATCAGAGCCAATTTCTTTAAGAAAAAGATTAATTTCTCAACAAATCAATTTTTTAAAAATTGCCTTTTCTATGTTTAGCTTCAGTTTATCTTATTGATAGTCTTCAAAATGCTTTGGTGTTACCATGAGTCTAAAAGGATGTGTAGTCACCTTTCTGCTTGGCTTAAGAACTTTTATATTATGTTAATTTAAAAGATTGTTTATAATATTATACTTTAAAAACAGACTACTGTTCTCATATTTGGTGCCACCAATAATTCTTATTAAACTGAAAGTAATATTGATTTTGTTAGCTTGACACAGGGTAAAGGCATGTAAAGAGTGTGGATATCTAAGGAATTTTCTTCTAAAAAAGAACTTAATGAAGTAACATTTCAGTTACTCAAAGACTAATTTTGGTTGAAGTTTATTATCTAGCTACCTGTACTTTTTGTTTTTGCTGTTAGTTCACCAATACCGTCAGCCATTTACAAGGTAAAATAGTCAAAACAGTGGAAGTGACATTCAAATTTTAAATTAAGTAGGAAAAGAGGTTGAACTTCAAATGTCTTGGTTGTTCATGTGTCCTGTGTTCACACGTCTTCCAGATCATGTGTTGTCATTGAGGATTCTGGAAGTAGTAAGCCTCAGTTAACGTGCTGGGTAGATCTTGAGGAGGACTTCTAGGCAGCTTTTCAGCTATTTTTTAAATTGAAGATCAACCTCTGTAGAAGGAAGCCCCATTAGATTGGTTAACAGAAATAAGAATTACTGCTGCTTTGCGCACCCACGTACTTTTTCCTCTCAGGTTTTATTTATCTGAATGATTTTTGTATTTGGTTACTGTTGCCATAGAGTGAGCAACTGAGGACTTCTTTCTGCACCTTTGTAGTTAAAGGTTCATCTTCTCAAGAAATAAAGTTGTGATGGATTACTTGCACTCTCTGATTACCCAGGAATCTAGGCATCAAGGCCCTAGGATCACAGCAACCACATTGCAGGCCTTTGGAAATGCTGGGGAGAGATTGCATCTCTTACAGTGTTGGCTCATGTTTATATTTTTCTGAATCTAAAGGTCTACATAGGGATTTCTAATACCTCATTGCAGTCTTCTACTTTTCTTCCCATACATAATTTAACTCTCATTATTGTATAATGTTTCAAATTATGACCTTGATTGGAGGAAGTCTGTTGTTTTGTCAGAAAGACTTTATGTTACATAAACATCAGAATCTCTACTAAAACCAGACTGAAAGATGAGGCAGCATTAAAATTCTTAGATGAATGCTCTTTGGAGCTTAGAAAGGCCATTAAGAGATATGTAATGCACCTATACATATTCCTTTCAATAAATTTTGATCTAAAAAAGAATGAAATATTGGCTATCAGCCTGACTTAATTAATTCTAAATTAAACTGATTTCCTCCTGGCAGCTGATGAATAAAGTTCATTGTTGCTATAGATGTGAGCTCACAGGTTAAATGTGGATATTCTCAAAGGTATGAAGCCTTGTTGCAGGAAAAATGTTCATGTTTCCTTTACACTCACAGTCAATCATGCAGAGCCAACTTGGGGTTGCAGGGTGACTTCATTGGAAGCCAAGGCTTTCACTAGTGCACTATGGGGAGGTCGGGAGCACTAATGCTCTGTGTGCTGGTTGAAGAAACAAAATATCTTTAAAGAGGATAAAGTAGGTATTAGAAATACTTTTTTCATAATAGCAAATGAATAAAATGTTATTTTAAGCATTTCCAGTTGTTATAATCCTTGATTTTTCTCCTTTTGAGATATCTTTACCACTAAATAATGTTTTAGGAAATTCACAGAAATAAGAGATGAATATTACCTGTGACACCTGCAGATTTAACTTATTTAGCTAGCATATAATGTGCTGATTTTTTTTAATGGTAACATGACATATATGAGCTTCTTAGTTTACAGAATTTGAAGTTAGGCTTCTATTTTAATATGTTTGTTAAGTACCAAAAATTCCATTTAAATAAGTCGATGTATATTTTTACATAGAGTTAAAATGGTTACACCTACATTTCCTTTTTTTTAATAGTGTCACCCTCATGCATCTGTACAAAAATTAATAATACAGTGTTTCATAGTTTGTGTACTGTATGTATACAGGAAATTTCCCTTTAAATCTTAAGAATCTGTCATAAACTGGGTACAGAAGATGAGTTTGTTAGAAATTAATGACTAGATAAATTAGAAGTAAATAATGACTATTGGGAATTTACTGTAGTATTAACATGAAGCTTTTTTGTTTTGCCATTGGGTATAAGAATTGCATGATAATTGAAATCTTTATTTTAACTTTAACTCTTATTACATTACCTTATTTTCATTCTAATATTTTGATTATCTAAAAAATTATAGTTTATGTATCTTAAAGGTAAGCATCATGATAACATTGTTGCATTTAAAAATAATGGCTTCCTATAAAATTTTCTGTATGCAATATACATTAGCTACTAGAATGTCAAGTAAAATCACTGGCATACATTTAAGGAAAATTACATATGAAATGTAATTAGTATTCTCTGGTTAGGCATATTTGCCAAAATGCTAATTGAGATGGCAAAATATCCAATGAAAACATTTTGAGTTTTTGGTAACATGAATGTGATTTTAGTTTTGAGTTGGGGATTTGGGATGGAGACAAATCAGAGGAAGACATTTCCTTCATGATATTTTAATGTTGGAAAAGAAAGACTTCCAAGTTGGAACTTTAAAGTAAAACTCCCAAATTAACTTTTTAACAAGGCACTTTGTGAAATGTTTAGTTTTTAATTTAATTTTAATGTGATTTCTTTTTTAAGGGCTGCTTTTATTAACTTAGTTTTTTAATTTATTGTTTTTTTCCAATTCCATTTATTGCACTTATACCCCCTCCTCCTGAAATCATCACCATGTTCATGAGTCCTTTTACCTTTTTTAAATTTTAAATTAGATCCTTGTATGCTAAGCATTTAACATTTCTCTATTTGGTTTCCCTATATTTAGTTGTAATTATAGCAAGTAGTAATAAAGTCAGTCAGGCAAAGGTATTTGTTCATTTCAGTGGGTCCCTGCAAGATTCGCAGATTTCTGTTTCAAGAGTCTTACTGTTGACACAATATGAAAATAGTTCTTTACAATATTATCAACAGTATTTTCTTATTCAGAATAGCTTTCACACTTTCTTTTCTTATGAAAAAATTCATTGTCAATCATTAAACCATGTAACATCCGGTGTTAAATTTTGTTGAAGGATATCCTTGTCTTAATTATTCTGGTATGAATATTGGGTTGGCCACGAAGTCTGTTACATCTTTACCATACAGTGGGTCTAGTAATGCTTAGTTGTCTTTAACTTCATTTGAAGCAGTTTTGTTCAATTGTATTGTAACCAGTGTCATATCAGTGTGCATTTTTTTTAAATTATCAAAATTGGTGAATTTTTGTGCAGCCATTTTAATATTGAAGATGGGAGAAAATATGGAGCATTTTTAGCATATTATGCTTTATTATTTCAAGAAAGGTGAAAACAACTGAAATGCAAAAAAAGAGTTGTGCAGTGTATGGAGAAGATACTGTGACTGATAGAATGTGTCAAAAATGGTTTGCAAAGTTTCATGGTACTATTGACATTTGGCCAAATAATTCTTTGCCGTGGGGCTGTCTTATGCATTGGACAACGTGTAGCAGCACCCCTGGCCTCTATCCACTAGAAGCCAATAGCAGGAGATAGCCAGCATACTCAAAGTATCCAAATCAATTAAGTTATTAGTGAAAATGAAAAATGTGTTTTATTTTACTGAAAAAAAATGTAACAAACTTTTTGGCCAACCCAATAATACACTAATTTTTTTTGACTTTTGTAGTAACTTAAATTAAAATTATTTATATTTTAATACATACACTCCAGGTAAAGTTTCAGAGAGACAACATGCTGAAGATTGGCAGTGGCTCTCAACTTGAGTGTGCATCAGCATTCCAGGGGGCTTGTTGGGTCCCACCCAGAGCTTCTAATTCAGTAGGTCTGGGGGAGGCCTGGAAATTTGCATTTCTAACAGGTCTCCTGGTAATGTCTCTGCTGCTGGTCCCAGGACCATACTTTGTGAATCATGACTCCAAGGAAGGAGTGCTATTAACTTTAGGGTTGATTCCCTCTGTTTCCCTATTGCATATTTATCTGGGGGGAATTATTTAATCCAGGTAGGCCTATATTTCCTTAGCTGTAAAATGGAGATTAATGCTACCTACAAGGGACTGTGAGAAATTATGTACTTGAGTTGGAAGCGCCCAGCTCCCCATGCCTGTGTACTTGATAAATGCTGATTCCCCTGGCCAGTCCTCCCTTTGCATTCTGAAGGAGAAAGTGAGGTGCTAAACTCATTGTCTTCTAAGTTCCTCTCAGCTCTCAGATTCTGTGATTCTGAAAGTTCTCTAGTTCAAGAGCCAATGCCAAAAACCTTATGTGTTCTAGGTGTTTTATAGAGAGAGTAGTAATAACAGTGATACCACATAGACTATAATTTTATTTTTGCTTTTGTTAGGGCTTAGAAACTCTTAAAAATTATTCAGTTGGATATATAAGGCAGCACTGAAGAAGTTGTATTGGTGTGGCTCAGTGGATTGAGCACAGGCCTCCGTACCAAAGGGTCACTGGTTTGATTCCCAGTCAGGGCACATGCTGGAGTTGTAAGCCAGGCCCCCAGTTGGGGGGCACGTGAGAGGCAACCACACATTGATGTTTCTCTCCCTCTCTTTCTTCCTCCTTTCCCCACTGTCTAAAAATAAACAAATAAAACCTTTTAAAAAAAAGTTATATTTGAGCACAGTTAGAATTCATGACAGTTCTGTGGAGCCCAAGTATATCAGATAAATGGACTCGCTTTTCTAAGTGACTGGCCTTATTAGTCTCCAGTACATTGCCTCATAGAATACATGTTCAAAATAATGTAGTTTTCATTACCTGCTTGATATTCAGATAGCATTAAATAAGCTGCAAAACAAATTTGAAATAAAATTGTGAACATATAATTTTTATAGCATGTAAGTACTCATTTTCTTTTAAAACAATCACTGGCATATTCACTATTGTGAATTTGTAATCTTAAAATTTGGGGATGCTAAAATAATATTAGAGTTTCTCATTTTTTAATTCCATCTTGTTAAAGAAAATAATTACCACTAGGGTCCTCTGGCCTTTCCCCCACCATCTAAATCTGCTATTCTGTAAATATGGAGAAAAGCACATATCATACAAAGTATATGTAACTAATTGGCTTGAATAAAACATTTAAATCCACCAAAAATGGTCTCAAACTACTTAATGACTGCTAAAGTCCTGAAGAATGAGCATGAGGGCATGAGCGGGATGGACTTTCCCACACATGGGACACTGCAGCTGCATTAGAAATACCTATTTGTAAAAACCGGAGCAGAAAGAATCTAGAAAAAAGGCAGGCCAGACACTGAAAATAAGTCATTTTATGAGTACAACACGAAATACTGATAATGGCAAAAAAAATAAACAAGTGCCAGGATACAATGTAGGGTAAAGTTCAACTAATATTGCCTAAATTCAGATTAGTGTTAGAAGTTAGGCAGCAATATTTGTGTAGGACCAGGTATACACAGGGTGAGGCAAAGGTAGATTTACAGGTATTTACATGGAAAATAATACAAAAATTAATAAATAATAAGAATAAAATCTGTTTCACGTATTCACAACTGTAAACTGACTTTTGCCCTTGAATATTAACTTGCACTTCTTTATTGTCATCCTGGTAAATTTGTGAAGTTTTGTTTTGAATGTGAAATATGTCCTAAGTTAAAATTTTATAATATAGTTTTAATCCCCTTTGGCTAGTAAATTAAAGCTGAAGTTATCAAATATCAGCATACTGTACTTTGTATTTTTACATAAACAAGAGTGCATCATTCTGATCAAGTTGCAACATTGAAATTATATCTAATAGGTCAATATTGAGTAATCAGTACCTAAGTGCAAATACTCCCAGAGAAGAAGGGGGTAGTATAGAAATCATTTTATGTAAAAGCTCAGTTATCAGACCCAGAAGACCAAAAGTAATGAAAGAGTACTTTAGAAAGATGAAATGCTTATGATAAATCAAGCAGCCTTTTAGATATATTTTCCTTGGTGTGGATAATTTAATGAAGATTTTACCTCAAATTTGTTTAAAAACCAAATAATTTTATTCCTCTATGTATTTAACAAAAAGACTATTTTCAGACCCTGGAATATTAAAAATTTTAATATAAAATTAATTCTAATTACTACTTCTGTTATAATTTGGAGCCCAAACTACCCTGGTTTTGGAGGCAATGTGAAACATTGTTTATTTTTATAATATGTGATTTGGGAAAGTTATTTTATAGACTTTGAATAATGTAATGTAAAATATGCATGATTCTGCATTATTTGTGTGAAATCATTTGTATGTTCTACTTAGTATGTATTTTCTCTTTCAATAAAAAATACACAAAAAACTCAGCTCTATCTTTAAATAAGCAAGTATTTGATTTCTAAGGTTTCATTTTATTAAAACATTTCTGGACATAGATGCAAGATGGTGGAGGAGTAAGTGGAAGCTGCACAAATCTCCTCTCGGGACCAATCTGGAATTACAACAGAATTGTAGAGAAAGCATCCTGAATAACCAACTGAGCACTAGCTGGAGAGAAGCCCTATAACCATGGACAGACAGAAGAAACAACTTCACCATAACATGACTGTAGGGAGAGTGGAGGAGGTATAAGAGGGCTAGCTGGGTTCCCATGGGCAGCAGCTAAGTTCTGGAAGGGTATTACAGTGACTGTTGGGGGGGTGGTCCTGTGAGAAATGTGTGGTCTAAACACCAAATTGGGCTCCCGCCCCCTACAGAACCAGAGCTGGAAAGGAACCCAGATAACATCCAGCTATGAAAAGCAGCAGAGGTTCTGTCTGCCAGGGAGATACTGCCGGAGGCTCATAGAGCCTCTAAAAGAGCCAACACACAAATTTTTATTTGCAGCCACTTACCCTGGGATCCAGCAGAGGGAGGCCAGAGTGGACTAGAGACACTTGAGGAGAGACAGGTTAGTGGCTCTGGGGAGAGGACTGAAAGAACAGCCACCAGGATACCTGTGCTGAGTCATCCCCCATACTGCAGAGGCCATCTTTCTCAGGCAGAGTACTCCCCTCAGAATGGCATCAGCCTCAGGGAAAGCAATAGCCCTGCCACCAGGAATTACTCTGCCCCACCAGTGGAGCTTTAAGCTGAGCTGCTGATTAAGCTTGATTAGTTTAATAGCTGTTCAGTTTCATGCTGATTAGTTTAACAACTAAGGTGGAAAATACAAAGAAGTAGCCAAAATGGGAAGACAAAGAAATAGATCCCAAATGAAAGAACAAGAGAATTCTCTCAAAGAAGAACTAGATGAAAAGGAAGCAAGAAATTTAGCAGGTATAGAGTTTAGAGTAATGATTATAAGGACACTCAACAGCATGAAAAAAGACATAGAAATATTAAAAAAGGACCAGTCAGAAATAAAGACTGCAATATCTGAAATAAATAATGCACTGGAAGGAATAACAGTAGGTTACATGAAACAGAGCACTGAATCAGTAATGTGGATGACAAGGTAGCAAAAAACCCCCAGGCAAGACAGCAAAAAGAAAAAAGAATTTTAAAAAGTGAGGAGAGCTTAAGAAACATTTTGGACACCATGAAGCATAACAACATTCACATCATGGGAATTCCAGAAAGAGAGCAAGCAAGGGATTGAGAACCTGTTTAAAGAAATAATAACTGAAAACTTTACTAATATGTTGAAGGAAAAAGACAAGTCCAAGAGCTCAGAGATTCCCAAACAAGTTGGACCCAAGAGGCCTACACTGAAACACATCATAATTAAAATGACAAAGCTGACAGACAAAGTTAGAATCCTCAAAGCTGCAAGAGAAAAGCAGGTAGTTACCTACAAGGGACTACCAGTTAGACTGTCATCTGATTACTCCACAGAAACATTTCAGGCCAGAAGGGAGTGGCATGTAATATTCAAGGTCATGAAAAGCAAAGACCTAAAAACAAGGCTACTTTACCCCAGCAAGGCTATCATTTAAAATTGAAGGAGAAATAAGGAGCTACCCACACAAAAAAATCTAAAGGAGATTGGTAAAACCAAATCGGTACTGCAATAAATGTTAAAGGGCTTGATTTAACAAGAAGAAGAAAGACAAATAACAAAAAAAAATGAGGAAAACAGTCTAATAATAAAATGGCACTACATACATATCTATCAATAATCACCTTAAATGTGAATGGCTTAAATGATCCAAACAAAGACATAAGGTAGCTGAATGGATAAGGAAACAAGACCCATATACATGCAGCCTCCAAGAAATCCATCTCAGATCGAGAGTAAAGGGATGGGAAAAGATATTTCATGCAAATGGAAAAGAAAAAGAAAAAGCTGGGGTAGCAGTACTTATATCTGAAAAAATAGACTTTAAAACCAAGGCGATAGTAAGAGACAAAAAAGGACACTACTTAATGATAAAGGGAAAAATCCAGCAAGAGAATATAACCCTAGTAAACATTTATGCACCCAACATGGGAGCACCTAAATATGTAAAGCAACCCTTGAGGAACATAAAGGGAGAGATGTACAGAAATACAGAATTACACTCATGGTGGGAGATTTTAACACCCCATTGACTTTGATGGATAGATCTTCCAGACGGGAAATCAAGGAGAGAGTAGCCTTAAATGACACACTATATCAAATGGATTTAATTGATCTCTTCAGAGCATTTCACCCCAAAGCAGTAGAATATACATACTTTTCAAGTGCACATAGGATTGACCACCTGCTAGGACACAAAACAAGTCTCATTAAATTTAAGAAGATTGAAATCATATCAAGCATCTTCTCTGACCACAATACTGTGAAACTAGAAATCAATCACAAGAACAACACTGAAAAACACACAAAGGCATGGAAGCTAAATAACGTGCACTAAACAATGACTGGGTCAACAATGAGATCAAGGAAGAAATCAAAAGACACCTTGAAGCAAATGAAAATTAGGACACAATGATCCAAAATTTGTGGGACATGTGGAAAGCAATACTAAGAGGGAAACTCATAGCATTACAGGACTATCTCAAAAAAACAAGAAAAAGCTCAAATAAACAATCCAACTTTACACTTAAAGGAACTTGACAAAGAACGACAAAGCCCAAAGGGAGTAGAAAAAGAAAATAATAAAGATCAGAGCAGAAATAAATGAAATAGAGTCTAAACTAATGATACGAAAGATCAATGACTCCAAGAGGTATTCTTTGAAAAGATAAACAAGATCAACAAACCTTTAACCAGATTCATCAAGATAAAAAGAGAAAGGACTCAAATAAATAAAATCAGAAATGAAAGAGGTGAAGTTACAACCGAAACCAAAGAAATACAAAGGATTGTAAGAAAATATTATGAACAAAAATATACCAACACAGTGGACAACATGGACAAACTGGATTAATTCCTAGAAATATACAGTCTTCCAAAACTAAATCAGAAAGAATCAGAAAATCTGAATAGACAGATTACAACTAGTGAAATTGAAGCAGTAATTTAAAAAGTCCCAAACAAAAGCCCTGGACCAGATGACTTCACAGGTGAATTTTACAAAACATTCCAAGAAGTACTAAAACCTCTCCTTCTCAAACCATTTCACAAAATTCAAGAGGAGGGAAGGCTCCCACGCACATTTTATGATGACAGCATTATCCTAATTCCAAAACCAGGTGAAGGCACTACAAAGAAAGAACATTATAGGCCAATATCCCTAATGAACATAGAAGCTAAAATTCTCAACAAAATATTAGCAAACTGAATACAGCAATGCATCCTAAAGATCATACACCATGATCAAGTGGGATTTATACAGGCAATGCAAGGTTGGTACAACATTCACAAATCAAAAAATGTGATACACCACATAAACAAAATGAAGGATAAAAAACACATGATCACATCAATAGATTAAGAAAAATTATTTGATAAAGTCCAGCACCCATTTATGATAAAAAAAAAACCTCTCAGCAAAGTGGGAGTAGAGGGAACATACCTTAACATAATAAAGGCCACATATGACAAACTCACTGTCAGAATCATACTCAACCAGCAAACACAAGTGTTCCCCTTAAGACTGGAACCAAGACAGGGATGTCCACTTTCACCTCTCTTATTCAATGTAGTATTGGAAGTCCTAGGTAGACACAGCAATCAGACAAGAAGAGGAAATAAAATGCATCCATATTGGAAAGGAAGAAGTAGAACTGTCATTAGTTGAAGATGACATGATACTGTACACAGAGAACCTCAAAGATTCCACCAAAAACTACTAGAACTGATAAATGAATTCAGTAATGTAGTAGAATACAAAATTAATACCCAGAAATCAGTTGCATTTTTATATACCAATAATGAACTAACAGAAAGGGAAATTAAGAAAACAATCCCATTCACAATTGCTTCAAAAAGAATAAAATACCTATGAATAAACCTAGCCAAAGATGTAAGACCTGCACTCAGAAAATTATAAGACACTGAAGAAAGAAACTGAAGAAGATACAAATAAGTGGAAGCACATACTGTGTTCATGGATAAGAAGGATTAATATCACTGAAATGTCCATACTACCCAAAGCAATCTATAGGTTCAATGCAATCCCTATCAAGATTCCAGTGATGTATTTCACAGAACTAGAACAAATATTTCCAAAATTTATATGGAACCACAAAAGTCCCCACATAGCAACAGTCATCCTGAGAAAGAAGAATGAAATTGGAGAAATCATGCTACTTAATATCAAACTATAGTATCAGTCCATAGTAATCAAAACAGCATGGTACTGGCATAAAAACAGACACATACATCAATGGAAGAGAATAGAGAGCCCAGAAATAAACCCATACCTTCACAGTCAATTAATATTTGACGGAGGAAGCCAGCATATACAATGGGCTAAATCTAGTTCAATCAATAAATTGTATTGGGAAAACTGGACAGATACATGCAGAAAAATAAAACTTCAAACAGGAAGAATTTAAAAACAATTGATTGCCCAGTATTAAAAGATCTGAGAGGGCAAGCAGAAGACTAAGGTAACTCAGAAATTAGCAACAGCGTAATTGTCTTCTGTCTGGTTTATTATACTTAGCATAATGCCCTTTAGGTTCATCCATGCCACAAATGGCAGGATTTTCTTCTTTTTTATGTCTGAATAATTCTCCATTTTATATATGTTATTTACACACACACACACAGATATATGTATCTATCTTCTTTATCCATTCATCCATCAATAGACATTTAGGTTGTTTTCATACCTTGGCTATTGCAAATAATGCTACAGTGAACATGGTAGTACTGATATCTTTTTGAAATAGTGATTTTATTTCTTTAGATATATATCCAGAAGTGGAATTGCTGATTCATATGGTAATTATATTTTTAGTTTCTTGAGAAACCTCCTTACTGATTTCCACAGTGGCTCCATTACCACCAAGGGTGATCTTCTCTACGCGATAAAAAGGTAGTTTTATCTTTTGTCCTGTCAACAGTCATCCCGACAGGTGTGAGGTGATATTTCACTGTAAGTTTCTTTTTGCATTTCCCTAACGATCGGTGCTATTGAGCATCTTTCATACACTTGTTGGCCATTTATATGTCTCCTTCAGAAAAATATATACTTTTAAATCGGGTTATTTTTTTTGCGATTGAGTTGTATGAGTTTCTTATGTATTTTGGATATTAACTTTTTATTGAATATATGGTTTGCAAATATTTTCTCAGTTGTTTTTACATTTTGCTATGGTTTCCTTTGCTGTGCAGAAACTTTTTTGTTTGATGTAATCCCACTTGTTTGTTTCTGTTTTTATTGCCAAGCCAAAAATCATTGTCAAGACCAATGTCAAGGAGCTCATCCCTAAGTTTTCTCATAGAAGTTTTACAGTTACAGGTCTTTTAAAAAATATGTTTTATTGATTATGCTATTACAGTTGTCCCATTTTTTCTCCCTTTTATTCCCCTCCACCCTGTACCCCTCCTCCCATCATCATTTCCCCACCGTAGTTCATGTCCACGGGTCATACATATAAGTTCTTTGGCTTCTCCATTTCCCATACTGTTCTTGACATCCTCCTGTCTATTTTGTACCTACAATTTATGCTTCTTATTCCCTGTACCTTTCCCCCCATTCTCCACCCCCAAATGATAACACTCCATGTGATCTCTATTTCTGTGAATGTGTTCCTGCTCTAGTTGCTTGCTTAGTATTGGGAACCGCCCTGCCTGGTTTCAGAGGCTGTAACCCCCCATGGTTAAGGCTGAGTCAGAGTTGGGACCATAAGCCACTAAGGAGACAAAGCTTATCTCCCTGGCAGGTGTACCACCTCTGCCCACTTCACTCTGCTTGGCCCTGAGCTTGGCCAGTTAGCCAATGACGGGTAAGAATCCTCAAGGGAGGATCAACCTAAGACAGGCATGGTCACTGAAGAGGCCCGCAGGGAAGGACTCGGGGGGCTGTGGAAAAAGGGGGTGATGGACCCTCGTTCCATGGCTTTGAAATAGCCTGAGTCCTCATTCTGTCTGCAAGAAGTCTCCTAATCTCTTGGCTGCCTTACTTCCCTTGCCTGACTTAAGCCTGAAGCAATAACAGAGGGCAGTGCAGTCCTGTGCTGGAAGGGGCGGATTCCCTGGGGAATCAGGCCTAACAAAAATACATACATTCCTGTGAAACCTACTTAATTTGTACCCTCAGTTTAAGAGATTAGGGTCCAGACCTGAGATGAGTCTGGCGCCTAAAGTTTTATGGCCCTCTAACTAATTGGCTGTAACTCAGAATAAGCCCTCAAAGTTCTCTGTAAATCTTGTATTGTTTAACCCTTACTGGTTGACAATGATTGATGAGCTTTATTCGTATTCCTATGCGAATGAACCTAATAAAAGCCCCTGGAGAGAGAGGCTCAGGGCCCTTCTCCTTTAAGAGAAATGGCCACCTTTCCTCCCCAAGCAGATCATGTCTTGGTAGTCTTTTTCTTCATCTGTGGCGGACTGGGGGGGCTGCGTTAAAGCCCCCCGACAGCTTAGTTCATTTTTGTTTTTGTTTTTTAGGTTTGGTTGTTGATAGTTTTGAGTTTGTTATTTTACTGTTCGTATTTTTGATCTTCTTTTTCTTAGATAAGTCCCTTTAATATTCCATATAATAAGGGCTTGGTGATGATGAACTGCTTTAACTTGACTTTATCTGGGAAACACTTTATCTGCCCTTCCATTCTAAATGATAGCTTTGCTGGATAGTGTAATCTTGAATGTAGGTCTTTGTTTTTCAGGACTTCAAATACTTCTTTCTAGCCTCTTCTTAGCTGTAAGGTTTCTTTTGAGAAATCAGCTGATAGTCTTATCAGAACTCCTTTGTAGGTAATTGTCTCCTTTCCTCTTGCTGCTTTTAAAATTCTCTCCCTATCTTTCATCTTGGGTAATGTTATTATGATGTACCTTGGTGTGTGCTTCCTTGGGTCCAACTTCTTTGGGACTCTGAGCTTCCTTGACTTCCTGGAAGTCTATTTCCTTTGCCAGATTAGGGAAGTTCTCCTTCATTAGTTTTTCAAATAAGTTTTCAATTTCTTGCTCTTCCTTTTCTCCTTCTGGCACCCCTATGATTCAGATGTTGGAATGTTTAAAGTTGTCCCAAAAGTTCCTAAGCCTCTCCTCATTTTTTTGAATTCTTTTTTCTTCATTGTGCTCTGGTTGGATGTTTATTTCTTCCTTCTGCTTCACATCGTTGATCTGAGTCCTGGTTTCTTCCCCTTTACTGTTGGTTCCCTGTGTATTTTTCTTTATTTCACTTTGCATATCTTTCACTTTTTCCTCAATTTTGTGACCATACTCAACCATTTCTGTGAGCATCCTGATTACCAGTGTTTTGAATTCTGCACCTGATTGATTGGCTATCTCTTCATCACTTAGTTCTATTTTTGGAGCTTTGATCTGTCCTTTCATTTGGACCACACTTTTTTGTCTCAGAACACCTGTTACATAGTAAGGGGCAGAGGTATAGGTATTCACCAGGGTGGGGCAACCCACATCGCTGTGTTGTGATGCTGTATGTGGGGGAGGGGTCAAAGAGGTAACAATGCTGCTCTCTCAGGTCTCAGTCAGCTTTCAGTCACTTCCTCTGCTAAGCACAAGCAAAGTGGGCCCTTTTGGTGCTGATTCCCAGGTGGATGGTTTTGTGTACATTCTAGGACCCTGTGGATCTCTCCAATGAACTCTTCTGTGAGGCTGGGTGTTTCTCCCACCACCTCAACCCCAGAGGTTTTTTCAGTCAGAGATTTTGAGGCTTTATTTCCCTGCACTGAAACCCTGTGTTGTGCAGTCTGTTTCACTCCCCAGTTGTTCCTCCCAATTTATCTGCACTCAAATGGGGGACCTCTCACTCTGCACTCTGGGGGATCTACAGCTGCTTCACCTAGTTCACCAGACACCGCCTTGCTGTGAGTCCTCTCCACCCCAACTGCTCATCTCTGCCCTTCCTACTGGTATGGATGAATGTTTCTTCTTTAACTCCTTGGTTGTTGGACTCCCATACAGTTCAATTTTCTGGCAGCTCTGTTTATTTTTGTTTTTAAATGTGTTGTTTTTATTCTTTTGGTTATGCAAGAAGACAGAGATATAGGTCCAGAGATATAGGTGTTGTAAGATATAGGTCCAATTTCATTCTTTTACATGTGGATATCCAGTTTTCCCAATAGCATTTATCGAAGAAATATCCTTTCCCTATTATGTATTCTTGGTGACTTTTTCAAAAAGTAGTTGATGATATGTGTGTTGGTTTATTTCTGGGCTCTCTTTTCTGTTTCATTATCTGTGTGTCTGTTTTTATGCCAATTCATGCTGTTTTAATTACTGTAGCTTTGTAATGTTTGAAAGCAGTAAATGTGATGTCTCTAGCTTTGGTCTTCTTGATCAAGATTGCTTTGGCTATTTGGAGTCTTTGTGGTACCATACTGATTTTAGGATCATTTTTCCTATTTCTGAGAAGAATGAGATTGGAATTTTAGTAGAGATTGCATTGCATCAATAGAACATTTAGGGTAGTGTGGACAATTAATTCTTCCAGTCCATGAATACAGAATATCCTTTAACTTATTTGTGTCTTCTTCAATTTCTTTTATTAATATTTTATAGTTTTCAGCTTATAGGTCATTCACCTCTGGTTAAATTTATTCCTAAGTATTTTGTTTTTTGAAGCTATTGTAAATAGAATTATTTTCTTAATGTCTTTTTTCAACATTTTGTTGTTAGTGTATACAAACACAACTGATTTTATCTTGTTGCTTTATTTAATATGTTCCTGAGAGAATCCTGAATGCTGAGGTCTGTGAGAGGTAGATGATCTGTGGGCCTGTCCCTCATGTAGCAGCTATGGAAGCAGGGGCTCTGATGTGTGGTCCAAACCCTTTGCTCTTTAGGGAAAATCTGAAAGTCTGTAGTTCCCTCTTGTTTGCAAGGTGCTGTGCTTGAGATGGGGTACTTGGTAAAAGTGTGTTTTAGCCTTTCTTACCCATTTTGATGTATTTTCTCAATCATTAATATGCAGAGCATTTTGAGTGTAGGAGTCACTCAACTAGTTCTAGGATTTTACTCAGATGGAACTGATTCATGTATAACTGTATATTTGGTATTTCCAAAGGGGGAGGAAAAGTCATGAGTCTTCTATCCCACCATCTTGGTGATGGTCTTGGCATAACATGGTTAAATAGCAAATGTCTTGTCCTTTGGCCCATGAAGGCCTTCCTCTTGTCTGAGAACCCCGATGTGAATCTTGCTGAACACCACTAATATTTGGTTTTAAATCGGTATTAAGGAGAAACAGCTAAAATCAAATCTAGCTCCATCCACCCAAATCACCTGCTAAGGAAATTTAAAATATACAATGGATACTGCTTTCATATTAAGGAAAAAGCTTTAACAGGTAAGTCACTGTAACTTTGCCTTGAAACAGAAAATAGCAGATAACCATGCTTTTGTTAAATTACCAACTACGGTACCATCTCTTAATGTCTTGAATTCCAGGAAGAACTGAAATCTTATCAACGTGGTGAGTCCTAAAAAAATAATAATAATAATATGACTTTGGTGGGTGCATTTTAAAATTACTGTAATAAGGGAGAAGTTATCACTTCCTGGAACAGATAAAATCTGGCATACACCCCAAAAGAATGCAAATATCTAGGCCTATGTACGGAATAATGAATTATGCAATCATAGAAGAAAGAATACAAGGAGTGTACCCAGTGAGCAGTGTGAAATGTGAACAGGTGCTTTGAAACCATCAGTTACGAAAGTTCTGTAAATGTGATGGAGAGGAAAAAAGACAGATCTTGACCAACAGCATCAGCTGGACCTGAAAAAAATCCTAGAAGTTCAATGAACTGCACTGAAACAATTCAGCAATTAAATAAGGGCGTAACTATGAGATCTTTTGGGTGCATTTAATTCAGAACTATAGTATTAGCTCTACTTTCTTGGATGGTGTTGGGAAGTCGCTCAGTTTTGGAGGTACTTGTGTGAATAGGAATTTTCAACTCAGATAATTTTTTCTTAACAGTTATCTTAGAGAGATTATTTAACTTTACCTCCCTGAAACTATTTCTCAGTTCAAGTCCTGCTGAATACTAGTGTCCCATGAGATTAATTTAATGGGTATTTCAATACAAAAAAAAAAAAACCTTAAGAAAATAAAAGTTGATCCCATGGTCACATAAATTAGAAAACCTGCTCACGTGCTCCTGCTTCACCTTAGGATCATGTGGAATATTTAATATCCTATACAAACAACGACTCCCTAAAGGGGATGAGGCCTGATTTTCAATTTTCTTCAGACTTATTTGATCACTGATTTCTGCCCCTCCCCCATAAGCCCTTGCCTTTCTGCTAAACAACTATCCATATATGTAGAGAGACTATTGTTCCACAAAACGTGGTTTAGAAGATGGTGATATTGAAGATGGCAAATGGCTGACAGAAAGAAACTTTACGTATTTTTGTGTCACTTTGTGTTGGAAGTAGAAGAAATGTATCCTCTTCTGAGATAATGAAGAGGCCAAATGGATGCTGTTTTCCCACCACAGAGGGTTGATGTCAGGTGCTCTGCAAGCAACTTTGCATCCCTAATAAATACAAAGTATTTTCACCATCAGCGTGTAGTAAAACATCACACATCATGAGACTGATAAGCAGTACAAAAATCATATCTCCTATCCTTTTCAAACTAGATTCAGGTAAACCTGAAGAAGCTTTGCAATTACTGCTAAAATATTTCAGAGGGCGTTAGATTAACGGAGGCTAGGAGAGGGGTGGGAAAGGAGACAGATGCTTGTAACCAGGAATAAGGGCTGTCTTTGCTACGAGTAAGTATATTTTTGAAATTGGAATGATATTTTGTTGAATTTTAATTATAAGGAAAGTACATTTTTTCTGAATGTAAGAAAATGCATCAGCTAATTTGAGACATAATTGTAAAAATTATTGCCCCTGGCATATGGAATGCAATGACAGAAACAATCATCACTTTATAATATATTGTTCTTTGGTGAAGTGTTGCTGGAAGACCTGTTGGGCTTAGCAACGGAGAAAAAAGGATGGAAGTCAGGACCTGGTTGGGGAGGGGTGGGTTGTTTGGTTGTTGCAGATGATTTCAAGATACACACAGGTTAACTAGACTTTCATTTATATTTTATTCAGCAAGAACCTTAGATTCTACAAATAATTCTACTTGCATCTTAATTTTGCTTCCTCAGCAAGTCTGTTAAACATTCTTTAAAATCTACCTTTAAAAATATCATAAATCTATTAAACAGCAGTTCTCTGATTGACAGTTGTAATCCCATTCAGTAAATACTTGTATGGATGCCTAGTATTTTTATTTCAGTGAATATATTCATGAATAAAGATTGTCTTTAATCTCAAGGGGTTTATGATCTTTTGGGGGGAGATGATAAGAAAAATACTTAAAACAACAACAACAAAAAATAAATAGCCCTGACTGCTGTGGCTCAGTGGATTGGGTGTTAGTTCACAAACCAAAACGTTGCTGGTTCGATTCCAGTCAGGGCATCAAATAATAAACAAACAAAAACCAAACAAGAAAGTTTGAGTAGTTGCCGTTAGAGGGTTGAAAGGAAAAGTTGTTCCTAACCCAGCAAGGGATGAAGAAAGCTACAGAGAAAATGGCATTTGAGATGGACTGTGAAGGTTGAGGTCAAATTTTGAGAAGTGTGGTTGGTAGGCCAGATATAGAAAGCAAACAGCTTCATAGAGTCTGAAAAATTTGTGAGTATGGAAAAGCAAGTCATCCAGTTTGGTAGGAGTTGGAATATGTGTTAGGAAGTAATGGGAAAGAAAGTTAGAAAAGCAAATTGCGAAGAACTTTGTATCAGTCAGCTTAGACAATGTTAGACTGCAGGAGCAAAGGAATCTCCAAATTACATTATACAACAAGCCATTTTCATTTATATTTTCTTTCAGTTGTGGGTTGCCTGTAGCTCTCTCTATAGTGTGGCCTAGGCTGAAGAAACAGCCCCTCTCTATGATACCTTCAGTCCTGTGTCTGTTTGAAAGTGGCCTGTATAACTCCTGCTCACATTTCATTTGCCAAACCAAGTCATATGGCCAAGCCTGCTATCAGTGGGGTAGGGCTGTCTAATGCCCTTAAAGGAAGGGACTGCAGGTACTTTGAACAATTTACCAAAAACTTTGAAAGTCAGCATGAATCTTTTACACATGATTTGTTAGATGGTCGGGAGCTATGGAAAATTTCTACACAAGAACATGCGGTTTGGTTAAAAAAAAAAAAATCAAGGCCCTGGCCAGGTAGCTCAGTTGGTTGGAGCATCATCCCATACACCAAAAGGTTTTGGATTTGATACATGGTCAAGGAACATACCTAGGTTGCAGGTTTGATCTTCAGTCGGGGCGATTCCAGGCAGGCAACTGATGGATGTTTCTTTCTCACATCAATGCTCTCTCTCTTCCTCTCTTTCTAAAAATCAATCAATAATTTTTTAAAGATCAGGGTGGTTTTTAGTGTGTGTGTGTGTACATAAGAATTCTCAAGGGTACTTGTTATAAATGTAAGTTGCAGGAGATCTGATTCAGGGTGCCCAGGAATCTGCATTTTAGCAAACAGCCAGTTGAATAGTAGGTAGAGGGTCCACAGACCCATTTTAAGAAACTCCTTATTAACGAAAGAAAGGTGAGTGAGCAGGTACAGGTGAGATGGGGCAGTGAGCAAGGAAATGGGGGGTTGTCTGTGGGTGCGAGGTCAAGGTACATCGTAAGCACAGAGTAATTGGCCAATACAGAGGCAGATAGATACACCGAAGGAGGAGAAGAGGTAGAACTGGAATCACTGAAGAAGGAAGGATATGGCAGAAACAGCCAGGAAGCCATAGTGAAAGGACCAAATCTTTGGAGGTGAGATTAAGAATATCAAAGGATCCTGATCTTCACTGAGAAGTAGTAGGCAAGGCTACCTGATGCAAGAAATCGTTGTGAAGCTGAGGAGAGCAAAGGTAGTAATCAGGAAGTCGCAGGAAATGCAGAGTATTGAGCAGTTACTGAAACCTACCACATAAATTAGTTTTTGTGTTGAGACAGCAGGGGGCGCTATGGTAGCACATAACGCTGGTTATTTGGGCTTAGCTCCGTAGACTCAGCATTGCCAGGCTAGCTCTTGTTGAGGAAGATTATTAACCCACCTACAGTGCAGTATTTTGGGAGCTTCATTTATTACTTTTATAGCTGTGAATCTTCACAGAAAGAACCTTGAAGGTTTCTCTTTAATTATTAAGGCACATAGTTTTTTTTTTTTTTTTAACTTCCAGTTTCTATAGTCAAAAGAAATTAATTTGTAGAGTTTAAGGGAATTATTACCCATTTATTGATTTCCACTGAGACATAGAGTGGAGATTAGAAGAGAGAGGAGAAAAGACAGAAAAAAGAGAAAAGAACACTGGTAGCATGACTTCTAGAAGGGGACTCTGGGTCACAGGGTACAGGCATGGTACATTTTATTAGGTGCTGCCCCACTGTCCTCCAATAAGACTATGCCAATTTTCTTATGCACCAATAATGCATAAGGGTCTTATTTCTAACACTTCTAAAAAACCACCATCTATGTGAGCTTTTTAATATTTGCTACAGTGACAGGGAAAATTGGAATTTTGAGGTAGTTTTAACTTGCATTTTTCACTTGTGGGAGGATTGGTACTTCTTCACATTTAAATGTTATTCTTTTTCTTTCTGTGAACTATACTTTCATGTTTTTTTTCCCAATGGGTCATGGTCTTTTACTTATTTATTGATAGGAGCTCTTTTTATGAGGTCAATCACCGATCTGGTTAACAATAGAGTAAATAAATCCTGCTTTCCCATAGATGAATGAATGAGTGATGAATGGCCTTCAAAGTAATCCCCTCCCCTATTGCACAATTGATCCACTAATCACATAACTTATTGGCATGTGATTAAAGTAGTGTCTAAGACTACTATTTTAAATCACCTTTGGGTATTCTGCTGTATAGAATTGTCTGCCTTAAAAGTGCCAAATTTCTTTCATTTTATAGTTCGTTTCCATATGGAGAAAAGCCTAGAGTTAAATGGTGACAAATCAGGTGAATGTGGTGGTTGGCACATTTTTACTGATCTAAAATTACCGAATGGCAGGCAGTGCTCTCAGATTTCCAGTGCCTGAAATGCAGTCTTTTCAGAAAATGCCCTGGATGTGCTGGACTGTGATGACTGTCAAGATTCTTAGGCTCCGGAGTAAGGGTGACCATGAGCACCCACCCACTGATATCCACACTTCTATCAGGCATTCATTCCTTCGTAACTACATTTGTTTTATAGCAGCTTGAGATATAATTTGTATATCACACATCACCCACTTAGAGTGTAAAATTCAGTGGTTTTTCATGCATTCACAGAATTGTGCAACTACCACTGCAGTCAACTTTAGAACTTTTTCATCACTCCCTCACTCGGAGTGAGGGAGACTTTTCCTGTCTACATTTTATTTACTGTGGTTAAAAGATGGAAATATATCACTGAACAATTGGATAAGTGCATGTTAAAATTTAAAAATTACCTTCTAAAGGAGAAAAACTGTGGTTAAGGGTAACAAAGCCACACTTTCATGGGTATTGCACATATTTTTTTTCCCAGTTGAAACACAAGAATTCTTAACTAATTTTCTCTTACTACTAACATACGAAATACAGTCATCCCATTGCTAAACGAGGTTAGGGTTGTGGTCTGTGTTCATGGAACAGAGCAGCAAACCGGTCTCCTTGGGGCTGAGCTGAAGGCCCTGACCTGATTCACACAGTGAAGAGCCAACACCGCGTGGGAAATTTTACACATTACAGATTCTAAAGGGAAAGCTGCTCTAGAACCTCTCTCACTGAAGGAACATAAACCTGTATGAATACAGTTTTCCTTGTTTTACAGCTATGTACCTTCGCACTGAGTTCCTCACATTCTTATGCCCTGGCAATGAGTAGTAGGTGTCCTTGAAAAGAACAACCCTCCCCAGCATCTTGTAATTGTTCTGTAGGTGGGAGAAAGCAGAGATGAGAACCCCAGCACTGATGTTTCGCTCAAGGTGATTCTAATGGCAATTTTGAAGAGCTTGCTCTTGTCTTTAAACATTTCTAAAGTTGTCTTTGGTAGTTTTTTCTCAACCCTTTGAATACAAGTTATGGGTGTAGCCTATTTTGCTGAAAGAGTGCTCTCCTCCTCAATGCAAAATTCTCCATTGAAAGCATATTTCCCCTTCCTGACTCCTGTGGTTAGCACTCTCTGCAAAGGGAGCAGAACCTGTTGCAGACAAGGGAACCTGAGGCAGGAAACCTAAAAATGCACCATGGTCCCTGTACTAGACCAGAGACTTGTGCTCACAAGCGATTTCCAGGGATACCGAAATGGGATTGGCATTCTGAAAACAAATGTCATACCTTCAAAACATGAAAGCTCATAGTGTGAAGAAAGTCACCTGCATTCCTTCTGTTTTTATCCTACTTTGTGTATGTACCGAAAATATCGACTCCATATGTGGGAAACCACGAAGAACCACAGTCCTCAGAGAAGTGGTTGAGGAAGGCGGATGGATTGGGAGAAGAAAGTTATCAAAATAATAAAATCAAAGTTGCGAAAGCAAAACAACTGGAGCAAAAAGAAAGAAACTGGTCTTAGAAATATAATAAAATACATATATTATAAATACAAAATGCCACTCAGTCGTTTGGCTGCTGCCCTTCTCTTCGCTGAAGCCCTGGGCGCCTTCCACTCCTCTCTATGGGGCAGTGAGGGTAAAGAGATTGGCAGGAGACTTTGACGTCTTGGCCTGCTGCTGTCAGGAATCCCTCCCTCCTCTAACAGTGCAGGAGCTCTGAAGGAAAGGAGAGCCACTGTGAGCCAGCTGGCAATTTGAAGTTCCTTTTTGAAAACTGGGAGTGAGCTTTGGATGGAAGTGAGGCAGCTACCCTCCTACATTGTTACTGCCCTGTGGTTGGTAGGAGACACTGCATGCATCATCATTTCCACTTCACCTGAAAGTAGAGTCAGACCTACTTCGTTGTTTTAAAAAGGAGCAATCAGCCCTGGCTGGGTGGTTCACTGAGTTGTAGCATCATCCCATACATCAAAAGGTTGCACTTGATCCCTGGTCAGGGTGCATACGATCAATGTGATGTCTCTCTCTCTCAAGTCAATAAACATATCCCAGGATAAGGATTTAAAAAAAAAAAAAAGAAGCAATCATTAAGTTTTCACAATGGGGGTCAGTTTTGCTAACTGCATTCCCTCCTCTGAGTTTGAAAACTTATACACAATTGAAAACATTTTTTCACCCTGATCTCCAAAAGTCACTAAAATGTAGACAGTTCCTTCCTGGAAGAGTTAAACTTTCCTTTTCATTTTGACAGAGGTTTAAAAGGGGGATTAAAGGAACTCTAGTTTAACCTTCTACTCATTGCTGGCTTCCTCTTATCTTTAATAAGAAACCACTAGCCTCTTTTTAAAAATCTCCAAATACATGAGCTCACCTCTGCCAAAGGGACGTCCAATTTGTTGTTGGAAAGTGCTCTGGTTTAACGTGTTCTCTTGTATTTCACTGATATTTGCTCCTTAATAGCTTGGTGCTGCCCCACTGAGCAAGGCCAATTCCTCTTGCTCATGATAACCCTTCAGATAGGGAGCACAGCTCTCATCTTATGTCCACCCTGTGAGCTATTTGCAGTCTGCACACGTTGTGCCTTCCCCAGGATGGTGGCCCCATCTGCCATGCTGATCTTCAAGCTGCCAATCTTACCTGCAGACAGTCTTGTACTTTGTTGCTAGATTTAGCCAAAAGCAGCTTTCACTGTCACTCACTTGTTGAAGAATTACCACAGGGTCCCTGTTTTATTAAAACCAATTTTAAGCCAAGGCTTCTTTTCCTCAACCATCCCTAACTGGTCTATGAAATTTTCTGTCTCTCTTTCCCAACAAAACCATCCTGCTTTGGTAAGGCCAGCCTTAGCAAAGGTTCCTCATTCACTTTGCCCATCTATGCTTCTACCCTTAGGCTGTCTGGTGGTTTCTTATCTGGCAAGCTTCCAGCTGGTTTCTCCAAAATCATAATTCTATGTGGCCTTAAACTTCCAACTTCTCCATAAAGTCTACCCTGGATGATGTTGGCCTACAATGATGTGATGTGTTTTCAATTCTTTCTGGTAAGAGAATGTTTCAGGTCAGGGCCCCTGTGAAACAAACTCTAAAATGGAGATTTGTATTCAGGAATTTTACAGGAAATATCCTCAGATACAACACCTTTGAGGAAAGAGGAGAAGCTAGATTGGATAGAGGGAAAATTTGAACTGTGATGCAGTTTCAACAGAGGCTTCAGTCAAATCATGGGAGCTGTGAGGGGCCTTCAGAGGTGCTCCCCAGTAAGTCAGGAGCCAGACTTTGTACCCCTGGGTGGACCAGTCATTGGATGTGGGCTGCCCTGGGAAGGAATATAACCTTTGGCAGACAGCTTCACTCTGCTGAGGACAATTCCTGCAGAAGGACTCTCTTGAGTCCTCAATAGGCAACACTTTTGGAAGCTGAGAAAATGAGCGTGTTAGTTCTGAAGCAGAATCTAGGTGGCAAGCCACAGTGTCCTACAATGTGCAATTAAAAACAACCCAGCTTGCATTTGCCTGGATGCACAAGAGTTTAGGTGACTGTGATGTCCCCTCCTTCCTGGTAAGAACCACTGTTCCAGCCCTTTGGGGTGGCTCTGGGGGCCAAGGTCTTCATTAATTAACAGAGCAGTGCATATTGAGACAGTACAGGCAGATAGGGGTCAAAATAGCTGCAGAGCTTAAAAATGAAAATGCTATTAATATTGTATGCAGTTTGGATATAGTTGTTGTCTTAAAAATTAGGAAATTCCTATAATCTGACTATGAGAAAAAAATGTCTGAACATAGCCCAGTTGGTTCCAGGTTTGGAGAGTGAACCAGTTTAATTTTATTAGTAGTACTACTGTGTATACTATATTTATTGACATACTACAGTACATACAGAAAAATCCACAGATCTTAAGGCCACAGCTTGATAAACTTTCACTTAGTGAGGACACACATATATTTAGCTGCCAGACTGAGAAAGAGAACTAAAATGTCCCCAGATACTCCTTTCCAGTCCCTATTCTCTGAGAAGGGTAACCTCTATGCCTGACCTCATCATGATTAGTCAGCTTGTTCTAGATGTTTCTGTCATAGTGTGTAGTCTTCTGTGGCTGGCTTCTTTTTCTCAACATTATGTTTGTGAGAGTCATCCTTGTTGTTGTCTGTAGCTATGACCCATTTGTTCACATGATTGTATGGTATTCTATTAAAGATATACCACAATTAGTTTATCCTTTGTGCTGTACATGGACATTTGGTTGTTTTCCGTTGGGGTTATTATGAATAGTGAGGCTATGGGCACTCCTGTACCTATGCTTCAGTCAACCAGTATCTGTACTGCTGTTGGCAATATACCTGAATAGAACTGCTGAACTCTACCTGTACATATGTCTAGTTTTAATAGACACTGCCAAACAGTCTTCCAAAGTGGTTGTACCAACTTATAGTCAACCAGTAGTTCTAATTGCTTCACATCCTACCACCATGTGCTCTTATCTGCCTCTTTAATTTCAGCCATTCTAGTGAATGATCCTGATTTAAATTTGAGTTCTCCTGATGACCAATGAATCTGAGCATTCTTACAATGCTTGCTGGGCATTACCCCCAGAAGACTGCTAAAGTCTTCTGACTGTTTTTCTATTGGGTTGTCTTAGCAAAGGCTTCTATAGAAGTATGATGTCATCAATTTATATTTACCTGTAAATATAAATATATAAAAATATACTACATATACATATATTTATAGAGAGATATGGCCATGATACAGTAAGAGGAAAATAAAGATTATAGTAGTTATAATGCAGCTAAGTTATAAAATAATTATATTTTTAACTGTAATTATATAAACTTGAAGGATAATACTCTAAAATATGAATTGAATCTCTTTTTGGCTAGGAAAATTATAGATAATTTTAACTTTCTACTTTATAACTACCCTCATTTGTTTTTGTCTAAATTTATTTTAATATCGAGCATGGATTACTTTATAATCTGAAGGACAGTGAAGCTATTTTCCTTTGGAAATAACAATCCAAACCCCAAAGGAAACCAAAGCTTGTCAGCATGTGCTGATTTGACTCGGCTGTCAGCCTTTCCGTCTGGGACACTGTGTGGCACTGAAGAAAAGTGGCGTCTCTGGGCATGCTTTGAAAGTCTGTGTAAGAAGAGAGTGTAAAAATGAAGAATAGCTTTTATTGCATAACAGCCTTGTGCTCCCACCCCGCTCCCTGCGGAGCCTGGGGGATGATCCTGCCATAAAGACTGCCTAATTACTTAAATTGCCTTTCTTTGTGGGAGGGATCCTTCCCAGGACCATTGACTATGTTTATTTGGTCGGGAATACTGGAGGCCTGCTGTTAGCTGGGATGAGGAAAGCACATTATTACACTACGCAAGTGTTATGTCTTTGTTTACATTTTGTAAGGCAAACAGGGTTACTTCCAGTCTCACACAGCAGTAAATATGAGTTCTACAAAAAACGAGATTGGAAACCACATGACACCTGTCTTCCTCTCTTCCTTTCTCTTTTCGTTTTCTTAATCCCAAAACTAAAGTTTAGTTTGTTAAACTAAAACCAACCTACCCACTAACATACAGCTTTAAATTTTTTTTGAAGCAATTTCAAATTTATAGAAAAGTTCCAAGTATTGTACAAAACTCTTCCCTCAACCACTTGAGAATAAATTGCCCACATGATTCTCCATCACTTCAAATATTTTTGGAGTCCCTACAAAGAGGGGCCTTTGTAGTTCCCACAATATAACCATTAAAATTGGGAAATTAACATGGACATGTTACTGCCACCCAAATTCAGGTCTCTTGAGGTTCAAGCTTAGATTATTGATTATATATTTTTCTTCCCTCTAATTTGAGCGTTTAATTCTGTAAATTTCTTATAAGCATTGCATTAGCTGCACTACACATTTTAATAGGTTTGGTTTTGTTTACACTCAGTCTGAAGTATTTTCTAATTAACTTTGTGATTTTTTCTTTGATTCATGCCTTATTTAGAAGTAAGTTTTTAAAAATTTGGAGGGTTTTCCAAGTTTTTTCTGTTATGATTTCCAATTTAGTTTGATCATGGTGGGAGAATATGTTTTATATAATTTTAATCTTTTTAAGTTTATTGATATTTGTTTTATGACTTAATATGATGTATCCTGGAAAATGTTCCATGTGCACTTGAAGCAATTGTGTACCCTGCTATTGCTGGCCAAAGTGTTCCAGGACATATGTTAGTCAGTTCAGTCCAGGTGATTGGTGGTTGTTCAAGTCTTCTATCTTCTCATTAACTTTATTTCTAGTTTAATTGTCGAGAGAAGGAAATCGAAGTTTTCAACTATAATTACTAAGTTGTCTATTTCAATTCTGTTCACTTCATGTATTCAGCACTTTGTTATTTCATGCCTCTGTATTTATAATTGTTATAGGTTCCTGATATTTTGATGCTTTTATTATTACATGATGTCCCTTTTTATCTCTAGTAATAGTTCTTGTCTTAAATTATATTTTTCTGGTATTAACATAGGTGCTTCAGCTATTTATGATAACTACATGCACAGTACATATATATTTCTCCCATTTTTCTACTTTCAATCTATTAATGCCTTTGAATCTAAAGTGATTTTATTCAAGATGCTGTGTAGTTGCAACTTACTTTTTTATCTGGACTGACACTGATTGCCTTTTGATTGAAGTGTTTAATCCATTCACATTTAATTTGATTATTGATATGGTTAGGTTTATGTATGCCAGCTTGCTGTTTGTCTTCTGAATGTCTTGTGTCTGTTTTGCTTTTCTATTCATCTCTTGCTGCCTTTTGTTTGTGTTGGACACATATTTTTAGTGTGCCATTTTAATTCCTATGTTGTTTTATTAACTATTTTTTAAAATTAATTTTCTTAGTGGTGCTCTAGGTTACAATATATAGCTAAACTTATTATAGCCTGCTTCAGTTTAACAATGACAATCCTGGTAAAATATAGCAGCTTTGTTCCAATATAGCTCTATTTCTTCCTCTCTTTTCTATGCTTTTATTGTATCTTCATAAGTTATAAATCTAACAGTATAGCATTATAATTATTGCTTTATGCAATTATTTACAAAAGAAATTCAGAGAGGAACAGAGAGCAATACCTATTTATGCAAACTCTTATATTTAGTCACATATTTATCATTTCCACTGCTCTTCATTTTCTTCTGTGAATTAAAGTTACTACCTGGTATCATTATTTTTCAGCCTGAAAGTCTTCCTCTAGTATTTCTTAGGGGACAGTTCTGAATGCTACAAATCCTCTCAGTCGTTATCTTTGAATGACTTTATTTTGCCTTCATTTTTGAAAGATAGTTTTGCTAGATATACATTGCTTAGCACTCTTTCTCTTTTAGTTCTTTGAATATGCCATTCCACTGCCTTCTGGCCCCTTTTTCTCTGATGGAAAGTCAGCTGATATACACATTGTTGTCCTTGGGGGCATGACAGTTGCTTTTCTCTTACTGCATTCAAGATTTTCTCATTTCTTTGGCTTTCAGCAGTTTGACTTGGGTGTGTGACTCTCTTTGTGTTTCTCCAGCTTAGGTTTGTTTTTCAGCACATTCAGCATATATTCAGGAATTATTACTTCAAGTTTTTTTCCTCCCTTTTCTCTCTTCTCTCCTTCAGGACTCCCATTACAGGTGTGTTGATATCCTTTATGCTGTCCCAAGGACCACTGTGGGATTGTTCGTTTTTGTTCAATCTGTTTCTCTGTGTATTTCAAAAGGGTAGTTTCTTTTAATCTTCTTCAAATTTATGGATTTTCTTTTCCTGTAATCTCACATCTATTATTACAAAATGAAATAGAGTTTTCAACTCTAACTTTCCTTTGGTTCTTTTTATAGTTTATACATTTTCTATTAACTTCCCTATTTTCTGTGGGTATAGTATTTTTCTTTAATTCTTTAAAAATAGTTTTCTTTAATTGTGCATACTAGTAATTGATGTGTCAACATAAGAACATACAAACATGTAGACATTTTTATAAGAGTTTATTAGAGCCAAACAGGATATACCTGGAAGCAAATTTCAACACTAAGAAAAATGCATCCTAGAATGACCGTTTGCTGTTTCTTTTCTGCCTTTGGAATTAAGGACAATCTAATAAAGGGGGGAGAAAACAAGATGGGGATTGGATTACAGGACAGTGAACAAGATTATGTGCTCTCTGGAGGGCAGTTACAGTTCAGGGGTCTGAGAAAGAGGATTACTCTAGCATTTCAAAGGTTTGTTAATCTAGATACATAAGAACAATGAACAAAGCTTACTTAAGGCAAAGATAAACCTTTTACTAAAAGTGTTATATGCCTGGGGTACTTACCATGACCTGCCAGTTGGGAATTTATGATATGATCGCTCGGTGAAGTTACTTGCCATCACTGGACTTACTGGTTTTGTCACAGACCCCATTTTTGTCCTGCTTTGATGTCCTTGCTGCTTCCAACACGTAGGCATAGTCAGAAAACAACAGAACTAACTTCTGCTTGTATTCCAGAATATCACACTTTTCTAATACTTTGTATGTTTCATAACTTTCATTAAAAATTTATATTTTAAGAAATACATTGTTGAAACTCTAGACTCTGATTCTTACCTCTGAGGCTCTCTTTTCTTTCTTTTTGTAACTTTCCTGTATTTAAACTGTAGAATCTCCTTTGTGGTGTGTGGCCACTGATATCTCTGCTCATTTTTTTTTTACACTGATTTTTATTCTTTTAGCTTAACTTCCTAGGGGTCATTGCTATGTTTGCATAGCTTAGTGATCAACCAATGATTTAGGCAAAAGTTGTGCCTAAATATCTCGGGTTGGTACAAGTTCCACCCTCTGCTGATGGGTGTGTTTGTGCCTGAGGAGTGCATTCAAAGTTCGGCCAGTTCTCAAGTCTGCCTTGGCTTTCACTTTACATTAGGCTCTCTCAAGTGTCTCCGGCACATGTGTGTAGTTTCCAGTCAACCAAGGATACAGAATAAGTTTATCCAGCCTTTCTATAGCTTTTTCATTTCTAGGATTTCCCCATAAATTCCTGGCTGGTCTGCCACTTGCCCCAAATGAGAGCATAACCTCATGCTAGCAGAGCTACTGGCTTTCCCAATTCCTTTTGTACTGGCTTTGGTACTTTAACTAACAATACTACCAGTCAGAGTTTTTGCTGTCTACCCCAAATCAAGTCTTCCCCATGGCAATAAGGCTGCTGATATTCTGAGCCAGCCCTGCCCTAGTGTAGAACCTACTGTCATTGCTGCCTGAGATGGGTCGGGAATCAGAGCTCCCCAAGCAAGAAGCCTCAGATTTCAGCTGTTCTAATTGGAAGCTGGAGAAGGTTTTCATGAATAAACTCTCTTCAGTTCATTGTTTTTAGGGATAGGATTTCCAACCTTTTCAGGCCACCATAGCTAGAAGTTTCATCTCTAGCATTTTTATAGTTTTATATTTTTATGTTTAAATCTTTAATCCTCTTGGAATTTTAATTTCATTATGGTTTGAGATAGGGATCTAACTTTATTTTTTCTTCAAATAAATAGACAATTTTCCAAACTCTTGGCTGATTGAACCCAATACCCAGTCTCTGTTGGTTTGTGTATATTCTTTGAGTGAGACTAATATTGTTTGAGCATGTGTATGTGTATGTCGGTGCAGCTGTGTAGGAAATGGCATGTACATCCTCAAAATAAACTGAATCACCTTAATATGTCAAGATAAAACATAAGAATCTGTATATGACAGAAGAAATTAATCGTAGAAAACTTCTCAGAAATTACGAATGTTTAGACTGGAATGTTTAGACTGTTTCATGTCTGAATTTGACCTATTTATGACTCTTTGTACTTGGCTTTTACATCTGTCTACATCTTTTCCTGTGTTTAACCTCAGTCCAATGTTTGGTTTTAGCTTTTCTACTATCTTGGTGCACTTTTGACAACAGTACAAGGACATTAGCATGAATGAATCCAACTCAGCTAGTTGAGCTTTGTTTGAGTTATTGCTCAAGCAGGAGGAATGAGGTGGAAACTCACTGGGCCTTCTCAACTCTTTGACCAGCATGATAAATGTTTCCATGTGTTTCTAAGGACCCAGAACCAGTACTTGGAAAATATTTTTTCTCCAGAGGGGATAGGAGGATGGACTTACACTAGCACCTTTATTTAGCTATCTCTTAGATACCCTTGGCATCTACCAGAAGTGCTCCAGTTCACTTCTTTGTCATGATCTTGCCTCTCAGAGCCACCCTGAAGAGGCTAAAGGCTGCAAAAGAGAGTGTGGCTTTTGAGGCACTTGCTCAATAAGTCCCTGACTCTTTTTCTTCTTTTTTTTTTAATGACATTGGACTTGGTTCCTCATGTGGATAAAAATGAGAGGTTGGCACTACTGTATAGCAAGATGGAATAAGGCTCCCTTGGCGTAACACACTCTTCCATTCCCAAAATACCAGACAAAAATTGTCCAAATCAAGCCGCAGTAGAAGAGATCACCTAAACTACTTAAGTCTTCTCAGAGTTAATAACATATTGTGATGAGATTTGTAAGCATGTTATTACATGATGACACAGACATGATTTCTCAAAATCTTACCAGATTGTCACCTTAGGTATCATAGCATAAGGAGCACTATATGTATATATACATACATATATACATATATAACATATACATATTTAAAATTAGTCTAATTTTGAGGCTTCATTATGTCACCAGTTCTGATTTTACACTATGCCTGTCAAATATTTATAACTTATATAATGAAAATCAGCTTTTAGCAATGATCCTTCACTATAGGTTATTCATCAGATCACTGTAGAATAAAGTAAGACCATCACCTCTTCCTATAACAATTTAATTCCTTCTTCACATTCTTTAGGATATTCTTAAGCACTATAACTCAACATAAAGATGTGTCCTGGATGGAAAATAGGCTTTTTCTCTTAGTCAGATAGGTTTATATCCACAGTAATTTGAAACAATAGACATAAAGCACACCATATAAAATGTATATTCAATAAATGCTAGTTATCAATATCATCATCATGGTTTTTATATGATTATTATTTTGTGATATGGCTAATATGAATTGGTTTTTAAGAACATGAGCCACCCCTAAATGAAATCTGATAGGGCCAGGTTTTTGACTCTGATAAGCTAAGACCCAGACAGAAACTAATGCAAGGTCACCTCATTTGGCACCACTACACTGAGAGCTCAGCCCTACCTGGAAGCACAGCTGACTTTCACTAGCTGTACTGTCACTGGAGACAATTACCTGAGGCTGGGAAGTGTTCTGTGGAGTACAATAGGCTTGCTGAGGGGAGTGTCTTGTATGCTGTATATTTGGGTTGAAAGAACATCTATGGTTAGCTGTGTGGGCGGCATTGTGGGGGATAGTATACAGGGTTTGAGATTTGGGCCCAGTCCCACCATTTCCTAGCTTGTGAACTTAGCAAGTTGCCTCATTTCTCTCATCAGTAAAACAGGTGTGATAACACTTTGCAAGATTTTTGTTAAAATTGGAGATGACATATAGAAAGCACTCTGCATACTCTAAGTTATACATAATGCTGTTATTTAAACACTTTAGGGGCATTCATTAACGATCCCTATCTGGGAGGTTTTATGTGAAGATTAAAGGAAGAAAAGAATATGTAAAGGACCTAGTGCACAGGAGACCCTTAATAATTGGTAGGCGTTTATGTAAATTCCAAGGAATGCAGTTATTTAATAGGCTCCTTTACGAGTAACTCTTAATTTGGTGTTGAGAGACATTTTAGACTTGGCTCTAGTGCTAATTAGCTGTGTTCTCTTGAGCAAAACAATCTGGGCCTTGGTTTCCTCACTCAAAAATTATATATTTAGATAAATGAGAAATTAAAATGTCCTCTTTTTTTAAATAAACTAAAAAGGATACTGCTTCATGCTTTATAAGGAAGGAGCTTTGGAATATTGTGGAACATTGCAGAAGCCCAGCTGACTAACACTAATAAATCAAGGTCATTAACTTTGCCAAATGAACAGATTTATTACAATTGAAAATGGAAGCAAAATACTTTATGCACAATGAAGTTAATTCACTGAAATATATTTGCTGTGTGCCTGAGCCATAGAGAAAATTGCACTGGGCTCTTCTGAGCTCCTTCAAAGGAGGTTTTTGATGGAGTCTTTCATGTTTTGCTTCCTTCTCACATCAAAACATTCAACGTACTTTAAATTTAGAAGTAATCTTTCCTCCTGGTGTTAAGGAAGCAGTGAACACATCACTTCAACCTTCTTTCTAACAATATTAGAAGGCAATCTAAACCCATCTACTGGTTTCATTTCTTTATTTTTAAGAAAAATACCTTTTTGGTTGGTCAAAAGATCAAGTTTGCCTTGAAGACATCTTTCATTTTAATTGAAAAGCTATTAATGCAATCTTCAAAGCATTTCTTTGAATTAAATATTGGTCAGGGTGGGGTAGTGGTGAATGAGAAAGCTTCTCTGCTTTGGGCATTTTGAAACAAATGCTGTTAATGAATTACTTAGATGCCTTACCCAGTGAATACATTCTTCATGATTCATTTATTCCTTTTGGTATGCATGGTGCCTGGCACATAATAATTGCTGAACTGTTTGTTGAACAAATAAATGAATAAAAGAAATATATTCTCATGGTCTCCGATGAGAACAGCATAAACTATCTTGCATGTCTTAGTGGTAGGTCCTGTTTTTAATAGAAATTAACTGGGCAGGGCACCTGGGATTTGGGAAATTGGGTTTGGAAGTAGTTAGGGAAGGAGAGAGCCTGGCTTGGCACTTGCTGGGTCTCTTCCTTCAGTAAATGGAGGATGTGTGGATAGAGTAGTGTGGAGAAAATGTTAACAACCCATGGTTGTGGAATTTCGTATTCAATCTCCAGCCTGCATAAGGCCTTCCTGCATTAGTTGTTGGCTATGGGGTATGCGCATGTTGAGGGAGCTGGGTAGAAACATGTGAACCATGCCTGAGCTGTTGGGAAGAAGCAGTGGTTGCAAAAAGAAAGAGTCTGAGACCAAAAATGATTTTATATGATAAAACTCTCATTTAGGACTTGATTCTGCTCTGTACTGGTGACTTTCTTAGAAGGGAAGACACATCTTCTCTTCTAGGGGATCAGTAGGTTCATTTCATGCCTGGCAATGTGCACTGGTTATGGTAGCACAATAGAACCAGAGTCTAAGTGGTATAAAGTAGAATGAAGAGTATTAGACTAGGAGTCATGGCTCAACTTTTAAGCTGTGTGGCTTTAGGCAGATTGGTTAACCTCTCTGGGCCTCTGTCCCAACGTTTGCAAGGTGAGGGGTTTGCATTACATTAGGTGATCTCTTTTATTTAGAAAGATACACTGTGCCACTTGACAAGCAGTAGATGCACAGGATGCAGTGCTGACTCACACCCAGTCCTGGTGATCTCATTCTGGCTGAAACAGGCTGTAAGAGGGGTTAATGCAATATGCCAGCAGGTAAAGAGAAGGAAATGACTAATATTATTTGCTAGGCTTGGGAGCTGACATTTGAAGAGTAGAAATTCACCAGAAACTTATTAATTCTGTCACCATTCATTTATTCCACAAATATTGGCTAGGTGTCTACAGTATACATGGAGTGGAGAATTAGCCATGAAGAAAATAGACAAGATCTTTACTTCGTTCAGTTTAATTCAAGCTGGGGGGAGAGGGGGAGTAAGGGGAGGTTTGAAAGAGCAACTATATTATCTAACACTTAGTGAACATTTAGAGTTGTCTCATCTCACTCTCCCAATATACCCACAGTGTAGGTTGTATCCTCATTGTACATGTAAAAACTGGGGCCTACGGTAATGAAACCGTCTGTGAAGCTCACACTAATAGAAAATAATAAGGACTCAAACCCACCTCTGTCTTTAGAGCTTCAGTGTTTATTTGTGATGCAATTTTGCGGCCGGGGAGGTTTCATAGACCACTGAGTGGGTGCTTGTTTTGTCTACCCAGCATGCCTTCTTTGGTAACAGCTTACCTATTTTTCTTCAGAGATCTAACACCTCCCACCGTCAATCCAAACATTTCCAATGGAGCTCATGTCCCTCCCCTATGGGCTTCAGAGTCTTGAGCCTGACTCAGGCTTGGTCTATCAGAGCACACATCCTTTTGGGTACAGTAATTGGCCGAGGAATCTGCACATCAACAAGCTGCCGGAATTGAAATCAACATCTGCGCTTTTGCTGGAAATAATGAAAAAAATAGTCTCGCTCTTTCCCCTTGGATTGTAAGCTCAGAGGAGATGATGGCCATTTTTCCCCACATGGGGAGCAGGCACTGACAGAATGCAGCTAACAGAGAGGAAGACAGGCCACAGCAACATTTTCTAGACAACATCTTTTGAGTCCTTGGATCTAATTTTGCCTGAAAAGGGCACTATTCCTATACTTTTCAGTTCTGTGAGATAATAGATTAGCTTTTTCCTCCTAAGGTGGTCTGGGTTACTGCCACTTGCAACCACGGGTTCTGAAGAATATAGCCTCTAGGAGTGCATGGAAATGTTTTGTTTATCTTCCTCCCCAGTATGTTCTTCACAGCACTTGCAAAAGTTGTCATTAATCTCACCTAAACTTTTGCTCTAGGAGGTTAACCAGATGTGGTCTTTTGAATGAGTGTGTTGCACTCTGCTGGGTTTCAGACCTCTGTCCCCAGGGCCATAGATCTCTGCCCAGTTAATGCAGGCTTCATACACCCAGGTATGGATTGGGCAGCCTTTATACTGAGCTTTATCCAGCTTCTCTCCATCTGTCCACTCCAGGGCCTCTGCCACCCAGCTCTGGTTCTTTTTCTCACCACGCTGGGACCCCAGACACAGACTCTTTTGACTGGGGATGTCACAGTATGACCTCAAGATTGGATGGAGGTTGAGGATGATCACAGGGGACAGCTTCTTCCCTGGTCCTAGTTCCCAGTAATGTCCTCTCGAGACTCTGAATCCCAGGATCCCATCCTGAGAGAACCTGCCTGATGCAGCCCTGGTCATTGGCCTGAGGAGCAAAGCTGCTAGCAGTCCTTCCTGCCTTAACCAGCATAGTTTGGACAGGAGTCTCAACTGTTAAAAAGAAATTACTCTGATACTTATTAAAATGGTAATATTCAAGATTAATGCAATGGGGTCAATTCTATTGCAATAGGAGAGAGAGACTGAGCTCAACTCTAACTAAAACAAGGGCAAGTGGAAATTTATAGTCAATGAATAGAGTGGTAAGGGTTAGTGGATGGAAAATTACTAGGAGGAGACATCATGGTTAGAGGGATTCTTGCTAAACTTATCTAACAATATTCTTGCTAAAGGCAGGTCAAGGACTTAGACATCAAAGGTGGGTGAGGAGGAACTTGGTCAGAATCAAGGATGGGGGGATAATTTAGCAGGATTCTTTGCCAAGTTGGATTTAGGCAGGCCAAAGACAGAATCCAAGGGAAAAGGCGTAGCTGAAAAGAGTGTTTAGAGGAGCCTAACTAAACTATTGTTACGGAGAGCATTTATTGTCACAGCTTTGACTTTGGACACACAAAATGCTGGGGGAAGTGCTCGGAACCATAGGCAACAATTGACTTCTACTGGAAGTGTTTGGGAGCAGAACATTAATGGGGCCAGAGAGGAAGAGGACCCTGTAGTAAATGTCAAGGGTGCTCTAATTTGCCTTCCTCACTGGTCTCTCAGGAAACCCTATTATTAACTTATTTACTAAGGTCTAAAAGACCTCTATTAAAATGCAAATAAGATTTGCTAAGGACATCCCAAAGAGCCCTTTACCAACAATCAACACCTTTGCTGTCCCTCCTTTGTTAGGTGGGAATTAGCTCTAGGAGAAGGGGACAAAAGACAGCTAAATTTTGATGATAGGAACTGAGAAAATGATCTCCCCCTGGGTGAACCTGAGAATGCAGACAAGGCAGGGAAGCCAGAAGCAGCATGAGATTGTGGGTCCCTAATAAGGAAAGGCGATGACTTTTTAGGGGACACAGAAGAGAGATGAAGGAGAAGAACTCAGACAAATTTTACTAGATTTCAGTTCACTTGGTGCTGAAAGTGCCCACATTTCTTAGTACTGATATAGCAGGCGGTTAGACCAACACAAGCAGAATAGGAACCATAGGCCAGCTACAGAAGGTCACTAGCTGGAAAAGCAATGGTGCCTAGCAATGGTCAAAACTGGGAAAAAAGGACTGTAGGGTGGGACCTTGTCTCCAGGATGACCTTTCCTTCCCTAGTGTGTTGCCAGTCATGAGGTTTTGACCTTCCTGACCTTTCATATTGCTGGCCATGCTGTTATGACCCTCCTCTGACCTTTCCTCCCCTAGCATACTGCTAATCAGGTGGTAGACCTCCGTAGAAGAGGAACAAGGTGGGGGGAGTGGTGGAGAATAGCCTCATACTGCTCCTGTAGAAGCCCTAGCACAATCATTCCTTTAAGCAGTAAGCCCTCAGGACAATGAGGTTTTTTGACTTGCTTAAATAATCTTAGGAACAAAGCCTCATGTCCCTTGATCACAGAGTTTTGTTCAAACTAGAGATAGCATCTAGGCCTCTGTTGTGTTTCAGCTCCAGCCCCAGAAAAGCAACAAAACTAGATGAAGTGATGTCATGGCTGACATCAGGACTGGGTGCAATGACTAATGACCCTCTACTCTAGTGCTGACCAATCAGTAGAGACCACGACCCAGAAAAGACACACCTGAAAAGCTGATGAATATTCTATTAAGATTCTCTATTGAGACCTCCCCTAAAACCACCACCTTTAGAAACCAGATAAAACCTCTTAAGACAAAGGACCCAGTGTGCACCAAGTTCTCTCTCTCTCTCTCTCTCTCTCACTTGTATACCAGCGCCTTTTCTCCCCACCCCTGTCTTTCCCTCAAGGCACATACATTTGCTTTCTTTCTCCTAAGCTCCAAGGGCCTTTCTTTTGCTTTTGTAACTTGATTCCTAAGTCTACACAACCCAGCTGTCTCACTTCTACCTCTGTGACTTTCTAAATAAACTTTCATTTGCATTTGAGTTCTTGGGTCTGAATTCTTTTTTAGGTAACTCAAGGACCAAGGTTTAACTTTGCCAGTAACTTCTGGTTAATAGTACCAGCTTTTCTGAAGGCGTGACTGAACCACTCTGGAATCACAGTTTCTCTTCAAAAATATTTATTTTTAAGTTCAAGGTACACATGCCTCCTGCCCTCTTCCCTTCAACAGCTGTCCTCTTGGATTGTTCAGATTAACAAGACATGTTTCCTGGCTGCCCAGCCAGCCTCTTTAACTTTGTGATGTTTAGCTTTCAATAAAAGGTCTTTTGGAGGTCCCTCATATACAGAGAATCTCTGATCTGCTAGCCAAATGCAGCAGGTGACGTATTATAGACACACCTCACTTAATAAATAAATAATATGGGAAGTGTTATTTTTCAGCCTAGAATTATTTTCAGACTCAAATCATGCTTATAAATTTAGATTGCCTTTAAGTTTTCTGAGCCCTCTGTGTGTTTTCTATGAAGGTGCATGGTACCTAGTGGTGCTTAGTGGAATTGCAGCATGTATTTTTCAAAGCCCAGCTTAGCTCTTGGTTCAGTTTTGAAAGTCATTGTTTGCTACTGCATGGTTTATGAAAGAAAAGTAAAATATGTTTCATAGATTCCAAGCTGATATTTTGTCATCTCAGGACATCTAAATTGATCCTCCAATTGATTCTTAATTCTTCAAAGGCAGATCAAATATTTAATTCATAAAGCTGGCATATTAAATTTATATCAAATTTACAATAGGGTTATTATGCTCTATATAACATTTTATAGAGCATTGGGACCCTTTGGATAATCAATACGTTAGGTTCATTTATGTCAGTTTTGTCAGGATAGAGGCATAATTTTGCTCTTTTAACATTGTAGACATTTTTAGTTACTTCATTGTACCTATATAGCCGGTCATATCTATAATTTACTTGACATCAATTTCTTGGCCAGGATGCTACCCTTCCTCTCCTTCTCCTTCATATCAGTCTGTCACAAATCTGGCTGAATTCTGTTTTCTGGCATTAAGGTGAAATCCGGGACTTTCTAGATAATTAGCCCAAATTGGAATCCCTTGAAATATGTGAGTATGAATGTATTTTAAGCAATGGACACCAAGAAGCTAGTGCTTTTGAGACATTCCTAATATCACAGAGCATGAACAAATTTTTTAAATGCATCTTAACCCTCAGCCTGTGGAATTCGCCCACTCTGCCCAGAGTTGCAGGCAGAGGTAAGGAAGGCTGTGGTTAATCTCGAGTGCCACCTGGAGGTAGGGAGCACATGCCTCTGCATCTGACCACTTCAATGTCACTAGCTTTCTTTTTTTGGTTTTTGTTTTTTGGCTTGGCTTCCTCTGTTCTTTTCTGAGACAGCTGATAGGTGTGTGCTTGCAAGAAGGAACAAATAATCTTGGCTGAAACTTTAACATTAAAATAAACCACCCCCAAATGTGGGCTGTTTTCTGTAGGGTCATCTCTAAACTTTGCTTCTGTTCTATTTTCTCACCATGTTACCTCAATGGGGATCCATTTCCATAAGACAGGGGCAGTGAGAATCATTTGTTCACCCCTGAATTGGTATGGTCCTTGAATTTCCCTGGAATCAGGGATGCCGTCACTTAAAATATGTTTATCCTGGGGTTTCATTCATGCAGTGATATCTGCAGTGGTGGAAACCCATTGGAGACTAAATTAGGGGTTGATAGTTAGCAGTGTGGAAAAATGCCAAAGTTCTTCTATTCTTTTAAGATTGGTTTTACACGGGAGATGTTTATGGTGCCAGAAACCACATGCTAGGCTGTAATCGAGCATAATTATTGCCCTGCATGTTGCAAAGTGCCGGACTTGAGGTCTCCTACAGAATCCCATTAATTTTTTGATTGGGCTTCAAAATTTGGTGCCCACTCCCCGACAGGGCCAGAAAGAGTTGTGTTTAATCTGTCTAGTCTTTAAATGAAGAAATTATTGGCCATCCCGTTGGCTGGTGTTGCCTCCTAACTCTGGGGGCTTGATCATTGTCCAAGGCTTCATTGCCAACACACTTTCTTAGAATTCCTTGGCCTGGGAATAGTTCCACACAAGAAAACTGAAGTGGACAATGGAGTAATCCATATGAAGACTCAAACACACACGAAAATACGACCTGGACACAAATAAGCCTTTTGTAATTATCTGCTTATTTCGGGTGAGAGGTTTGGAAAAAGCCTAAATTATTTGGGCAGTTACTTGTCTTTTAATTCAGCACGTGCGATGGCCCAAACTTCAGAAATGCCGCCCAGAAGGCTCTCGTGCATCCAGGACTCTGCTTCGTCCCCTGGTGTTATGTGGGCGACTGTGTGGGAATGTGACCATTCACTCCTAAATATTACCCTCACAGATTAGGTATATTTCCCTAAAACAACTTTGTCATGCTAAAGTTGTTCCAATAGTTAGTGTTAAAAAAAATCTTCCTAAAATGTTTGTGCCTGGTGTCCTGCCTGCATAAACATAATCTGTAGAGAAGTTAATTTTGCTGATTAAATTTGTCCTGGCTTCCAGGGTCTTTGTCTTGGTCAGTAAGTCTCTCAACTCAGGCTGCTGTTGTGAAAAAGAATGAAAACTGGTATGAATGCATATTGCCCCTGGGACTTTTCTTGAAAAAGGCATGTTTTAAATAATTAAGCTTACATATTAAATTTTGTTTTCTATTAAGCTATCCTTTTCCCCTCTTAATAGAAACAATGCCAAATCTCTGGTTAACTGAGGGTCCCTATCATCTGTATTCCAGTGAATTTCAGGTGGTCCAGGAAGGTCAAATGTCTGTGTAGCTCCAAAACCTTCTTCTAGGGTAGGTAATTTATTCCTGTCATTTCTCACCACTTCTAGTAGAGGCTGGAAAGGAGTTTCTTCTTGCTAACTTGCAGATGTCCTGTCTGCTATGTTATGGATTCAATGGGCTACTAAATCATTATTTTTATGGAAAATTCACTCAGAGTTCCAGCTCTAAATTTGATATACAGGGAGCTTATCTCTGACTCAGCTTCTCTGTCAGAATGGCAAGAAAAGTTTCTACTATATTCTGCAGCATCCACAACCCACCCTACCCTTGATCTTGTCTACTACAGATTATTATGCTATCTGTTATAACACAAAAACCTCATATTCTACAAAAATCACATACTAAAAATAATAGGGCTTATGGAAAAAGTTAAGTCAAGGGAAGACCATTCAAAACCTAAGCTACTTTGCAACTAGATCATTAAAAAGATAACAACAACACTAATAAACCTACCAGCACAGTTTAAAAGACAGTTTAAAGGCTCAATAAATAATGATACATTGCTGCAAATACAGAACTCTACCTAACAAAGAAAAAAATTAATACAGCACGATAGTTGGGGAAGTAAGAAAAGAGTAAGGCTGCTAAATGCAGCAATAATGGAAAGTGTGCAAAGACTGGGGGAACCTTGTAGGAAGCATGTCACTAAACTCAGCCAAGAGAAAAATGGGTGAACAGGAGTTGTGTATAAAACTGTCTTCCTTTTCAGATTGTGCACAAACTGTTTGGGCACAATCTGTGGTCAGCAAACTTTAACTTCCTGGGAAACCCTGACTATGGAAATGACTTCCACATGAGACTGACGTTACGTCTTATGTCTTCATTTAACAATATGTTTGAACTAATTTGTGTTACAGAGACTCATGTTGTAGCAGAAGAGATTGTAAGTAATTTTAATTTCACTCTATCGCTACAATGCTATTTATTGAATAGTCTATCATTTATTCTCTAGTAATTTTTTAAACGTTGGTTTTTATTTTATCAAACTATATGTGTGGAGAACCAAGATGGCGGCGTAGGTAGACACACTGCGCCTCCTCGCACAACCAGAACTGACAGAGAATCGAACAGCAAGGGGGACCAACACCAAGGAAACAGAAAATAATCATTCATCCAGACTGGTAGGAGGGGCGGAGACGGCACTGGGGTGGAGAGGACTCGAGTGGCTGTGGCGGGACTGAGACTGGCGGAGTGTGGGACAAATGGCGCAGGCAGTCCGAGCACTAGCAGACCCTGCGGTCCCACATTTGCACAGATAAACCCAGAGGGCCGGACTCAGAGTGGCGGAGAACGGGGCAGGCAGAGTGGCGGATAGCACATTGCGGCACCACATTCGCCCACAGATAAACCGGACGAACGGCAGGCAGAGAAGCAGACCTCTGCGCAACCCAGGGCTCCAGCTCGGGGAAATAAAGCCTCAAACCTCTGATTGAAAGCGCCCCTGGGGGTTGGGGCGGCAGGAGAGACTCCCAGCCTCACAGGAGAGGTTGTTGGAGAGACCCACAGGGGCCTAGAGTGTGCACAGGCCCACTTACTCGGGAACCAGCACCAGAGTGGCCCAGTTTGATTGTGGGTAGCGGAGTGAAAGACTGAAATCCGGAGGAGAGTGAAGCGGGCGCCATTGCTCCCTCTCGGCCCCGCCCCCACGTACAGCATCACAGCCCAGTGACCAGCGTTACCCCGCCCTGGTGAACACCTAAGGCTCCGCCCCTTAAAGTAACAGACGCGCCAAGACAAACAAACAAAAAAAATGGCCCAAATGACAGAACACTTCAAAGCTCCAGAAAAAATACAACTAAGCGACGAAGAGATAGCCAACCTATCAGATGCACAGTTCAAAGCACTGGTTATCAATATGCTCACAGACTTGGTTGAATCTATTCGAAAAACAGATGAAAAAATGAAGCCTATGCTAAGAGAAACAAAGGAAAATGTACAGGGAACCAATAGTGATGAGAAGGAAACTGGGACTCAAATCAATGGTATGGACCAGAAGGAAGAAACAAACATTCAACCAGAAAAGAATGAAGAAAGAAGAACTTGGAAAAATGAGGAGAGGCTTAGGAACCTCCAGGACACCTTGAAACGTTCCAACATCCGAATTATAGGGGTGCCAGAAGGAGAAGAGGAAGAACAAAAAATTGAAAACTTATTTGAACAAATAATGGAGAACTTCCCCGATCTGGCAAAGGAAATAGACTTCCGGGAAGTCCAGGAAGCTCAGAGAGTCCCAAAGAAGCTGGACCCAAGGAGGAACACAACAAGACACATCATAATTACATTACCCAAGATTAAACGCAAGGACCTACGTCCAAGATTACTGTATCCAGCAAAGCTATCATTTAGAATGGAAGGGAGGATAAAGTGCTTCTCAGATAAGGTCAAGTTGAAGAGGCTCATCATCACCAAGCCCTTATTATATGAAATGTTAAAGGGAGTTACCTAAGAAAAAGACCAAAATAGGAACAGTAAAAATGACAGCAAACTCACAGTTATTAACGACCACACATAAAACAAAAACGAGAGCAAACTAGGCAAACAACTAGAACATGAGGGTTGTCAATAAGGGAGTGGGAGGGGGAGAGGGGGGTAAAGGTACAGAGAATAAGTAGCATAGATGATAGGTGGAAAATAGACAGGGGGAGGGTAAAAATAGTGTAGGAAATGTAGAAGCCAAAGAACTTATAAGTATGACCCATGGACATGAACTATGGGGGGGGAATGTGGGAGGGAGGGGGTTGGGCAGGATGGAGTGGAGTGGGGGGGGAAATGGGACAACTGTAATAGCATAATCAATAAATATATTAAAAAAAAACAAAACAAAACAAAACAAAAAAAAAAAAAAAAAAAAAAACTATATGTGTACAAGTCAAATAGCACTTGCAGACTTACTGCCCCAAATGGCTGTCTCTTGTGCGTCTGCCAGCATTTCCTGCTCCTTGCAGCAGCCATTCAACCACTTCAGTTTATTCTTTTAGAATCAACAGCTATATCTCTAAATAATATGTGGCTATCACTGTGTCTTGATTTTCTCAGTTTTAGCCATTATCATTAACTTTCTATTAGGGAAGATAAAGGTTTAGCTTATGTTCACTCTTCTGCCTTGCCCTATCACACTAAACCTCCCATCCTTTCACCCTCCTAATAGAACTCTACCACAATTCTTCTCTGGGCTACATACAGGATGTGCACCGGCATGGCTATGTAATGCTAATCACACCCAATCCACAACGTAGCTAGAGATTATTTTTCCTGTTTCGCTTAACATTTTTTATTGCTTAGAGCAGGGGTCCACTACCCCTTGGGCAGAGGTCCGTGTGGCTTGTTAGGCACCGGTCCACACAGCAGGAGGTGAGCGGTAGGCGAACAAGTGAAGCTTTACTTATATAACTGCCTGAGCTTCGCCTCCTGTTCCCTGCCCCACCCCCATCCGTGGAAAAAGTGTCTTTCATGAAACTGGTCCTGGGTGCTGAAAAAATTGGGGACCACTGGCCTAGAGTGAATAATTGACTTTTCAAACATTTTTTGAAATTGATTGATTTGAGAGAGAGAGAGAGAAAGAGAGAGAGAGATATCGGTTTGTTGCTCCACTTATTTATGCATTCACTGGTTGGTTCTTGTATGTGCCCTGACCAGAGATCAAACCCACAACCTTGGTGTCTCAGGACAACACTCTAACCAGCTGAGTTACCTGGCCAGGGCCGAGTAATTGGCTTTTAAAAATTCCTTTGGCTTTCATGTATGTATTAATACAATCTTAAACTTTCCCCCAGGTATATAAATCTCTTTGAATACATTCAAATACATTAGACATTCTATTAATTTAATCTTTTTACAGAATTTGCTGTGGGTCCCTCTGACCTGCTTTATTCTAGATGGGCTACATTTTAGCTTTGGCCGCTCTCTCTTAAGAGGTTCTCTTGAAACTCCCCTTCATCATCGTCTTGGCTGTGTCAATTGGAACATGTTTCAGTTTACCCAGACACTTGACTGAGAATTTGACTGATTATAGAATTTTAAGTTAGAAAGAGTTTTTTTCTCAGAACTGTGAAAGCTTTGACCCATTATCTTCTTGCTTTCAGCAATGCAGTTGAGAAGTCCACTGCCATTCTGAATCTTGTGCACAAATCATTTCTACTAAACTAAATTTTGCAATTTTCTGGAAGCTCATAAGATCTTCTCCATCTCTGATATTCCAGGATTTTATAAAGTTTGCATCTTGCTGTGGTACCATTTTCAATCTCTATATTTGGCATTTGTTAAGTTTTTTTCCACATCAAAATACATGTTTTTCAGCTTCTAGAAAGCTCCTGGAACTATTTCTTGGATAATTTCTTACCCTCCATTTTCTTTGTCTTTTCATTCTGAGAACTCTCATCATTTAGACATTGGACCTGCCAGACTGGTCTTTTCTTTGTCTCTTTACTCTCTTCTGGGATATTTTTCCCTCTGAGCTTCTTTTTACTCCTTAGCAACTGGTAATGTAGTATACGTTGAGCTTGACTCCTCAACAGTCATTTCCCTTCCCTCATCTCTGAAGTACCACAGGTTGACCCCTGTGATAGTTATTGGTGTGGTTTTCAAACATTTCTGGTTTTCCCTCCTTCTGGGCACACAATCCCCTTGAAGTTGGATGGGGCAGTATGCTCAGTGCTGGCTGGCATGTTGTAAATCGAAATGCTGTGTGTTATGTAGGCTGGAGAATTGAATCACTGGTGCCAGACTTCCCAGAACCCTCTGTTCCTCTAGTAGTGTGATCAGCAGTGCTCCAGATAGTGGCTGCTCCTCAGTCTGCGTCCCAGTGTGGATGATACTGAGCTGAGGCCCCAGTGGACCATGATGCACAAAGTCAAAGCATAAAAATGTCAGGATTATTTCTTACCAGGGTGAATCTAACCTATTCTGAAACAACCTCAGAGCCAAAGGAAGGGCCTGGACTTTCCATCCCACTTGTCAGTGATTTGGTCATGAATATGGACGCAAGACAACCAGCATTCCTCTGGTCATCTGTTTTCCTAAATTGGCTCCTTCAGACTAAAGGAACAGAGTTTATTTGATGGTTAAGGGAAAAGAGCCCCTCTCTTTCTCCCTGTCATCCATATATTGAGAACACAGATGTAATGAGGGGAATCATGCTTAAAATTAAAAATTCAGCTGAGAAACAAAAGTATCTTGGGTTCCTGATGAGCCTGTTGAGCAACTGGATCACCACCCCTGGAGTCTGCTCCATGTTTTTGACTTCTGGTTGTGAAGGGCCTCATTTTGCTTGAGCCATTTTGAGATTGGCCTTATGTTATTTACAGTTCAAAACATTCTAATGGATATGTGGAATAATAATACTACCCTCAAAGTTAGAAGAAGAGCTAATTAAGATAAAATGCATGTAGTCAGCATTCAATATATTAATTTATTTCTTTACCCTGTGCTTCCTGTGTTTAAAATTAGTCTTGTCCATTAAAGTCATTAGAAACATTATAGATTAAAGTTAGAAAATAATGCCACCCTTTCACATCTAACTCCTGTGAGTGGCTAGGTGTTATTTTTGTACTGTTCATTTATGATTATTTAATTATACTCACCATGCTCCAAAAAGGATTTGAGGTAGCTTGCTATTTGATTATCTTAGCTTTAGAGTTTGGAAAGATTTGATTAAAGTAAAATCACAAAGAAATCACTAGAATAATAAGTATAGTAAGTATTAAAATTCCCAGGGTGCTGGGAAGTTGACTTAAGTCCACATTTCCATTTCCCAATTTGTCCTGAATTTGTAAACCTTTGGCAAAGATGCACCTGTGACAGAGAGGAGAAATGCTAGCCCTAGGTCACAAGTTAGATGGAAGTGTGGTATGATGATTAAGAGCAGGAGCCAGTAAACTGTATGTAGCTCGTGGGCCAAATCCAGCTGGTGGCCTGGTTTGGTACTACCAGAGAACTAAGAGTAGTTTTTTGTTTGTTTGTTTGTTTGTTTTTAGTTTAGCTTTGGCTGGTGTGACCCAGTAGATTGAGTGCTGGCCAACAAACCAAAGGGTTGCTGGTTCAATTCCCTATCAGGGCACATGCCTGGGTTACAGGCCAGGTCCCTGGTCGGGGGTGCTCAAGAGAGAAACATTGATGTTTCCTTCTCCTTCTACCTCCCTCCTCCTCTAAAAACAATAAATAAAAACATCTCTAAAAAAAGAATTATTTAAAAAATTTTAATTGATTTTTACAAAGAGAGAAAAAGGGGAAGAGAGAGAGAGAAAGAGAGAAGCAATTTGTTGTTCCACTTATTTATACATACATATATATACATATATGTTGCTTCTTGTATGTGCCCTGATTGGGTACAGAACCCACAGCCTTGGTGTATGGAGTCAATACTGTAACCAACTGAGCTATCTGGCCAGGGTAGTTTTATATTTTTAAAGAGTTACAAAGACAAAAACAAGCAAACAATAAAGACATAACCTGCCTGTGGTCACAAAGCTGAAAATATTTACTCTCCAATCCTCTACAGAAAAAGTTTGCTGACTCCTAGTAAAGATCCTGAGCTCTAGAACCAGACAGACCTGGATTTAAATCCTAATGAGATTCCTGCTAAGTTACTTAAGATCTCTGAGCCTCAGTTTGGGCATCTGTAAAATGAGGATAATGCTTCTAACTTTGCAGGCTTGGTGTGAGGACTGAATGAAATTGTTTTCAGAGTGCTCCTCACAGAGTTAGGCAAGTATTTTAAATATAAAGCTTACTTACCTTAATGATTTTTAGTTGAGCAAAAAATCATTTAGTTTAGAGAGTTTCAGAGGGGAACATGTAGCAGCGCCCCCGGAGCAGGGAGCTGTGCAGGTGCCATCATCCCCCGTGCATTGCTGTGCCCTGGCCGTTCTCCCCAGGCCACCCCAGCTATCACTGCACAATCATTTTTGGCCCAGCACCTAATCAAACAATTTTGCCATTTCATGGACACTCCATACTTTCCAGACTATCTGTCAAACACATATATTTTCACTAAGAGTTGATAATAAACTCCAGGTACTGAAAGTTTTCCCAGTTCATGATTAATGACTGTGTGATAGGTAGCTGAGTGGCTCTCCTTGCCAGCTCAGGTGAGAATCTGTTTGGGGCAATTTTGGGGCCTCTCAGCAGCATCTTCCAACTCTCATCAACTTCACTGCCTTCCCTGAGCCATCTGGAGTGGGCCCTCCTCCAGGGACAATTGCTGGGTAAGTGGCCTGGGTTTTGATATGTCCCTCTCTCTCTCTTTATTCTTTCAGTGCCACTCTGGAGGCATGCACCCAGGCAGAAGGCAAGTTGTGATCATAAACCAGAGGGTCTAGAAGTTTGGTTACCTTATTTTTATGCAGTTCAGTGATAGGATGAAAAATCTATGGGTTCATTTTTCCTTTCTTTTTCTGTTGTTGTTGCTCTCATTGTTCCTTTGTCTATTCCTTTAAAAAAAATCTTGCTGACACTCTGGAGTCTGAGTATCTCCTGTCCTTGAAGACAGAGCAGAGAGAACCTTCCTGGAGGTCTGTTCCAGGAGCTGGGGTGTGACAGGAGCTGGGAGAAGCCAGAGGGCCAGGATGCTACCACTGAGCAAGGAGGTCCTATGGGCATGGGCAGCTCTGATCCCATCACAAGTGGCACCAGAGCCCAGTGGAAGTAGGATATGTCTATGCCCATGAACTCCAGCTACAAGCCCAGCCTCTCTTTAGAAGTCAGCCTGTCACACTAGATTTTGAATTGTTTGGGGAATACTCCTCCCCTCAGCCAAGGCAGGGAGACCTGGGAACACTTCAGGGGTCTCTGCCCATTTCCTAGTGAAAGACAGAACCGTTTTGACAGGAGGCTGGAGGGAAAGGGAGTGGGTGGCACTGAGAATATTGTGGCCGCACACTGTGGAGGGAGCCCAGCATCAAGACTGAGGGGGCGGCCATTGCTGATTTCTACATATGTGTGCATAGTAAAAGTTCAGAGAAGCTTTGAGAGGTGAAGAGTTTACTAACCTCGAGCAGAGGAGATGACAGCCTGTGACCGTGGGAGCTGTTCAGCTCTGATTTGGGAGGTGACTGTGTTGCTGGGGGAGGAGTGCTCATTCCCTTTGTATGACACCCCTTGGTGCAGCTCATGCCATGGGGCCCTATTCCTCCTCCATGAATGGGACTGCTTGCATGACCTCTACTTCCATCTAAAGGTGAAGAGACCCTTGAGGGGGCCAGCCTGGTCAACCCAGCTGAAGGAATGTATGCCTGACATTGACCTTTGCTGACTGATGCAAACTCTGTGCACAGGCAGCCCAAGGCTATTTAGTGATAGACACTGACTGGGAGTTGGTGGTCACCAGGTGTGTCCCCTTTTATCCTTAAACTTTGGTTATTTCTCAAGGCATTTCAAGCGCATATTTTCCTTTTTCCTATTACATGTTCACTCATTTTTGTGCCAAGTCACATGGCAGTAAGTTTGGTACCAACCTGTCAAAACAGTTGGCGATTTATTTTTGCCTTTACCTTCCACACGTTCAAAGAGAAGGGACAGGATTTATTTTTGGTCTCCAAGGCAAAACCTTGGAACTAATCCCAGGATGGCAGTAAACAGAATGAGAATGGAAGAGTCTCTTATTGCTCCATCGAGAAAGAGCATCAGGACGAGAGATAGAGGGCAAGCCCTGAGAGAAGTCAACAAAGCCCCACAACCTGTGCTGCTTGTCAGAAAAAGCCACCATTTTGCTTTGGTTTCCTCCTCGCTAAGGTTCTGAGACCCTAAGTTACACCTCACCATTTTTTCACCCTGCACATGTTTGGGCTCCCCTGAGTTACCCTTCCAAATTCCCTTCTGCTGAGGTGTTGAGGGTTGATGACAAACAGAAAGTTAAAATAATACTTTTTAACTTCAAAATTGAAAAATTCTTCCCAGTTCTCATACCCTTTTCTCCCTCTCCCATCCAAATTCCTTTTCCTCCATAGCCTACTGGAAGAATAATGTGCTTTTTCCAGCTCGTGTACTCACTGAGATTTTTTTTTTAATCCTCACCTAAGGATATGTTTTTATTGATTTGAGAGAGAGAGAGAGATGTGAGAGAGAAACATCAGTTTGTTGCCAACTGGGAATCAAACCTGCAACCTACGTATGTGCCCTGACCAGGGATTGAACCCACAATGTTTTGGTGCACGGGCTGACACTCCAACCCACTAAGCCACCCAGCAAAGGCCACACTGAGGTTTTTAAATGTTCCTGATACAAGGCGGAGAGGATGTCTGATTTGACCTAAAATGTAAGTGACATAGTTTTGCTTTTGAAGACTTGAACAGAAAGACAGATGTTCAAAAGTGTACTCCTCAAGTGTTAACATTCCTGGAGCTGCTTCTGTTTTATACACCAGTGATATTGGAACCAAATGAGAGAGTTTCAGAAGGGAACATCTGCTGAACATCTTTGCTCCCTTAGTGATAACTAGCCTTATCACATCCTTCTGTGAAATGTAATGTCTGTCTTTTTGATGCAGAATTAGATTATGTCCAAACATAGAGTATCACAAAGCAAAGACCTTTTCTGGAAAAAGTGAAGTGAACTGCAATTCTAACACTCTTTTCTTATGATTCTCAAATGAATTAAAATGGACCTCAAATCATCTGTAGGGCTTGTTAAAACAAAGATTGATGGGCCTGAGTGTTTGCATTTCTAGCAAATTCCAAGATCTTGCTGATGCTGTGACTCAGGAGTCACACTTCCAGAACTGGAACATGAAATCAATTTGTGAGTTCTCCATCTTAATTTCTTTCCTCAATAAAACCTATGAAATGCTTTGTCCTCTTAACTGTTTCTGAAAATATTCCCAGAGGGCATAACATTTACTTTCATTAATGTGAGAAATAATGCAAATACCAAATTGAGCATCTGCCTGGCCAACTCTGCAGCTGCTTGCCAGGATGTGGCTGCCCTGAGACAACCTAGTTAAGGGACTCGGCTGGGAAACAGGTCCCACTAGCAGGATGGTTTCCAGGACCCTAAGGAAGGGATGTCTGTTAGTTATCTTCTGGCCATTGCTGGGATGTCCTGGCAGTTCCAGACATTTCTCCTTGCCTGGGCCCAAGCAACTTTCTTTGGTATTGGTTCCAGGGTAGATGGGGCCAGCAGAGGGAGAAGGAGGATTTAGTCTTTGCCAAAGTCTCTGGATTGGAATTTTCCTGTCATAACTGGTTGCTTTAGGCTATGTTCTCCAGTGCTGTTTTAGTAGCAACTAAGAAAATACAAAGCTCAAATACTATAACCAAAAAAGGAAAATGTACCAGATGGGTAACTGGAAAGGCCAGGGGAAGGCTCCCAAGCTGTTCTCAGATGAGGTCTCTATGCATCTATCACCTCTGCTCTGTCCATATTGTCACTGCCACCTCTCACCTGAGTGCCCACTGTGAGCACAGAATCATTATAGGCACTGGGGAGAGGGGTTCCATTTACTTTAGAAAAACAGAGAGAAAAAGGAAAGATAATGCTTTGCTTTTTTTATGTTTACCCCCTATCATAAAGATTTTTTCCTCCTAATTCCTAACTATCTGTAACCAGCCTATAAATCTTTCATCACCCACAACCAATAAAACTTCCCCTGCCTTCCATAGCAAGGAGCAAGGTTCTCATTTTTTTCTGAATGACACCAACAGTTTCCTTGTGGGAGGTGGGTAGTTAGGTTAAACCTCAGGGTGCTGCTGGGTACTGCCTAGACCCTTGAGAGCTGTCTGGCTTCTTTGAGAAAGTCACTTCAGCTCTGAGCCTTTGTTTTCATATCATAAAATGAACATAATGTGTCACCTCCTAGAGTTTTGAGAGGAACAAACCTAATAATACTAAGAAGTGCTAAGATGTGTCTGGCACAGAGAAAGACCTCCACAAATGTTTTCCTTTATTAATTTATGTTTCTTCTGCACTGCTGCCCATTTTCTGGGTGTACTATTAGTTCTAGTAAGAGAACCCAACAGCCCCCTTCTCATAGGCTAGGCCTCCTTTTTTTTTTTTTAATTGATTTCAGAGAGAGAGGGGAAGGAAGAGAGAGAGAAGAATCAATTTGTTGTTCCACTTATTTCATGCATTCATTGGTTGCTTCTTGTTTGTGCCCTGAGCAAGAAGGGATCAAAAGCACAATTTTGGCTTATCAGCACTACGCTCTAACTGGCTGAGCTGCCAGCCTGGCAGGCTAGGCCTCTGACTGCAGAAAACATCATGAGCCACAAAGTGTAAAACTTGATGTTGGGTATATTTTACCACAGTTAAAAAAAAAAAAAAAGAATTTATGGTCACACTCTGGTTTGAGAAACTGTCTTAAAAAATAAGCCTCTTGCTCTACAGAAATCTTTTACTCACTGATTATTGCTGTTAAAGAGAAATTTTCTTATTATAAATGGGAAAGGAAATTTTTTAAAGATCATCATTGAAACAAAAACACAAGGTGGTTCTCTATCAAGAGGGCTACACACTGTTACGAAGAGAAAAATGCAGACTGCAGTAAAGAGAAGTGCAAACAATTGCTGTACAGGGAAGACAAAGGAAATCCAAGTGGGCAGTTATGGTATAAAAGCAATTGTTGAGGGCTGTTAGCCTTGGTGACAACAACAGCTCGACCAGAAAGTCTTCTTTTAGAACTCAGAAAAAAGCAAAGGAGGCAGAATGGAGAGCCTTCTCCCATCAGCACTGTTCACTCCTGTGTGCGTGGGGTCTGGTTTTCATTTGGTGCGTTTCATTTGGTGCCTCTATGACATATACATTCATTATTTGTGTACATTTCCTGTCATCCCAACTAGACAATATTCTTGGGCTGGATTCATGTCTGGCTTAAACCAAAACAAAACTCTCCCTTTTATTTTATTTTATTTTATTTTTTGGTGATAAATTGTGATTGTGATTTTAAGCCATGCCAACATTACATATTGTCAAAGATTCTTTGCAGAATACATGTTTCAGATAACACCTGAGGAGCAAAGATGGAGAAATGGACAAGGGGGAAATGTCAGGAAGAATTGGCAGAGGGAGTGAAGTTAGTGCTAGAGGCTGTTTGAAGGGCTGGATTTAGGCACAAGGGAGAATGTGTTATTTAGAGAAGTAGCATAAAGATGCACGTCCAGAGGCAGCCTAGAGTATTTTTTACTTTCAATTTGTTAAAAGACTAGACTTTATCCTTAAAGTACAGGCAACAAAGAGGATAGTCAAAATGAGTCTGTCATTCCTTTCTTTGGTCTTGATCAGTAGGATTCAGTATTTGTCGTGTACTCAGGGGTGCCAGGAACCTGGAGGCCCATGATGCAGTCTGGCTTCTGTACCTGTTCTGAGGTGACTCAAAACCCACTCTAAACAGTCCCCAGAAGTAAACTTCTAGTAGCAAAATCCAATGGACATTTTTATTGCTTTAGCTCAGAGGTTGGCAAACTTCTTCTGGAAAGGAGGAGAGAGTAAATATTCATGGCTTATGGGCCATATAGTTTCTGTTGCAGCCACTCAACTCTGCCATTAATGTGTGAAATCAGCTATCGATGATAAAAAATGAATGAGCATAGCTGTGTTCCAATAACACTTTATTTGTAGACACTGAAATTTGAATTTCATATACTTCTCTGTTATAAAATCATTTATAAAATCATTTCTAAAATATTTTAAAGCATTTAAAAATATAAAAACCATTCTTGGTTTGTGGGACATATAAAAACAGGTTGTTGGGCCTGATTTGGCCTGTGGGCCACAGTTCCTGGACCCCTCTTTTGAAGCTCCTCAACTCATTCTGATGTGCAGCCAACATTGACAGCCCCTAGCCTACATTTTGAGTTTCCTGAACCATTGACCAAATTTATCATTGTATTCCTATTCAGTAGGTAGATGCCTGATAAAACCAGAATGACTTTGTCAGGATGGGCGGGGTAGGACAAAATGGCAGCCAAACTACAACCCAGAAGAGACAGCTGATGTCAAACCAGGGAACCACCAATGATGGATTGCCGCTTTGTTCAAGGAGACCAATCCCTAGCCCCCACGAGGGTAGCCAACCAGAATTTGGTGCATAAAACCCCGCCATATTCCCTGCTTGGGTGCGACTTCCCCGGCCCTGCTCTGCAGACCGGGGAACCTCGCCTGGGTGCAGAAACCCCAATAAAGCTCTGTACTGCCTAATTTTGTGGCTGATTGGCATTTCTTTCTCAGCGGAACCTAAGAAAACTTTTCAGACTTTATCTTTATTTAACCCTGCATCTCCTTGCTGATGGTTAATAAAGTAAGATAACTACGGAGCAGACGGGTTACGATTGGTAAGGAGGAGGGACAGAGCAGCAGTTGGTGCTGCTGGGATACAGGGAAAGCAGAGGTGTTCTGGTGGGGCTGGGAGGCTCTGATGGCCATTGAGGTGTATCATTCTGCCCTCGCTTCAAGACTACCTGCTGTGGGGAGGGTGCAGTCATCAGCTGCTGCATTTCTGGATTCATCATGAAGCCATGCTCTCACCCCCAGCTGCTCCCAGCCAATATCAAGCATGATGCAGCCCCAGAGCTGGGCTGTGCCTGCTGGTGCAGGGCCTTTCTCTTGGGCAATCTATGCCTTGGGGCTGCGGCTGAGGCTTTCTTAGAACTGTACTGCAGTGTGATGCTCCCTCCACCTCATCCTTCCTTCCCTCTCACTGTTCATAGTTGTCAGACCTACTTTGTGGTCTGAAGATAGCAGCTATATCTGCTCCCTCTCTCTTTTATCCTTTATAAACATTTTCTTCAACAAATCTCAGAGGACCTAGATTGATTCAAGGGATACCCAGAGGGGACACTTTGTGAATGATAATCACATTCACAAATGTGATAATCTCATTTTATCTCAAGTTCAGGATTTCCTTTTTTTCTCTTTTTCCATTCTCTCTTTATTTCTCTGAGGATAGAATCAGCAGGGTTGGCAAATGGCTATGCTGATTTAATGAATTTGATGAAAGAATCACAGTCAATAAGAATTTCTTCCTGACCTCTCAGTTATTCTTGACTTGAGACTGGTAATTCCTTAGGGAACTTTTATGTTAAACTCATAGCTTCAAGTAAAAATTCATCCTCATTCCACTTACTAGCACTGAAAGGCATGGAGCTGTCCTATACTTGAGGCATGTGGGAAGCCTTCTGTTGGGAGGCCTGGGAGCTGTGCTGAGTGTGGCAATCTTAAGACTGACTTCAGCCAGATCAGCAAACAAGGATAAGAAGTGGGGTGAGCTGGCAAGAATAGAGCATCCCCAGCTTTTGTCTGTCTTTGTTGTCATTCTGTATAATCTATTTGAGAATACATACTAGATTTAAAGTTCATTTGTAGGGAAAAATGATGGACAGAAGCCAGACAAAAGCATCAGAACTCCTTGCCAAGTGCCTGTAGTCTGGTGTTACACTTCTGTCTCTAAAGGGGACTAATGGGGGACACCTGACCTGAGGGAACTGGGGAGAAGGGCCATTTGGGAGAAGGGCCTGCACACAGTGAATAGAGATGAGAAAGGTCACAGTTCAGTTCTCCCCATCTCCAGGCACAGTTAGATGCAGAGTAAAAGACTGTTTCCAACTTCTACTTTCCAGGGGGTGAGGGCTTCTAGCATGGCTCTTACTGGGCCAGGCTCTGGGCTGGGCGGAGCTTGCAGAGGCCATCAGTAGGGACTGCTGTGAGTCATTCTGGAGTGACAGGGTCTGCAGGATCTGCCATTCAGCTGCTGGAACTGACCAATCTGAGGTAGGCCAGGGCTCACTAGCAGCTCTTTGCTTATGTGATGCACATGCCTAGAAACCCCTGGAGATGAAAGCCTCTTCTGACAGTTTCAGTCAAAGTCCTAGGAAGGGTGTTGATTGAGTGGACCTGAATTCTGTGCCCAAAACGATGTCAAAGGGACCCCGTGTGGAAGGGGCTTTCTAGCAAGGAAGTGGGGATAATGTTTCCAGAAGGGTAGAAAAAACAATAGCTACCACCCTGTATTTGGCAAGATGCAGGTCAAAGGGCAAGCCTGCTGAGGATATGAGAAAGCAAGTATATTTGGAAGGTAACTGTCCAAAGTTTAAACAGCCAAGAAAGAGAAGACCTGTGGGAAGAAGGCAGAAGAAGAGCTGATAGAAAAGTAGCAAGCACGGACTAACTGCTCAATCAGCTAGGATGCTTTCACTTACATACGGTAACAAACAATCTTAATCAACAAGTTTAAACAATAAAAAGGAAGGTAGCAGAGTAGCTCCAGGCTGTTTATGACAGCAGCTTGATGAAGTCCTCCAAGACCAGGGTCTCTCTGCCTTCCCACTTTGCCATCGCAGCATTCTGGCCTGGCCCAGGTTAGTCGAACCTCATAGTCACCTGACAGCTACAGTGGCTAAGAGACACTACTTGCATAACCAAATCCAGTGGCTTCTCTTCCCTGAGTCCCTCCCTTTTTACAATTGTGGTAAAATGAGCATAATACAAAATTTACCACCTTAACCAGCTATACAGTTCAGTGGTATTAAGTACACTAACATTGCTGTACAACTACCACCACCATCCATCTCTAGAACTCGTTTCCTCTTGCAAAACTAAGACCTGATACTCATTAAACAGTAACTCTCCATTTCAACTGTTAAAGAGCAAAATTCCACAGAGTAAATTTGAACATCTAAATGCTTTAGTAAGCAAATCATGAATTTGACAGCACTCTATCTAGCAACCAGAAGAGTGCTCTGATGGGTTGTACAAAAGGGAAGGTGCTTATAGGCAGAAAGAGGCTAGGACAAAAAAGTTAAAAGAATGGGTCATTTCAGGCAAGGTCATCTTCCCTTGAGGAAGCCAGGGGGTCTTATCTGGCTGATAACCTCATTAGTCTCATTAGGGCTGTCCCGGGAATTCCAGACTGACTGACTCAAAATTCCACTCCTAGGAGAGGCTAAAGCTGCAATTAGGTTAGATATTAAGTTTTGGTTTGTTGACTGTGGCTTAGCAAAAGTGACTCCATTTTGGCTGTTGTTTGTTTTTTACCACCTCCTTCCCCCTAGCCCCTGGCAACCACCATTCTACTTTTTGTCTCAATAATTTCACCTACTTTAGGTTCTCATATAAGTGGAATCCTGCAGTGTTTGTTTTTTACGAGCTAAGAATGATTTTTACATTTGCGTATGGTTATGCTTTAAATAGTTATATAAGCACCCACATAATATCTTCAATTTTGCTTCTTGGGCTGTTAAGCGTAAAATATTTTTATCTTCCCTCTGTGGAAAAGCTTGCCAACCCCTGGGTTAGATCAATGGTTTGTAACTTATTCTGTGGTGCCAATGTATCACTAGTAGAGATGAAAGGGTGAGGGGTCCCCTCTCCAACACTTACCCTAAACTCCAGCTTTGCCCAGAGGAATTTACTTGCTTTGGGTGACCACATCAACCTTCATTGGAACACAGTGGTCCCAGCTAAAATTTTGGAAAACATCTTGGGAGATGTTTTCTGAAGTTATTCACAGATCCAACATCTCAGAGTCCTCCTTTTCCTGCAAATTCAACTTGGAGAATTAAAGTCAAAGTTCATTTGAAGACTTTTTAGTCATTGATGTTAAACAAATTGGAAGTAATATACAAAATGGAGTGAATATTAACTTGGCAAAAATAGGAAAAAGCCTTTTTAAAGTGAAGGGGATCAGGATATGTCATGCCCAAATATGCTACTTTGGCAAAATAATTATGTTGAGCTGAATGTATTTGAGTTCAAGAAATCCCTTATCTTCCTGAAAGCAGAGCCTTTCAAAAGACCTGAACTGTCATAAATCCCCTCCCAGGGAACAATTCTAATCTTCTCTTTTCAGAGAGAAGGGGCTACCACACCCAGATAGGCTGTCATATCTCCCACCTAGTCTCCTAAGAACCCATTTATCTTTTTAAAATGTTTGTATTTCCATAAGTGTCTTTTCTCTTCACTCCCTCTAAGAAGTTATTTGTTCTACCCAAAGTGCTTCTCTGTCCATCCCCATTTCCTTTGAAGATGATATTGTGGGGAAGAAAATAACTTCCCTTTACCCTTCCAAATTCTCTGCTGGAGCCCAAGAAACTGCAGAAGGCATGAGCAGAGTAGGAAGGATAGGCCAGGTACTGAAGGTCACCAGGGTGGCAAGCTCCAGGTGCCTAGCAGTGGGTAAAACCTCACTCCCCTTGGAGACCTTTCCTCCCCCTAGCATATTGCTGGTTGTGCAGTTAGAACCCGCCCTTGATATTTCTTCTCCTGGCATGTCATTAGTCATGTGGTAAACCTTAGAGGAGGAAAAAGGGAGGCTGGAAAATAGCTTCAGGTAACTCCCATACAATCCCTTTCGGGACCACTCCCTTAAGCATTAAGCCCTCAGGACAATGAGCTTCTGACCATCATTGAGTCATGCAGGGGAAGCTGCATTCACAGGGAATTTCCCAGCGCATACTTCCGTGTACTGCTATCCAAACGACAGAGTGGAAGTAGTTCAGGACCCATGTGTCATGCTGCACGGGGTTGTAGCATCTCAAGAACTGGAGCCACATATCCCAGTGAGGGACCCTGCCTTCCAGAGCTGACTTCCAACTGTGCAGGACCTAAGCCTCCAGTGGCCCCGGCATCTGCTCCTCCTGTCTGTGCAGAGCAAAGCAAGAGAACCCAAGAAAACAAAAAGCCGAACAACCAAAAGGCCAAGAGACCAAGAGAGTGAGCTTCTGCCCACCTTCAGTTTAAAAGTCCTCTCCCACCTGGCTGGTGAGGCTCAATGGATTGAGCTCCAGCCTGTGAACCAAAGGGTCACAGGTTCAATTCCCAGTCAGGACACATGCCTGGGTTGCGGGCCAGGTCCCCAGTAGGAGGCATGCAAGAGGCAACTGCACATTGATGTTTTTCTCCCTCCCTTCCCCTCTCTCTAAAAATAAATAAATAAAATCTATAAAAACAAAAAAGTCCTCTTCCAGAATTCCATGTGCTCCAGAAGCCAGTGGGAGTGTCTGGCTTTCCAATCAATGAGGGCCAATGTTATCCATGTTTCCCTTTGCCCCTCTTCCAGCAGCCACGTTTAGCAAAGGGGCAAAATTTCCAGTCTTGCCTCTGCTGTACAAACTCCTTTCTGCCAAATCACGAGCTATCTGATTGCCTCGGGCAATATCCCTCCTCTGGCAGCCCCTCCTTTCACAGTGAGGGCAAGCTGCTTCAAATCTTCAATTTCACCTGGGGGTTTTCTCCCTGACCCCTGCCTTCTCCCATTGATCTGGCCTGACCTCTCTGTTACACTGTGACTTGGATTGTCTTATAAGTGGCATGGCGTGGCAGGGTTCCCAAGTAGTCCTCATGGTTGTGTTAGACAGCCATGGAGAGAAACAGACACATAAGATGGTTGAGATGACTCAGGAGGTGACAGCCTGTTATAGCTCAATCCGTAAGTAGCACACTTCAACCCACTACACAATAGCCCTAGAAATTTGTTTAGACTCTGCAGACCCCAAAATAAAACTGAAATTAAGATGAGAAATTATGCCTCCAAGGCCAAAAACTTCCAGACCCCACCCCTATTAAGAACTTTCGGAGCCTATCTCTGAACTAAGGAAGGCTTCTACATTTGCTCAACATCAACACTCCACTTTACCCTTTTCTCCAACAGCCCAGCTTCACCTTTTAATTTGTTGTCCAGACTTAGTCTCCTTTCCTCCTCCCTTTTTCTCTTCTCACCTCCTCCCCTGAAGCTCTCTACTGACTTAGGGGACATGCAGTATAGAAAACCAGACCAGAATAGAGTAGAGAAAAATTCTGGTAGCTTCCTTGGGAGAAAAGCTGGTCTCAGGCAGAGGGGGACCAGGGATTGTATAGATTCATCGGACTAGAACAGAATGAAGGAATCTACCTGCAGATTTCTGTGACTTTCTCCAGAACCTTGATGGGCTCACAAAGGAATTTACTTTAACTGTTAGAATATGTGATCTTGGCTATTTCGAGCTATTCCAATTAATATGCCTACTGGTTTCTGGGAGCAAAACAACAGAATTACTATATAGGGTCTTCCGGGAAACTCCTGTAGAGGAGTCTGCTTTTATAGTAGAAAGTCAGGTTACCTTAAGAAGTGTTATAGAAAACTCAAATGGGATGCAGAAAGAGAAACAGAAGCAAGCATCAGGTTGCTCTAAGGACTATGAAAGGGTGTTTCCCCTTCTACTTACTAATAGTTTAGGAGAAATTTAAATTACCATAAAAAGGGAAATTACTAAGGCCCTTGTAGATGCTGGGGTTACTTTATCTCTTCTTAACCAGATACAACTAAGTTGCTTTCTCCTTTGGAGTAAAGCTTCTGTACAAATGGTAGGGATATCTAATTAACCAATATCGGATATCTAATCAACCAATATCTGTTTTAAAATCAGAACCTGTTCCCTTCAAACTCAGGAATGTTATAGGACAATATCACCTGATAGGATGAGATTTTCCTAAAGTTAATGATACCCATATATCCTTTTTCCAGAAGGGTGAAACGTGTTTAGAACTAAGTAAATGAGATATTTAGTTCTTATGATTTTGGACCAATTGGAAAAATGATTTTAAAAGAACCTCCACAAGAGGAAACTAATCTTGAGATTGAATGAATGTTTGCTCATCTTTAACTTCCATAAGAGACTCGATGATGGCTTAATATGGATCCTCCCTTCCATTCTAGGGGTGGCTGCTATTTTCCTACTAAGCCTCTAAAAGGATCAGGGCTACTGGGACCATGAGAGTCAAGGAAACAAGTTACTAGCCCAACTACCAAAGACCAGAGTTATAGGATGAGTTTTTCACCTGAGTTCATGGAGGTACTAGGCATGCCTAATTTGGATAGACACTATGGGGGACCATCAGTAAGGCTAGCTAAGACTGGAGGCCATCAAGCAGGGATGACTCATTTGAGGAAATGGGCCATACTTATTGTCTCTGTGCAGTTAAGGCCACCAGTCTGAGTAGAGTATGTTCAACTCACAGTGCCCAGCCACTGCTGTGACCATTTGTAAGGCTGACCCCAGAGGATGGGACAATCACTCTACACCCAGGTGGCACCCAGGCAGCAGGGTACTCTTGTGGACTTAAGGCCACCTGCCTGAGTAAAATAAGTCCATCTTTACCATGCCTGATTACCACTGTGACAGTAGGTAAGGTACCCTCAGAACATGGGATAATAACTCCACCCCCAGGTAACTCCCATGCAACAGGGTACCTCCCCTACTATAGATGGCTCAAAACACCCTAAAGATTCTCAGGAACACCTCTAACTCTTGGCTTACTACATATCTGTCTCTCTATAGGTGGAAATCAGTCCACAGTGCCTTGAGAGACCACTTTTGGGGTGCATACTCACCAACTAGGAGAAATTTGACTCTGATTCCTTCAAGAAAAAGACTAATCTTTTCTTGCAACACAGTCTGGCCCCGGTATAAATGGATGACAGAGAGGTTTGGCTAGTCAATGGTACCATTAAAGTTAATACTATCTTTCACCTAGACCTGTTTTGCCATTCCCACAGGAAATGGGTGGAGGTTTCATATATCCAAGACTTTATGGCTCTCAGAAATGACCCTAAGCTATGTACTACCTGTAAACTAGGAAAAATATACCCAGATGGAAAAAAAAAAATTCAAAAAATGAGAGAACAAATGTATCAGTCCTTTGCCAACCTTTGAGTAGCAACCAGTTCTTAAGATGTTAAAAACAACTGTTCTTGTTTTACAAATGAAGTCTTTACAGGGCCAGAGTGGGGAGCTCCAGAAACAATTTGAAGCCCACCAAATACTTTTTTACCTTCCCAAACCTCCCCTATTCATCCCAACAAGCTCATAAATAATTGGCTTTATGAAACCAAAGACCTTCTAGGAGGATCTTGCATTTCTTTCTCTGTACCTTTCAGATACTGGTCTTCAAGAACTCTTATCTGGGCAATCTTTTAAAGTGCAAGTTTCTGGGAGGTATTGTTATGAAAAGGAAAAACTTTAGCTATCTGAATAGATTAACTGAGTTTATTTCAGCTGTTCCAGTCTAAATTAGGGAGTTTTGTTTTATGGTAACTGTCTCATGGCTTTTGATCTTTGTGCAATGCTAATTGCTTAGTTTTTAGTTGTCCTTAAAAGTTAAGATTTTTTAAGAGTTAAGAATTCTAATTACATTGGAAAGGACCTGAATGGTTCTAGTAATATAAGGTATAAAATATGAAAGTACTTTTGAAGGTAAAGGAAGAAATTGAGTTGTTCTAAAGCTGATTATTTCTGAATGGGTAAGAAAAGGCAAACTAAAAGAGACTAGGAAAGTTGTAGGAGGTTGTGAAAAGAAATCTTGAGAAGAAAGTGAATAAATTTAAATATCAATAGTAAGTTTATATGTATTTGGAGTTTGTTTCTTTTTTCACTCAGTTAAAAGGACAAGGATTTTCCTTTTGCTTTCCAGATATGAGGAAACTTATTTTTTCTTAAAGCAATTTGGTAAATTATACCTTTATAAGCAATATGAAAACATTTATATTTTTCTTCCTACCTGATTTCTCCAGAATTTGGAAACCCTTAATCAGTGAGTGTTATTATTTTCATGGCAATATGTTTGTTTGCATGAATACAATAAGAACCTGTTCTCTTTATATTAAGACACATTTGGACACTGGTTTTATTAACCAGAACTTTGACTGGAATGTCGTGTTTGAGAGAGACATACCTATATTCTGGATGGTATCAAAGATTTAAGAAATTAAGATCGTCTACAGAGGCCAATAAAAGCTCCCTGGAGAAACAGTCTAGTTCATAGCAGTCTTTCCAGGCAAGGAATGAAGGTTGCTTTCCCAGGAGATGGCAAAAAAGAACTTTAAGACATTTGGGGGGACCTCAAAAACATGAGGAATTTACCCAAACCTATAGGTATTGCAGCAAAGCCTAATGGTAACTATGTGGCTTGGCTCCTAAGCCCTGAGAGGCTAATTAAAACTTAATCTGGAGATTCCTTATGATATTCCAGCATAGCAGATTTAAAAGAGCCTATATGATCAATTACAATTCCTGTTTTGTTTATGCAAATAATCAAACCACGTTGAAACTGGACTTAGTGCAGTAAATAAATTAGTATTAATTTGGCATTTTGATAAAAAATGACGGTGATTTTGAGGGAGAAATTGTGTTACAGTAGAATCTATTATACACAGTTGTGAATATTAGACTCTAGCTCAGGTAATTATCTTCAAAGTTTTGGTTTTTTTTTTTCCACCTATAAGTTGAACTGGATCCCAAATTTTTCTAGTTTTAATGACTGATGCTACATAAACCATGTAAAATTTACCTGAGCACCTGATGGCATCACCAGAGATACTACTTATTTGTCAAAGCAAACAACTTTGGAAATCTAGGCCAACCAGCCTGGGGGCCCCCTAGTATCTTTACCTGGATACTCCCTTTCATTGGACCATTCATCATGATTCTTGTCATTCTAGCTTTTGCCCCAATAATATTAAGATTTACAACACAACTTGTCTTCATCATGTTACAGTCCTACTCCTACCTTGGGAATCCAGCTCCATTGACTCTAGACACCACTGCTACCTCCTTCTGTGCCCAGGTCTCACTGTCCTTCTGACAGAAAGCAAGGATCACTTGGTTCTGAAGGAAAACGCTGCCTCTTCAGCAGGAAGCAGCTAGAGAAGAGACCCTGTGCCCCTTTCCCTTAAAGAATTCAGAGCCAAGAATTCTTAAGGGGGAATATAGAAGGTAGTTAGATAGGCATTAGCAGAGTAGGAACAATAGGACAGGTACTAAAGGTCACCAGGGAGGAAAGCCGTGGGTATCTAGCAACAGGCAAAACTAGGTAGGATCTCACTCTCTGGGGTGTCCTTTCCTTTGCCAGCATAACACTAGTTATGCAGTTGTGATCCTCTAAACTTTCATATTACTGGTCATGCAGTTTAGACCCCTTACCTTTTATATCACTGGTCATGTTGTTAGGACCCTCCCCTGACCTTTCCTATGGCATGTTGCTGGTCACCTGGTAGACTCCCTTGGGGGATGAATAAGGAGGACCAGAGAATAGCCTAATATGACTCCCATACAAGCCCTTGCACACACTCCCTTTAGCATTAGCCCTCAGAACAATGAGGTTCTGACCCACATCAAATAATCTTAGAAACATAGCCTGGGATCTATTGACCACAGAGGCAGAGTTTTGGTTAAACTAAAGATAACATCTAGAGATAAAAAAGAAACATACATCCAGACTAGTAGGAGGGGCGGAGATGGCAGCCAGGGCAGAGAGAACTCAAGTGGCCGTGGCGGGACTGAGACTGGCAGAGTGTGGGATGAACGGGGCAGGCAGTCTGACCACCAGCAGACCCTGCGACCCCACATTCTCACACAGATAAACTGGGAGGGCTGGACTCAGAGTGGCGGAGAAGGGGGCAGGCAGAGCGGTGGATAAACCGGGATGAAAGGCTGGGAGCGAAGCAGGCCCAGTAACCCAGGGCTCCAGCGTGGGGAATTAAAGCCTCAGACCTCTGATTGAAAGAGCCAGTGAGGGTTGGGGCAGGAGCAGGAGAGACTCCCAGCCTCACAGGAGAGGTCGTTGGAGAGACCCACAGGGGCCTAGGGTGTGCGCAAGCCCACCCACTCGTGAACCAGCACCAGAGGGGCCCAATTTGATTGTGGGTAGCGGAGGGAGTGATTGCAATCCGGTGGAGAGTGGAGTGGGCGCCATTGCTCCCTTTCAGCCCCACGTACAGAGTCACTGCGCAGCGACCAGCCTTTCCCCGCCCCGGTGAACACCTAAGGCTCTGCTCCTTTAAGTAACAGATGCACCAAGACAAAAAAAAAAAAAAAAAAAAAAAAAATGCCCAAATGAAAGAACACTTCAAAGCTCCAGAAAAAATACAACTAAGTGAGGAAGAGATAGCCAACCTGTCGGATGCACAGTTCAAAACACTGGTTATTGAGACGCTCACAGAATTGGTTGAATTTGGTCACAAAGTAGATGAAAAAATGAAGGCTATGCCAAGAGAAACAAAGGAAAATGTACAGGGAACCAATAGTAATGCGAAGGAAACTGGGACTCAAATCAATGGTGTAAACCAGAAGGAAGAAAGAAACATCCAACCAGAAAAGAAAGAACAAACAAGAATTCGGAAAAATGAGGAGAGGCTTAGGAATCTCCAGGACATCTTGAAACGTTCCAACATCCGAATTATAGGGGTGCCAGAAGCAGAAGAGGAAGAACAAGAAATTGAAAACTTATTTGAACAAATAATGAAGGAGAACTTCCCTAATCCGGCAAAGGAAATAGACTTCCAGGAAGTCCAGGAAGCTCAGAGAGTCCCAAAGAAGCTGGACCCAAGGAGGAATACACCAAGGCACATCATAATTACATTACCTAAGATTAAACAGGAGAGAATCTTAGAAGCAGCAAGAGAAAAGGACACAGTTACCTACAAAGGAGTTCCCATAAGACTGTCAGCTGATTTCTCCAAAGAGACCTTACAGGCAAGAAGGGACTGGAAAGAAGTATTCCAAGTCATGAAAGGCAAGGGCCTACATCCATGATTACTGTATCCAGCAAAGCTATCATTTAGAATGAAAGGGCAGATAAAGTGCTTCCCAGATAAGGTCAAGTTAAAGGAATTCATCATCACCAAGCCCTTATTATATGAAATGTTAAAGGGACTTATCTAAGACAAAGAAGATAAAAAATAGGAACAGTAAAAATGACAGCAAACTCACAGTTATTAACAACCACACCTAAAACCAAAACAAAAGAAAACTAAGCCAACAACTAGAACAGAAACAGAACCACAGAAATGGAGATCACATGGAGGGTTATCAATAGGGGATTGGGAGGGGGAGAGAAGGGGGAAAGGTACAGAGAATAAATAGCATAAATGATAGGTGGAAAATAGACAGGGGGAGGGTAAGAATAGTGTAGGAAATGTAGAAGCCAAAGAACTTATAATTATCTTATAATTATGACCCATGGACATGAACTATAGGGGGGCAATATGGGAGGGAGGGGGTGGGCAGGATGGAGTTGAGTGAAGGGGCGGAAATGGGACGACTGTAATAGTATAATCAATAAATATATCAAAAAAAAGAGATAACATCTAGGCCTCACTTGTGCTTCAGCTCCATGCCCAGAAGAGCAGCAAGGCCAGGCAGGGTGACACCATCGCTGACAAGCTGTGATGACTAATGACTCCTCCCCCTGGTGCTGACAAATCAGTAGAGACCATGAAACTGAAAGTACATACCTGGAAAGCTGATGAATGTTCTATTGAGATCCTCCCCTGAGACCTCCAGATAAAAATCCTGAAAACAAAGCATTCAACATGCACTCTGTCTCCTTTAATCACTGCCACACCTTTCTTCCTCTCCTTCACCCTGGCATGTTTTCTTTGCCTTTCTTTCTCCTAAGGTCCAAGGACCCTTTTTTTTGTCTCTTTTACTAGTATCCTGAGTCCACAAAGTCCATCTGGCTCACTTCTTCAATGACTCACTTCTTCTACCTTTAAGACTTCGTAAATAAAGCTTTTGCTTGTGTTTGAGCCTTGAGTCTGAATTCTTTCTTAGCCAAAACTCAAGGACCAAGGTCTAACATCTGGTGCTATTCACCATTAACAGAACAAAAGACAGATTAACAAGAGAAAGCATATACATTTAATTAATATAAGTTTGAGTGGCATGAGACATTTCATAAAGAAATGAAGACAAAAGAAGTAGTTAAACCTGAGCATTTCTAGATTTCATGGGGAATGGAAAGTATGGGAAAATGTGGCAGGACAAAAAAATGACATGAGTTAAGTGTAGTTAATTGGGGCAAACAGCAAGGCCTGTTTTTACAGATTCCTCTCAGAGGTCTTGGAGATGAAGTTGTTCCTTTCCTCTGTTTAGGGTACCTCTCACATGAGGATTTTACGACTTGCTTCAAGGGAAGTTCAGAAAGCCTATTCTCAAATACCTTCAGCTTGAAATATTCAATATGCAAAGTGCCATACTTTGGGGTGGCATATCCTGAACCCCATCATTATATAAACTCAAATATCAATACTTAGTTTTTTCAAGTTCTGGCCAAGATGGAGGTGTAGGTGGAAACTTTTCACTTCTGCATACAACCAAAAGGAGGATAACAAACAATCTAAAATCAATAAACAACCAAAAGCACCAGAAAATCAAACTTCATGGAACTCCGACAGCCAAGGAATTAAAGAAAAAATCAACCAGACTGGTAAGGCGATGGACCTAGTGGGCCGACTCAGAAAAACCACGGCAAGGCAGGGGACCGTGGGGGTGGCACTGGCTGCTGAGCTTGGTGGACTGTGAGGGAGGGGATGACTTAAGGGCAAAACTGAGACTAAGAGGTGGCTGTGGACTACAGCAGTTGCAGTGGTGGGAGAAATTCCCAGTCACACCCAAGATTCCCTTAGAAAGTGTGCTAGAGACAAGCAGGCAGGCTAGCTGCACTATTCCCTCTCTGGCCCCTCCCCTATAGGAAGCACCTCTGAGCAGCAAAGAGGGTAGCCCTGCCCGGGTGAGTACCTAAGGCCCTGCCCCCTTACAATTTATCAGCTGCATCAACACAAATAAATATGACCCAAATGAAAGAACAGAGCAAAACCTCAGAACTAAGTGGTGAGGTGATTGTCAACCTATCTGATGGAGAATTTAAAGCCCTGGTAATCAAAATGCTCACAGAACTGATTGAGCTTGGTTGAAAAATGAAAAAACAAATGAAGGATATCCAAAGTGAAATAAAGCAAAATATTCAGGAACCAACAGTGACAGGAAGGTAACCAGGAGTCAAAGCAACGATTTGGAACAAAAGGAAACCATATACATCCAACTGAAAAAAAATGAAGGAACAAGAATTCAAAAAAGTGAAGAGATTCTTACAAACCTCTGGAACAACCTGAAACATTCCAATATCCAAGTTATAAGGGTACCAGAAGCAGAAGAGGAAGACCAAGAAATTGAAAACTTATTTGAACAAATAATGAAGAAAAACTTTCCCAATCTGGCAAAGGAAATAGTCTTCCAGGAAGTCCAGGAAGCTCAGAAGAAGTTTCGAAGAACTTGTATCCAAAGAGGAACACACCAAGACACAACATCATTAAGTTACCCAAGATTAAATATAAAGAGAGAATCCTAAAAGAAGCAAGAGGAAAGGAGACAGTTATCTACAAAGCAGTTCCCATAAGACTATCAGCTGATTTCTCAAAAGAAACCTGGCAGGCAAGAAGAGGCTGGAAGGAAGTATTTGAAGTCACGAAAGGCAAGGAACCTACAGCCAAGATTAGTCTATCTAAGAAAGCTTTCAATTAGAATGGAAGGGCAGATAAAGTGCTTCCCAGATAAGGTCAAGCTAAAGGAGTTCATCAACACCAAGCCCTTATTGTATGAAATGTTAAAGAGAGTTATCTAAGAAAAAAAAAGATAAAAAATATGAACAGTAAAATGACAACAAACACAACTATCAACAAATGAACCTAAAAGAAAAGAAAAACAATGAAAACAAAACCTAAGCAAACAACCAGAATAGGAACAGAATCAGAGAAATGGACATCAAATGGAGGGATTTCAGTGGGGAGTGGGAAGGGAGGAATAGGGGGAAAAATATATAGGGAAGAAGAAGCATAATTAGTAGGCATAAAATAAACAGGGAGAGATAAAAATAGTATAGGAAACAGAGAACTCAAAGAACTTATATGTACATCTCATGGTCATGAACTAAGGTGGGGGGAATGCTGGAGGGTTGGGGAGCAGGGTGGAGGGAGAAAAATTGGGAAAACTGTAATAGAATAATCAATAAAATATACTTAAAAAAATATCAATGCTCAGTTGGGTATTCACTTCCTTCTGTGATGTCCCCATGCATGTGAAATTAAAAATTAATAAATTCATCTGTCTGGTGTCAGTTTACTTCATAGACCCCTCAGTACTGAACTTAAGAGGGCAGAGAAAAAGTCTTCATCCCCTACAGAAACAACGTATATGCTGAAATATCCTTAGAGGTATTTTGAAAAAATTCCCTATAACAGTTTTAGGAAAATTGCAAAATACCTTTCAAGAGAGCTGGAACCAGGGCTAAAGTTTAGGTGTAGACAGGTACTCCCTGTCCCATCACCATGTCTGGGCGCTTTGTCTCTGCTCAGTACTCTGGGAAGGGCTGGCAGAGTTCAGGAAAGTGGATTAGGGTTGGGACAGTGAGTATTTTCCTCCTTGCTAAAAGTGAAAAAAGAAAATGGGTTTTCAGATTCAAGTATTTCTTATCCCTTAAGGGCAAAACTTTTACCTTATTGAGTCTTTTTCATTTTATTTATTCACTTACTTTTCTGAAATTTCTAATTCTTTTATTAGGCTGACAAAGCCCATTGCCATTCATATTCAATTTATCTGCATAATAGTCTCATTTACAATTGATGAATGCATCAAAGGAGCCATCTCTGGGCAGTCCTTTTGACTTCTGTCTGCAATCTAGCAGTTTGTGAGTTGCCAGGTAACAGACAGGTGGAAGGAACTCCTCCGACGGTAAAAGTTAGGCTTTCAAACTCTCGAATGGCAACAGTTCCACTCTCTTATCAGAACAGAGACATTATCCCAGAAGCCCCTCTCAATACACTTCTGTACCAAATTAATTAAAGTTTTGATCATTTCATTCTAAGACATTCCAATGACAGTAATTTTACATACATAATGTGCAACTGGCTTTTCTACTTAACTTCCAAATGAAACATGCAGAATATTTAGTACTATTTGCATTAATCAGCAAGATCATGAGATCCTCAAACAGAAAAGACAGACTTTGCCAGGAGGGTAAGGAAGAAGGTCTGTGTGATGTGTAGTGGTCATTAGACTATTCAAATTGAAGATGAGGAAGCTATAGGTCCATCTACTCTCTTTTTTGAAGAAGAAGCACTTTTGGAAAAAAATTTAATAAGAACTACTATAAAAGAAAAATTGTTTACTGGATACTTGCTACAATGGTAATGAAGACTATTTAAAATTATTGTAATGCAGGTCAGCTGTATGGCAAACGAGGGGAGGGATTGAGCTCAACTCTGAATACAACAAGGACATTTGGAATTTATAGCCAAGGATCAGAATGAAGGGATTTCTGGATGGAAAATTACTAAGAGGAGACACCAAGGGTAGGGGGATTCCTGTTAAATTGGCCCAACAGGATACTTGCTAAAAGCAGGCCAAGGACTTAGATGTAAGGATGAAGATGAGTAACTTCTTCACTTATTAAGGGTTGAGAAGAATTAGCAGAATACTTGCTAAAACTGGGCTCACCAAGAAAGGGCACAAAAGCCAAGGTCGAGTTCTAGTCAAGAAGAAGGCTCAGAGGAACCTAACTGAAGTTTGGTCAAGGAAAATCTTTGCCGTTGCTCTTGGGCTATTTTGTGATGAAATAATATTGAATGGGCTTATGCAGAAATTGGAAAATTATCATTAGGCACTGGGAAGAATTTTCAGTAAAAGTTGTTATTTTTGAGAAGGGAACTAGTGAAGGCCACAGGAGCCCTACCTTCTGGGCAGCCTTTCAAACTTCAATGTCTCCTCTGCCTCTATGGACTGGTGTCGGTGATTTCACATCTCTACAAATCGGGGCTTGGAGCCTCAGGTCAGTTATTGTCTGCCAGAAGCCCTGTCTCCAGTTATTTTGCACATCACAGGGGCAGCTGGCTGAACTGCCATTGGTTCCTATGCCAGCAGTCGACATAGAAAAGCTCCACGGAAAAGTATTTCTCAGCAGTGTTTCCACTAGTCTGGCCCTGTCCTATCCCTTTGGTTTTGGAAATCTTCTATGCCTTGGTTCTCTGTCATTTATCCAACTACTTAGTTCTTTCCTCTTGAGTCCAGTTTATTCAGTTTGTTTTTGCTGGTCCGGCACTGGACATTAATACTTTTGTGAATGCATATTTGAAGCCATAAAGTCTGAAAATCTGATGGGTTTCCTCTCAGAAACCCACAAATGTCTATATGCCCTATTACCACAATACCCACACCTATAAGGCACAAGAAAGGCATGCATTCGCCCTGCTGAAATTAGATTTTTTACTTGCAGAGATGCTACAGGGCACAGGGCACAGAAAGTCAAGTGGAAGGCAAGTCAACATCACATCTTTAATTTGCTCTGAGAACCTGGACTGAAAGATATGCGGTTGGTCACTCTGCTACTATGTGAGGCTGTTGCAATGTATTATTAATACATTAAGCATTAGCCTGGCTTGCTCCTGGCAGCTGTCTGTGTGGCCTCCAGCAGTAGAGGGGCATTGAGAGCAATAGCAAGCAGCTCCTACAGCTCACAGACCAGTCTTGGGATCCCTAAATCTGCCAGTGCACAGTTTGGAAAAATAGTTGACAGCTCTGACCTTTTTTCTTCCAGAACATCCTGACTTGAGCATGCCTATCTGATTCTGACCCGTGGCCTGCCATTGACCTTCAGGAAGATATGCTCTGGACTATAGAAGTGACTTAAAGCCTATGATCCCTGTTGATCACTGTCCTTTCCACTAGGTCTTGGGGCTCCTCTTTGCCTGAGGTATATTTATGAAACCTCTGGCTAAGATTTCTCTCGGTAAAGATGAATTCTCCTTTCTGTTTATGAATTTCAGTATTCAGTGCTCTAACCTTCATTCCCACTCCTCTTCTTAACCCCAAACCTTTCAGAGAATGGAAGATGGCTCTTCCTCTAAAAGAGTGTGGGAGTGGCTCCAGTCCAGATCTGTGAGTGGCTCTGTCCCGTTTGACCCCCTCTGTTTCCTGCAACCTTGACTTGATGCCACTGAAGGTCTATGTGTCTGCAGAGAGGGTAGGCATGGGACTGGCATTCCCTGTGCTGAGCCTGCTGGATGGGGTAGCCTTGTTGCCCATCCTGGCCTGAGCCCCTGCTCCTAGTACAAACTTTAATTGCCAAATCTTATCAATAGATTCTACAAAAGGCTTTGATTCACTCCATTCTGCTTCCTTCTAATTTCCTTGTAAGAATACTGGCTGAAGGCTTTAGTCATTCATGAAATTGGCTTCTGACATGGCACTTCTCAATTTCTCTGGCCTTAGTACTTGGTATTTCTGTTCCAGCTACCATTTCCTTCAGCTCCTTTTGTAAGGTTAGCATTCTTCATGGTGGTGATCAAAGGGGCACCTTTTTATCCTCTTGCTCCATCTTCCATATGCATTTTCATGATTGAAAAAGGGACCCTGCCCTGGCTGGTGTGGCTTGGTGGATTGAGTGTCAGCCTGTGAACCAACGGGTTGCTGGTTCGATTCCTGGTCAGTGCACATGCCTGGATTGCAGGCCAGGTCCCCAGTTGGGGGTGTGCAAGAGGCAAACACACATTGATGTTTCTCTCCCTCTCTCTCTTTCTCCCTCCCTTCACCTTTCTCTAAAAATAAAATAAATAAAATCTAAAAAGATTATATTTTTTTAAAAAAGAAATAACTCATTTAACTTGACATTATCAGGGAAGCACTTTATCTGCCCTTCCATTCTAAATGAAAGCTTTCTTAGATAGAGTAATCTTGCCTGTAGGTCCTTGCCTTTCATGACTTCAAATACTTCTTTCCAGCCCCTTCTTGCCTGCCAGGTTTCTTTTGAGAAATCAGCTGATAGTCTTATGGGAACTCCTTTGTAGATAACTGTCTCCTTTCCTCTTGCTTCTTTTAGGATTCTCTCTTTATATTTAATCTTGGGTAACTTAATGATGATGTGTCTTGGTGTGTTCCTCTTTGGATACAACTTCTTTGAAACTCTCTGAGCTTCCTGAACTTCCTGGAAGACTATTTCCTTTCCCAGATTGGGAAAGTTTTTCTTCATTATTTGTTCAAATAAGTTTTCAATTTCTTGGTCTTCCTCTTCTGCTTCTGGTACCCTTATAACTTGGATATTGGAACATTTAAAGTTGTCCCACAGGTACAGGGAATAAGAAGCATAAATGGTAGGTACAAAATAGACAGGGAGAGGTTAAGAATAGTATGGGAAATGAAGAAGCCAAAGAACGTATATGACCCATGGACATGAACTCTGGTGGGGGAATGATGGTAGGAAGGTGGGTACGAGTGGAGGAGAATAAAGGGGAGGAAAAAATGGGACAACTGTAATAGCATAATCAATAAAATATATTTAAAAAATAAATGATCTTGAAAAAAAAAGAAAGAAAAAGAGAGGCCCTACTGGGTAGTGCAGCCATATTTGCTGTGTAATAATATTAAACTTTCCTCATTCACAATTGATCCATACTCAGTGTTGTGAATGTAACACAAAGATATGAAGAATTGTAATAAATGAACTGGACCTAGAAGGGCTACAGTGTAAAACCAACTCTTGGGGTCTTCGTACAAGGGTATGGGGAGGATATGCATTTGACACTTTAGTCAAGAGTGAGACACAGGTGAAGAAATGGATTGAGGTTGGTCATGCTTCATGAAGATGTCCTCAGAAAATGCTCTTACTTGCTCTGGCTGGTGTGGCTCAGTGGTTGAGTGCTGTCCTGAGAATCAAAGGGTTGCTGGATCAATTCCCAGTCAGGGCACATGACTGGAGTGTGGGCCACAGCCCCAGTTAGGGGTGTATGAGAAGCAACCACACATGGATATTTCCCTCTCTTTCTGCCTCCCTTCCTCTCTCTAAAAAGTAAATAAATAAAATTGTTAAAAATAAAGAAAATACTCTTTCTTATTAGCAGCTTCAGAGCTAATCAAGAAGCAGAATTCAAGGCTCTCAGATGCTAATTTCTTTTCAAACCAGGTAAGAGTTCAAACATTGGTAGCTAGGAGCATACATATTAATCAGCAAACATTTGTAATTAGGATCCTGGAAGTCAGCCTGCATGGCATACCTGTTGCAAATTTAGAAATGCACGGGTATGTTTGGAAAGTCCAACAGTTTTCATTTCCATAAAGGATGGGGAGGCCTTATGGGAAGGAGCTATCCTAAGTGACAGTGGACAAGCATCAAACTGGGTCTAAAGACAATGGGTTAAGGAAGAAGGGAAAGAAGATTTTTTTTTTGTAATAGCTTTATTGGAATATAATTTACATATGATACAATTCACCCATTTAAAGTGAATAGTTCAATTTTTTCTTTAGTGTATTCACAAAGTTGTATAACCACCGCCACGATGAAATTGAAAAAGTTTTCATCATTCCCGAAAGAAAGCATGTACCCTTTAGCCATCAGTCTATAATCTCCCTGGTCCCCTAGCCCTAGCTAACACAAACTTACTTTCTGTTTATGAATTTGCCTAATCTGGACATTTCATATAAATGCAATCAGACAATATGTGACCTTTTGCGTCTGGATTCTTTTGCTTAAGATAATGTTTTCAAGGTTTATACATGTTGTAGTATGTATTAGCACTTCTCTCCTTTTTATGACTGAATATTATTCTATGTATGAATATAGTACAATGTTTTTATCTATTCATTGGTAGATTAGGTCATTCACTGGAGTTTTTATTTTGGCTATTATAAATAAGCTGCTACATACATCTATGCACACGGTTTTGTGTGGATGTGTTATTTCTCTTGGTATATACCTAGGAGTGGAACTGCTGGGCCATGTGGTAACTGGGAGGAAGAATTTTCAGTAGATCATGGTACATACCTCTCAGATTGTTCTCTGATTTCCCTCTCTTATATTCATGCAGAGTCCTAGAAAGAGGAATGTCAAATAAAATGGCACAGAGGCATTCCACTGCAATTTCTGCAAACCATGCTGAGCGCCAGTGCCCTGAGCTGTGGACCTGTTTCATAGGTAAAGGTCACTAGTGGGGGTGACTGGGATATAAAGAAGTGTCTGAGGACCTAGCAACAGGAGGAATAAGGTCTCCGTGGAGAAAGGAGAGAGTTTGTAGTTTCCATGAAATGTAGTTCTACAACAGAACTGTATGTTGGGAGAAGGGGGTTGCTGCGAGGGGTGGCAGCTTCCAGGGATGGGGACTGCAGCCTGCAGTGACTCTGGCATGCCCACAAGAACCACCAGAACTGAAGGGGCCATGAGAACCAGGATAGAACCATGAGAACCTGGTTATTTTTGTGGTGAACTTTATTGTATTCCATCTCTTCCACCCACATGTTTTGACAATGTGTAAGTCTCCAAAACCTTGACATTTTTCTAGAGTTGGGGAGAGCCCTCAGAATGATGGAGGCAGAATTTCTTGCCAGTCTTTCAGAAACGTAATTAGAGACAGAACTTGTTTATTGATGGAAAATGCGGAAATGTGACATTTCTCACACTCTGAAGTTTATGAACTGAGATTCCCATTGGCTAATGATCCAAAGAAAAAGAGTGATGTATTCCAGGGGACAATAAATAGATCTACTCTGTTGGAGTGGAGTGCTCACATAGAGAAAAGAGGGGTTATGGATGTAAAAGTAAATTAGAGCCTAACATCAAAGGGCTATGGATTCCGTGAAAGACTTTGGGCTTTCTTCTGTAGACATGGACAGGCATTTGTCCTGGGCAGGACCTAGAAAGAGGCTTTTCTTCTCCTCTGTTCCAGAGTTGGTAACTTGTCAGGGCTCCTGTGCTCTCAGTGAGGAGAATCAGGGTAATGAGGTGACCACTTACTTTGGAATTCAACTGTTATGGCCAAATAAGAACAGAAAAAATGCTTGGAATCATTAGCCATCAGTGAAATGATGGCTATCAAAACCAAAATTAGATACCATTTTCTACCCACTAGGATGACTGTAATCAAAAAGACATGATAAGAAATGTCGGCAAGGATATGGAGAAATTGGAACCCACATACATTATTGGTGAGATGTAACATGTTGCAGCCACTTGGAAAAGTTTGGTAGTTCCTCAAAAAGTTAATCAGTTACCATACGACACAGCAATTTCATTCTTTGATGACCACCTAACAGAAATGGAAACACAGTTATACAAAAACTTGTGCATGCAATGTGCACAGCAGCACTGTTCATAATAGCTAAAAAGTAGAAACAACCCAAGTGTTTATAAACTGATGTATATCAAACTGTATGTCCATACAATGGAATATTATTCATTCACAAAATGGGTGAAGTATCTATACATGCTACAACATGGATGAATCTTGAAATCAGTATGCTAAATGAAAGAAGCAGACACAAAAGGCCACGTATTACTTGATGCCATTCATATAAAATGTCCAGAATGGTCAAACCCATAGAGACAGAAAGTAGTTTTGTGTGTTCCAGGAGCTGAGGAGAGGAGAGAATTGGGCTGACTGCTAATTATTTTTGAAGTGATGAAAATGTTCTGGAATTAGATATGTGTGATGGTTGTTACAATGATGCAAATATGCTAAAACCCACTGAATTGTACACCATACAAAATTTAAAAACAATGTAATGGCTAGCAGGGACTTCACAATTCCTCTAGTCCGAATATGTAATAGACAAAGCAATGGTTCTGGATAGGTCTAGGGCTGAGGAGGTTCCTGGGGTGTGGGGGTCACTGCTAAAACTAAGAAAGTCCAGGCAAACCAAGATGACTTGGTCCTACTTGTGTGTACTGAGGCAGTGATCAGGAATGACAATGAGGCCAAGTTCACATTTAACACAGCAATTTCTCAATCACAATGTGTTAGGCCCTATCACATTGTGACTGGCTAAGGCAGGTCTTACTTATTTCCTGTTTACGGATAAAGAACAGAGGTTTTAAAGGGCTTAGAGCAGTAAATTTCAACTGGTGTGCCACAAGAATTTTTAATATATACAATACTTGACTATTTAGTCAGGGGCACTGACCTCTTTTCCCTTACATTGTCATATAAAAAAAATGACAATAGCCAATACAACAATAGCCATCTAGTGTGAATGAAGCAAAATTATACCAATTTTTGGTCATATTGGCAAAAATATTTTGTTGTTGTGCTGCAGAATTTTAGTAATTAGTTATGAGTCCCATGAGATGAAAAAGGTTGAAAAACACTAAATTAGAGGCTTGCCTAAGGTTGTTTGGAAACTTAATGAGAGGACTGGAGGTCAAGTTAAGTTCACGTTCTTTCCTACATGTGGATATTAATTTGTACCTATTGGTGGTCCTGGTAAACATGTGCCTCACTTGCCCCATAAATGTTGGCCATCTGGCTTCTGAATTCAAAGGTGCTTCCTTCTACTTTTCTTCTCTCCACCCCCAGAGGCTGCCGCCTGTGGAACTTCTCCTAAACAGTGATGGCACTTAACACCAGGTCCAAGTCCATCTTCCTTATTCCTCTGAAATCTTGAGAGGCTTGGACTAAGTCTTAGTTACCTCCATTTTTGGCTCTTATTACCTTTCCTGGTACATAATTGGTGCTCCTAACCCTCTACTAAAGGAAGCCTAGCTTCTGTTCTAAAGGACCAGGAGTGAATATTCCAGATAAAACTGTTGCTCATCTCTGTTGCCCAAGTATTACCATGTCTTCAGACTGAATTATCCTGCCTTTCTGATATGTTAGCTTTTTCTTAGGCCTCATTTACTGAATTTCTTGCTGGAGGACTGGCACAACCTGTTTGTTGCTTTTCAGGACGTGTTGTAAGCACACTCCAAAGGTCAAGCCAAGCCAAGATTTCTGTGGTGATTTTGCCGGCGTGGCTTTGCCTGCAGTTGGCTACCTAGGATAAAGTCTAGTTGTGCCCAAACTGAGTAGATAAGAAAGAACTTTCTTGGGTTTTGGAAATTCCATGGGTATCATGACAAATGGCTTTATGTATGCAGGGCCAGGGGTTCCAACAATTTCTTACAGGAAGATCTGTGAAGAAGGAGGCAGCAGCCCCCTCTCCTGATTCATCTTCTGAGAAGTTATATAAACTTCCTGGGCCTTAGAGAGTTTCCTTACCTTTCAGATGGGGACAATTACAATTTCTCTATTGCTTTCATAAGGCTTCTTTGAATTCAGATTAGATAATGGATTGATGGTTTCTAAAATGAGTTCCAGCCTGGGTCGGTGGGGTTCAATTTGTTAAAGCGGCCTCCCATAACCAAAAGGTTGTGGGTTTGATCCTCGGTCTGGGTGCGTATTGTCTCTGGCTAAGGCGTGTTTGGGAGGCAAACCAATCAATGCTTCTCCTTTGCATTGGTGTTTCTCTCTCGTTCTCTCTTTCTCCCTTCCTCTCTTTCTGAAAGCAATGAAAAATGTCCTTGAGTGATGATAAAAAAAATTAAACTGAGTTCTACAAAGTCTTAAAATTCTACAGAGTTTACTCAGATAGCAGGATGCTACTTTAATTTCTGCATCTAGGTGTTTGTTTATTTATATTGATATCTATATATGTTTATATCTCTATCTATATATATTTATCTATATTGAGGTGCTGTGTGAATTATTCTTCAATCATATTTGCTGACCCTTCCTGGAGAGGGTTATATTTCACTACCTTCGGCTGCCAAGCTTGGTCACAAGACTTCCTCCATTTGGCCAATGAAATGATAGCAGAAGTGACATGTGTTATTTCTGGGCACAAGCTTTAAGAGCTAGGGTATGGGTAATCATATTCTCATTTTCCTCTGTTGTGAGACCAGCAGTGTTCCATCTAGAGGCTAATCCATCAGCCTTGGACCTGAAATAAAGAGGATATGAAGCCAAGCCTCAGCTGACACATGATGGGCATAAGCCACCAATGAGAAATAGACCTTTTTGTTGTAAGCCACTGGAATGTTGGGTCATTTCTCACTGGAACATAACCGCACCTATCCTGACTGATACTGGTGCCAAGTAAGATTATTATTTGAAAAATTGATTTTGTTGCTGAAAAAAGGTTAGAAAAATCACTGATAAATGATGACAGACTCCTTGATAAAAGGGACTTTGTCTTAATATCCTATTGTTCTTTCTTTATTCTGTGCTCAGTACAGTGCCTAATACAGTATCTGGGTTATAGTAGGCATTTGGCAAATACCTGCTGAGTGAATTCAAAGCAAGTGGTTTTGAAAAATAAATAGTTTCTCCAGGAAATATGTTGTTGTTATTGTCAGCTTCTACTGTGCCTGTTTTTTCCTTAGTGAGCCTTATAAAATGTATCAGTCAATGTCAATATCATCTGCTCTATAGTATTATAATTATTATTTCTTTTGTCTAATGGGGAAATGTATATTATATATCAAACATTCCAATGTTGAAACTGTGACTAAAAATAGAAGGAGGAAAACAGATCTAACTTAGCCTATGAATTGCTCTCTATGGTACTATCTTGAATCAGAACCAGTCATGATCTGGTTAACTGCCTTGACCCATAGTAGCCACGAAGGGGCAGACACAGAACTTGACATTTATCATGAGGGTAAGTGGGAGGTAGAGAGATAGACCCTGCTGGTGTAAGGCTGGGATGAAAAAGAGTCCTACAGGCAAACTGCAACAGGCAATGAGTGGTGCAGTTCATGCAAAAATGACTGTGGAGCTGTGGAAAAGGTATGACAGGAGGCAGGCAGGCATTCCACAGGCCAGTAGACCACTGCTCCAGGATTCCAAGGCACCAATAATGGAAAGTCCAGGCAGACATTAAATATCAGGGGAGTCTGTCATCAGTCTTGTCCATAGTCTGGGGATAGGTGGGCAGGGTAGGTAAGGTGGGTAGGGTGAGGGATCTCCTTCCAAAAGTAAGACAGGAATCCAGAGAGAAGGAGTTGTGGGAAGCATACAAGTGTTCAGAACTGAGGCAAATGTAAGGGTCGAGGGTGAGACTAACAACAGGGTGACTTAATGTGAAGTCCTGGAGTGTAGAATTAGCAGATTGAGAATATAGGTGGGGCTCAGGTGGCTCAGAGATCCTAACCATGGAGGTAAGTAGGCAGAAACGATGAACCAGGAAAACATAACACAGACTAACCACTGCAGTAAGGGAAATGAAGCTGTTGGTCTTTGTGAAACCAATGATGCACCAGTGCAATGCAGTGGATCTACCTTCTCCCCACAGAGATGTTATAAATGTGGCTTTGAGAAATGTGGGTAAGCACCCAGAAACACATGCACGCACACACAGAGGAGTTCAGAAGATTCCTCTTAAATCTGTTTTGCTTGTACTATTGACTGACGAGAGTCAGTGGTATCCCATTAACGTACTACATACCACAAGAAAGTGCTCTCAGCCCTCAAGATAGCTAGTTCTCCCGTGGTCCCATTAAGTGGTGACTGTCTTTAGATGAGCTATTTTTTTTCTTTTTTCTAAAAAACATTTTTGGATGGCTCAAAAAAAGCAGTAATGCCAACATGCACCCATTAAGGGAGAAAGTTGAAAAGGAAAATGAAAGGCCCTTGCTGCCTGGACTGTACTTCCCATTGACCATTACCCATGTTTTATCCTTTCTATTGAAGTCCTTGTTCATGAAGTCATTGAAAATGTCCTGTTTCCACTCTTTGGTGTCGACCTGCAGTTGGAATGTTATCTTTGAATTTCATCGTAGCATGTGCTCCTCATTAGTGCCATTTTTCTCTGGTATAGTCATGATTTAACACTAACTACTTCTTCCACCACAACATTCTCCTTTGCCTAATCATATCATGGCACAGAAATAACATGTGGATTTAGTCCCTAATTTTAAAAGTCTACATGGAAAACTAGCATTTAGCTTTGGGCCCTAGAATTCCCCAGAACCTGGGAAGTCTTAGGGCTAGTACTTATATTTCTTGAAGGTAGAAAGGCTCTCACATTTTAGAGCAGAGGTAGCAAACTCATTCCCTCTAGGCTGCTTCCAAGCTGTGAACTGGTTTGCTGATAGAACGTGACTGGGAATTCCGGCTCCTTCTGAAAAAAACTTGGTCTCTGTCATGTGAACCTGAATGCTGGCTGCCCCTTTTTGATGGGTAATAAGTTCTCCACAGTTTTCACCTCTCCTTGTTGTCTCTTGCCAGTCACATCATTTGGTTATGCTTACCTTCCTGGCCCTGGAGGAAGCTCAGCTTGTGAGTTTATAAACTAAGAACTTGTCTGAAGTTGCTTGATGGATGATGGACAAATCATTGTCACTTTTAAAATCCCGCTTGAAAAAAAATCAGAACTAAGGTTACAATAAATGTCCCTTCCTTGCCTTTCTTACCTTTCTTCTACTTCTTCTGGGTTCTCTGGATCCTTGTTCCCTTGATGATAAATCCCCATCTTTGCACCATGGGCTATTGCCCTGCCCTCTGGTTCTTCTCCCTGAGATAGCTCATGCATTCCTCTGGTCCACCAATTGACTCTTGACTGATGACTCCCAAATCTCTCTCTAGCTTTACCTTTTCCCTCAAGGTTGCTTTACAGGATAAAACTTGGAGCCTTCACCATGAGGCAGCTCTGAGTCAAATCCTGGGTCAGCAAGGTGACCTTGGGCACACACTGAACATCACTGAGCTGGGTACACTGTAACTTCTTATGATGGGTGAGAGTATTAAAGATAATTTTTAGGAAGATAATTTTTGGCAATTGTTTCCTAAGCCTAAAACCATTGGGTGATAGTACCCTGTTCTTTGTATACTATCATAATGCCTCAATCCCAGAGGATCTTTCTTTGAAAGTGACTTTCTATATTGAGTTATCAGTGTTGTCTCCCTCCCAGCTGCCAGGAGTGAGGCCCACCAGGGAGGTGGGGATGGACGTGCAGGCAGGCCATCCAGAAGAATGGGACTAAGTAACCTTTGCTGACAAGACAGATTGTCCTCAAAGCTTTGCAGGAGTTTGAAAGGACCATGAATGGCAAGTTTGCCTGGTGGCACCTTGCAATCCTGCTACATCAAATTGGAGCCATTTGTTTCTATCATTAGCAACAAAATAAGCACATGAATGCTCTGGAGCTTCCTTAGGAACAGTTATGACCAGCAGAGAAACAAAGGCAGAAGAGAGGAGAGCAGCAATGGTGACCTGGAGGTGCTGTCCACCAGCGCTCACACTGCTCCCAAAAGCAGTTTTCCTCTTAATAGTGGCTTACAAACACTTTCGGAAAAGTTTTAGTTTATGTCTTTATATACTTGCCGACTTTTTCTCCTCAGAGGTTTCACAGAATTGGGAGAAGTTTAGTGCAAGGAAGGGAGAGAAAGAAAAGTCAGATTTGCTACATTTCTGGCATCGGGATTACATTGATTATTTCACTTTCCATGGCCTGAGCTTACCTTTTGTAAGATGTTAGGGTGGGTTTGATAATTGAAATATAAAGTCATAAAATTCTTTACCTCAGTTGATCTAATGTTTTTATTCTATAAGTGAGAGGGAAGTCACGTGGCTGGTCTGTGATAAAATCAGGGCCAGTGCCAGGTCCTCTTATACCCTTCACACCAGTCTCTCTTCTATGAGACCAGGGACATTTGGGACACTGCTGAAAGGTCGTGGGGCATTGGTGAAAAACTGCCAGAGAAGAAACTTTTCCTTCTTGTAAAACGACAGAAAATTTCATCTTCTCTGTATGTGAGCCAGTGCATGTATTTTCCGACCCTAGTGAAAAATGCACATGTATTAAAAGCTGTACTAAAATCTATACTGACTTTTCTTATGGTAAGAAGATACATAAAAGGAATGGTCCTTGAAATGGGCTAAGCTGAGAGCTGTCAGTTACCTTGGGGAAGTATTGAGGCCATGTGAAATCACTAAGTCAGTGGGGAAATTTGGGTCAGGAGTTGGAAACTACAACCCATGAGTAACATCCAGCACACTGCCTGTTTGTGTAAACAAAGTTTAAAAGGTGTTCTCCCTGTGTGTGTATCTTTCTTCCCAGTCTTACCTTTGCTCATGTGTTTTCTCTGTGTCTCTTCTCTTCTTATGAGGACCCCAGTCATTAGTCATCTTGGGTTAGGGCCTACCCTAATGATTTTGTTGTAACTTGATTATATCTGCAAAGACTTTTTCCCAATAAGGTCACATTCACAGGTATTGGGGTTTAGAATTTCAAAATAATTTTTGGGAAGGGGACATATTCAAATTATTACAACCAGAAAACATTATCATTTGCAATTTAAGGAAACTTCTCCATGATGAAATCTCACACCTGTGTTTTAGGTGTAGTAAGAAGTAGCTCTTTCCCATAGGCAGGTGTGAGAGCTGAGCGGACACGAGCTGCACAGGTGAGACTTTTGTCTGTTGCTTTAGTGGCCAAAGGCCAGGATTCTCTCTAGTGCCTGACTGCTGAAGCCTGAGAGTTGCTTAAGCTTATCTACCAACCACCTTAGCAGGCTTGTAAGACTTTTGTAACAGTCTTAAAAAAAAAAAAAAAAAAGGAAGGAAAGAAAGATGAAAGAAAATCCAGCAACTAACAAGCTGTTCACAGCAAAGCCTAATGACTCACTGCCAGCAGTGCTCTACATGTCACAGGATGTCCTTATCATCTTCCCACCATCACTTCCAGTTGTTTACTAAAGGAGCTTTATTCCCAGAGGATCCGTTTTTTTGAGGTAACATCACCTATACCAAAAGTTAACACTTGATTGATACCAACTGAGAGGTATTGCCAGCAGTGTGCTGCTCAGTGTTTAAAAACAAGCTGTCCATGAAGACAAGGAGGGAAAAAGCCATGATTTGTAGCTTCTACAAATTTCTGTGGTGTAAATACTTCCACTATGGGAAGTATTTGAAGCTATTTATGTGAAGTCCCTGAACACAGAAAAAATGTGTACCATCAGTTCTTGTGAGCTGATGTGAGTTTTAACTCCAGAATATCAATGAGTCTTACTATAAGAAGAAAAGAATATGATTTGGGACAAGGGAAGACTTTTTGGAGGAGGAAAGATTTGAATGAGCCTTGAAGGGTGGGTATGATTTGGTGGTGTCTTTATTACTATGCTTCCATGTCAGTTTAGCAATTTCTGTCCGTCTTTCTCTGGGACTAGACTATGAGTTTCCTGAAGGGAGAAAAATGTGTGTTGTTTATTGCAACATAGCTGCAGTAGGCATTCACAAGGTGTATCTTTAGTGAATGAATGAATGAGTGAGTGAATGAACTAATGAATGAGTGAATAATCAATGGAAAGGGGCAGGAATATCAGGAAGGGAGAACATTCATTGTGTGGGCAGACACAAGAGGAAAAAATTAACACTGAGGAGGTTTTGGGTTCAGTGAGGTGTCCATTCTTGCGGGAGTAGTGTTGGCATGTAAGGTATTCCAGTTACTATAGCTATATAAAAAACTGCCCCCAAAACCTAACGCCTTAAAACAGGGACATATTTTGATCATGAGTCTAAAATTCAAATGGGGCTCAGCTGGGTCAGCTCATATCTATTGCACTGGGCATCAACTGGAGGCTGGGGGCTCTGACCATAAGGATCATTCACTCATTTCTGACCATTGGGCTGGGACAACGTAAACATCTGGGGATTAAAGTAGCTGGAGGTCCTCAGACATCTCTCTAATTTTATGAGGTCTCTCCACTATAGCAGTCTTGGGGCAACAGCATTTCTTCATGCTAGCTCAGGGATTCCAGATGTATATTATAAAGAGAATGAGCCAAAAGGAAGCTATATAATTTTGCTGACATAGCCTTGGAAGTCACATAACATTACTATGCCATAATTTTTTGGTGAAAGCAATCACAAGCCCTTACTCAGATTCAAGTTGACTCTTGAACAACATTGGTTTGAACTGCACTGGTCCACTTATACACAGATGTTTTTCAACAAATACCTTTATTGTTTTCAGTCTCCAGTTGGGAATCCATGGATGCAGAGGGCTGACTGCATGTATTGCTCTACACCATTTTTGTAGGGTATTTAAGCATTCTTGGATTTTGGTTTCAGGTGTGTGTGTGTGTGTGTGTGTGTCCCAGAACCAACTGTCTCAGGTGGGCCAGCATCCCTGACCCCCATGATGTTTAAGAGTCAACTATATGTCTATGTCATATATGTACATATATAATGTATTTAATATACACACCATATATACATTTACGTGTGTGTACAGTGTGTGTTGGAGTTGCTGGTGGTCACCTTTGGAAAGTAAAATCTGCCAAGCATGTTGGAATGGGTCTTGAATGTCATACTAAAGTGTTTGTTCTCCTTTTCTGGGAGCAATTCACATACTGGTTGCTGATATTCTCCAGTTTCACATGTGTAAGTTCATCATCTCCAGCAAGCCTGTGAGACTGACAGGTAGCAGCAATAATGTCTTATTTATTTTTAAAAAAAATCTTCCTAAGTGGCCAGGACTTTGCATTTGATGGCTCCTTAGTATATGAAATCCAAGTGCCTGTATACCTAAGTGAGCAATGATGGTAAATCAGACCAGACAGGTTAGGCTTCTTGCCTGTCTCCTAGCTCAGGGGTCCCCAACCCCCAACCCCGTCTGCTGGGCCACATAGCAGGAGGTGAGCGCAGGCAAGTGATACAAGCTTCTCTAGCATTACTGCCTGAGCTCCACCTCCTTCCCTGTCCCCTCTCCCGGTCTGTAGAAAAATTGTCTTTCATGAAAACTCTCCCTGGTGCAAAAAAGGTTGGGGACCACTGTCCTAGCTGGCACAAGCCTACATGTTTCAGGACACTTGAGCTGGTAATAATGAGGTGGCCCATGATGGGGTATGCTGGAAACAACACTGAGTACCAAAATTGTCATAGCGCATCTAGACTGACCCTGGGCTTATTGCCCAAGAGCTCAAAGAAGAGGCCAAACCAACCATGTTGATTCTTGCAGAACATGTAACACCAAATTCCATCTGCCAAGGAATGCTGGGTCCAGACTAAATGAAATTTTAGTAGTTGTGGACCCCAAGCCACTAGCTGATTTCATTCAAAGCCTTGGTCTCTCTCAAGGGTCTTCATTCAGCCTGTTAGAGGGTGAGAGATGAGGACATAATTGACTCTGGTGGTTTTATCTGAGAGATGGAGAAGAGCTGCCACTTGAGTTTTGAATTAATGTCCTTTGACCCTGTTCTCCATTCTTTGTTGACTTCTATTTTTGCAACAGTGGGAAATTTATTTATTGCTGTAAGGCAGTCATTGGAAAGAATCATGAGAGAGTTTATTCTTCATGTTTGTCAAACCATAGATGTTCCCAATGGAGAAGAGGTGGTTGTAAGAACAGAAGGAAGACATTATAAATAACACAAAGACTTTCCTTTTGTTCCCAACTTGAAGTGGGTTGTCTTCACAAATCTGGAACTCAGGACAAACATTATCTCACAGAGTAACAGTGTTGGCCAGGCTTGCCACAAATGCACATTTCATCTATAATACAAGCTGAGGGAGGAAGGTAGACAACACACAATAGACAGGTTACCCCAGTTTAGGAGCTTGAGGCAGCTACCTGAAGCTGCCTTCCACAGCTTTTTTTCTTTCTGTACTTTTGAACCCAGACATCAGATTCTTTATAAGCTGCAAGCTCTAATGGCAAAGGTGAGGGGGTGGGGCTGACACCTGGGAGCATGAGTATGGCCAGTACTAAGTATAATCAAAAAGGTCTGTCTGCCCTTTTAAAAATAAGGCACTGTGGCTTTGATAAGCAACTTCAGTTTGGGAAATCAGTGTTTGGTTTTGTTTTTGTCTGTTTTCTTGTCTGGTTTTTTATCATACCAAAGGGTTTCACAATGAGGCCTGCAGTTACGAGAGGGAACAGCTGGGAGAGTGCTGCTTGCCCTGAAGCCTGTCAAGTAGCTGATCACCTCCATCAGCACATAGGATGCTAATGCAACTGAGGTCATGCTTGTGATCCCTCTTAGAGTGTTCATTCTATTTTAAACTTAGGAAAAGCATCATAACGTCACAAAATATATGTTTATACTCATCTGTTGTCACTTGATTGCCACAGCTCTCCAAAGTATTCGAGGCTCATGTTTAGTGAAGATAAAGTTAGAGAGTGTGGAGTCTCTGTTGTTGAGTAAATTTTCTGTGTTTTGTGGTCTATTTGAAAACAGGGACTTCTGCTGGATGAAATATCGGATTATAAAGATTCCCTATGTGTCCTACATGCATCCCCAGTTTTCAGAGGCTAGGAAGCTTGTCTTGCCTATGAGAACAGATGCTACCCTTAAGTATCTGTAGCACTTACTGCTGACCCCATTAACTTGGCAATTGCTCTTATGATATCTAACAATTTACATGCTCCTGGCTTGACTTGCAGATAAACCCCTGGAGAGGAGTAACTGTCATGCTCCTTATATTCCTACTCCCCACAGTGCTTTCCAGAAAGGATATGCTGAACCAGTATCTGTTGATTTAATTTGAGTGGAATTCAGAAAGATGTACTCAGCACTCAAACAATTCAAGCTCACACAATAGTGGTACCTGGAGTGTTTAGAATGTGATTTAGGACCTAGTAGGGCCCTGAGCTCATCAGTATGAACAGCAGTAGCTAATGGACTGTGGATCTGCTGTTAATGATGATTAACTCCTGCCTAGCACTTTCCCTGTGCCTGGCATTGTTCTGAGTGTTTTACCTATCTTATGCCAGTTGGTTTTGCAAAGAACCCTTTGAAGTGTGTTTTTCTGTTTATCCTCCAGCTGACACATGAGGAAACTGGGGCCCAGAAAGATAAGAAAAGTGCTCAAGGTTACACAACTAGGCAGCAGCAGACCCAAACCTAGACAATTCAGCTGCAGAGTCTGTGTTTTTACCGACTGAGCTTTATTGCCCCCTTTGGCAAGAGCTAATACATATATGGGTACATACAATCTGCCAGATACATTTTATATAAACTTATTTAATCCTCAGAACAAATCCAGGAGTTAAGTACTATTTTTATATGCATTTTGCAGGTGAAGAATCTAAGGTGCAAAGAAGCTGCATGTACGGGCCCAGATGCAAACCCAAGGCGTCTGGCTTCTGAGTCTATCATTTTAATCATCATGCTACAGCATTCTCCAAAGAGTCAGTGAATGAACAGGATGTCAATCCTGGATCACTCTGTGTAGGTTTACATAGCAAGAGGTGGTGGATCATAGACTAATTTATAAGAAGACATCACTGAAATTTCCATCAAGGCTGAAAGTCACCATATTCCTGAACAATCACTGGGGCTGGGGATATGCAGGGTTTCTTTCTAAGTGGACTAGGAATATAGTGCTGGGCAAGAGAAATTGTATGTTCTTTGCATAGAGGATTATAAGATAAGGAGATCAAGGACCAGGGTTATTTGTTTCTTCATAAGGGTTTTAGAGGAGAAGCATGGAAAGCTGAGGCACTGTTGTTTCCCTGTGCTCTGAGCATGTGATATGCAGGACGTGTGATGTACAGGGCATGTGGCATGCAGGGCATGCAATGTGAATGGTATGCAATGTGCAGGAGGACATGCAACTGGGAGTAGCCCAGGTGGTAGGAATTTTCTAGTCCACAATGGCCTGCAGCAGATGTGCGAAGACTTAATTAGGGCTGAGAGAAACAGGGATGAGTATATGGGACTGCTGTCTGCTTGGGTGTCCCTGGACTGAGTAGCTGCTTTGCTCTCAGAGGACTTTCACCTCCTAAGAGAGCCTAGGATGTAACAGGGATCACTGTAAGAGTTGATCGGGCTGCAGCACTGTCATTCCACTGGGTAAAAACTAGGGTTGACTCAGCTGATCCTACTTGCTATGTGGGTGTTCTTCCTTTTTAAAAAGATTGTTTCACAATATTATGAAACATAACATGAAAAAAGTCCATAAGACATAAATAACTGCCTAGTAAAAATCATAAGGCAAAGCATCATGTAATTACCATCATGTAACTATTACCCAGGTTAAGAAATAGTATATTTTCAGCATTCAGAAGTTCCCACGTCCATCTTATATGTCCTTTCCACAAGAGGTGACCTCCTTTCTTTCATGGAAAGGATATCTTTGCTTTATAAGGGAAAGAATGAATAAGTAACTAAATAAAAGTTTTATTATATATCATCATATAACATATATATCCTCATATAACATATATACCCCAACATATTATTGTTTTGTCTGTTTTTAAATGTTATGTAAATGGACTCATAGATTCTTTTGTGTCATGCTTCTTTCATGCATCATTATGGTTTAAGACTCAATCGCATTGTTTTTGTAGTGCTGGACTCTATATGAATATGTTGCATTTTGCTTATATGTTCTTCTGTAGATAGACAGTTTGTTGTTCTTTAGATTGGGGTAATTACTTAAAATGTTGTTATACACATTCTTTTTTAAAAAATATATTTGATTGATTATGTTATTACAGTTGTCCCATGTCTCCCCCTTCACTCCATTCCAACCTGCACACCCCCTCCCTCCCACATTGCCCCCCTATAGTTCATGTCCATGGGTCATACATATAAGTTCTTTGGCTTCTACATTTCCTACACTATTCTTACCCTCCCCCTATCTATTTTCCACCTATCATTTATGCTACTTATTCTCTGTACCTTTCCCCCCTCTCTCCCCCTCCCACTCCCCTGTTGATAACCCTCCATGTGATCTCCATTTCTGTGGTTCTGTTCTTGTTCTAGTTGTTGGCTTAGTTTTCTTTTGTTTTTGTTTTAGGTGTGGTTGTTAATAACTGTGAGTTTGCTGTCCTTTTTACTGTTCATATTTTTTATCTTCTTTTCCTTATATAAATCCCTTTAACATTTCATATAGTAAGGGCTTGGTGAGGGTGAACTCCTTTAGCTTTACCTTATCTGAGAAGCTCTTTGTCTGCCCTTCCATTCTACATGAAAGCTTTTCTGGATAAAGCAATCTTGGATGTAGGTCCTTGCCTTTCATGACTTGGAATATTTCTTTCCAGCCCCTTCTTGCCTGTAAGGTCTCTTTGGAGAAATCAGCTGACAGTCTTATGGGAAGTCCTTTGTAGGTAACTGTGTTCTTTTCTCTTGCTGCTTCTAAGATTCTCTCCTTCTCTTTCATCTTGGGTAATGTAATTATGATGTGGCTTGGTGTGTTCCTCCTTGGGTCCAGCTTCTTTGGGACCCTCTGAGCTTCCTGGCCTTCCTGGAAATCTATTTCCTTTGCCAGATTAGGGAAGTTCTCCTTCATTATTTGTTCAAATAAGTTTTCAGTTTTTTGCTCTTCCTCTTCTCCTTCTGGTACCCCTATAATTCAGATGTTGGAATGTTTCAAGATGTCCTGGAGGTTCCTAAGCCTCTCCTCATTTTTCCAAATTCTTGTTTGTTCCTTCTTTTCTGGTTGGATGTTTCTTTCTTCCTTCTGGTCCACACCGTTGATTTGAGTTCCAGTTTCCTTCCCATCACTATTGGTTCCCTGTACATTTTCCTTTGTTTCTCTTAGCATAGCCTTCATTTTTTCATCTACTTTGTGACCAAATTCAACCAATTCTGTGAGTTTCCTGATTACCAGTGTTTTTAACTGTGCATCTGATAGGTTGGCTATCTCTTCGTCACTTAGCTGTATTTTTTCTGGAGCTTTGAACTGTTCTCTCATTTGGGCCTTTTTTTTGTCTTGGTGTGCCTGTTACGTAAAGGGGTGGAGCCTTAGGTATTTACCAGGGCAGGGTAACACTTGTCGCTGCACTGCAATGCTATATGTGGGGGAGGGGTATGATAGGGAACAATGGTGTTTGCTCCACTCTCTGCCAGTTTTCAGTCACTCCCTCCCCTACCCACAATCAAACTGGGCCCCTCTGGTGCTGATTCCTGTGTGGGTGGTTTGTGTACATTCTAGGACCCTGTGGGTCTCTCCAATGAACTCTCCTGTGAGGCTGGATGTTTCTCCCACCACCTCAACCCCACAGGTTTTTGGTTGTTAATCAGTGTTTTGAAGCTTTATTTCCCCGAGGTGGAACCCTGGGTTGCGCTGTCTGCTAGTCAGTACACCAGCTGCTGCCTCGCAGGCCAGCTGCAGCTTTGCCCACCCCGCTCCACAATCCACCACCCCACTCCACAATCCACCACCCCGCTGGGTCCACCAGCCACTGCCTTGCCGCGAGTCCTGTCCACCTGGCTTCCTGTCTCCGCCCCTCCTACCAATCTGGATGAATGTTTCTTCTTTATCTCCTTGGTCGTCGGACTTCCATACAGTTTGATTTTCTGTCAGTTCTGGTTGCTTTTCGTCTTTAAATTGTTGTTGTCCTTCTTTTGGTTGTGGGAGGAGGCACAGTGTGTCTATCTATGCCTCCATCTCAGCCAGAAGTTCCATTATACACATTCTTATATGGATCACCAGGGTCATTCTCGTGACATGAGCTGTAGGTTATATACCTAGGAGAAGAATTCCTGCACCACGGGATATGTGTATGTCTAATTTTAGTAGACACTGCCAACCTCTTTTCCAAAGTGGTTGCACCAATTTACTCTTCCATCTACAATGTTCAAGAGTCACCATTACTCCACAGCTTCACAGACAGATGGTATTGGTTGTCTTTAGTTGTTAGTCATTCTGGTAGGTGTGTAGTTTTATTTAATTGTGGTTTTAGTTTGTATTTTCATGACTCTTAGAAAGATTGGGTAGCTTTTCATTGTTTATTGTCCATCTGGACTCCTCTTTTGTGAAGTGTCTGCTTATCTCTTTGGCTCATTTTAAAAATTGGATTATATGTCTTTTTTTCTTAATGAATTTTATCCAAATGAATACTTAATTATCACAACTAGCATTTATTAAGAAGAGTGGTATACTGGAGCTTACCAGAGTTGATTATTAAATTTTCACAAGTTTTATGACCAGATTGCTAAAGTGTGGGTGGCTTGAAATCAGCCATGGTGGGAGTACTTACACCATGGATATCAGCAAATGCTACAAATAAGAGTACTGTCTCCTCCCCCTACACTGCCCACCCCTGACACAGTCAACTACTACACCAATGAAAAAGACCATATCTGATGCACTGTCCCACAGTGCCATCTCTGTCATTAATCCTATCTGTACATATGTGGATTCACTTCTGTGCTATCCTTTCTGTATCATTCTTTTCTTTGTCTATCCCTGTATCTAAAACACACTGCCTTATAAACTATAGCTTTACAATAAGTCTTGATATTGGGAAGAACAAATCCTCTCACTTCCTAAGAGTATCTTGCTCGTTCTTGGCTCTTGATGTTCTTTTGTAAATTTTAGAATCAGTTTGTCAGTTTTTATGGTATTGGTCATCTTTAAAAGTCAGTCAGTCTGGTATGCGTGTAGTTGTATTTAATTGTGGTTTTAGTTTGCATTTCCTCGACTGCTAAAAAAGTTGAGTACTTTTTCATTGTTTATTGTCCATCTGGATTCCTGGTTTGTGAAGTGTCTGTTTATCTATTTGGCTTGTTTTTTTAATTGGGTTGCTTATCTTTTCTCTTGGCAATTTTTTTTTCTTGAAAAGTCTGTTGAAATTTTAATTAATGGGATTACAGTGAATCTTGGATCAATTTTGGAAATAAATGCATATTTAATCCAACTTGAGTTTGTTATGGAAATCACTCATTACTGTGTAAAAACAATTACATGTAATTTCTGCAAGTTTGTTATTTATCATTTACCTTGGCTATTGTTTCTTGCCTTGCAGAACATTTTTATGTTTATGAAATAAAGTTTATCAACCTTTCCTTTATAGCTTCTAGGATTTATGTCATAAGCTTTAAAAACCAATTTAATTTTTAAAATTCTCTAGTGTTTTATTCTATCATTTAATGATTTGTATTATAATAAAGCAGAGAGGTATATATCCAACTTTTTTATAAGATGGCTAACCTTTTGTTCCAATACCAATTATTGGACAATGCATCATTCCCTACTGATCTGAAATGTCACCATTAACATAAGTGAAATTCCTGTAAGTATTGGTTTATTCTTGGGTTTTCTCTTTTGTTTCATTATCTATTTGTTTATGGTATTACTGTCCCATAGAAATATATATGAAATATATATGTACATGTGAGCCACAGATGCAAGCCACATATAATTAAAAATATTCTATTAGGCATATTTTAAAAAGTAAAAAGAGAAGTAAAATTACTTTTAATAATATATATCATTTAACCCACCACAGTGAAATATTATCATTTCTATATGAAATCAATATATTAGAACCATTACATTTACTTTATTTTTTCATACAAAGTCATTGAAATGTGGTATGTATTATACTTACAAAATATCTCAGTTTGGACTAGCCATATTTCAAGTATAACTAGCCACATGTGGGTAGCAGCTCCCATAGTACACAGCTCAGGTCCAGAGTAGCCTTAGCTCTGCAACTAGTTTAGTTCTTTTACTAAGGTCTGGCCCTTCCAGAATTGGTTTGATGAGATCTCTTCACTTATTGGTTAGAACTTTAACAATGTACCAGCTCTGTATGACTTTGGGAATAGTTTGGCTTAGAGCCCCCCAATAGTTGTTCTTTCCTCAGTAGTATACTTTGCCTAGTTCCTGGAGTCTCACCTCTATATGTCCCCTAGAATTCAGCCAAAGACTCAAGAGACCCTCTGTCCAGATTCCTGAACTCCTTCTCTGCATAGCTCCCTCGTTTCTAGAACTCTGCTTCATAAAGTCCAGCGACATTTATCTCCCACTGCCAATCTGTTTCTTCAACTTGGCAAGATCTATGCTTGCTTAGAGCCCCCTTCCAGCATTATGGTCTGCAAAGTGCCTGCAGGCAGCAAGTCTGAGTGATGTTAGGGCTCACCTCACTAGTTTCTCTTCTCTGGGGGATCACAGTTGTGCTGTAGGGGGTGCAGGTGGCAGGCAGCCCAGCTGCTACTGGTTATTCTTAATGACCAGAAGAAATCCTACTTAAAAAAAAAAAAAAAGACAGGGTAGGCTTATATATTAGTGCTACTAGCAGTTCTTTTATAATTACTTGAATCTTTATTAATCCCTTATTGTTTTACTTAATTTTATTATTTTATAACATCCTATGCCTGTATCATTTCTTGTTTATTAGAATAAATATTTCAGGCTATAAATCTTTTCTGAACACTCTTTAGCTATTTCCCACAAATTCTGATATGCAGTATTTTTGTGGTCATTATTCTTCAGATGTTTTGCAATTTTGGTTTTCTCTTTGACCAAAAAATTGTTCCTGAGATTTACAAAATTTTGAGATAGTGAGGTTTTATGTTTCAGTTTTCTGCTTCTGTTATAACTTTTAGTTACATGGAATTATAAATAAAGTTATCTATACTGTTAATAATTTTTAAAAACTATTTAAGTTTTCTTTGTAGCTTAATGCATGGTCATTATGATTTTACCATGAACTTTTGTAAACAAGTATTCTTCACTTTTTAGGATATAAATTGTTGATTGAATTTAAGTGAGTAAATGTTAACAATTTGAGCATACAAAATAAATTTAAATTTACAAAATATAGTATATATATATATGTGTAAGTCTGTGTACTTTTAAATTTTCTTTAAAAAAGTAAAAAGGGAAGTAAAATGACACTTTGGGTGTCACTGTAGATTTAATTTTAAAATGAGTCCCTGGATGGTGTGGCTCAGTGGATTGAGTGCCGGCCTGTGAACCAGAGGGTTGCTGGTTCGATTCCTGGTCTAGGGCACATGCCTGAGTTGCACCCCAAGTCCCCAGTATGGGGTGAATGAGAGGCAACCACACTTTGATGTTTCTCTCCTTCTTTCTCTCTCCCTTCTCCTCTCCAAAAATTAATGAATAAAATCTTTATAAAAAGGTGAGATTCAGTGCTAAAAAGTATATGAAAGCCTCAAGCCTAAATGACCTCAAAGGCCACCTGGAATGTGCAGAACGTGAATATATATTTGTGTAGACCCTAGAGTGAGCCCTGAGTAGAGCTGAAATCAAAGGGTACCTCAAGCATTTTTTCTTCCTTCTTACTTTTCATTCCTTTTCTTTCTTTCCTCTATATGATATGCTAATTAAAAAATCTAGATTACACAGAACCAGGCCTGGTGTTATACCAGCCTGTTATCAGTAAATGAGAGTACATTAAATAGATTTTAACTGGTCTAAGGAAAAGCAAACGTGATATGAAAATTTAATTCTTCCAGACTTTTGCTCAAAATGCATTTTTCCATCTCTACTATGAGGAGTGAATCTTACTTAGCTTGATTCTCACTGTTTGGCCTTGCATTTATAATCTCTGCTCACACTTTTGAAAAAAATTTTGATGAAAGAAATTAGACAATAATGGGCATCTTGTCTAAGGAGAACAAATTCAAACTATCAAATATGTTGTGGATAACGAATGCTGCACCTGGGGAGTGGAGAAGCATCAGGGCTGGAAACTTAAAATAATTCCATCCCCCAAATGCCACTGTTTAGCCTGGTGCAGTCCTGTCCAGCACAGAGAGAGAGCAACCCAGAGTGGAAAGTGCTTTCATGCCAGGGGAACTTGAGTTGGAATCCTGCCTCTGACCCTTTATGGTAGGTCATTTAATTCTCCTGATCCTCAGTTTCTGCATCTGTAAAATGTATAATGTCCACTTTGCAGTCTTCTGAGGACTGAAAGAAATAAATTATGTGAAAGTACCTGGCATATAATAGGGGCTCAGGGAATGACTAAGAGGATTTCAAAGGAAGGATATATGGCTGGGCTGAGGAATACTTATGAGGTTCCCTGCTTATTTCTCATTGACAAGAAAGGAGTGAGCAGGGGCCACTTAGTGTGGATGTGTATGCTGGTGGTGGGGGAGGCAGGCTGAGATGTGTGTCTTCCTAGACCACCTTCTTCTTAATAGTTTTAGGACAGTTATGAAGACCTGAGAGTCCGTGCTTACCCTGTGAGTTTTGTGGGACAGCTTTATGGCTCTTGAGGTCCTTTAGCTAAGCACACTGCACCAATAAGGGAATGAGTTAGGAGATTCCAGCAAGTAGGTTGAATAGCACATGTGAGTGTGGAGAAGGGCTCTTGGCAAAACATTATGAGAGTGCTGTGGAGAGGTGTCAGAGAGTGAGAAGATGTAGTTCTTGGCCTTGGAGCTTATAAGTTAACAGAGAGAATAGAATCTTTTTTTCCCTGAGACAGTGTCAAAATCAAATATTCCTTGAGGTCCTCAGACCATGTATCTGGTGTGGAGGTCAGAAAATACAGTCCCTATATCTTTCTGCACATCACTAAAGGACTCATTTTCTGAGCTTATACTGTACTCCCAGAAATCCCCTTAGACTCAGGGTGTGACCGATCTAGATTAATTTCAGGTCTCTCTTCTATTATAGCCTTGGGGAAACACCTATTCTCTGGACACCCCAGTGTCCTCATCTTTAAAATGGTCACATCACGAGGGTGGGGGTTGATAATTTTAGATGGTTTTTAGTACAGAGCCATTGCAAGGGCCTTAAGATGGACAGATCAAGGGGATCTACTCTCTTCCTTCAAGGCAGTGTTTCTTCACCTGAGGCCACTTTGCTCCCTCCGAAGATATTTGGCAATGGAGACATGTTGGCTATAACTATGGGGAGAAGGGGGATGTACAATATGTGTTAAACATTCTACAATGCAAAGGATAGTCTCCCTTCTGCCATCCACCCCTCACACCATTTCCTCTGATTTTGGACTTAGACGATGAAAATGGGCCAATTAGAGGTTTTCTGTCTCCCTGAAGAGAGAGAAAATGTCATGATCCTTAACGCCATTTCACTCCGAGGCCCTGTCGAGACTGCGGCAGCATCCTCGTGCTGTCCGTGTAGTCCTGGCTGCAGCTCCTTCGGAGTCCTCGCCTTCCACCAGCCGCATCACGGCTGATGGTGGCATTCTCATCCTTGTATGCGCCCCCAGTAAAGCCTGCCTGCAGCTGCCTGCGGGAGAAGGGCCTGAGCCATGGAGTGAATCAGAAAGCCACCCCGCGCTCCCCCCTTCCCTTCCAAGGAAGGCAAGGCAGGGCCCTGCGCAAACAACGGTAGTGTTTGGAGAAAGGACTTTTCTGGGGATCCTATTAGCCTGCTTGAGGCTGACTTCCTGAAACAGCGGCTCCAGGGAGTGGCTCAGCCCCAGCCATTTTCTGCAAAAACCCCAGGGCCCCAAAGGCAGAGGCAGGGCACCAAGGGGGGGAGTGTTTGCTGCCTTCTCTAAGGGTGATCTGGCCAACTGGCCTGTGACTGAGGCAGGTGCTCGGTTCCAATTGCCCCTAAACAGGCTGTGGCCCAACCTTTGAAGGAACCCCAGGCCAGCTGTTGCAGTGGGGATGGGGCAGGAGAAGGGACGTTTGTCTTTCCCGGTAGCAATCCTGGACTACAAGTCCAGGAGCGCACTCCAACTTCCCCTGGGCTGCGCTTCCGAGGATACCCAGTCGGGGCAGCTGGCCACAGCTGTGTCTGAGCGGCAGCGTGTGTGGAGGAGGAGGCGGGGCCACTTTGGTCCGGAGCTCCTGGGCCAAGATCTGACTTCGGGACCATGCCTGTGAGCTGAGTCAAACCTTGCGGCTGGGCTGTGCCGGCAGCCCAGCCGCTGAGCACAGTCAGCGGTGGTTAATAATTGATCCTGACCACTCCGCTTCCAGTAGCGCCGAAAGAGTGTGCTCTTGGAGGGTGAGTTGGAGCCTGCAAGTGCCAGGCAGCCGGAGGGGGGCGAAGAGCTGCAGTGCAGAGCTTGTCAGGGTACAGAGGAGAAGGGTCTGCACACTGCAGACTGCTGGGCTGACTCCCGGCCGGATTAGAACCTCCTTCCTCCGCTCCCCACCTCACTCTTACACACAGGCCCCCAAACTCCACCCCCAGGCGCCTCCCGGGCCACTACTAGGTTGGGCTGCTCCAGGAAGTTTCCATGAAAGCACCTGAAATACTAAATTACCTTTTCCAGGTAAGCCCGAGTGAGAGAAAGCCCTCTTGAGTTGCAGCTAAGAAATTTGGGCTCCTCTGAGAGGAGGGAAGTGGAGGGCTTTGGACCCGTGGCGTGAATTCCTCCCTGATGGCTTCACCCAGAGGCTCCAGTGGTGACTGCTCCCACATTATTGATCACAGCCATATCCCCCGATTCGAGGTGGCCACCTGGATCAAAATCACTCTCATCCTGGTGAACCTGGTCATCTTCGTGGTGGGCATCCTGGGGAACAGTGTCACTATTCGGGTCACCTGGGTGCTACAGAAGAAAGGCTACTTGCAGAAGGAGGTGACGGATCACATGGTGAGCTTGGCTTGCTCTGACATCTTGGTCTTCCTCATTGGCATGCCCATGGAGTTCTACAGCATCATCTGGAACCCCCTGACGACGCCCAGCTATGCTCTGTCCTGTAAGCTTCACAATTTTCTCTTCGAGACCTGCAGTTACGCCACGCTGCTGCATGTGCTGACGCTCAGCTTTGAGCGCTATGTCGCTATTTGCCACCCTTTCCGGTATAAGGCCGTGTCGGGGCCCTGGCAGGTGAAGCTGCTGATTGGCTTCGTCTGGGTCACCTCCACCCTGGTGGCATTGCCTTTGCTTTTTGCCATGGGAGTTGAGTACCCCCTGTTGCACGTGCACAGTCACAGGGGTCTCTCTTGCAACCGCTCCTTCACCCGCCACCACAAGCAACCAGAGACCTCCAACATGTCCATCTGTACCAACCTCTCCAGCCGCTGGACCGTCTTCCAGGCCAGCATCTTCAGCGCCTTTGTGGTCTACCTCGTGGTCCTGGTCGCCGTGGCCTTCATGTGCTGGAACATGATGCAGGTGCTCAGGAGGAGCAAGCAGGGCATGCTGGCCGGAGAGGGGCAGCAGACACAGCTGAGGAAGTCCGAGAGCGAGGAGAGCAGGGCGGCCAGGAGGCAGACCATCCTCTTCCTGAGTGAGTCCTGGTAGAGGGCAGCCTGGGAGCTCCCCTTTCTCTTGCCCCCACTCCCCTGTGGTCTTCTTAACTGCAAATCTTGCCTTACAGGTGTAAACTTAAGCTCTTGAGGCTGAAGAGGCATTGATCTGTTCTCTGGGTTTGGGAATTAAGATTATGGTGACAAGAGCGCTAGACCAGGAGTCAGAAGGTCTGGTTGTATTCCAGAGTAGCACCTCTGGGACCTCCAGCAAGTCACAAAATGTCTAGGGTAAAATGGAGATGAAAATACTGAGAAATATGAGGGTCAAATTAGGTAATGCAGGGGAGGTGAAAGTCCTTTGAGAAAGACCAAGTTCTGTGGAGATACTAAATTACCTTTTCCAGGTAAGCATTCTTAGAAGATAGCATTCTTATCTTGCCTATCTTTACCCAGGAGAATTTTTCTCAGACAGTTAGGTTTTTGTTCCCATTTTTCTTCTTTGGAGAAACAAGGCTGTCAGGAAACCACACTCCCCAGATTGCTATTTTATTCCCAGGGGTGATCTACCTAACTGTATGAAACTGGAACATTCAGACAAGTGCTCCTCAAGGTGTGGCTTGAGTTTTCTGCTGTGGTGGGTCTGTTCTTTAACAGAGCGGAGAAACATGGGAGGGCCACCCACCTGTTTGATCCAGAAAATCTGGCCTCACAGATTCCTGGGACTTGATGGGTCATCCAAAACACCCAATTCCCATGCAGACAAAGCTCTTTGCTTTCCAAACTTTTGTCGTGATGAAAATATTTAAAGTCAGGCCCTTCTGTAAGGAAAAAGGAATTCATTATCTGAATACCTGCAAGTCTTCAAAAGAGGGGCCTGGTAGCTGCCCTCTGGGACACAGGGCTTTAATGGAGACACATAAAGGTTATGTGAGTGAATGTTTTAAAAAATATTTTTTAGCAGAAACAAGAAAAAGATCTGGGCATGTGAGTCAAGGAAGAGTTGATGTAACAAATGTTTCTTTGCTCCCCTTTCCCCTCTTCAGTGGGGCATCAGAAAAAGCATGAATCATGGTGCTGTTTGTTTAGGTGTGGGAAACTGGAGTAACAGGTTCCAGAACCAAGCGTTAGATGGGAAAGAAAATTGGAAGGCAATTGAGGAGAATAGAAAGAACCTGGTCTTGTCCCAGCACTTCCTCTGGCTTCTGGTGTGTCTATATCCGACTTGACTGTATCTGTGAGAAGTGGAAGGAGGGAGTTTTGCAAGTTTTGGATGCTTACTCTGTCTGCATCAGGGGCTGTGCTAGGTGATTTATATTTCCATTCCATAGAATTTAAGGCTTAGAGAAGAGAAGACTTAGTTTAAATGCTCTTAAGTGCCACTCCAAATTTTCACTTTGTTTCTCAGGGCAAGAAAATGACTGGAGAGGGAAAATGAAATAAAGCAGGACTTTGATAAGGAAGGTACTACCTAGACTGGGCTGGTGGTGTTGCTGCAAGTATCATAAGTAGGTAACTCTGGGGACTTGGGAAGGGCACCAACTCAATTCAATCTCTCTCACCCACTGGCTGCTGCCCAAAATATTGCAGGAAGGCATGAACATTTCATTTGCATGTAGGGGTGTCCAACCTTTTGGTGTCTCTGGGCCATGCTGGAAGAAGAGTTGTCTTAGCCCACACATTAAATACACTGTGACACATAATCACAAAACAATCTCATAGTGTTTTAAGTAAATTTATGATTTTGTGTTGGGCCAAATTCATAGCCATCCTGGGTTGCAGGTGGCCCATGGGGCCACGGGTTGGATACCCCTGGCCCTTGAACATCTTTTGAAAGGCTAGTTCTCCCTTCCCCTAAACACCCTTAGGCATATCTTAAACTTTTAACAGTAATTTATACTTTAGTGTGAATGAATACCTTTTTTTTTCTTTCCTTTCTTTCAGGTTTTTTTGTTATTGATGTTGTTTTGCTTTTTTACGTTCTGTATACTATCTTCTACTCTAATTTAGGAATATTAAGGTTGCACAAGAGAAAATAATTGATTTATCTTTGTTCTCTATTGGACTAATCTCTGATTTTTTAATATTTCTATGAATATACATCTCCTCCTTTCTCAGGAGGTATCATTCCAAGTTAAAGTCAGTCTCCATTTTGTAGCATAAAATCAGAATGCTTTTTATTTAGAAATGAATGGAATCTTGAAGATATCTCATGCATTTAGTAATCACCTGGAATGAGTTTATTCTCACTGCTGCTCTCTTCCTTCTAGTTCTTTCCCTCTTTCTTATAACAACTATGTATTCATCACCCACTGTGTTCCCTGCATAAAGCTTGTTGAATGGCAATCAGGTGCTCAATGTGCAATAATGTCTTGGAGAAATTTACCCTTTGTATTTAGCCCATTTCCTCTGCACCAGGTTTTCAAAGCAGTTCTTGCAAATGTGCCCCTCTCCCAATGAATTTAAAGAGCTTTTAAAAATAGGAACCTCACTAATTAACTCAAGTTAGGAAATAAATTAATGGAGTGAAGAGGAAGCAATTATGGCCTGCATCCATCAGATTAATACTATGCAATTTTTGGGTTTCATAAAATGTAAACTTTGGGAGCATTTATAACCCAGAACAAATTAATATACAAATTGTTTACAAATCACTGAATTTAATATAGTGAGTTAGCTTTCTTTTTAGTATTTCAGTTTACAGATGTATCAAATTAAAACAAATATTTGCTCATTTCAGACTTTTTGCATTTAATGTGAAATGTAAATGATGACATAGCACAAGATGTCTTTGGAGCTCTTGAGGCAATAAAAAAACAATTAAGGATCTCCCCCCTCATTGTTAAAAATGCTAACTTCTGCATAACAGAAGCAAAATTCATAAATCTACCCAAGATGAGGAAGTCTATGTAGAAAATATTAATTTTCCATTCTACATCTTTTGCAATTGCATTATGGTCTAGTAGAGGTGCTGGGCTGGTGAATAATGAAACAAACTGGGAACTATGGGAGAGAAAGAGATGCTGGAATGCTTCCTAGCTCTCAATTAACTTTCAGGAGAAAACAAAGATAACATAACAGTGTGCATTCCTGGAAACACGTGTTTCCTCATGCCTCTTGTCAGCTCAGTGAGAAATTAGTGCTAGATGTATTATTACATTTTGTAAGGTTATAGGTAATATGGCCGTGGTAATCCTCATCTGATGCCAAGACATCTGGGTTCCTGCCTCTTCTGGAGAAAAGGAACTAGTGGATTTGACCCTCTATTCCAGAGTTGTTGAGGATATGCAAAATAAGCCTTCTGTTCAATGGGTTTTTCCAGACCTTCCACCTCATCTCTCTCAACTTTCACTTTGAGCTATTTTCAGTGAATGTGGCACCCAGGCCCAAGGACACCTATGTTTGTGTCAATGGCACATATGGCTTGTTGTTAGGTGTTACCCACTCAAGGTGGAACAACAGAGTAGTTTAAATGAAGTGTACAGTTGTTTTTTGGTGGGATTGTAAATTGGTGCAGCCACTATAGAAAATAACATGGAGCCCCTGACTGGGTTGCTCATTTGGTTGGTGTGTCATCCCATATACCAAAAGGTTGCAGGTTTGATTCCGCAGTCAGGGCACATACCTAGGTTGAGGGTTTGATCCTTGGTCAAGGTGTATTTCTCTCTGCCCCTCTCTCTCCCTTCCTCTCTCTCTAAGACCAATGAACATATCTTTGGGTGAGGATTAAAAAAAGTTAAAAAAATAAAGAGGTACCTCAAAAAATTAAAAATAGAACTACCATACAACCTAGCAATTCCACTTCTGGGTGTTTATCTTAAGAAAATGAAAACACTAATTTGAAAAGATATATGGACCCCTATGTTTATTGCAACATTATTTACAAGAGCCACAACATGGAAACAACCTAGGTGCCCATTGATAGATGAATGGATAAAGAAGATGTAGTACGTTTATACAACGCAATATTACACAGCAATAAAAAAGAATGAGATCTTGCCATTTGCAACAACACTGATGGACCTAGAGGGTATTATGCCAGGTGAAGTCACACAGAAAAAGAAATACCATGCGATTTCACTTACATGTGGAATCTAAAAATACAAAACAAATGAACAAACAAACCAAAATAAAAACAGACTCATACAAGCAGAGAACAAACAGATGGGAGGGGGGTTGGGAGATGGATTAAAAAGGTGAAGGGGAATAAGAGGTATAAACTTTGAATTATTTTTTAAAAAGATATTGAACACACAATTCAGTGTACAGATGATTTGTTGTGGAATTGTGCACCTGAAACCTATATAATTTTGTTAACCTGTATCACCCCAATACATTCAATAAAAAGCAAAAAAATAAATAAATTAATTAAAACAGTTATGAGTATCTCTGAAGCTGGACAAGGTAAGGAAATAATTACCCTCTAGGACCTCCAGAAAAGAATGCAACCCTGCCAACACATTGATATTAGGTCAATAAAACTAATTTTGGATGTCTGGTCTCTAGAAGATATTAATGGATGTTGTTTTAAGCCACTAAATTTCTGGTAACTTACTATAACAGTAATAGAAAACTAACAAAACTAGTCTGTTTAAAAATTAAAATAGAATGTTGAGAACTTTCAGAAATGAATATTAAGGGCAATAATAATAATAGCTACAATTTATTAAACATATGGTATGTGCAAGCTGGTTATTCTCATATCAACTCATTGATGAGGACACCAGAATTCATTCCATTTAATAGAAGATGGAGCAGTTTTAAGAACTTAAGTATATATCTAAGGGACAGAGAGTAGATGATGAAACTGAGAAATATCAGTGAGAAGTATATGGGACTATCAGAAGACAAACTCAGAAATGTGCTAAATTATTGAGTTAAAAAAAATCAATCATCAGTAAAAACAGCCTTTAGCTATTGCTGTAACAATAGGGTTGGACTACTTGAACAGTCAGAACTCCTTGGTTCAAAGCTGGTAAAAAAAAAATCTGTACAGAATGTTTTGTCATCAACTTGTATCAAATATGACACCTATTAGATTAACTTAGAGTATAAATACAAAGTAAAAAGAGTTAAATTGATTGAGAATACTTAATTAAATATATTAAAATTTGTAGTAAAGTTCTAAAAAATAAAAAGGTATACTGTAGTTTAATTAGTAACTTATATACAATAACATAAGTAATTTGGACTAGGTTATATCTGCTTCCTAGAAATCTGTAGGGCAGTGATTGACTTGACTACAGTTATGAAAAAAAACCATTTTACAGATAATCATGAAATTACAAAATTAAATAAACATCAGAGAAGACTCAGGACTCTGTAATAATTCCACTGTGTTGCATTCCAAAGTTGCTCTCCTGAGTTGGGGGAAAAGGGAAGGAACTGCATGAGGTGGCAGGAATTGACACCAGCTTGGGTTGTTCACAGGAGAAAATCTTGAATATGGACACTGTCCATCATGTGTATTTGACCTTCACTCCTACACGCTCCCACTTGAGGTATTTCAGCTGCTTACCATGTGTATTTCGATGGAAAAAACATTGAGTTGCTGCTGTAATGGACTATTCTAAAAAGAAGGTTGATGTATATGTAGATATTTGTGGAGTGGGCCAGGGAGAAAAGATCAGAACCACAGCCTCTTGGTTTTTAGACCCTAAATGTAGAGGGTGAGTCCCTTGAGTGTGCCCCCGCATGTGAACGTTGTGGGGGAGAGAGGATCAGGGAGGGCTGTAAGAGGGGGAGAAAGAACCGAGATGTTGACAGAGGGCCCTCTTTATCTGAGGACAATCAGTAGCTGACAAGACCTTTTAAAGTTAGTTCCTTCAAATGGAGTCCAACATTTCCTCTGAAAAGAGGTTTGATTGGGACTTCATTGTAAAAATAAAAGTGAATATTATGAAAAGAAATGTGTCTTATATTTTATCAAGCAGGTTATAATTATATGGTAATTCTTATAAAAATTTTTCAGAATGAAACAAGTGTGGCTTTTTTGAGGGCATAATTTTTCTGACAAAACCGTATGATCGTCTCTGTGCCTATAGCAGGCTTTCTCCCAAGAACTTCTCTTAATTCTTTGCCATTTAAATCGCCCTCGATGAAGCACCTGTCCCGGCACCATTCTTGTCTGTTTTCCTTCTTTCAGGATTGACTGGTCTAATTGGGCCAGACTTGCATTTGTCAGAGGCATGGCACCTGCTTCATGTGTTTCTCCAGCTCCCCTCTTATTGACTTCATGAAGTTCTGCTCCCCGTGTGCAGGCCAAATCCGCAAAATAAAATTAGTTCGAAATCAATCTCTGTACCCTACTGTATATCAACTGATTACATGGAAATGGGTGCCAAGTGCCAAAATAATTTTTTGATTAAACAAATAATCAAGTTTTTCCCTTGATTAGTTTAAACACTGGTCTTATAATCATGTTTATGTAATTTTCTTACCAAAAGCTTTTTCTGTGATATAAAGAGACACGGAAACTGAATCTTGCAGGGAAATATTACCAAAATTAGCAACTTTTTAGTGCAAGACACTGTTTTGACTCAAATGTTTGGGTATTTCAGGAAAAAAAATTTTGCCTCAAATATACAGGCCATTGCCTCTATTCTCTTCCTCCCTTTACTGGCGTAGATGTGCCTGTGATAAATGGTATTTCATGCTTATTTTTCTACTTGTGATATCTGTCATAAATTCCAGTGTCCTGTGATCAGCCTGGCAGACAAATATAATAATGCTGCTTTATTTTTGTAATCAGGCTGTCTCAAAGATTTCATTTCTCTACTGGCGAGATGCATAGTTCTTGTGGAAGGGAATATTGGAATCCCAGTCCCCATTCATTAGCAAGCCTGTTCATCTGTCTTAGTTGCATGCCTCCTGGGGGCTGCCAAAGTGTAACAAGGAAGCAGAGGCCACAGCTGAGCAAAGCATTCAGCTTATTAATGCTAAAACCGCTCAGAATAAAAGCCATTTGTGAGCTGAGACAGCATAGAGGAAGAATATTGAATTGGGAATCAAGGAACCCCATCCTGCCCTAGTAGATAAGGTCCCCTGATCTACCATTTGGGTGAAATGGTTATCTCTCACTGCTTTTTCCTTCTGCATGGTCTGCAACCCTGGGGCAATCCCACTGATCCTCCACCTCTACTCCTTGGCTACTTACTGAGCACTGGAGAGAAGACTGATCATCATTGCTGCTGTAAGTTTTTGTAAACAGATAAGTGTTCAGCCTCACCTAAGCCCTGTTGTCTAGTGGACACCTTCCTTTGCAAGCCCCTTCAAAGAGCTCAAGCTTCTGCAATGCCTTTTCTACTTTGCTTCCAGCAAGTCTGCTTTCTAGGAGAGAGACCTGACTTGACATGTGAGCCCTGGAGCAACATTCGCATCTACTCTTGCCTTGTCCAGGCTGTTCTTCATGCTGCAGCCACTGAGATCTCATTGATGGCCTGATCCACAACCCTATCAAATTCAAGCTTGTCAGTGGCTTCCCATGGCTCTTATGTCAAAGATCAAAGTCCTTAACATAAGACTCCTCATGGTCAGCAGCTGATTTCAACTGTATCAAGTGCAGTTCTCTTATATCAGTCTGCTTGGACTGATGGGCTCAAACAACAGACATTTATTTCTCACAGTTTTGGAAGCTGGAAATATGGGATTGAGGTGCTAGCAGTGTTGGTTTCTAGTGAGATGTCTTCCTTGGTCTATAAATAGCAGCCTTCTTCCTGAGTCCTCACATGGCCCATTCTCTGTGTACCCTCAAAGAGAGGGAGAGACAGATCTCTGGTATCTCTTCCTTTTGTTATAAGGGCACCAGTCCTGTCTGATTTTCTTATAAGGACACCAGTCCCCCCCTTAAGACCTCATTGAATCTTTATTACCTCCCGAAGGCCCTATCTTCAAATAGTGTCACATTGGGGGCTTTAACATATAAATGGGGGGGGGCACAATTCAGTCCATAGCACCCTTTAATTGCTCTGCACTACAGGCCCCTTAAATTCCTCCAACAGTTCATGGCTGGACTCTCTCCCACCCCCTGCCTTCCCCTTGGTACATGCTGTTTTCTCTGTCTGGAGTGCTTTTCTGTCTTATTCCATGCTGTACCTGCCTGCATCAGACCCTTCGCCAAGTAACACCTTTATGTCTCCCCTAAGAAGTGTGGCTCATCCTCCTTTGGAACAAGACTCACAGTTATAATTTTATGTTTAATTGTGAGATTATTCAATTGATACCTCTTTTCCTTCTAATTCCTTGGGGGCAAGAACTATCCCTATTTGGCCCATAACCCTGTACCTCTGTCCTTGCACAGTGCCTGACACACAGCAGATGTTCAATGAATGTGTTGACTGAATATATAAATGAATGAGACTCGGTTTGGAATTGGGAAACAACGTTCTGTTTTCCATTGGACATGCATTCCTATAGAAGTTTATCATTCCTCAAAAATTTTCTGGTTAGTTTGAACCTAAAGGTGCTTTTTTTTTTGAAAGGGTTCTGATTCCTCCCAAGTCTCTGAAAAGTGAAGCCATCATCATGAGGCCACAAGATTTAATCTCCCATGAGCAGAGGAACAGTCTGTGTTAAGTGGCCCCTGACTGTTAGCTTTTACTTTATGGATCTGTCAGAAATAACCATGGAATGAAAGTGACTAGGGTGGTGTTTAGCAATCTCTATTAAACTCTGTTTAACAAGATGTTAATGCAGTAAGACAACTTTAAAAATTATTTCTTAGCTGGACCTTTTGCCACTTGTTAGCAAGGGGGTTCTCAGGGTAATGGAAAGAGGATGCAGTGGGTGCAGTATTTTGAAAATATTCAACCAGTATGTTTTTGTCGCCTTCTTAAATTGCATTTACTTGTAACCATTGCCCAAAAGTCTGAACCATGAGGTTTATCACCTCAGGGAAGAAAAAAGTAGGTACTGAAGATTGGTTTTGAATAAAGAAGCTAGATTTCCTGACCTATTCAGTAAGGCAGTTGTCATGAAAGCCTGGGCTTTGTGAACAGGGAAAAAATTGCTCAGCTCTGTAGCTCTCCCTTTAATGTATCACGAGCCCAGCCTGGTAGACTAGGTCAGCCACCACACGGCCAGTTCAGCTAAGACCAAAGTTAAGGGTTTTGAAATTTTTCTTTGGAAGCCACTGAAGGGTTTTAAGGACTAAAGCAGCACAGTTACATTTTTGGAGCTGCCCCTGGTGTGAACATCTTTGTTACATTTCAATTTGAGTCAAAATTCTGGCTTGTCATGTTCCCAGAGTGGAAAATAGTCAACTCTTCGTTGAGACACAAACCCGGTGGAACAGCTGGTGACATTTAGTTCTTCCAGCCATTAGCCAGACCTCTGGCTGTTGGTTTTCCCAAGTCTTGCTGCTGTTGCAGCCCTCTGCAGCCAGAGAGGGACTCTGCTTCCATTCAGCAACTCATGTTTTCCTCACACAGAGGCCCCAGCTGCCCAACATCGCTTAGGTTAGGAGGCAGCTCCAGGGAGTTGAGCTGGGTCATAGCAGTGCTTGCTTATCTTTGTTGTGCAATGGCCCGCTCATTCCTCAACAACAGTTTGGGGTCCCCACTTCTTCCCTGAAGACTTTCTGCACTGATCTTCCTAGAAATGATGAGCCATTTTAGTCATTTCTCAGATGGGGGCCCAACTGTTGTCTCTCTGACTCTCCTTGGAGTTCCCTGGGATCCAGGACTTTGCATGCTCATGTTTCTTCAGTCTCCCCTGCTGGGCTGGAGACACGGTAGCTGTGCACTGCTCTATAGGTTCAGGGATTGAAATCCCTGACCGTGGCTACTGCTCCTGGGCAGGAGGGAAACTACACAAACTCTGATTCAGGAAGTTACTTCAGCTTTACTTGCCTTTCCTCTCCTTCTCTGTAGGGTAGAAATCTGAGATGGTTCCCGAAATTCCTAACCCTAGTGTACACATAGTTGCTCCTACTTCCTCAAACACTAATCAAGATGTTGCAGTGAAGGGATTTATACAGAAGTAATTTAGGTACCAAGTCGGTTGACCTTAAAAGAGGGAGATTTTCTGTGTGGATTTAATCAAGTTACATGACCCTTTAAATCTGAGTCTGGAGGTCAGAGACAGGGGAAGTCAGAGGTTCGATGCATACGAGGGGCTTCATGGGGAAGAAATTGTTCATTGCTGGCTTTGAAGATTTTGGGGACCACTGGCAGGGAATGCAGCCTCCAGAGCTGACAGCCCACAAGGGAATGAAGACCTGAAGGAGCTGAGAGGTGGATCCCCCCAAAGTCTCAGTACCTGGAGACCCTGAGCCGGGATCCCAGCCATGCTGTGCCTGCAGTTTTGATCTGCAGAGGTGTAAGCTAATAAATAGATATTTTAAGTCACTAAATTTGTATTAATTTGTTATGTAGAAATAGGAAGCAAACACATTCTCTGAACTCTGATAAGGGGACTCAAAGATAAATACCTTTCCTGCCTTAGTTATATCATCAAAGACAGGCCCAATCTCTAGAATCTTCTCTTTGAAAAGTTTCATGTTTCAAGAATTGCACCCATGGACCAGCCATTTCTTGATTTATCAACCATTCATTGAGCACCTGCTAAGTGCTTGGTGATTAGGAAGCTTGTCAAACTCTAGGGTAACATGGAAATCTAGGTGACCTTTTAGACTCTTGTTTGGGTAATTCAAAATTCATGGGTTTGTGTCCCAACAGCTGGATTTTTGGAATCCTGACTACCCAGTTTTCAGAGAGGAAGACTATAGTGGATTGATCTAGCTATCATCCATTTAGTTAGTACCTCTTTTTCCTCATAGCCTGGCACTTAGTAGGTGATGAACAAATGTTTGGTGAATCAATGAATGGGCAGCTTTACTGCCTCCTGGAGTCTTCCAACCCCAGTGCTGAAAGCAAGTCTGAATAAGAGAGATGTCTTGGGCTAACAAGCTTTACCATTTTGTTTCTTTCCTTTTTTTTTAAGTTTATTTTTTATTTTTTTATTGTTGTTCAATTACAATTGTCAGCATTTTCTCCTCATCCCTCCATCCCACCCCAGCCAAACCTACCTCCCTCCCCCACCTTCACCCTCACCCTTGGTTTTGTCCATGTGTCCTTTATAGGAGGGGATAGTGGGGAAAGGGGTTTTCAGGAGCTTTACCATTTTCTGATGTCAGGTTTTCTGCCAATTGAGAAACTTCACAAAATTTCCTGTTTACACTTACTGTGTGTAAGAGCTATTCTGGCAGCCAGTGGCTTTTTAGACGTCTCGTCACACTGCTTTATACATCTCAAGGGTGGCTGGTAGTTGGAGAGCAGTGGTGTTACCAGTTCTGACAGGGATCAGGGTATAAGGCTGCAGTATCAAATTGCTGTTGTACTTGTTAAATGTCTAACTGGTTGTGAGACCAAAGGCATGTAGAAATGGGGGGCAGGCCCACCTGGGAGTGATGAGGTTTATTGAATTTGTGGAGAAAAGCCACCCTCTTTCTCTAGTAATGGAGAAAAGAAAATCCAGCTTACCTTAGAAATAAAACACTACACACGAGGTGTTTGGAAAGAGCTAAAGTCATTTGGTCTCTGGATTTATGTATTATTATTCCTTGGAAGACATAATATACTTAGCAGAAACAAGACTTTCTGGGAAATTTATGGGTCTACCTTTTATATGCTGCAATTTTAAAGGATTAAATAGCATGTTGAAATGACAGCTACATATTTTGTATATTTAAAGGGCAGCTGATGGGTAGTACTGTTTCTCAAGTTCAAGTTTATCTTGACAGGAGGCAAATGAGAGGCCTTGATGATTGAAGGTTGCTTTCCAGAGGATGCAGGAAACTTATATAGAAGCAGGCTGATATCCTTGGGCCTGGGGTTTTTGAATCTCTTGAAGGCCCACTTTCTCCAGGAAGCCTTCCTGGACTGGCTTTACCCTGCTCAAATCACTCTAGCAGGTCTTTGTGTTTCATTGTGGTGCTTCATTCATCAAGTATTTACAAAAGCCTGAAATGTGCATTATATCATTTGGACAGTAGAGATTAAGATGATGATTCTCTCCTTCAAGGAGCTTAATATTTCTTTACTTAGGACATCAAAGTTTAGAGGTGGAGCCTTTTAGGTGGAAGCCTAAAAAAACACCTATGATGAAGAGTGGGGAGTTTTGGCTGTTCATGTAGTAAACTGGTTCTGCACTCCAGAACTGTGAGTGAGGTGGTCAATTGGACTTCACCCAGCCCAGAAATGTCTGCTGTTTTGATATTCACAGTGTGATCTGCGGAGCAGCAACATCGCCTGGGAAACAAATACTAAAATGCCGAGTGTTGGGCCACACCCCACACCTGCTGCATTGGCATCTGCATTGTAACAGGTCCACATGATTCCTATGCACATTAAAAGTGTGAGAAGCACTCATCTACAACCTTTCTTTAGGAGGGAATTCTTTAACTTGAAAAGAATAGGAAAGGATGAAGTGGGAATGGCTAAACTCACCACATAGAATAAAAAGGCTTGCTGTGTAGTTGTAACAGGTGGGAATTTGTTCCATGACATTTGGGCACAAGAAACTTCACATTGCTTTATTTTTAAAAAGAAACTTAAAACTGGTTCCAAGCCACCATTTGCAGAGTGGTAAAATTCAATCTCAACGAAGTTTCGGAGAGGCTTCCCCTTCTTATGTTGTATGAAAATGTAAGGGGGGGGGCTTGCGTGGAGCAGTAAATTTAAGGGGGGACTTGCATGGAGGAAAATTTAAGGGGGGACCTGCGTGGAGGCATTTGGCCCTTCATCCCCATTCAAAGTAGTTGTTTTGTTCAAAGTGCTTCCTGGTTCTCCTTCCACTCTGGGATTTGGCTGCCCAGGCAGGCAGAACGCTGGATCCAGCCAGCCAAGGGGCCAGCCTGTTCCTCACCATCGTGAGGGAATCCACATTCCAGAATTGTTCAAGATCATCACCCATTGAGACTTGAGCTGGGATGTGACCCCAAAGTCCATGTTCTTTCCAAAAGCAGAGGGATGAGCTCTTAAAAAAGAATGTGTTCCAGCTGGAGGACTACTTGTGGGTGTTAAGGGATAGGGAAGGAAGAAATGATGATGCCAAGTCTGGTGAACATTTGTAGTGCTTTTAGGCTGCCCAGAAGCTTTCAAGTACCCCTCTTATGTTTGGGGACTATTCCTCTTTTTGAGTCCTGCTTCCTCAAGATAGTGGTGAGTGAGAATCCCTTGCTTTCCCAGAATCCCTTGCAGCCTGGGTGCAGCATGTGACCCAGGCAGCATTAATCATCAGCACTGGCACGAGATTCTCCTTTGGAAGAGTGATAGAAAGGAGCAGCAGGCACGTGGGGTGTCTTTGGGGACAGGGCTAATGTGTGACAAAGTGGCATTGAGAGAGAGCAATGACAGGAGAACTAAGGGCAGTGTCCTAGGCCAGGTGTTGTCAGTGCCTCTGCATGTGGGTCTCCATTAGTACAGTCTGATGGGATAATCTGATATGATTCTTGGTTGCGTAACCAATTTTCTAGCTCTCCCATTTATTATGTAAAAAGACAAAACAAAACATAAAAAAATACAAAGCAGTAACAGCCCCATTTCCAGTTTAAACTGGAATGGGCTCTGTTGTTTGTACTATGAACTCTGCATGTCAGATAACAAGTAATAGGACAATTGGATTGCAGTGGGGGGCACAGAGGGGAGCAATTGATAGTGAATCTAGATTGGAAAGTAGATTGGGTCAAGTATGGAGACCAAATTCAAGGTCTCCAAGGCAAACCTAAAGAATTTGGCCTGCATATTGGAAACAATGGGGAGCCAAGGCAGGCTTTTGAGAAGAGGAGTAGCAGGAAGGAGAACAAGAAGATTGATGTGGGTACCAGCTGTGTTGCAGGTGGGTTGACAGTGTAAGGAGCGCAGGTGTGCAGGGGTTAAATGGGCTCTGAATCAACAGTAAATCGATGGGTTTGCCCATGAAAAGTCCTGAAGGGTGGTTGTTGTTAACCCTGCCACACACTGGAATCACCCAGTGTTAAATAATGCCTCATTGCATTCGTACCCAGATCTTTGGTATTATTGAAGCTCTATTGGTAATTCCAATGTGAGACCAGCACTAAGAATGTGGGGAGAGGGATTTGGAAAGGCAAAACCAACACAGAACCTGATCTTTACTTACTAAGCAGAAAATAAAGGAATTTTCTGAAAGTATAAAGAGTACCTCACAGAGTCAAAGGAAAGGATGAAAAACCAGACTGTTCATGGATCTAGGGAGCACGAATTCATGGACAGCATGCTTAGGCTCCACCATCTAGGAGATACCAGCTTCAGGCATTCTCCCATCTTGTTGTCACTCCACACAGGGTCAGGTTCCCCGGGGTGAGGCTCTGACCCCAGGGTGAGGCTGAGAGTAGGGCAGCGTGATGGGTAGTGTCAGCAAGACTGCATGGAATAAGAGGCCTGGTCCCCACAGGAGAGCTGATGTTGTGCCCAGGAGAGCAGGTGACAGAACCAGGGGCAGACACAACAGACCCCCTGCCGGGGCCTTATGGAGCTTGGTAATTAGTGTCATCATTACTGAGTTTCTTCACTCCAGGCAGTCTTTCCTCCTACTCTTTCCTGTTCCTTCTCTCTATCTCCTTTCCCTTGCTGAGTCCTTGGTGATGTTTCCAGGGGTCAGGTCATCTTGCTGTGTGAGTCAGTTAGAAGAATGGGGGAAGGGACCAGCAGCAGAGCCTCTTTTTTCCCAGATGCAGCTTTCAGGAGGCTGGTTAATGCCAAATCCACTGGGGCATATTTCCTGCTTAGGAACCTGACTCATTTACCCGGGTCACTGACCAGGTATTGGATTGTGGTTTTTCATCACCACAGAATCAGTTTCTGTCTGAACCTTGGCCTGAAGGACAAAGGTCTGTGGCCGAGCCTCAGGGTCGGATGCACTGTCTGCCTCCTTGGACATTTTCCACTTATGTCTTCATATGATATTAGCCTGGAGTCAGGACTTCTTGTTTCAGATATAAAATCCCTCATTTGATGTGAAGAATATTTACCATGAAAAATAGGGAATAAACAAGGGGCATTCATTGTTTTCTGGAAATTCAAAACATTCTTGAAGAAAGGAAAACAGTCTTTTATGAAGAGTTTTGTTGAGAAAAATGTTTGAGTTTCATGTTGACACTCTGATTAATCTTTGATTTTCATATCAGCTAGATTCTATCTCCAGGGTTGGTAGTTTCAAGCAGGGAAGCAGGGAGGCTGCTTTCCAAAACAGGTCCTCACAGGCTCTTTCTTCTCTTGGTGACTACTGGGTGGGAGTCACACACACCCTGGGCCTTCCCCACGGACCCTGACATGAGCTGTATGCATGAGAATAGGTGGAGAGAGTATAAGGCATGTGGGCTTCTCAGTGGATGGGGTCGTAAGTATGTAAGAATTCTGTCTTAAGTGGTGTGAGTGATGGGAAGAGCAGTGTATTAGTTTCTCGTGGCTACTGTAACAAACTACCACAAACTCAGTGGCTTAAAACAATGGAAATGTACGTGTGTTCTCAGACTTGGAGGCCAAGGGTCTGAAACCAGTTTCACTGGGCCAGAATCAGGGTGTCAGCAGGGTCACACACCCTCAGGAGGCTCTGAGGGAGAATCACTCCCTTGCTTCTTCCAGTTTCTGGTGGCTGCCCACACTTCTTGGCTTGTGGCCACATCACTCCAATCTCTAAGGCCAGTAAATTCAAATCTCTTCCTTTTCTGTCTTCATATCACTTTCTCCTCTACGTGGGTCAAGTCTCCCTTTGCCTCCCTCTTATAAGGGCACATCTGATGGAGTTTAGGGCCCATGCTATTAATTCAGGATAATCTATCTGTCTCAAAATTCTAGGTGTAATCACACGTGCAAAGACCCTTTTTCCTTATAAGGTAACATTTATAGATTCTAGGAATTGGGACCTGATATTTTGTGTGGACATTTTTCAGCCTAATATAGGTGGCAAAGAGTTGACAGTATAAATTTAATGTAGTATGTGAGCATAGTCTCCTGGCCTACAAAGAAATGCTGCAGGACAGCACAAAAGGTACACGTTCCAATCCCCTTCCATCACTCACAAATGGGTGTGACCTTGGGCCAAGCAGTTCAGAACTTTAGTTTCATTATCTCTACAGTAGACATTGTCTGACCCCAAAGGTGGATGTGAGCTTCAGTGGGAAGCATGTGGAGGCCCAGTGTAGTGCCTGGCATAAAGTAGGTTCTTAATAAAATCTAGTTTCCTGCAGTGACCTTGTCATGTTATATAAAGAATTCTGGTTGAGGACATAAGAGAACTTTGCTTTAGTCCTTGCTGGGCCACGGATGTATCATTTTGAGCCAGTCTCACCTTACTTGTTTCAGAAAGCATGAAGGGGAGGCACTTGGGGAATTTGTCTCAAAAGTCTCCGTAGAAATAATACCAAAGGGGGACCTGGATTCTGGTCTTAAACACTCCATGGAGTAAAGTCTGTGATGTCTCCTCTTTACTGTAAAGATGAGTGGACCTTTGCATTTCATTCCATCAGGCATCATTGCCTGATGCAATGTAAAAATGTGTTACGTTCCTTTTCAAGGATGAAAAGTGGCAGCCCAGGAAAGGTGATTCTTGATGGCTTTGAGGAACCTCTGGAACACTCTTAGGTGGCCTTAGCTGTGTATTCTTCCCAGGTAGAGGGATTTAGGGTCAGATGCTCCCTGAGGTCCCTGACTTCTAAACTTGTTTGGCTTTGACTTTCTTTTTAAAAAATCATCTTAATGAAGCTTATTTATAGTGAATTCTCATGGGGTTTTTTTTGTTTGTTTGTTTTTTGGGTTTTTTTTTTTTTTTTTTTTTTTTTTTGCCTTTGACCTTTATTCTGTGAGAAATTACTGCAAAAACAAGAGTGGCTCCAGGCCTTGGCAGCCCATTCTAGGCAGGAGCTTTTGATAAATGAACACAATGTTTTCTTTATGCACTTGTAAGGCCAGGGCATTATTGGTTGTGGCAATCAATATATCAAAATGAATTTTGGAAAAAGTGTCATCAAGCTGAGCTTTATTTCCAAAAACACAAAAACTGCCGGGGCTGAGGGGCTGATGTGTGAAGAAGGAAGATGACTTTTCATTCTGAAATGAACAAAGTTGATGGCTCAGACATGACTTAATGTCGTGCTAGTCAATCTGAGATGTAGGCGCCTTGGTAACCAATTGTTCCCAGCATCCATATTCCCGAGGCCCATTAAAACTTGAGATGCTGAAATCATGTTCTCTGCATTTTGCTCATTTTAAAAATAATGAGAACGTTAAAATGACATTTATACTGCACTTGTCTGCGAGGCATTCTAAGCACTTCAGAGACAGTGTCTCATCAATCCTCATCACAAAGCAGCAAAATGTTGGTAGCAGGTAATATCTGTAATTATATTAAGCTTAGTAAAGAGCCCCAAGCTGGAAGAAGTTTCAGTGATGTAGGATAGTGTTGCTTTGTGGGTAGCAAGGAGGTGGAAACTCTGGGTTCTATGTTGGCTCTCTGCTTTGTCCATCTCTCTGCCTCAGTTTCCATTCCGTCAGATGGGATAACAGGCATATCCCTTCTGGGTCATGTGGGTGACTGAGTACTAATCATAGCAGCTAACTGTTGGGTTTTTTGAGTACTAAGAGCCTTTTATATGTTCATTCACTGAGTTGTCACAGAAACTCTATGAGGTGTATATAATTATTTAATCTATAAACTCTCTATGAGAGTTTAAGGAATGTGCCGCAGATAACACAGCAGTCAAGTGGCAGAGATGGATTTGACCCTGGGCAGATGGGCTCCAGATCTTGTGGTGTCAACACTTCATTAGAGTTGCTTAAACTTTCATATTGCACCACAGTGTGCAAACGCACATGTGTACACACAGCAAACCAAACTTTCACCAAACAATGTTCATTCATCCTTACCTTAGGCTGTAAAATGCATTTTGGTCTTTTCTTTCATTTCTTTAATAAAAATGCCAACCTGAGCCACTAAATTGATTTGATGATCACTGATAATTCTTTAAAAAAAAGAGTTTATTTATTTATTTGTAGAGAAAGATTTAGGGAGAAAGAGAGGGAGAGAAACATTGATGTGAGGGAGAAACATCCATCAATTGCCTCTTGCAAGCGATTTGACCAGGGGACCGGACCTGCAACCCAAGCATGTGCCCTGGTCAGGAATTGTGCTAGAAACCTTTAGCTTTGTAGGATGATGCCCAACCCACTGAACCACACTGGTCACGGCTCACTAATAATTCTTGACCCACAATTCGAAAAACTTTGCCCTATACCGTACTACTTCTAAGATGCTTGTGGGAAAAAGCTTGGGAAGGAAGATGTGGGGAATGTGTGTGATGGAGCAGGGTTGTGGGGAACGAGCCATGAGGGTATTGAAGATCAGACAGTGTGAGGCTCCTCCCAGCATCACCTCCTGGGTGAAGGTATTGTGACTGAGGAGTGTATTTGGGCCTGTGGCTGAGGCGAGCAGTGGCTGCCTCACTCTCTTTCTTTCCCTCCTTGTACTTGATGATCTTTAGTGTCTTCTCCACCTGCTTGTCTGGGCTTTACCAATATGTCAAACCAAGGTATTTTCTGAGCAACCATTCTGTGCTGAACCCATAGTCCTCAGGCTCTGTCTGGGAGGGATGCAGGGAAGCATAAGGCATGTTCTCAACTTTAAGGAAACTTCAGGCCCTCAGGGAAGGAAGACAGACAGGTGGGGGGAGAACCAGGGAACTGAGTGGTGTAAGGAGCCACATAGCCTTGGATTCAAGTCCTATTAGCCTCCTCCTACTAATGAAACCTTGGGCAACACACTTGACCTTTAAGAGCCTTTCTCTGTGGCTGCAATTGAAATGCGAGTGAGACAATCCTGGTGAAAGTATTTCGTGAAGCATCAAGTGTTATGAGGTAGGCAGCTGTTGTCATATGCAGTATTGCCATATGTGGAGAGCCTGGTGTACCAGGGAGCGCCAGGGGTTCAAGGAAGGGATGGGTGTGCTGCAGCAGTCAGTGAAGGCTTCCTGGAGGAGGCAGCATTTGAACTTAATTGGAAGGGACATTTTCATTTTCTGGACAGAAGGATCATGGTTGCAGTCAAAGGGCAAAGACAAACAGATATGCAAGGTGCAAGCAGTTAGTCATGTATAATCTGTGCTTATGCATTATCAGGCCATGGCTCCAACTCAGATAGCAGGATCCTGAGCTGCTTTCATGGGTTGTATGTGCTGTGTTGGCCAGAGGCCACTGGCAGACAACCACTTAATTTGCTTAGGCCAGGGGTCATCAGACTACAGATGGGCAAGGCCTGTCTCTGTACAGCTCACAAAACCTGTAATGTAAGAATGGTTTTTACATTAATAAAGAATTATGGGAAAAAAGAAGAAAAGAATACACGACAGTGACTATGTGGACCTGTGAAGCTTAAAATATTTACTATCTGGCCCTTTAAAGAAAAAGTTTGCTGACCTGTACCTTCAGCCCCTATGTGCATAATCATTGTTTCATGTTGGAAGCCTTACTTAGTTCTGAATCACTGTTTAGTCATCCTCCCTGTCTTCTGTCACATCCTAAGGGCACACAGGTCCATGTTCTGGGGAGAAGGGAAAAATAGGCGTGCAATTGCTCATTTCCTCACTCCACGGTTGTCAGGAACTCCCCTGCTTTCCTCAAGGCACATTTCTGTGTAGCACTGAGTATGTATATGTTTAGTTCTTTTGACATGTGGCACATCAGTGATTAGTGCCAAATGCCAAACTGCTGGGCTGTAGCCACAATACCATTTATAATAATATTCATAAGAATATTCCCCTGTGATGCAGCTTTCCGTTCTCCAACATGAATAACCAGGGAGGCCAAACTGCAAACACGATTTCTCTTCATGCTCTACCTGGCTATTTATAACAAGCATGCAATGTGAGATTTGATCTAAATAAGCAGTTAAACCTGGAAAGTGACAATGTAGCCAAGGCCACCATTTATTGTTTTCAAAAAATCAAGAGGAAACTAAAGGTGAGTGGCTACTCTTTTTCTTGTAATAGTATCTTGAAGACAGACTAATGTGCAGCTCAAAATAAAGGTATTGTGGGTAGAACTACCCTTTCAGACACACAGATACAAGGTGCCAAGAGGCTCTTGGCAAATGGTAGTGAAGGAGGACAGCTTACATGAACAGCTCTGTTGAAAATAGAGTTCTCCTGTGCAGGTGACTCAGACACAGCTCTGCTTGACAATGGTGGAATTTTGTTACAGGAAAATTAGATGCCTTTGGAAAGGTTTGGGACAGTCCTTATTTTTTCCATATAGCAAAATGCTACCATTTACAAAGAGAACCGAAAGGTACAAGGGAACATCCCTGTTGCATATCTTCCAGAAAAAGGATAGTTTGGGGAGAAACACTTTAATTTGCTTCCAACTATCATTTGGGGGCTCATTCCTAAAGTGGTTCCAGTCCTACACAGGCTTCATGCCTCTGAAGAGAACTGTGATTTTTTAAAAATCCTGGGGAACACAGAGTATTCATCCATTTTCCTGAGTCCTTGAGGGATCTCACAACACAGAGCCTAGAGGTGGCCAGGATAAATTTTGTTCACTTGGCCTAGTATTTGTTGATTTATTTAAAGAATGTAAGCACCAGTATACAGCACGAAGCATCTTTAGTTTGCCAGGTGTCCCTCTTCCTGTGGGGCTGCACCAGGTTGTTTCACACACTTGTCCTCAAAGGAATTGCAGCTGAAGGGTGTGGCCAGGGTCTGTGGGTTGCACCACAGCACGGCTTCTGCTTTTGCCCTTACAGCCCTGTCTTCTTGTGGCTGCAGAACGCTGGCCACAGAGGGTTGGGGATAGCAAGTAACTTCCTGGAGCTCAGTTCTACTTCTAGAAAAACAGGTCAGAGTTCTGTTGTGCTGACATATGTTCAAAACCCTAGCCTTCTCCCAAGGATGGAGTCCTTTTCTTGTTGGTGCTACCACTAGAAGAAATGTCCAGCAAAGGATCAGTGATGGTTTTCTGACAGTGGTTGATTGCAGTGAGTACTAATGTGGTAGAAACTTCTGAAAAAACCTTTTCCATCTGCCCCACAATAGCCTGAGCTGTGGTTCTTGGCTAGATTGGGCCAAGGGGGTGCTGAGTGCAGAATATGGACTCGAGCTGGACTGCTGAGTTCCAATCCCCTTTTGCCCCTTCGCAGGGTTGTGAACTGAGAGGCACCGGCAGCTCCGTAGGGGAGAGGCAAGGTGAGTTAGGTGATGGATTGATAGAGGGAAGGGAAATAGCAGCTAGAGATGCCCCTGACGTTAATGTGAGTTCCATGAGTGAGCACGTAAAGGCCAAGCCAGTGTTTTGATTAATGACTTGACAGACACAAGAAAGATGCACCAATTAACAAAGTGTAACAACCACTGATGTCAGGGTCAAAGGGAAGGAGTAAATGGGGAGCACTTTAGAGCACATTCTGGTTTGAAACTGTTTCAGTCTTAAGGATTTAAAAGAAATTAACAGTAGGGTTTTCATTTAAAAAATGAAAAGAGACTAAGATACCTCAGTGATAGCTGGTACCACGGTGGTGTTAAACAAAAACCTTCTAGGTTGAAAGTTTTTCTGAAAGCAAGGGTTTATTTGGTGATATGCTAGTCAGATAAAGGTCCAGGTCCTGGGGAGAGTAGTCTAAACCCCCAACAGCAGGGCTGGATGGAAGGGACACACGTGGCCACCTTCCTGGGGTTGACGGAGCCCTTTTTTGCAATGAGTTTGGGGAAGAAAGGTGTGAGTTGTTTTGAAAGAATTTACATTGGCTCTAGATAAGGAGGGTGAGAAAAGGTGAAGTGGGGAAAGTTGTGGGGTAGGTGTAAAGAAGAAGTAATGGTTGCTCTTGGATCGATTGTGGGCAATAGTCTGGAAAGTTCATGCGTAAGCAGGATTCAGTGGCGTCTGGTGGTCAGCTATTCATTTTATATAATAGCTGTAGCTGCCTGGAAGTTGATTCAAATTTCAACATACATTCAGGAACAGGGGTCGTCTTTTGTTGGTATGGGCATATGGCTGCTAACTAATTAACTTCTCTTGTCTCTTCCTCCCACCCTCTGGCCTGCTGTAATTTAATTTAAGACATCTCAGAATTTTTTCTTGTCAACGCAGATGAGAGAATAGGGCAAACTTTTACCAACTCCAAGGGGATCAGAGCACGCTAGACTAATGTTCCATCCGGCCTGCCCTCCTTTGTTCTCCTGAAGGACACTCTGTTCTCGGCTTTTTGTCTATGCCTTAGCAAACAGAAATTACATTTTATTTTATTATTTTATTATTTTTTATTTTATTTTATTTTTTATTGTATCTTTTTCCATTGCCATTTAGTCCCCTTAGACCCCTCTCCCCCCAGCAATCACCACACTGCTGTCCATGACCAGGAGTCCTTTTCAGAAATACCTATTTAAATTGTAATCCCAAGCAGGCTGACTGACCTAAAGCTTATAAGAAGCCTGCCTCGAGTGGCTATTTCTATTCTTCATTCCTTGATTCTTTATGAAAATACGTGTGGTGTTCCTGTTTCATGCTAGCCTCTGCTCTAGGCCCCAAGTGCGGACCCCTCTGTGCTCCCTAGGAGATTCAGGGCAGGACAACAGAAGTACATAAAAGCAACCGGGAGGCAAAACCCTGTGAGGTGCAGTGGTCAGGGCAGGCAGTCTTCTGCTTACAAATATGTGGCATTCCAAAAGTTAGTTTATAAACTCTTGGTTTAGAAACTGAATTCATTTTCCAGGAGAGACCTCTTCATGCACACATGTGCTTTTTTTCAGACAGCAAATATTTACTGAAGGCCTACCCTAGAAGGAGCTAAGAATACAGGAAGAATAAGACTTTCAATGTCCTCCAAATCGGGAGCCATCTGTATTAACAAACCAATGTAATGAAATGCTGAGGTTGGGGCTGTACATTGGAAGGGACTGTGTTGGGGTACCAGAAAGGGCCCTTGCAAATAGAGTATTTAATAAACCTGAATTACTCATTTGTTTTTCTTCTTCTTTATCAGGTCCAATCTTCCACTTCTCTAATTCAGCTGTTAAGCTAGATGTTAGGTGGAAAACAACTTGTTTAAACTAATTTAAATTTACATGCAACTAGGATTCACAGGACAGGGTGGGGAGTGTGTCAACAAACCCCAGAATGTACATTTTCGGTGATCTAAGACTCAGATTCTCCAAGGTTTGGCCTTAGAAGGAGATTCTTCAGCAGAGGATTGTCTTACCATGTGCTTTTACTCAAGCTTATAAATTTCACTTGCTTTTAGAGATTATATCTCTTCAATCCCCATCACCCTTCCTCTAAGGGTGTTTCTCTTTAATAATGCAGTTACCTCTTATTTGGGTTCTAAAGTCAGTGTAAAGGTAAAAAGCCTGTGTAGTCACAATTGCCCTTGAAAGTCAGACAGGCAACACATTGGAGACAACATTTCCCTCTTTTAGTAATCTAACCAAACCACTTTTTCATTCTGTGTTGGAACAGGTCACAATTGTTTAGTTGGAAAGCAGGTAAAATAGCTGGGTAAAAGAAACAGGAAAATATGAACCTTGAAACACTATGATTACTCTCAGGATGGTGATTGTACATGCTCTGAGAGGCACATGGTGCTGGAACCTGCCCAGACAAGTGTAGACTCCCACCTCTCAGACTCACTCCACACGACCTGGGAATTCTGCAGTTTGGTCCTTAAGCCTGAGTCTCAGGGGTTCTGGCCCTGGGCCTGTGCTTTAGAAGGCCTTGCGGATCACACACAAACACAAACTCAGTAAACACGCTGATGCTGATGCTCTGCCACTCAGATTCTTGATCCCTACCCATAACTTTAAACATCTGCTCTCTTGACTGGGATGAACACTGCTCAGCTCCCAGGAAAATGCTCCCCCACATCTCTTGCCACTCACCTTGAAACAAAAGGTAAGCGCGAAAGTGTTGGGGTTGTACCACTGCAAATGGCAGTCAGACACTGCTTTGGTGTGCAGGGAAGGTTTGAGTGGCAGAAATGCTTAGGTAAGAGGGAAAAAACAAATTAGTTATCTTGTCAAATTCTTCTTCTCAGATAGCAGAGATGCATTAGATTCTCATATAATGAATATTGGTTTCCCAGCAAAGATGAGCACCTATTTTCTTCTTTTTTTGTTCCAACTTGTGGTTCCAGAGGTACTGGTGGATTCCCAACACATGGTGACCAAGGCACCTTTTTCAAAATTAAAAATTTCATATCGCTCTGAACTCTGTGTAGGGTTAGGTGATAATTGCCACTTTATACTGGCAGCCAGAAAGGCATTGGCTGCTATGATTAGAGCTAGTCTTATTTAAAAATATTTAATAAGATTTAATTTAGATTAAAAATAAATTAAAACTAGCTTTATTTAACTAATTCCAATATGAATTGTTGATAAAAATTCAGTATAATTAATATTTTGCCTCCTAATTTTAAATTTAATAGAAAATTTTAATTTTAATATTTACTATAATTTAAATGTTTGATAGAAAATGTGTTCCAATTTCACAGACTGAATATAATCACATTATATTTTTTATCATTTAAATCACTATTCTCAATGGAATACACATTGAACACTTGTTTTTTAACAATACAATTAGTACTTATAGTGAAATAAATGCCAGATAAATAAACTGTATGAAACAAATGTATAATGATTTACGAATTATTTATGTGTCTATTCCATCATTCAGTCAACATTGCTGGCACATTAACAGACCACCTGGACATGTGTAGTGATCAATAGTTTGTTCATCTTGGACATTTTGTGGGTTTCAGTCACATAAAAACCATAACTTTAAACACATTAAAAATTTTGTTGTCACAGAGGTGTATTTGTCAAGGGAGGTGGCTAGAACACATCTTACTGAATAATCTGGTAGCTTGATTTATGACTTTTAAATATTTATATGGTCCTCCATTTGTATTCTTGTACTGATGCCAAGTCAGAATCACCCCAACTGTTCAATTTTTCCCTAATCTCACCAGCAAATAGTTGAATTCTGTTAGTTACTGGTATTTAGGGTTGTGAGATTTGTCCAAACTCAGTGATGGAATTAGGCTCTAACTTCATGCCCTAAAGTCGTTTACTGGAGTTTGGGTTATACCTACTTGTGGAATTCAGAGAAAGGGTGTTTTGCAGCTGCTTTTGCAAACTTGTTAAGGCTGGTGATTGTTTCAAAGTTGCCACTGATGAAGAGCCCTAAGCTGTCAGCTGAGAGTGCTGTAGAGGAGGATAGAATGGCTCAGTTTCTCCAGTTTCCTTTGGCTTTGCTGTAATTTTGTTCAGAGTAGCAGGGGCCCTTCAAGATGAGAGTAAACTGAGAACATCAGAAAGGATTTTGTGAACACATATTGAGTTGGGTGACATATCTCATTTCCCAAGAACACAATAACTTGCACGTAGCTCTTAGGTCATATCTCTGAGGTCCATCTGGTTACTCCAGTAATCTCCACCCCTCATTCGCCCTTTTTAAAATAGGATGGCATAATAAACACATCAACAAACAAGCATTGGAGAGGTTGTAGAGAAAAGGGAACCCTAGTGCACTGTTGGTGGGAATGCAGACTGGTGCAGCCACTGTGGAAAACAGTGTGGAATTTCCTCAGAAAACTAAAAATGGAACTGCCTTTTTACCCAGCAATTCCACTACTGGGATTATATCATAAGAACCCTGAAACACCAATCCAAAATAACCTATGCACCCCAATGTTCATAGCAGCATTATTTACAATAGCCAAGTGCTGGAAGCAACCTAGGTACCCGTTAGTAAATGAGTAGATAAAAACAAAACTATGGTACATTTCCACAATGGAATTCTACGCAGCAAAGAGAAAGAAGGAGCTCCTACCCTTTGTGACAGCATGGATGGAACTGGAGAGCATTATGCTAAGTGAAATAAGCCAGGTGATGAGGGACAAATACCATATGATCTCACCTTTAACTGGGACCTAATCAACAAAAGAAAAAAGTAAGCAAAATATAACCAGAGACATTGAAATTAAGAACAATCTGACAGTAACCAGAAAGGCGGCGGGAGGGGATAATGGAGGGAAGAGGGGGAAGGGTTTTCAGGAACAACATGGACAAAACCAAGGAGGGGGTGTGAAAGCAAGGAAGGGAGGTGGGTTTGGCTGGGGTCGGGGGAGGAGTGGTGGGAGGTAAATGCAGACAACTGTAATTGAACAACAATAAAATAATTTAAAAAAATCAGATGGCAATATCATAGCTTTATAAAATTATAAAAAATATAAAATAGTCATTTAAAATCATTCATGATTCATCATCCTGACACAGCTGCTTTTATTGTGACATTAACTTACATATACACACTATTGCATTACTCCAATCTGCACGTGTATATATTATTTATTTGTTATTTATATTCTGTTTTTTTTTAATGTTATGTCCTTTGTGTGTGTGTATGTGTTCCCATAGTCCCCATAATTTCTATTATTAGAGTCTGGGTAAACAGTGGGAAGATTTTAAATGCCATTTTGTTACATAGAAATTTGAGAGCAAAAAGAAGGGGCTAATTTATATGCCTTAGTTAGTTTTGAGTTTTTATGAGTTCTGTGGCACCCAAATCACTCCTTAAAACCCCTGCTGATTTCAACTTGTCAAGGAAATGATTTGGTAATCAAAAGTTTAACTAGTTAATGCATGTATTAGAGTTAGCACATTTATTTTAGGTCCAATTTTATAACACAATAGACATAACCCGATGTATGAAGCCCCCATATAATTGATGTGTACAGGATGTACAGGCCTGTTTTCTAGGTCTTTTCTTTCATTGTTTTATGAGGCTTTTAAACTGTATACAGAGATCTATCTTTGTATCTTTGCTTTTATGACAAATAATTGGTCATACCTGTGATTTATGTTTCACTAATTTGTTCTCAGAGAACAACCTTGAAATGTAATTCTCCAATAAACACTCCTCTATGGGGAAATGAGGTTTGTTCTATGCTGATGTGATTTCTAGAAATGTCTAGGTTAAAATTAGCCATTGCTGGAGTCTTACTGGTCAAGGGAAGGACCCTGGTACTGAGAGGTGAAGGACAGGTGTCCGGGGGGGCCACAGGAAGAGATGGGGTGGTCTGGAGCAGCTCACTACTACAAGCATCCATTCAGTTCCTTGGGTCAGCACAGGGAATTTTATAGGAGGGATGGCAAGTCAAGCTTGGTGGGCGGTTGCTTTGAAGAAGGGGGTGGTGCAGCATGAGAAGCATGTGGGCAAGTATTGAAATGATAGGGAAGGCACAGTTACTAGATTAAAGTAGATTTTTTAAATCAAATTTTCAAAAATCTCTTAATAGGTATAGAGATCTCTAGACTGGAGCAATACATACATTTTTATGGGGAATCTGTACCACGTTCCCAGCATAGGTCTGACATACTGCAGTCACCCTTTCATTCACTCCTCTATTACTGAGCACATACGTGCTGGGACGTGCTGGACCTCTGAGACACAAACAGATTAAGAAATGGCCTCTCCTATTTTCTTCTAGTTTAATCGGATGGATAGACAGACACATAAACTGGATGTTACAATTCAGAACAAAAAGTACTACAGAGAGTCACGGTGAGGTGCCTGCCACTCTACTGGGTTTCTGTTGTATACCAGGCATTGTGCTAGGTGCCAGGGATACAAGAGAGAAAAAAGTGGATAAATATCCCTGCCTTGCAGAACTTATAGCCCACTGATGCCAGAATTCCCCAGAGAAGTGATTTTGTTTCCTACCTGGGCCCTGGAAGACTTCTAGGAGGATATGCTGCCAAAGCTAAGTTTAAAGGGAGATTGTAGTCAGGTAGCAGGAATGAAGGTGGGGTGAGGTCAGGGATAGAGTAAGGGGTCAGAAATGGAAGAAGGAAGAAATGGAGGTGGAATGGGAGTTAGTAATGCAGGTGGGATGGCAGCAGAGGGGGAGTAGAGTGAAGTAGACAATCAGGAAAGCAGGGAGGTGAGATGGGGAAGCAAGTTGTGTGAGGGCACAGGGAAGGAGGTGGGGTCAGGGAAGAGGAGGTGGAGTGTTGTGACAGGAGCAAGTGGTGTTCAAGTACAGGGTGTGTGATGACTCTGAGATGCAAGCAACATGGTTAGGCCTGATCATACATTTCATTTTTTAAGGACAGAAATGACCTGATCTTGGTCCCAAGGGGTATATGATGGTGTTGGGTAGAAAAGGTGAACACATAAAACAGACGAAGTACAGCACCCATAGTTAAAGAAGATGCTGAATTTTCCAGTGGTTGTAAGTTGTTTGTTGGCAGAAATCAAGTAGCTAGCCTGTTGCAATAATCTCCAACCTGGTCTCTATATTCAATCCTCACTCCTGCCTCTCCCTCCAGTAGTTCAGGAACATCTTCAAGCACCTCCTAAGTCCTGGGCACAGTGGATTCTGCACAGACAAAGGTAAAGATAATTTAAAGACAAAGTCTGTTCTTCTAGGGCCTTATAACTATTAGGAGACAAAGGGAGTTCATATAATACCAAGCAATTAACAGCTTTTCAGAAACAGAAGGCAACCCTGAGTGAAGCACAGAGGAGCTGGCTAACATTTTCAGTAGGGGTTTGTTACTGAGAACGTGCTGTCTTAATTTTCTAATGCTTCAGATACTTCGTTTATTCTGGGCTGTCATTTTTGTTGTAGTCCACTTCCCCTTCTCTTGCTTATGGAGATCCTCAGCTGTTGGTCTGACCATAGTCCAGGGTCACAAATTTCTTAAAAGTTTTGTATTATAGTAACTAACTGAATATGTGTCCTAATTAGACTGCAAGCTGTTTGAGGACAGGAGACTTCTTTCAGGGCCTTAACTAGCATGTTGCAGTCATTCCAAATAATTTTGCAGAATTAAAATAAAGAAAAATTTGCAAAAATATCTTTAGAATGTCAGAGTAAAAAGAGTATGGCTTGGCTTTTTTAAAAAAGATTTTATTTATTTATTTTTAGAGAGAGGGGAAGGGAGGGAGAGAGAGAGGGAGAGAAACATCAATGTGTGGTTGCCTCTCACACGCCCCACACTGGATATCTGGCCTGCAGCCCAGGCATGTGCACCAACTGGGAACTGAACCAGCAACCCTTTGGTTCGCAGGCCAACACTCAATCCATTGTGCCACACCAGCTAGGGCATGGTTTCCTTTTTTGATAGAGCTACTAACTCTTTGATTTATGGTTTTTAATTTTAAAATTTAAATTTATTTATAGATGAGAGAGAGAGAAATATTGACTTGCTGTTCCATTTATTTGTTCCATTTATTCCATTCCATTCTTGTATGTGCCCTGACTGGGGATCAAACCCACAACTTTGGTGTATCCTCATGACATTCTAAACAACTGAACTACCTGGCCAGGGCTGATTTATTTTTGAATGCCTACTCTCTAGATATCATCAACACAATAAGACAAAGCTTTGGTGGTATCCATGATTAGGAAGGCATGGTTGGAATTTGCTGATAAATGGAAGTGCAGTTTAAAGCAGATCTAGATCTTCCAAGGAAAGACTTAATTAGGACAGATAAGGATCCAATTATAACAGTTCAGGATTGGTAGAAACATCAAGGCAAGGATCTCTGAGGCATGGGATCCAAAGAACTTTAGGACACTGACTGCTGACGAATGCTTTCTGTGGAGTTGATGGGTCCTTCAGATAGTTCCTATAATGAATAATCAAGTGACTCCCTTGCCTGAGCAAGAATCTCCTGGAGTAGTAGGAACATAACTGTATGAAATAGTAAAGTCATGCTCATGTAAACAGTAAGTTGTGTGTAGGGTGGGTAGTTTTGGATCTCACTTGTCAGGCAAGCAGGAGGAAATTGATGGCAGGAAGACTAAGAAACAGGCAAGTCTTTCTCTAAAGTTTTGTTTGGGAATCTTGGTTTTTGCTTAGGCAAAGGAGTCCTCTATTCCTAAAAATGTGTTCTGTGGATGAGATAAGACTTGTGGACGGATTGCTGGGAACTGACACCGGGGGCTTGTCACATGCACGCGGCACCCTGACTTTCCATCCTAATTCACAGCTACACCGGGCCTGCTGCCATTCAGTGATGCAGTGAGTCCCTATCTTGCCTTTTCCTGTGTCCCATTTTTCTCTAGACATTTCTCCTTGTGGAGGATGTTTACTGATGCAGAGACCCACCAGATGAAAATGTCTAGTAGCTTCAGCATACTTTATTTCATATTTCATTAGGTCAGAAAACAGCGACGCTCTTCCATTTCCTGCAGACTGCCACCAACTCACCTCTAAGTGCACTGTGAAGAATCACTCTTCTTTTTAATCATGTGGCAAAATCTCACTCAAGGAATCTGAAATTGATTTTTCTCCCTTTCTGTCCAGACAGTGCAACCCCAGACACCATTTTGGCACCTTTTGTGCAAATTTCAGGAAAAAAATAAGTGTATCTCTCCAGCCAGCTCTCTGCAAACCCAGCAAGGCTGCTTGCAAAATGCAGCTTTTCAAATACTACCACAGATGGTTTTAAACTCTCTACCTGCAGCCTGAGTTGAGCACTAAATAGTCAAAATTAACAATTGAGTGTCTGAGTAATAGCAGGTGGGCAGTGACCATGGCCAGAGCTGCAAAATGCCTTACTCCCAACCCAAAATTTGGCCCCAGTGCTCACTTCCTTAATGGAGCCATTTGAATTTCCATTTAGTTATCTTGGGTTCAAGGGCTTCTCATCAGCCCATTTTTTGTTCTTTTTACTTTTCAAAAACATGTCACTTAAATTTTCATCATCTTTGTTCCTTGGTTTCATTGAGAGCTAGTGTGTTTTTAATGAATGGTTGATCCTTTTTTAAAAAGTGTTTTTCAGTGGGCCTACATAACTGGCATTTATTATCATTTTCTATCTGCCTTCTGCCTAAAATATAAAGAACTCTTGGAATTTTTTTCCTTCTCCTAGATGCCCATTCCCCACCCCACCCCATCCCCCATATTCCCTACTTCTCTTCTTTCCCTACACCGTCCAGCATCCCCAGCCTAATCTTACATAGGCCCTTTGTAATCTATAAGGCAGCAGTGGCTGGGCTGACTCAGGTAGCTTGGAAAAGAGAGAAAGTGCCGCAGGTAGAAAAGATGGATGGCATAATTTTGTCTGTCAGGTGGCTGACAATTTTGCTGCAGGTGGCTGTATGGCATGAAGCTGTGAGCACTCCCATTGCCCTTTGTCAGCTTCACATCCTTTGTTCATGGCTCAGGTCCTGGCATAGCTAAGGAAGGCCTGACGGGACAGCCTCTGGGACTGAGATTTCCAGGGGTGTGCTGGAATCAAACCTGTCTCATAGGTGTCTAGATGGAGCTCTTCAGTCCCACCACCGATTAGCATAAAGTTCATGCAGAGCAAATGAGTACAAATGTTGTGTTTTCTGCAGCCATCCCCTGGTGGTTATGTTTCATTCAATCCCAAAGTAAGTGGGGCTGGCCTCTGTCTTCCTTCTGGCCCCCACCTTGTAATGGGCATTTGATTACAGGAGCTCAGCTGTGAAGTTTGTACCTTTTGTGACACGTTAACCTTGTGAACTCCCGTTTTCTTACCCATGTTATTGCTATTACCTGTGACTGGGATTTCTAGAAGTTCAGCAGGAAGGCATTCATAGAGTACCTGGCACAGAGCCAGGCCTTTGGCAGCCTCTCCATAATTTTGTATTCCTCCCTGCCACTTCCTTTGTCCACACCCTCTGAAGCCTATCCAGGATGCTAGGGGTCCATAAGTGCCTAGGGAATAGAAGCCGAGTTGAGTGCCACTGGAGAGGAAAAGAGACAAGAAAGCTTTCTGTGTTGTGTTTGAACTTCTTCCCTCTCTGCCAGCCAGCTGAGCTAACATAAGATCAGTAACAGCCAACCATTTCCTTTTAATTGGTATCTCCAATTCTGAAGCTTCAAATAGCTCTAGTAGACTATAGGGTTTAGTTTTTAGTTTGCTTATAAAACACTGTGGAACAAATTTGGTGAAAGGTGCCTACATTTTCCTTAGCAATCTGACTCGATTTGCCATATGTGCTGGAGTTTCTCTGGTTTTCAGCCCAAATTTCAGCTTTTTCTAGTGCTCACAGATAGAGGCCAAAGGAAAAGGTATAGGTGAGACTGTGAGCTGCCCCAGTGAGCTTGGACAGAGGGGGTGAGGACCGAGGTGGAGGTGACTAGGAGGCTGTTTCTCAGAGTGGGACCTGGGGAGGCATGAGAGGCAAACTGAGACTGCCACCATGGAGGGGGCGTGTGTGCATGTACATGCACATATGTGTATAAGCATGTGTGTGGGCACATGTAAGTGCATGCTTGTGTGTATAAAGACTCAAATGTGCAGCAGTGAGTAAAACTCCTTATATATGAGGACCGAAACCAGGCTGTGTGAACTCTGGGCCTGACTAGGTCAGACACTTGCCAGATTCTTATCAGCCTCCATATCTTTTCTGTTCCATCTTCGGGAAGGCTTTGCCCTCTGATCTTTACGAGGCTCACCCATCCTTTTTTCCTGGCCTGTGATACATTCTCACCACTGCACTCCCATTACTCTCTGTCCGCGTTCTACTTTACTTTTCTTCATAGTACTCACCACTCCTTGGCATTGTAGTATTACATAGGTATTTGTTTATGATATATCTCCCCCATTAAATGTCTATAAGCTCCATGAGCAAGAACCTTGTTCATTCAGCTCATTGTCCTATTCTCAGCACTTGCACATATTAGGTACTCAATTAATATTTGTTGAATGTTTGAATGAATAAGTGAATGAATGAGTGGGTAGGTAAGTATTGTGAATGCCTGAGGCGGGAAGCACTGAGGTGAGAGGTTATTATATGAGATAAGCCTGTCAGCAGGTTGAATGGGAGGAACACTGTCAGGTTAACTCTCTCACAGTATACCCCTCTCCTTCATTTCCTTTATTCCCCATGCCATTTCAGTGGCCATACCATTTTTCTTAGGACTTATCTTTGTGCCATTAAATCAATACGTTTATCAGCTTTAAATGATATCTTTATACCTCTCAGATACGGAAGATATTGAACAGTAGCTTCTTCCTCTTTCTACTTCAGTTAGTTATATTACATATACATTGTCAGGGTTTATAACATTTACAGCCCATTTTTTAAATCATAAATCTCAATTTGTTTTAATCTTATTCCTACATTTAAACGGATTCAGTATTTTTCCCTAGGCCTTTGCTATTGTTTTCTTTTTTAAGTGAGTTTTAAAAAATTTTATTGGACTTATTGGAGTGACATTTGTTAGTAAAATCGATAGGTTTCAGGTGTACAATTCTATAACACATCATCTGTATATTGTATTGTGTGATCACCACCCAAAATCAAGCTTCGTTTCATCACCATTTATCCCCCTATACACTCTTCTACCTCCCCTACCCACTTTCTGTCTGGTAATCGCCATGCTGTTGTCTGTGTCTTGTTGTTATTTTCCATTCATCTCTTGTGTAGGGGAAAAGTTCTTGCTCTAAGAGTTTTTTCAGGACAGGCTCATGAGAACAAAGTATGTTGATTTCTTGCATGTTTAAAAATGTTGGTTCCTTACCATTATAATGAATGATATTTTTTTGAGTATAAAATGCTTGAGTCACACTTTTTCTTGAAGACTAGCTAGAAAACTGCCTTTGACTTGTAAATGGCGTAATGGTACAGTCTGAGGCCAGTCTCTTTGACCCCATCATAAGTGAGGCGTGCAGGGCTGCCCAAAGATTCTTTCTTTATTTTTGAAGCCTTATAAATGTACTAGATTATGTTTGTCATTTTTTTCCTTGATACTCTGTGACCTTCAATGTACCTAAGTCTTCTTTTACTTTGGGGAAGATTTATTAAATCACATATTTAAATACTCCTTTATATTTTTGCAGTCTTCCTTATTTATCCATTTCTCTTTAGTTCCTTTAAGCTCCTTACTTATTTCCATTTCATGTTTTTCTCACTGTTTTTCCTTTCTGTGTTCTTAGGAGTGTCTTGTTTTCCTTATGCTGCTTTCGATTTTGCCTTTATTTACATAATGGTTTTATATTTTTAAATTTCACTTCTTTCTAGATTTCTGCTAGCTTATGTTTCAAACTCCATGAAATATTGATGGAGGTCTTACCACATTTTCCATGAGCTCTTACATATCTGTTTTTTGTGTGTCTGTGTGTGTGTGAGTTTGTGATTGCTTCATTAATTTAAAAAAATCATGGCCAACTTTTTAGACATTTTTTGTATTACTCCATGGCAATACTTTTCTGGCAAATAGCCTTTGCCATTATATTTCCTGTTCTTTTTGTTATTTTCTTGTATTTTTTGTATAGAGCTGGTATTAGTTCCTTTTTGATGATTTAGTTTTGAATTAGTCAAAGTTTTTCCCCAGACCACCTATTTATAATTTGGAGGAGGTTTGTATAGGGAAGAGATCAGTATTCAAGGAGGACTTTTCCTTTATTCCAATGTTTTGTGGGAGTCCTTTTAGCCTTTACCACTCTCTAACCATTAAAGTTCAACAATAGTAGAGCTGTTCACAAGGCTGGATATCTCTCTTCCCTTGTCCTGTGGAAAGACAGCTTTCTACATGTGTGACATGCCTGTGTGTCTCCTTATTCAACCCATCCTCAGAATAAAACTTGGCCCAGGGAGGCACAAGCTGCCAGCATTTCGCAATCCATTTCCATTGTTCAAAACAAAGGATTTTTATTCTCTTCCTCTGTGTGTGCTCCTCCTCATCTTAGTGGGTGCCTTTCTTTCTCCTTCTGAAATGGAAGCCCTAGGGTTTCCTCTCTCGGCTCTGGTCTCCATTCTCTCTTCTTTGCATTCACTCTTCCATGTCTCCTGGGTTCATCAAAGGTAGAATTTGTATTTGTGTCTCTTGTTCCATGGTTATTGCTGAGAAGAGAAGAGTAAATGTTAATTGTGTGCTACCACATTCAGCAGGGAGGAACTCAGCCATTTCTGAGCAATCCCTTTCTTCATTAACACAAAGTCTGTTTTTCCACACTTCCGGTTCTTCTCCAAAGCAGCTGTTTTCTCCTCCCTTTTAGGCTCTTTCCAGGTTTCCGAGTGAGATCACATTCTTTGTCCCCAAAAAGCTTACCCTGGCTATCTGCCTCTAAGTTCCCCTGTGCTTATAGTCCATACTAAGTGTAGCATTTACTGCCTTGCACTGCACCATTTTTCTATGTGTGTGTAACTTCGTTAATTAAGTACAGGACATTTGGGATCTAGACTGAAGTATGAGCACTTTGCATGCTCTCTAGGACTCACAAAAATGATTCTGTGGGGTAGGTGCTACATTCATGCTCACAGATTATTCCCTTACTCTACTGTTTGCTATGATACTCAGAAACTTGCATTAAGCCTCATGAACTCTGAGTTTGTATACTTCCTTCCTGAGCATTCTTTTATTTTTTAATATATATTTTATTATTTATTATTTTAAATTATATTTTATTGATTATGCTTTTATAGCTGTCCCAATTTTCCCCATTTCCCCCCTTCCACACAGTACCCCCACTCCCTCAGGCAATCCCCACACCATTGTTCATGTCCATGGGCCACACATAGGTTCTTTGGCTACTCCATTTCCTATACTGTGCTTTATAGCTCTGTGGCTCTTCTGTAACTACCTATTTGTACTTCTTAATCCCCTGACCTATTCAGTCATCCCATCACAACCATCTCCCATCTGGTAATCATCAAAACGCTCTCTGTATCCATGCTTCTCTTTGTTCTTTTTGTTTGCTTAGTTTGTCTTATTAGGTTCAATTGTTGATAGATACGTATTTGTTGCCATTTTACTATTCATAGTTTTGATCTTATTTTTCTTAAATAAGTCCCTTTAACATCTCATATAATAATGGCTTGGTGATGATGAACTCCTTTAGTTTTTTCTTGTCTGGGAAGCTTGGTGCCATAAGTAAACATAGCTCACCTTCTCTCACAATCACATCAAAATTACAACTAAATTATAGAACAACCATCACTCATAACTGTCAGAAATCGAGTTGAATGAAAGTCTGACAACTACAGAATTAAAGAAACCACGTCCATCCAGACTGGTAGGAGGGGCAGAGATGAGGAATGGGTTGGTCCCACGTCTACATGTGGTGGATAAAAATTTGGGAGGGATATCTTGGGAGTGAGGAAGTCCTAGCCCCACACTAGGTCCCCCAGCCCAGGGTTCCAGTGCCAGGAAGATAAGCACCCATAACTTCTGGCTGCAAACACCAGCAGGGATTGATTTGGTGGAATAAACTTCTGGAGTCTCAAGCAGTTCCTCTTAAAGAACTCGCACATGGATTTAATCAGACATAATTCCTCTGAGTTCCAGTACCAAGGTAGCAGCTTGAAAGGCACCAGTGTCATACAGGGAGAAAGTAAAGTGTCTGGTATCAAGGCAAGAGCTGGGGGACATCCTTCTCCCAGTCAGAAAGGTGGGCCATTGGCCATTTTCTGAACCTTCCCTCCACAGACCCACAGAGCTGACAGGCTGGTGCCATATCTGTGTCTCCATCAACTTGACTAACACTGTTTGCTCCACCCTGAAGATCCCCTGAGACTCCATCCCACCCAATTTATGGACCCACCCAAGCTGTTAAAGGTGGCTTTTTCATATGAATGGCTGGTATTGGCTCATGCTTCACAACTTCCTAAAGCCTCTCAAACAAGCAACAGCCAATTTCAGTGAGCCCCCAACCCCCATACTTCTTGCTATGTGGCCCCAGGCCTGGAACTAGCAGCAGCCAACCTAGGTTCACGGTTTGGCTTCACCTGGGAGCCTCCAAGCCCAGCACTAGTAGCAGCCATCTCAGATTAATTTATAGCTCATGCAGGGTGGCCCCAGATAGAACACAGCTGGGGGCTGACCTTGACCTGTACCACCTGGGAGACCCCAGAGCCTGCACACCCAGTTGACAGCTACAGACCATGTCGGAACACCACCACCCTGCCCCTGCATAGCTGATCCTCCAATAGGAGGGTGGAGGTTGGTGGTCAGTGGTCATAGTCAGTCCTGGTAGCTGACTGGCCTGGGTAAATCCCTCCCATTGACCTACCAAGAGCAATCAAGGCTCAACTACAAAAGCAGGGTGTACTCCACCCACACAAAGGGCACACCTCAAGTACCTAGCTTGAGTAATAGGGGAGGCTGTACCACTGGACCCTACAAGACACCTACTAGATTAGGCCACATTACCAAGACACAGAGTCATAGCAACTTTACCTAATACATAGAAACAAAAAGCCAAAATGAGGAGACAAAGAAAAGTGGCCCAAATGAAAGAACAGATCAAAACTCTAGAAAATGAACTAAACAAAATGGAGATGGGCAATCTATCAGATGCAGAGCTCAAAATACTGGTTATAAGGATGCTCAAGGAACTTAATGAGAACCTCAACTGCATAAGAAGGATGCAGTCAGAAACAAAGGATACTCTAATTGAAATAAAAAACAATTTACATGGAAACAACAGTAGAGTGGATGAAGCCGAGAATTAGATCAATGATTTGGAACATAAGGAAGCAATAAACAACCAATTAGAACAACAAGAAAAAGAAAAGAATCCAAAAAAAAAAAAAATGAGGATAGTGTAAGCAGCCTCTGGGACAACATCAAGAAGTCCAACAGTCACATCATAGGTGTGCCAGAAGGAAAAGAGAAACAAGAAGTTGGAAATCTAGTAGAGAAAATAGTGAAAGAAAATTTTCCTGATTTGATGAAGGAAATAGACATGCAAGTCCAGGAAGTATAGAGAGTCCCAAACAAGATGGATGCAAAGAGGCCCTCTCTAAGACACATCATAATTAAAATGCTAAAGTTTAAAGATAAAAAGAGATTCTTAAAAGCAACAAGAGAAAAGCAGTTATTTACCTACATAGGAGTTCCCCTAAGACGATCAGCTGATTTCTCAAAAGAAACTTTGCAGACAAGAAGGGACTGGCAGGAAGTATTCAAAGTCATGTAATACAGGGAAATACAAGCAAGATTACTTACCCAGCAAAGATATTTTGAATTGAAGGGCAGATACATTCCTTCCTGGGCATTATTCTTACTGAATTAGCTGTGTATTTGACATGTTCATATATGATATATACTCAGTCATAAGCACTTTATAACACATGCACTGCCTCCGATAAAGAACTGTGAGTAAACACTCTCCTTGAATTTAGATGACATTAGTCAATGTCATCAGAAATAACTTTTAGTTGTCTTGAGGGTTATGTAAGTCAGTGCTCCTTTTAAAAGGCCATAGGTAGAGCCTTTGTTTGTCATTATGATATGATGTTTCTTGGTTTGCATTCCAAAGTATCAAACCTAAAAGTAAAGAGACATACCAGGTCAGTGACTCTCATAGGGGCTCTCAACCATCCTTTAGTAGAGGCATTTCAAAACTTGGAGTTGAAATAAACTAAGAAACAAAACACCACCATGTAATCCTGATAAAACTTCTCAGAAATACATATCCCCATTCCCACCCCACTCACAGGCTTATTTAGTCCAATGTCTATCCTTTCACTGTAGGAAGCAAGCCCAGAGAAAGAAGTTACTTATTCAGGGTAACACATTTCCTGTGTGTTCTTCCTGACCTGCTTTGTTGCTCTTGTCCTTCATATGATAACCTCCAAACCACAGATGAACACTCTCTGATGGATGGATCTGATACGTCTGAAGGTCATCTCATGTTAAAGTCAGGTTTTGTGTTGGGGCTGGCCTGGGTGGAGGGAGAAGACACTATTTTAGGAAAAATGGAGCCATTGGAGCAGAATGGAAAAAATGCATTTGACACCAATCAATGAGCCTTGCTGAAGCTGAGATGTCCAAATATGATAAAGGGGTAGAAAAGCATAAGTGGTAGTTTCAAACTAGAGCAACCTCTTTGACCTCAGCCAGCTGGAGACTCAATAGAATAAACTGTTGCTTCTCCAAATAAGAAAAAAAGTGGAGGGAAAGGATAATTTCCAATTTCTGGGAAGGTATGCTTAAAACATGATAGATTTGAAAACTCTACCAATACTTTTCTTTCTCTGTCTTTTTTCCTTTCTTACCTTTAACTTCTCTATTGCTGAAATACTAATCTTTTAAATTTTATTTAATATCAGTAAGGCGCCTATCATTGTAACCCCAGATGTGAAAGAGGTGAGTAACTACAGAGCACAGCCAGCTCCGGATGGGGCCCTGCTCTGGGTTAAGGCTTTGAGTGTATAGGCCAGCAGAGCCAAGAAGAAGCTGCCAGGGACATCCTGGAACTCATTGCCACAGGCTGTGCTTGCCTGGCAGGGGAATGTACTGGAGACAAGGATGGAGCATCTGAGAGGCTTGGCCTGTGCTGGGTTTTGGGATCGGGAACTGGAATGAGGAGGAGCAGAGTGGGTGCTGACATTGCCAAGAAAATCCCACAACCATCTGGCTCCTTGGATGACTGTTGCCCTAGAATAATAATGTAGGACCCTTGTGGGTATTATTCTCATTCTGCATATGAAGAAAATGAAATGCTGATAAATGGAGTAGGCATGACTACAGTTACAAAGTAGCTCTGCATAGAGCTCAGTCTACAGCCTTAACTCTGGGGCCACCTCACAGTTCCTATCAGTGCTCCCTCCCTCTTTCCAGTCTGTGTGACTGCTCACAGGTATTAGCTAAGTAGCAGCTAAATGCTTAGTATCGTGCTAGAGGTAATGCCATGTAAAAACTTGTTATGACATTAATTCCAGCCTAAGAGGAGTTTACTTACATATATTAGTACCTTTTCAATTTTGAAATTGATATGCCACATTTCAGAAAATTTTGAAAATAGTGAGAACAAGAAATGTTAAAATAATCTCAGCCTGCTAACACAACTGCTATACTTGTTTTGGTCTATGGCATTCTGGTCATTTTCCTCATGCATTTAGCTTTTCAAAAAAAAATCCAGTGAAAACTATATTGCATATACAATTTCATTTCTTTCTATTTTCACATAACTTTTTGTTATAAGTAATTTACCCCATAACTGTTTTCGTGGCAGTAGGATGCTTGTGAAGACTTTAATCACAGAGCATTTACTAACCATAGTATTAAAGCTTTTTGTTGTATTAATTCAATAAAGGCCTGTTAAGCTGCTTGGGCTCAGGCTCTCCTGGCAGCGGTTGCCTGGTAACAGTCACATTGATGTGCCAGGGGATTTGGCACATTCAGAACCATGTTAGTGGGAGCCCCACACAAGTTAATGGGAGCTCTGGACTTTTTTCTGGCCCTTCTTACATTAGGGGCCACCTGACAGCACAGACAAAGGTCAGACTGGCTGGGGACAAGGTGCCAGGCAGTTAGGTCATCATAGGTCTGTCCTCCTCTTCTTTCTGTTATTTATCCTTGTGTTGTTGTCATCACCTCCTATTTACGTTCTTGGTGAGGGAAGGGTTCCTGAAACCAAACTAATGAGAGCAACAGCAGTTTGTAGTCACGTTTCCTCACAGCCTGGGGAGGAGGACACTACATTCCATTTAGGGCCACGTAGGGGCTGGACTCGGGAACAGAACAACCAGGGGCTGTGAAGGCAGACTCCATAGTACAGTCATCCTCTTTATCTGCGGGGCCAATGTCCCAAGACATCTAGTGGTTGCCTTAAAATGCAGATAGTACCAAAACCTATATACACTGTTTTTTCTTACACATACCTACATTTTCATTTAAAAGAAGGCCTTTATGGCTTTTCCTTGGCATATCTGAATTGCCAGCATCACTAATCTGATACTTGGGGTATATTATTAAATAAAATAAGGGTGACTTAACACAAGCACTGCCATATCACAACAGTTGATCTGATAACTGAGACAGCTACTAAATGACTAATGGACAGGAGCACGTAGAACATGGAGACGCTGGACAGAGCAGTGACTCATGAGAGGGTGGGCAGCATGAGAGTTCATCACACTACGCAGAATGAAGTATAGTTTAAAACTTTTGAATTGTTTATTTCTGGAATTTTCCATTTAATATATTTGGACTGTGGTTGACCATGGGTAACTAAAACCACAGGAAACAAAACTGCAGATAAGGGGGACGACTGTATCAAGAGGGAGGATGTGATTGCCTTGTTTGGACAATTTTGCAACTGGCACAGAATCGAGACTCATGACTCACGGATAAGCAGGAACTGCACCTGGTCTGTTAGATAAAGAGGATTATTTGGTGAGAGAAAGCATCTACTATTGAGCCTCAGTTTTAGGCCTTGTAGCACAATGACAAAAACTGCTTCCCTCCCTCCCAGCCCCTCTATTTTCTCCAACTCTTTCCACCTATGTTTGTTTGTTCGTTTGTTTTTTATACTTCAGTTTTGACGGACTTATCTTTAAGGGGCTGTGTAATAGGTGGTTAACAGTATAGACACTAAGACAGACTGCCTGGCTTGGCCATGTGTTAGCTGGGTGTTGCTAATGAAATCACATCCCCTGTTTGTGCATTGGTTTCCTCATTTATGGAATGGAGATGATGTTAAGAAAACTATTTACCACACAGGGATATTGTGAGGAGGAAAAGTTAATGTATGTGAAGCTTTTAAAACATGTCTGATTGTGTGCTATGTAAGTACTAATATTATATTATCTTTACTTGGGTTCAGTCTATAAGATCAGTTCGGTAAAATTTATACCAATAATGTTATTCCGCTTTTTTCCTATTTTTTTCTCTAAGGCTAAAGTCAGCATGGACTTATTTCCAGAAAAGAACTCTGTTCATTCATTCATTCATTGGTAAATTCCTTCATTTGTTCTTCTGTTCAGCCAACAATTGTTTAGGAGCCTCTGCTGTGTACTAGGCCCTGTTCCAAGTGATGGAATCCCTGGGAGAACAAGACAAACATTTCAGGAGCTGAGGCTTATAACCTATTATGGGGGTGGCTGAGGCAGAAACAGACAAGTAAACAGAAATATAATTATGGCTGGCAATAAGTGCTATGAAGGAAGACAAAGAAGTGAAAAGTAGACCACTTGAGGATCAACTTAGTTCCCTTGGGCAAGGAAGCTGGGAGAAGGCCGGGCTTCTCTTTTATTATGGGTGTGGTCTGAAGTCCCCAGAGGACCATAAATTCTGTCTTTTCTCTTGTTTGGTGACAGTGACAAGATTTATTGATATTATCTTCTAAAGACTGTGTATGTTTTCTTTGTCTTCTCTGGTATCCCTCCCCCCATTTCCTTCCCACCCTGCCAAGGAGGGTCTTGTTTTATTAACTGAGTGTATGCAGCAGTTTTCGTAGAGGGGTGTCCAACCTGCGGCCTGCAGGCTGGCCCAGGATGACTATGAATATGATGCAATACAAAATTGTAAATTTACTTAAGACATTATGAGATTTTTTTGTGATTACATGTTACAGTGTATTTAACGCGTGGCCCAAGACAACTCTTCTTCCAGTGTGACCCAGAGATGCCAAAGGTGGGACACCCCTGACTCTAGAACATGGAAAACAGACAGACAAAAGCAGGCAGAGAGGAAAAAAGAGGAGGAGGACCTACTTTGGGAAGTTAAACTTGGATCATAAAATAAGAAGCTTTGCAGGAGCACAGAGAAAGGCTCAAGAAAAACAAACTCCACTGTTATCAGTTATTTATTGCTGGATAACCAACCACTCCAAAATTTATAAGCTTAAAACAATGATTTATTATTTCTCATGATCCTTTTGGTTGCTAGTTAATTGCTCTGCTGATTTTCTCAGGGCTCTCTCAGTCAGCTATAGCAGCGGTCTCCAACCTTTTCCATCTCATGGCACACATAAACTAATTACTAAAATTCTGCGTCACACCAGAAAATATATTTTTTGCTGATCTGACAAAAGAAAATAGGTATAATTTCAATTCAATTCATTCACACCAGATGGCTATTATTGTGTTGGCTGTTGTCATTTTTATTTGACAATCTAAGGGAAAAGACGTCAGTGCCTTTGACTAAATAGCCAGGTATTGCATATTTTAAAAAGTCTTGTGGCTCATCGGTTAAAAATTACTGAGCTACAGGATGGGCAGGGCTGGAAGAAACCCCTGAGCTCATGTGTCTGGAAGCTGGTGCTTGCTGCAGCCTGGAGCACCTTTTTCCTCCTCCTCCAAGAAGCCAGACTGGCTTGCTATATATGGTGGTTTCAGGAAAGCTCACAATGGTGAAGCAGAAATTGTAAGGCTTCTTGAGTTCTTGGTTCTGGAATCCGTACAGTGTCACTTCTGCTGCAATCTCTTGGCCAAAGGAACTCACAAGGCCAGCCCAGATTCCAGCTGGTGAGATAGATGTTAAACCAAAAAATGACATAGTTCTTGTTATGGAAGACTTGATAAGCATAGCTATAAGGAGTGACATGTCCACTGCCAAATCATCAACTGGATTGATTTTCCTCTCCGTGGTTGAGACCACCAAGCCTGTTTGTAGACATAGGCTTCTGGTGTTTAGTTGTGCAGGAAAAGTTTAACAAAGCAGGCCTGAGTCTACTGTTCTTGGAAAGGCCTTCTTGAAATTTGGTACCTAGCTGGCACCTGGAACCTTGGATTTCAGTACGGTTCCCACTCTTGCCTAATTGATGAGGATGGTTTACTATGTCTAGAATACTTGTTCAAACAAGATAGTTTGTGCTAAACACCTTCTTTCCTTGTAGAAGTCTGAGATTTTGGAATATATTACACAGAGGGTGCCCCAGTGACTAGCCCCCAATAAGAACCTTGGACTCTCAGTCTCTAATTAGCTTCCCTGCAGAAACATGACATGCACGCTGCTGCATTTTGCTGCTGGAGGAGCACTGTGTGACCCCTTGTGGGGGAGGGTAAGCAGAAGGAAGCCTGTGTCTTTTTCCCTTCTGGTGCTGCTGTGTGTCCTTCCTACATCTCAGCAATAAATCATAGTCATGAGTACAACATGCTGAGTCCCTGAGTTCTTCTTGGGATGAACTTGGGGATCCTGGCACATTAATCTGATTGTCTTATGGATTTTGTCCCCTAAGAAGATGGAAGCCAATTTCCATGTGTCATAGGGTAGTACCAGAAAATCACCTTGGGGATTTTATGCCTGGACAGGAAGTGATGTCACCTTTCCCTGGAGCCATGGGGTCCTAGTAGGCCTGGTGGCTATACCCTCATGCTTACAATGATGACTAGACTTGCTTATTAGCAGGGTTTATTTGGATTTGTGAGTGTAATTTATTTAATTGGTAAGAAGTCAGTGATACTTAGGAATATGTAGAAGTGATTGGTTTCCTCTGTACAGCATCTTTCACTAAGTAGAAAGGCAACAATTAAGACAAAAACAAAAGAAAAATAAGACAAAAACAAAAGAAAAATAGAACAAAAACAAAGAAGGCCACTTTGTCTTGGCCAGAACTGGATAGTGGCCTGCAATTTCTGTAAGGACAGATTACTGGGCCTCTCTCCCAATAGGTCCTCTTTGTCCCCTGCTTCTAAACCAGGTGGTGGCCATCACCCAGTTCCCTGGAGTCCCGTGGCTGCTTGGACAAGTAACTATGATGGAGGGAAAATCACTCATGGAACTCTTCACCCTGCCCCCCCAATCCCTATCGCTAGCTCACTGTACTGGTGTGCTTAGCAGTGAAAGGGGCTATGAGAGCAGTTCCTCGGTCAGCTATCACTAGTCTTTCATTACAACCTTTGCTGTTCCCTGGGGAATGGGAAGCCCCAGGTAGCAAAGAACTTGGTGGCTTAGGAGGAGGCATGTGAATCTCTGTCAGCAGGTTTAAGGTAGAGTTCATCCAATATGCTGTGACCGTCACAACTTTTGAAGGAGAACTATTAATGTTTAAGAATGAGAAGAGGGTTATATCAAAAGGAGGGTATAGGACTTAGAATTTAACAGTGATGGGTTCCCTTTCTTATCTTGCCCTTAACATTGTGTGCCTCAGGTCCACTAATTAACCTCTCTCATCCTCAATGGCATAAACTCAGCAGCTGTGCAAATAGGATGAAATAGTGTATATAATGTATATAACCTGGTGTCTAGCATAAGGTAAATGTTTCTTAAATTTGAGCCCTTTTCAGGTGATGGGAATCTAAATGATGTGTTTGGGGTGAGTTTGCTTAATATATAATATTGGCCAAATATTTTGTAATGAACAAGCATTATCTTTATTATGAGAAAAAAAAGACTGAAAAAGAGAAGCTTAAAATTTAAAGCCCGTTTCCTTGGCAGGCCTCACATGTTGTTGAGCTGCACTTTTTCCGGATCACTCATGCTTAGCATGCTCTTGAACTTGTACAAGAGCAGTCATTGTACATTAACATCAATAAGGGCTTGGAAGGGTCCATTTCATAACTGAGTGACTGAAGAAATATTTGTCACTGTCATAGGTAAAGTACCTCAAATGCTTTCTCAATTTCTCAGTAATTATAATTTGAATGGATTTTTCATCCAGAATCCCTTTCTGTTAGCAAGGTCACCACCAGGGCATTTAAAAAGGGGGTAGGGAGCCTATTCTTTCTGTAGGATTGTCCTTTTTTTCCAACTTTATTTTCCTTGTGATTTAGTTTTTGTTTTCCTTCCAGCTAGTAATGAAATGCAATTTGCGGGAAAGGTCAGGGAGGCCTCCATCAAGCTTTGCAGGACAATTTGTGGGGCCAGAGTCAGCTGAGTTCTGTGAGTCAGCTAAGGAAACCTCTGCAGTGCTGGGCATCTAGGCCACTCCTCTCCTGCAGAGTAAGTATAAAGAGGGCAGCATAACTCCCAGGCTGATAAACCGGGGCTCTTTTCAGGAAACTCAACACATAGGCAGAGTGAGCTTAGTGAGAACTCTTACTGTGCAAATCACTTGCTGATATTCTTTGGTAGTCTCTTCAAGTCTATAAAACGTTAGTTGGAGAAAGACTGGTAGAGAATTTGAATTTTTTGTTTCACTGAAAACTTTCAGACCACAGAGAATGGTATCTGTACTCAGGACAGTACTTGCCATCTCAACAAGTTCTTTCAGCCAGCACCCCCTGACTTGCTCTATTATTATTTTAGGTATATAGGGCTTCTCCTTCCCATATCAGACTATGAGCTAACTCTATCTGCATGGCAAGGCTGCCTAGTACCTTTGAGTTTTGCATTTTTTAATGCCATGAAAAGTATTTATCAAAATGGTGATTATATATGTTTACTAATTGACAATGGTGCCTGAGTAAGAGCTGTAGAAGTTGACTTGGGGAAACGTTGAGCAAGAGCAAACATGACAAGAAATCTTCTCTAACCTCTTTTGGAGCCAAATGGAGACATTATAGTATTCCAGTCCTTATGGGAAGCCCAAGAGGAGTGAGTCAGTCCATAGGTGAGTACTGAGCACAACTCATACGTAGCAGGACATTGGCCACTGTGAGACATTCAGAAGCTTCAGACTTAATCTCTCCTTAGTCAGGATGGTGAGATAGGGGTACTTCCCATAAAACTTTAATGGATAATAAAGGCAATGTATAATTTAGTCCTAATCTGTGTGGTACTAAAATCAGCAAAGGCAGGGAATATAGTGGTCCAGAAAGGTTAGGAAGGTTTCCTGCAGAAGGATAGCATAAAACTGGGATCCAAGGGTCAGGTGTGTGTACATTGATTAACTTTTCATACCCTTTTGGAGTGAATCTACTTTCATTTCTCTTAAGCCTCAGAGAATTTCCCAGGAGAATTTAGATGATTTACCAAGTCGCCCTGAGCTAATAAAATCTAGCCATTAAGTTCTACCCCTTTCTTACCTAGCCTCAATGATCTTGTTATATACCTCCCATCTCTCAAGGCCTCAGTTCCTGGTATATTCTCCTTAGAAGTCCTGCCCTCCAACACTCAGTCTAACGCTTGGCATAATTTTTTTTCCCCTGCTAAGTAAAGCCAATCCTTGTGCAAACCTCACAAAAATTAACAATCTTAAATTTTAAATTCTACCCAACCAACATTTATCAAGTATCTATGTTTTTTTCTATGTGTATATAACCCAAATGCAACAGTGAATAGTTTCCTACCCTTAGAAGAGTTTACCTTCTAGAATAGAAGAAAAAAATAGCTGTATTGCAAGACATAAGAGAAGCTGTAACAAAAAGGGGCAAGGTTAACCCAGGGGAGGGAGGCTTCATGGAGGTAGTTGGAATGGGGTGAGTCCATAAGGAGCATATGAAATTCACCAGTATGGAAATGCAGGATCACGGCAGAAGTGGGGTTGGACATTCTATCCAGAAGGCATGCTATGGAGACAAAGAGGTGCCAGGAGTAGGGTATAGTTCAGGTTTGGACAAACTGTGTGGGAATGGGTGTCATGGCTGCTAAGAATGGAATGATGAATGGAGTTTGGAATATGAGGTTGGGGCCTATCTTTGGGGCGGGAAGATGCTGGCAGAATTTTGTGCAGAAAAAGGACATGAACTTTTTAAAAAAACTTAAAAAAAATTCTCACCCGAGGATATGTTCATTGATCTTTAGAGAGAGAGGGGAAGAAAGAGAGAGAGAGAGAGAGAGAGAGAGAGAGAAACACTGATCTGAGAGAGAAACATTGATTGGTTGTCTCCCATATGTGCCTGGACTGGGGATTGAACCCACAACCTAGGAATGTGAACTGACCTGAAATTGAACCTGCAACCTTTTGATATACAAGGTGACGTCCCAACCAACTAAGCCACCCAGACAGGGTGAGTCATGAACTTTAGATTTGTTGTTCTGCATGTGGTAGGCATGTGTGTCGAGTGGAAGTGGGGGAGGCTTGTGAATTGAGGGTAGGAGGTGACTGGCATGGGGAGGACAGGACTGGGCTCCTTCGATCCGGCAGTAATGTGGGCAGACCATGATGAACACTGAAAAGAGAGCAGTACTAATGGGCCTGGAAAGGAGGGCATAGGTGAGAGAGAGAAGGCAGGGGGAATTTTTGCTTGTCTTTCCTCCTCCCCAGGTAAGGTAACACTGTCATTAAGGCAGCCATTTCAGGATTGCAGGAATTTAATGCTTTTGTCCACAAAGAAAATGCTGCTGTTGAGATTTGGCAAAGAGGACAAGAGTCTAACCTGGCTGGGAAATTGTTCAGTTGACTAAAAGGCCTTCAGGAGCCAGTCTGTCAGGGACTGTGGTTGTCTCAGTTGCTCAGTTCTCCTCCACATCACCTCTAGGTGGCACCTTCCCTCTCCCCATTCCACTGCCCTGCAGACGCAAGGGAAAGGGCAGTCTCGCATTTTTATCTTAGAGCACTTTACAGCCCCTACCAATTCTATTCCAGCTAAAATGAGTGGCTGGGGGCAACTCATACATAATTTCCCTCTATTTAGTGACTTCCTGCACCATGGGGTCTGCATGATTTCTGTTCATTTAATTAAAGGTTATATTGGCAAATTGTTATCCTCGGGAGTGTGGGTATGCAGGGATTCCTTTTGGAATACATTACAGAGTAATTCCCTTCGCCCTTCATTGCCTCTACAGGCCATGTGAAATTGAATCGCAAATAACACATTTTAGAAACAGGCAGAGAGACTGAGGGCTGTGCTTCTTTTGGCTTTTATAAGACAGTGAGCATGTGTATGTAAACAACCCTCTGGTTATACAAGTGAGATGGAGGAGGCAGAGCTGAAAAACTAAGGGAGAGATTTGTCCACCCCAGACAGTGAGGTCAGCAGCCTTCAATCCCACAGGGAGTGTCTGGATCTAGTAGCTGGTTCTGCCTTTGAAATGGCCAGAGAACTCATTACTGTTAATGGTGCCTCTTCTGAGCACCAGCTAGAGACAAGCCCCACATGCAGACTGGAGGAAAGTCAGACAATGCCACCTTCTCTTTCCAATCTCCTTCTCCAGAGGCAGCTGTATCTCCCAAAGTTATTGTGCATGAGGAAAATGCCAACCAGGAGACACTGTTAGGCAAAAGTCTATAAAATTCAGAGGATGCAAGATCATTAAGTACTGAGAAGTGATGGGGTGGGTTTGAGCTGATGGTAAGCAGTGACCACATGAGATGGCTTGGCTTCTTAGAATACTTAGAATACTCATCTCCATGTGGAGAAGGGTGGTAATTGGGTGGATGTGACTGCCCTTGTCTGGGATGCATTTGTTCCTGAGGTTAGAGGACTGGGTGTTAATACTTTCGTGCTCCCTAATATTCTCACAGTTGATGAGCATTTATTTCTACAGGGGCAAGGTATGGGGCTGCTGTCTTGTTAGCAGTGGGGATTGGGAATGCTGGGGAGGGAGGGGATGAAGGTGGACAGGCATAAATACTTAGAGTAGCCTCCTTGAGAAGGTGACATTGAAACGAAGTCTTGAATAGGCCAGGGAGCTAACAATGAAGATGCCCAGGGAAGACTGCTCAAGGCCGAGTATGCCTGGGGGATGGAGGAATAGAAAGTGTAACTGGAGCAGAGAGGGCAAGGAAGGAAGGTCAGAAAGGTGGGCTTGGGGACAAATTATGAAGGGCTCTGTAGGCTATTGTAAGGACTTGTACTCTAAGTACAATTGTTGAGCAGTGGAGTGGTATGAATCAGATATGAAAATAGACAATCCAGTATAATGAGGCCAATGTATGGACCAGCTATATGTCAAGGAAGCATATGCAAGGGAGCATAGAGAAGGGACATCTCTTCCAGCCCAGGAAGAGGAGACAGAGAAGGCAAGAAAAGGCCTCCTGGAGGCAGTGTCAGCATTTGGCCTTAAATGATGAGTTGACCCTTAGGCTCCTAATTCTCCATCTCTGACCTTCGTTGTGCCCCTGTCATCATTAGTGGGGAGTAGGTTTCTCTCCTCTGGATTCTTGGGCTACTATGGTGGTCCTGCTTGCCTGTAATTTGTCTGGGATGTGTATGTAAGCTTTGTGCAGGATTCAATCCTTGCCTAACCCTTAGATCATTAACCGTGACTTGGAATCCAGTTCTTACCCAGTTCTTCCTGGCAAACCAGTGAGCCTTATCCAGCCTGATTTCCCATGGCAGTTAAAGTTGTGGGGGGAGAAGTAAGGAAGGGAAGGAGGCACAATGGAAATAAAAGAGTCTGCTACCAAACTGGCTTCAGCATCACAAGAAATTATAAGTAATCCCTTGGTCACATGAGATGTCTCTGGACAGGCCATACAGAACCACTATGCCTTATGTTAGTTTGCCAGAGTGGAAGAGGAAGGGAGAAGAATTTTTTTCTTGGCACCTTCCCATCTCCTATTATTCATTGGTAAAGCTTAAGCCATGAGGATTTCTTCCTCTTTTCCCTTTCCTTTCCTTTCCTTTCCTTTCCTTTCCTTTCCTTTCCTTTCCTTTCCTTTCCTTTCCTTTCCTTTCCTTCCCTTCCCTTCCCTTCCCTTCCCTTCCCTTCCCTTCCCTTCCCTTCCCTTCCTTCTTTCCTTCTTCCCTCCCCTCCTTCTCCTCCATCCTTCTCCCTCCTCTCCTTTCTCTCCCCTCCCTCCCTCCCTCCCTTCCTTCCTTCCTTCCTTCCTTCCTTCCTTCCTTCCTTCCTTCCTTCCTTTCTTTGTGCCTGCCTGCCTGCCTGCCTGCCTTCAAACTGGCTTACTGGTAGGAGGAGCCTAAAGTGGGCTAGTGATAGTCATAGTCTCAATTTCAGTGGAACACCTCGGGTTGATGTGACCTCCCTTGGAATTTAGTAGAGACCAGCATATGGGAATAAGAGGAGGTACAGATCCACAATGGGTCAGGGGAGTGCTGGTGACAGGTCCTCTCCTACTTTTATCACTTGGCTCCTGGATCAGTTTTTTCTACCTGTTGGGAACATGGTGTCATATATCAGCCTTTGGATCAATACCTGTACCACCTCTTAAAAGGTAGCATCAAACCTTGCAAGGTTTTATTCTTTTATGTTCTTTCTTTTTTTTTCTGTTTAATCCCTTCAATTTTTTCACCCAGCCCCTCAAGTCCCCTCTCCTTTGACAGCTGACAGTCTGTTCTCCGTATCTATGAGCCTGTTTCTATTTTTGTTTATTAGTTTATTTTGTTCATTAGATTCTACATATAAGTGAAATCATATGGTATTTTTATTTCTCTGACTGGCTTATTTCACTTAGCATAATACTATTCAGGTTTATGCTGTAGCAAAAGATAAGACTTCCTTCTTTTTTACAGCTGAGTAGCATTCCATTGTGTAAAAGTACCACAACTTTTTAATCCATTCATCTACTTGGGGACTTGCGCTGCTTCCAAATCTCAGTTACTGTGAATACATTGCAATGAACATAGGGGTGCACATATACTTTAAAATTAGTGTTTCAGGTTTCTTTGGATAAATTCTTAAAAGTGTAATCACTGGGTCATGAGGCAATTCCATTTCTAATTTTTTGAGGTAACTCCATACTGCTTTCCACAGTGGCAACACCAGTCTGCATTCCCACCAATAGTGCACTAGGGTTCCCTTTTCTCCACATCCACACCAAAACTTATTGTTTATTGATTTATTGGTGATAGTCATTCTGACAGGTGTGAGTTGATCTCTCATTTCAGTTTTAATTCATACTTCTCTGATGATTAGTGACATTGAGCAACTTTTCATATGTCTATTCAGGTCCTGCCTATTTTTTAATTGCATGGTTTGTTTTTTTGGTGCTGAGTTCTATAAGTTTTTAAATAAATTTTGGATATTAACCCCTTACCAGATGTATCAGTGGTGAATATGTTCTCCCTTTAAGTGGGTAGTCTTTTCATTTTGTTGATGATTTTGTTTACTGTGCACAGACTTTTTGTTTTGATGCAGTCACATTTCTTTATTTTTTCTTTTATTTCCCTCACCTGAGGTAACATATCAGAAAAAATATAGCTACTAGGAATGTCTGAAATTATACTGCCTATGTTTTCTTCTAGGATCTTTATGGTTTTGAGTCTAACATTTAAGTCTTTATACCATTTTGAGTTTATTCTAGTGTATGGTGTAAGAAGATGGTCTAGTTTCATTTTTTGAACTTATCTGCCCAATTTTCCCTACACCATTTATTGAATAGACTATCTTTGCCCCATTGTATAGTCTTGACTCCTTTTTCAAATATTAATTGACCATAAAGGTATGGGTTTATTTCCAGTCTCTTTGTTCTGGTCTATTGACCTATGTGTCTGTTTTTATGCCAGTATCATGCTGTTGTGATTACGATGGCCTTGTAGCATAGTTTGATATTAGGTAGTGTGATTTCTCCAACTATGTTCTTCTTTCTCAAGATTCCTGTGACTATTTGGAGTCCTTTGTTGTTCCATATAAATTTTTGAAATATTTGTTCTACTTCTGTGAAATAGCTTTTGGTATCTTGATAGAATTGCGTTATATGGACATTTCAATGATGTCAGTTTTTTCTATCCATGAATGTGGTATATCTTCCACTTATGTGTATCTTTTTCAATTTCTTTCTTCAGTGTCTTATAATTTTTCAACTACAGGTCTATTTTATCCTTAGTTAAATTTATTCCTAGGTATTTTATTTCTTTTTGATGCAATAGTAAATGGGATTTTTTCTTAGTTTCCCTTTCTGATAATTCATTATTGGTACATAAAAATGCAATTGATTTCTCAGTATTTATTTTGTATCCTGCACATTTTTAAATTAATTTATCATTTGCTTTTTTGGTGGAATATTTAGGGTTATTTATGTACAGTATCATGTCATCTGTAAATAATGACAGTTTTTCTTCTTCTTTTACAATTTGGATGCCTTTTATTTCTTCTTCTTGTCTAATTGCTATGGCTAGGATATCTAGTACTATGTTGAGTAAGAGTGGTGAAATCAGACATTCCTGTCTTGTTCCCAATCTTGAGGGAAATGCTTGTAGATTTTTCCCAAGGAGTATAATGTTGGCTGTGTGTTCGTTATGTATGGTCTTTATTGTGCTGAGATATGTTCCCTCTACTCCCACTTAACTAAGAGTTTTTATCATAAATTGGTGCTGGATTTTATCAAATGCTTATTTGACATCTATTTATATGATTATGTGGTTTTTATCTTCCATTTTGCTTATGTGGTGTATCACATTTATTGATTTGCAGATATTGTACCAACCTTGCATGCTCAGAGTAAATCCCACTTAATCCTGGTGTATGATCTTTTTAATATATTGCTGAATCCAGCTTACTAATATTTTGTTGAGGATTTTAGTGTCTATGTTCATCAGGGATATTAGCCTATAATTTTCTTTCTTTGTAGTGTTTTTATCTGGTTTTGGAGTTAGGACACTGCTATCCTCACAAAATGAGCTTCAGAGTCTTCTGTCCTTTTGAATTTTATGGAATACTTTGAGAAGGATATATGTTAGTTCTTATTGGAATGTTTGGTAAAATTTAACTCTGAAGCTGTGCAGTCCAGGACTTTTGTCTGTTGGGAGTTCTTTTTATTACTGCTTCAATTTCACTAGTTGTAATCTGTCTATTCAGATTCTCTGATTCTTATTGATTCAGTTTTGAAGGTTGTTTGTTTCTAGGAATTTATCCATTTCTTCCAGATTATTCAATTTGTTGGCTTATAGTTGTTTGTAATATTTTCTTACAATCCTTTGTATTTCTTTAATGTCAGTTGTTATTTCTTCTTTTTCATTTCTGACTGTATTTATTTGGGTCCTCTCTCTCTCTCTTTTTCTAGATGAGTCTGGTTAATGGTTTTTCAATCTTGTTTATCGTTTCAGAGAACCAGCTCTTGGTTTCATTGATATTTCGTTTTGTTTTTTAGACTTGGTTTCATTGATTTCTTGTGTAACTTTTCTTACTTCCTCTCTTTTACTCACTTTGGGCTTGTTTTTGTCTAGTACTTTTATGCATAAGGTTAGACCGTTTATTTGAGATTTTCCTTATTTCTTGAGGTAGACCTGTAATGCTAGAATTTGCCCTTAGGACTGTTTTTGCTGTGTCCCATGGATTTTGGGTTGTTGTGTTCTCATTTTTTGTTTCAAGATATCTATCAATTTCTTCCTTGATCTCATCATTAACTTATTCATTATTTAGTAACATGTTATTTAGTCTCCATGTCTTTGTGTTTTTCAGGTTTTTTTTTCTTGCAGTTGATTTCTAGTTTCATATCATTATGGTCAGAGAAGATGCTTGATATGATTTCAGTCTTCTTAAATGTATTGAGACTTGTGTCCTATCGTGGTCTATTCTAGAAAATGTTCCATGTACACTTGAAAAGAATATATATTCTGCTGCTTTGGGGTGAAATGATCTGAAGAGATCAATTAAATCCATTTGATATAGTGTGTCATTTAAGTCTACTCTCTCCTTGATTTCCCATCTGAAAGATCTACCCATCGAAGTCAATGGGGTGTTAAAATGTCATACTAAGACTGCATTACTACTGGTCTCTCCCTTTATGCCAGTCAATATTTGCTTTACACGTTTAGGTGGTCTTATGTTAGGTGTATAAATGTTTACAAGGGTTATAACTTCTTGTTATATTGCTCCATTTATTATATGTAGTATCCTTTTTTGTCTCTTTGTTTTACATTCTACTTTGTCAGATATAACTATTACCACCCCATCTTTTTTTCTTTCCATTTGCATAAAATATCTTTTTCTATCCTTTTACTTTTAGTCTGTGTGTATCTTTCATTCTGAGGCGGTCTTTTGTAGACAGCATGTATATGTATCTTGTTTTCTTATCCATTCAGTTACCCTGTGTCTTTTGATTGGCGCACTTAAGCCATTCACATTTGAAGTGATTTTTGATAGGTACATATTTATTGCCATTTTATGTTTTATATCTATGTTCCTCTTTCTCCTCCTACTCCTCTTCCTCCCCCCTCCAACTCCTTAAAGAAGACCCTTTAACATGTCTTGTAACACTGGTTTGGTGGTAATGAACTCCTTTAGATTTTTCTTGTGCGGGAAGCTCTTTATTTCTCCTTCAAATTTGAATGACATCCTTGTTTGTTAAAGTAGTCTTGGTTGTAGATTCTTGCTTTTCATCACTTTGAAAATGCATGCTGGTCTTTTCTGTCCTGAAATGTTTCTGTTGAGAGTCAGCTGAAATTCTTATGGGAGCTCCCTTGTAGTTAATTAACTGTCTTTCTCTTGCTGCTTTCAATATTCTGTCTTTGTCTTTTTTTTCTTTTTTTTTAAATTGTTGTTCAAGTACAGTTGTCTGCATTTTCCCCCCACCACTGCCCCCTACCCCAGCCATCCCCATCTCCCTCCCCTGATCCCACCCCCCTTGGTTTTTTCCATGTGTCCTTTATAGTTATTCCTGAAAACCCTTCTCCCCTTTCCCCCCATTATCCCCTTCCACCTCCCTTCTGGTTACTATCAGTTTGTTCTTAATTTTCAATGTCTCTGTTTATTATATGTTGCTTGTTTGTTTGTTTTGTTGATTAGGTTCCAGTTAAAGGTAAGATCATATGGTATTGGTCTTTAATGTTTGCCATTTTAATTATGATATGTGGTGTTGTGGGTCTTTGGGGGTTCATTTTGTCTGGGACTGTCTGTGCTTCCTGGATGTCTGTATCTTTTTTTCTTCACCAGGTTAGGGAAGTTTTTAGTCATTACTTCTTCTTAAGATAGGTTCTCAATCCTTTGCTCCCTTTTTTCTCTTGCTGGTACCCTTATGATGCACATACTGTTACACTTCATGTTATCCCAAAAGTCTCTTAAACTATCCTCAATAAAAATAAATAATTTTTTTTTGTTTCTGTTTTTCTGATTGGATGTTTTTTCTACCTTGTTTTCCAAATTCCTGATTCAGTCCTCTGCTTCATCCAGCCTCTATTTGTTCATTCTATTGTATTCTTCATTTCAGATATTGTATTCTTTATTTCTACTTTTTTATGGTTTCTATGACATTTTTCATACTGTTGTAGTTCTCACTAAGTTTCTTGAGCATGCTTATAACATTTTTAAAAAACTTTATACTGATAATTTTCTTGCCTCCATTTCATTTAGCTCTTTTCCTGGATATTTCTCCTGTACTTTCATTTGTGGCATGTTTCCATGTTTTTTTTTTTAATCTCTCTCTTTTGGCTTTTACTTTGTGTTTGTTTCTGTGTATTAGGTAGATCTGCTATGACTTCCAGTCTTCATAGAGTTGTCTTATACGATAAGTCTTGTGGGACCCAGTGGTGCAGTCTACTTGATCACCTGAACTGGAGGCTGCAAGAATGTCCCCTGTGTGGATTATGTGGACCCTCCTGTTGTAATTGTGTCTTATTTGCTACTGGCCCATTTGTGCATGAGGTTGACCCTCAGGCTGGCTGACTGTGAGGATCAAAGTATGAGATGCTGTGCAGGTGCTGAAATCACCTCAGCAAGGTCTTGCGCCTGCCCAAATCGCCCTTTGGATATGACATTTGTGAAGTTAATTGGATCCTGTTTTGATGTTGTCTGAAGCTGGCCACTGGGTGTGTTGTTTCTGGCCCTCTTGCAAGGGATTCTGGTACAGGCCAATGCCAATACTGCCTGTGTCTGGCCCTGCTCAACCTGTTTAGAGTTACAAACCTATGAACAGTTTGTGGTTGCCTCTGCTGGGACTGGCTGTTTTTTGGGAAGGGATAAGCTGAGCACCAAGGCTGGCTTCCACTCCTACTGAGTCTGCGGGCAGGTCAGCAAAAAGCCCAAGGCACCACAAGATCTGCCTCCACCTGCTGGCTGCCTATTAGGCTCAGTCACTGAGCCTCAGTTGATACTCAAGTTGCTTAAGGTGGTATCTCAGTGAGTCACCAGGTAGGAGTGAGTGGTATCATCAGATTGACACAGGTTCAAACTTCATGCCAGGGCAGGATCTGAGGCCACTCAGCAAATGTCCCTGAGTTTACCAAGTCTAGCTGCCACCTGCTGGGTTCTCACACACCTTCATTGTAGGACAGGATCTCAGGGAGTCATCAGGATGAGTCCAGCATAGTTATCAGGCCTAAACAGACCGCAGTTTGGCCATGTGAATGGGGCGCTCCTCACTGTTTGTGTGTATGAGGGAAAAATAGCCCCTGTCCTAGAGCCACATAACTCATCTGTCCCAGATTCTGCTAGGGGCTTGACCTCAGCAGGACAGGGTCACTGGAATTCAGGAGGATGGGCTAGTGGATTTCCTGTGATGAGGAGGTACTAGTCAGGTTTGTGTGAAAGTGAGAGAAATGGTCTCTGCCCCAAAGCCACACCACTCAGTCACTGACACCACCGGAGTCTTCCCAGACATCCATACCCTAGCCCATTCAGTTGACTCCTCAGCAGAATACAAGTTTCACAGGAGCATCAGGGAGTTCAGAGGATTGGGCCATTACATTACCCCAGGCTAGTGCTGTATGGAGGGGAGTGCTCCACCCAGAGAGATGGCATCTGTGATGTGGGGAATGACTCAGCACAGGGATCCTGGCAGATGTTTCTTCAGCTTTCTCCCCCGAGTCACAAACCCCAGTCTCTCCTTATGCAACCCTAGTCTACTCTGTGCTCCCTCCATCGGAGCCCAGACTGTCTGCAAACAAGATTTTGTGTGTTGGCCTGCTAAGAAGGTGCCTGCGTCTCTAGCAGGCTTCCATCTCTCTCTGGTGGACAGAATTCCCACTGATTTTCACAGCCAGGTATTATGTGGGTGCTTCTTCCTGGTGCTCTGGGCTGTGGAGTTTGGCTTGGGATTGAGACCCCACACTTCTCAGGGGGATATTTTGCAGCCAAGCTATCCTTCCAGAATCTCAGCTGCCACCTCTGGGAGTGGAGCCAGCCTTTTCTATGTCTCTGCCATTCCTACCAGTCTCGATGTGGGCTTCTTCTGTAAATCCTTGGTTATAATACTACTCTTCAGCTACTTGGTTATTCAGGTTGATAGCTCTATATTTTAGTTATAATTCCAGTTTTGTCTTGGGAGGAGGTGAGTTTAGTTTCCACCTATTCCACCACCATCTTGGATCTCTCCTTGCAAGTTTTTTTCCATGAGTTGGTGCTTTAGCATATCAGCTTCCAGCAGGCTGGTATGTCATTTCATCAGGCACACTGCTTCTGCGGATGGGTAAGATTAGTTATCACCTGGTCATTGTTGTACTTTCTTCAGGTGACTTGGTCTGATGCAGCGTTACTTGGATAACTGTCAATAAACCAGGCATTTTATAACCCTTTCTTGGGATTTTTGAAAGAAGCATTATAAACAGGGTGGGAAAGCCATACTTGCAATATCTATTTCAGTGAGGATGTGAGAGGAGCTCAATACAATGACCTGGCCACTAGGCTTGCCTTCCCAAGGAATCATGCCCTATTGAGAACTCAGCATCCATCCACGTTGCTGTCAAGTTGACGATTCAGCAGTGGCGGAAACCTTGGTGGGAAGCTGCTCATGATGATGGGCCCATGCATACCCACCATCTCTGGACAAGTACTAGGGGACTGAAGAGAGAAGCTAGCTCACATCAATTAACATCATCTTCTGTAACTTCATTCTTAAAAACTTTTCTGGAATGCATTCTTTTTCATGATGTGAGATACAAAGATTTTCAAGCTCTTTGAGTGTTTCTGTCAGTTTACCCAGACCTCCTTTTTTATTTCCAGGTTTATTCTTCCAACTCCTGATCTATTGGTGAAACTATATACCAGTAACAGACATTTATGTCTATAGTACAGGCCACTTTTTCCTTCGTACAAAGTGGTTGGCTGACTGCATGTTTGCACCATTGCCTCCTGCAGGCCATCCTCATGTTGGATGTAATGCAGCAACAGTTCACTTCCATTGCCAGCATTTCCTGGAATGGACCTGTGAATCATCTTGCTTCATCAGTAGATCATAGAGAGTTCCCCATGAGACTATAGATAGGGATTGGGAAAAACATGCTGGTGCCACACAAGTAAGTGACATAGTAGTCATTTGATCATGGAACTTGCCTTTTCATGCTATTTACTTGCATTTGCTAGATCTGCTTGAGTCTGGTACCAAATGTACCACTTTAACCATATAGAGAGAATTTCTTCTACATTAGCTGGGGCTTAAACTCTATGGATATAATAATACTTAGCTCATGATGGACAGCTTACTTGGCATTTTAAATTCAGATGTTAGTTTCATCTAACCAGTAGCATCCAGTAGCACAGAAGGAGCTATTTGTCAAGCAGAGTAGTTCAATGCTGCAGAGGATATGGTATTGCTTAAGAACTCTATAGATCTGCACTGCAAAACCTGATATTTGAACTGGCCCAGAATTTTTATCTACCATGGATCCCTCCAGCACTATCCAGTTTGCTGTGGTATATGGTTCAAGTGGTGGGGTAGCTTGTGCCGCAGACTGAACCTACTGCAAGGTCTTCTCTTCCTCTGGCAGCCTTTCGATAAATAAATTTTAGGAGTTTTTCCAAGTGTGCTAAATGTTACATTGAAGTCCAAAGAATTCTGACAAGTACTCTGTTACCTTCATAGTACTAGGTGTACAAAGTGCAACAATTTCTCCTTTATTTTAGGGGGATGTCCAGGTATTCCCCCCCAAGCTATTGAAAGCTCTAGAAATGTGTCTAATTTGTCAGGTCCCAAGTATTTGAGGGGTTTATCTCCCACATTCCAACATTTGTGTGTCTTCTTATTGATATCTCTAAAATATTTGCCACTTCCTTTTCCTCAGTGCAATTAACAGGATATCATCAAATTGAGGGACCAAAGTGTTGTTCTGCAGTATGCCACGGTGGTCACCAGAATGTCAAATTCCCTGAGGACTAGATTACAAGAGAATTAACAGAGCCCTAAAGCTATTAGGGTGAAGGTGTATTGGAGTTAAAATTACTTTTGATTCTGTTTCTAATGGATAGCAAAAGGAGAGAAGCATTCATCAACTCAATAGCAACACACTAAGTACTGGAATCCATGTTGATCTATTTTAGTAAAGGTATTACATGAAGTTCATTTGCTGGTATTGGTGCTAGTGCTTAGTTGATTTTACAGTAGCCTATGGTTTATCTACCATGATCTACCTGTGTTCTGCAGAGGCAGTCAGAGGAATTGGGATATGATGTGGCTCACTATCCCTGCCTTTTTAGAGTCTTTGATTGTGGCCTTACTCATTTCAGTTCCTTTAGGAATGCAATATGGTTTGCAATTTATTCTTTTGGCAGAAGGAGGCCATTTCATGGGACTGTATTTGGCCCGTATTACCATAATGGCTCTTATTCCATAAATAAGGGAGCAAATGTGAAAATCCTGTATATTTATCTGAATTACTCCTTTAGTGACTGAGGAAAAACCACAGTGTGAATCTGTGGACTTATTAGGCCCACCGTAACTTAGGCTAAAACCATGCTTACCACATGACTTCAGTAAGCCTTTACTCTGACCAGAGCAGCATGGTGGGATTTTTCAGATCTTTTGGTAGTAGTGTCAGCTCAGACCCTCTATTTAACAGTTCTTGAAATTTCTGGATTTTCTCCTTTTTCAAAGGCTAAGTTACTCTGGAAAATGACTGTAAGTCTCTTTGGGGGAAGAGTCAGAGGTACATTTTCTGCATATATTTCACTGGTGTTGCAGAATTCTTCCTCAAGGAGATCTAGCCTCCTCTTCAACCTGCCTCCCTCTACCTTGCATGATGGCTGCCAGACCAATAACCAGAGCCAGTGCTTACCACAGTGTGAGCAGGGCTAAGCAAGCCCTATTCAAGGAAGTAATAGACTATAAATCAAAGGATTGTAGGACTTTGCTAGTACTAACTTTGGGTATGGAGCTTTGGGTCTGTGAACTGGCTTAAATCTGGAAAATAGATGAGAGGACTATGATTCTATTGTGATTGATGCCAACCTTCTGTTCAGCTCTTGTCTATATCATTGTGTGTGTGTGTGTGTGTGTGTGTGTTTGATTATACATATCAAGCAACACCCTGGTTAAACTACCCAGCTTGCCCCTTGGAACACCATTATATCTATTACATATTATCATTGATTGCTTTTGTTCAAGACCCCCCAAATGATACTCCAGCCTTGCTGCACTTTATGGTAATTATGTCCAACTCTCCTATCATTGTCAAGTGCTGTTTTCTGGCCTTTGCCTTATCTGGGATCCTAATAAGCCTTTCATATCAGGGACCTTGGTTCCATGGCAGCATATTCATGGCACCTGGTGCCTACAGAGAGCAGCAATATAAACATCTCAATGAATTTTGTGCCCCTTCACCACTATCAGTTCCTATTGCCTTATTGAAGGAAGTGTCCTTTGAACTCTCCCAAAGAATTTAATCATATGGTGGAGTCTCAGTTTTACACAAGTAAATCTATCTTAAGTGTCACCTCTCTGGGTCTTCTGTCCTTCTTCAAAACTATGCCAGCAAAATTCCAATATCTCTACCCAATTGCGGGCTTTCAGTATGCCCATGTTCCTAGGAGTCATCTCAGCATTGGTTAGGATCAGTTCATTGAATCCTGAGTCTGCAATGAGTGCCCTCATCTCTCCTTTTACTCTGCCCTGTGGTCTCTCACCCTCAAGATTCACTTCTGCACATACGCAGAGTCCTATAATTCCTTTGGTGTATAGCCTGTTACTTCACAGAATATGGCCTGTATATCTCTGCTCATGCTGTGGTATGTCCTGGTCCTGGTTATTGGTCTGGAGGCCATGAAGGATAGTGGGGGTCAGATCTCAAGGAGGCTAAACGCCATTTTGCCATGCATGTGTTTCAGGTGAGGTCAGTCCATGGTCTTTAGGGAAGTTGATAGGGGGAGAAGGGAGAGAACATTCTGCTCTGGCAATGGGGAGAAGCTTCCTTTGTTGGCCCAGAGGGTCCAAGCTTCCCAGGCTTAAACACAAAATTGTTCACATACCAGGTTTCATAGTCTCACTGTTACCCATTAGGCTCTGATTTTTACATAGGAGACAGGTTAAGGTTGCACGTTTAATGTTTTTTGCAAATATATGGCTTGTAAAAAATCACATCCTGGACTTGATTTTCAGTACAGTCTGCCCTGCAGTTGTAGGAGTTGAGAGTCTCTTTTAAAATGACATAGAAGCTTAACACTTCTGAAGCATGCCTAAAGCTGGCAATTAGATGGCTGGATTTAACTCCTTTTGCCAAGCCTCAAATGCCTTCCAAAATAACTATTCTATACTACCACCTTTTTTTTCTGTTTATGTCTTCATTTTAGTCTTTTTAAAAAATTTATTGTTATTCAATTACAGTTGTCTGTATTTTCTCCCCACTCCTCCCCCGCCCTCCCAGCCAAACCTCCCTCCCTCCCTTGCTTCTACCCTCCCACTTGGTTTTCTCCATGTGTCCTTTATAGTAGTTCCTGAAAAACCTTCTCCCCACTGTCCCCTCCCCCCTCCCCTCTGGCTACTGTTCTTAATTTCAATGTCTCTGGTTATATTTTGTTTGCGTTTTTTCTTTTGTTGATTATGTTCCAGTTAAAGGTGAGATCATATGGTATTTGTCCCTCACCACCTGGCTTATTTCACTTAGCATAATGCTCTCCAGTTCCATCCATATCATTATCCTCTCTCAATCCAAGGATGCAGACATTTGACCTTCTAATGTCTTGCACTTTATCTGCGGCTCATCTCAACCAATGGCAAGTGAAAGCTTTGCTAACTGTGATGTCACTATATGCCAGGGATTGATACAGCCAGTTACCACCAGCAGTGGAGTCCTTCTTTTTTCAGACAGGTGGGTGTTGGGAACTATGAAGAGTAAGACTATACTCTACTTGTGATTCTACAACTTAGCCTGACACATTTTTATGGATGCTGGCAGAAGAAATTCCTTGTCCTTTGATGCAGTAGGGGCATGTCTTCTGTAAGAGACTCATGGGGAATTCTATCTCAACAGTGAGCATTCCAACTCCAATGTCTTAGGCTTGAGGGTCTCCAGGTCCCACATTTTTTTAGCTCAAGATCCCTAGAAAACAAAGTCTGAGGCAAAGTTTATGCTGTAATATTTTATGAAGGAATAAAATCCCAGGGCACTGAGAATGTGGGGGAAAGAAGGTAACTTCTTTGTCTCTGATACTGGGGTGGCCACAGTATCAGAGACAAAAACAAACAAATGCATAGATGATAGGTGGAAAATAGACAGGGGGAGGGTAAGAATAGTGTAGGAAATGTAGAAGCCAAAGAACTTATAAGTATGACCCATGGACATGAACTATAGGGGGGAATGTGGGAGGGAGGGGGTGGGCAGGATGGAGTGGAGTGGGGGCGGGGAATGGGACAACTGTAATAGCATAATCAATAAATATATTTAAAAATATAAAAAAAAATTAAAATAAAAAAATAAATAAAAAAACAAAATAATGAACTTCCAGTTGTATAGGACAGGCTGTCATGCCTTAGACATCGTTTATGGGGAGAAGGAAGGGAGAGGTTGAATCTGCCTGTTCCTTTCCACAGAGACCCTCACTGTCCTGCCCTTCCCAGGTGTTGCTGCCAGCCACTTGGGCCACCTCTAGGGAAGTGAGATCCAACACCCCACGTCTGATTCTGGATGCAGTGGGAAGAAACTCCACCTCTCTGGTCCCTTCTCCACCTGTTCTGCTCTTGGTCCTCCAACCTACCACTTTAGTTTCTCATAAACCCAGCAGGAGTGATAATACCTCCATTGTCTATTTTGAAAAATTGTTGTAAGAGAGAAAAAAATTTACAGAAGTATAAGTGCTATAGAAAAGCTAGTTGTTATTTATTTGGAGATTTCTTGACTTTGAGTCAGAAGAGGGAGAGGAAGGACTTGAACTGCCCTTTTTGGCACAAGCAGAAGGCACACAGATGAGGGCACAGGGCAGGGCTTCTCAGGTAGAGCATTTAGCAGAAACAAAGGACAGTGATGGGAGATGGTATAAAACAAAGTTGGCAGACACAGCCACTGGCCAAATCTTTTTGTAATAAAGTTTATTGGAACATAGCCACACCTATATCACAATGGCAGAATTGACGAGTTGCAATAGAGACCATATGGTCTATAAAGCTTAAAATATTTGCTCTGGTCCTTTGTAAACCCATCATTAACAGAAAATACCAAGTATAATATAGTGTAGGTAATTAATATATGTGAATTGCCTTTCTCCTTTCATCTTCCTTCTTTGTCTCACAAAGAATTGATGACATATTGGCCACTTAATCAATACTGATGAGAGTTCTCACTCTTTATAAAGGTATTTGAATACTATGATTTACCAAATAGAGAGTTAATCCAAATATGTTTACAAATTTAAAATGATGACCATAAGGAAGGAAGAGGAGGCAGTTTATTCTGTCCCCTTTGCACTAATCATGACAATAATTGGGACACTGTCTCATATGTAATTGGGTATAAGCCAACTATTTGAAATCTGACTATACTAGAAAACCAGAATTAATTGGAACTGAGCTTAATAGTGACTCTTATAAAACCACAAACTGTGGAACACAAAGACTATGTTTCCCACAGGTGCCAAGTATGCGTCTGAAACATTTCCTAGATTCCTTGAGGAGAGGAATCATATCTTATGTGAATTGGAATCCCCAATCCATAGAAAAATGCTTGGCAAATAGAGGGAATTTAATAAAGGCTTGCTGAATAACTGGAGTGTCTGGAAGAGTGCCTGGCACAGGGTAGGTTCTTGGTAAATGTTAGTTGAACTAACCAGCAAAGTTGTCCTCTCATTCAAACAAGTGAGAATTTTCAGGCCACAGAACACAGACCACTCTAGACCCAGGCTGAAGCTCTCTGTAGGATGCAAAAATGATTTAAAATACACATCTAATGTACTTGTCTGAGTGTTGTAAAACTGTTGGTTGGCCCTGAGGACTGGACGAGCTACCTAATTGGTGCTATCTAACGAGAACAGCGACGTGGCAAAGATGGAGTGCTCAGCTGGGAAGGACCTCATGGCTATGCTGCTTTAAGGTCAATTAACTGGTGCCTGATATCTTCCAGGAAATCTAAATGAAAGGCATTTTGTGAATTCTAATTTCAAGTGAGTTTAATTAAACTTGAGAGGGGAGCTACCACTTAGCGAATAAAATGAAAATGGAGTAATTGAATATTTTTCCAGAATTGTATTTGAAATGTGCCCTATCAAACATTGTTTCAGAACCCAAGTGACCAGCTGTATGTGGTTAATATTTGGAAAGGAAGGAGTATTTAAACGTCAGCTTGTGGGCAATAGGAGGGTAAATGCAACAGCCTGCTGGCGTTACAATTACTAGATGTGGGCTGTATTTGGCATTCAAAAAAATTTTTTTAAGTTGGAAGTTGATTAATGTGGTCAGGAGAATTAGGATGAGTCTGGATGACTGAAAAACAAAAACTCTATCTTTCCCCACTCCCATCTCCCCCTCTTCCAACACACACACAAAAAGAGAGCAGCACTATTGATTTAAAATTGTAAATATTTTGGAGGGCTTAACCAAATGATTACATGTTAAAATGTGGAGTCCTTTTTCCAATAATTATTTGTTGAAGGCCTGCAGTATTCCAGGCACTGTGTTACAGGAGGTGGTATCTGAGCTATAAATATTGGGTTGACCAAAAAGTTTGTGTGGTTTTTTTTCTGTAAAATAAAAGAAACATTTCTCATTTTCACCAATAATTTTATTGATTTGGATATTTTGAGTATGTCAGCTAACTCCCACATGGTATAACATTGATTTTTCTCAATTAATGTCCAGATTTGATTGCTATCAACGTCAATTGGTCTACCTGACTGTGGAGCATGGTCCAGTGAGAAATCTCCAGCATGAAACTTCACAAACCACTTTTGATATGTCTGATCAGTCACAACACCTTCCCCATATACTACACAAATCTTTTATTGTGTTTCAGTTGCATTTTTACCTTTCTTGAAATAAATAAAACATAATATGCTGAAAATGTTGCTTATTTTCTCCCATCTTCAATATTAAAATGGCTACACAAAAATTCATCAATTTTGATAAGTTTTTTTTAAACGCACACCAATATGACAACTATCACAATACAAATTAACAAAATTGATTCCAATGAAGTTAATGACAGCTAAGTGCTATTAGAGCCATCTTAAGGGAAAAAACAAATGAACTTTTTGGCCAACCCAATATTTGCAGGAGGAAAAGAAAGCATGGGACCTGTTTGGAAGATGATGGGGTATTTAATGGGGCTAATGTAGAAGATTTGTGGAATGAGATAATATAAAATAAGATGGATGTGGTACAGTTATGGAAGGCCTTGAATGGGTTTGTACTTTATTCATTAGGCAGCTTCTAAGAAGGGGTGGGGTTTGACCAAGGATAGGGAATGAAGATATGGATGTAATGATCAGCATCACTAATCATTAGAGAAATGCATCTCAAAATTACAGTAATACCTCACATACATGAAGATGGCTACTTTAAAAAAATGGAAAATGAAAAGTGTTGGCGAGGATGTGGAGAAACTGGAACACTGTGCACTGTTGGTGAGAAAGTAAAATAGTACAATCAGTATAGAAAATACTATGGAGCTCCCTCAAAAATTAAAAATAGAATTACCATATCATCCAGCAATGCCATTTCTGGGTATATAGCCAAAAGAATTGCAAACAGGACCTTGTTTATAGCATCACTATTCACAATTGCCAAGAGGTAGCAACCCAGATATCCGTCAATGGATAAACAAGATGTGGTATATACATACAATGGAATGTTATTCAGCCTTAAAAGGGAAGGAAATTCTGTCACATGCTACTGTATGGAAGAAAGTTGAGGACATTATGCTAAGTGAAATAAGCCAGACACACACAAAAACAAATACTGTATGATTCTATTTGTATGAAGGATCTAAAGTACTCAAATTCATAAAAACAGAAAGTAGAATGGTGGTTGTCAGGGATTGGATGGAAAGAGGAAGAGGGTGTGGTTTAATGGGATAGAGTTTCAGATTTTCTAGATGAAAAATTCCTGGAGATCTGTATCACAACAATATGAATATACTCAACACTACTGAACTCTACACCTAAAAATGGTTAAGATGAAAAATTTCATATTATGTATTGTTTACCACCACCACAACAAAAAATATGGGTGTAGCAGTGTGGGGTTGGAATGGAGAGGAAATGGGAAATCAGTTTGGAGGTCATTAACTTAAGTGGTAACGGGACAGGGACAGGAGGCAGGGACAGGAGTTATCAGGGTAGAATTAGAAAGATTTGGCACCTTCTGGATGCTGGATTGAAGGAGCAGGAGCCAGAGATGCCTTGGAGGTTTCCAATCGGTGCTAATAAGAAAATGATGGAGGCTTTCCCAGAAAGAGTGACTTATGTAAGGAGGTAAGGATTTTGGTATTGTGTTAATTCTGACTGCAGCCTGTAATGGTTTGTGCTAAAGCTAATCTCATTATTCTGTGTTTTAAAGAATTCTTAGAATCTCTTTTTTGTTTGTTTTACATTTTCTCTCACTTGTCTAGGTGTTTGGCCTTTGGCTTCTTAGCTGGCCTTCCTCAGTAGTTTATTACTAACTCTCCACATTATGGGTGGGTTGCACATTGTGGAAGGTGGATCTCAGATGAATTCTTTCTCCACATCCCTCAATATGAAGTTGAATGCTATGCAGGAGTTGTGAAAATTGGGAGGTGTGAAGCTTCCTGTACTGAAAAATGCTCTTATTCTCTCTTAGAATTTTTTCTCATTCCTTTCATTAGAAACTTTATGTCTAAGCTTGCCAAATGGGCACAATGCCCTTGCTTGCTTTTTCTGGCATCTCATTCATCTAAGCAGGAAGCAGCCTCAGAGGTGGGAGCTTATTTCTTCACTTCAGGGTTTTCACAGGGACCAGAGGGGTTACAAATGGATTCCCGTCAGTGCTTTATAAGGTCATTACCTCCAGATCCTAGAGTGGTGGCAGTGGCAGATTTGTAATACCTAATCCATAATCTATGTTTTTACAGTCAAGAGAATTCTGTCGAGGATGGAAAAGGAGAGCCGTGAAATAGCCTGACTGTACCCCAGCATAGATTGGGCAACACAGATAATCACCTATTTGAGCATTGCAAAGTGTCGTTTTAATGCTTGCCGTACTGAGGGTATGGAGGGCGGATAAACACTGGGGATATTTTCAAAGGCCAGGACCTGGGATTGTAATGGGATGTGATTTTATGGGCTTTGTTGTGTCACCTAGGTCAGATAGAGTTTTTATTACTGATATATGTGGACAAAAGGTTGAGAGTACTGAAGTGGGGTTAAGCTTTGTTTAATACATTGCATAAAATTTTCAGCCCTGAAAAGCTCAGAATCTTGGAAAATTTACCTCAGGCTTTGGAGAACAAGTTACATTCTGAGATAAGAGTTTTTAAAACAATATTTGACTAAAGGAAATTGTAAATAACTTTTCATGAAATAGAAAATGAAAACATGTTTATTATAGAAATTTTGGAAAATACAGATGAAAAAGTAGCCCAAATTCCCACCACCCAGGAATAACAACTGTGTCATTTGTACTAGTATTGTGGAGGTTGTGTGTGTGCATTTTTAATGCAACCATACTGTGCATATTAGTTTGCAATCTGAGTTTTTAAATGAATATATAAGGTATGTCTTTCCACATGACTAAATGTTTTCTTTTGTATATTATTTAAAGGTTGCATAGTTTTTATTTTACAAATTCTCCCTGCTGGACATTTAGATTGATTTCATTTTGCACTATTGGTATACACCTATTATTCCTGGCTTAATGATTAATAGCATTTCCTTTTTATCTCAAAAGTGTCCCAGTTTTGGCAACAAAGAATATGGCTGCCATGATTATTAAGAAAAACTGTGAAAACAGTGTTATAACTTAATATTTGTACATATCTATTAATGTTTCTTTAGCATAAACTCCTTAAAAATAGAATAACAATGTCAAATGGCATATACTTTTAAAGGCATTTGATGCATATCAACAAATTACTTTTCAGAAATGTTATGAGGCAGTTAAACTTTGGCCAGTATTAATCTCCCAACTAAATATATAATGTATGTTTCTAAATATGTACTTTCTGTTGACTTTGTTCAAAGTTATTTTTATCTTTAGTGAGTAGGAAAGTAAGCATAGATAGTGTAGAGTATGAGGTATTAGGGAGTGAAGGCAGGAAGGGAGGAAGAGTAGAAATCATTATAGTTACTTAGAGAATGTAGAGGTTATAATCCTACAGCTAATTGGTGGTCAATAAATTGTATCACAGCTTTGATGTCAATCACCATTATCATAATAATGGCAGCTGCATTTACTGAAAGCTCAACATTTTCAATAAAGTATTTATTCTTAAAGCAACTCTGCAGATAAATATTACTTTGCTGAAGAAAGAATTGAGTCTCTGAGATATTGAATAAGTACCTATAGCTAGTAAGCTGCAGAACGAGAATTTGAACTCAATTGTGATCACCTTCAACACCCAATTTCCTTCCGTTTGGCTGTTCTTCCTCTCCTGGATCTCTAATCGCCCCTGTATTCTGGATTTCCTCATTTTTCATCAAACATTAAAGATGGAGAAGGAGAGGGGTTGATAAAGGAAGCCCATAGTCCAAACTTTGTGTATCGGAGAGTTGCTGTCCACAGTTCCTTCTGGGCAAACTTGGGAAACCCATTTCCTGTTAAGGGCTACTTGAATTTCCATAGAGATTGCTATCATATAACTACTTTCTTGTTAAGTCTTTTTGTTGTTTTTAAATCTTTAATAGTCTAACAAAGAGGCATGATGAGGAGAAGAAAAAAATACCAAGGTCATTTCTTGGCTCCCTTCATTGAATAATTAAGTTTTTCACCTATAAGAAGACAAATTGAGATTCCCTGTTCCTTTGAGAACCTCCTTTCTAATCAGAGTATTAGATAATAATGGCAGAGGAGACACAACAGATGTCATCAAAAGAAAAATTCAGGTATGCCTTTGACAATCATCAGTAAGCATTTAGTAGACTCACACTGAAGAGGATGAAGATTTTGAAGCAGAGCATCAATTAGATAATAGAATGGATTTATATGAGGTGTAATGTAACATTGAGGTATTTCATTGCTTTTTGTTGGAATATCTCTCATGGAAAATTATCCTCCATGTACAGTCATTACCAAGATCAATACTGCATTAAAGAGGAGCCACTGAGTTATGATATATAGAAAATGGTTGAAATGGGACCCTAAAATGGGACAAAGTTGAAGAGAAACACTGAAATAAAAGTCAGGTTATCTTTGGATGCAGTTCCCATCCAACAGGCTTTCCACCACTGCTCAGCCTTGGGAAGGAATATTGTACAGCGATGTCCCAGCCACAGTTTGCCCTCCCAGGCCTACATGATGACCTTCTCAGGAAGTGCTTCCCTGTGGCTTATAGCTTTAATTTTAGAATCTGTAATTTCAGAATAAGAGAGGCTGCCTTACTTAAACCCATAATATTGACACACAGAGTAAAAAGGCCATGGCAAAGGGAACCTGAACTTCTCTCTAGACTGAACAAAGACTTCCAGATCTTTCTCTCAGTGTCATTAATTTTCCCCAAACAGGGATCTGCACTGACCTCCACCATGTCTCAAGTTTGAGTCAGTGCTCAGACCCCTTTCTTGTCCATTTGCCTCTATTTGCAACCTGGCAATGAGCTGATTAGGTCCAAACCTTAGTATCTGACCTATGTCTTTCCTCTCTGTTAGTCTTATGGACTCAAGGATATTTTATTCACTTATCATTTTCCAGTATTCACAGGTTTTAACATTCAACATGTTTCTGTTTGGTGCCCCTAAATTCCTCATTAACAAGGTGTCTGTGGCATGCCTTTCCCTCCCGAAGATCCAAAATCATAGATAAATCCTTTTGTTTAGAAGTTACTGGGCTTTCTTGGGTAGGAATAGATCAGAGCCCAGGCCTTGGGTTGCACGGGTACACAGTACCTGTTAGGGCAGGTGGGTGGTTCCAGTGACAGTTGGATTTAGTTCTAGAACGAGGCAGGGTCTTTCATGCATGGCATTCATTCATTTCTACATTTTTGATATATTGATCAGTTTACTAAGTTATCTAGCTCTAAACCAAGAGCATCTCAACTTTTATTTTCCTACCTTTACTTGAGCTACCAACTTTCTCCTGTTATTCATGTACACCATCTTTATGGCAGATTTGACTAGCTATACTATATTATCACATTAATCTATAAATTTTGGCTATCTATTGCTGTGTAACACACCACCCTACAACTTAGGGCCATACAACAACCATGATTTGTTTTTTCTTGTGATTCTACAACTTGGGGGGCTTGGATGGAGATTTTTCTGCTCCATCATGGTGCCACTTAGCTGCAGTTAGCTCATAGCGGGGCTAGGCTGGAGGCCCAAGAAGGCTTCACTCACATGTTGGGTGCCTCAGGACTCCTCCACATGTCTCCTTCTCATGGCCAGCTTGGCCATCCTCACAGCCTGGTAGTCTCAGTATAGCTGGGTTTCTTAGAGGATGGGCAGTTTCTAAGAGCACAGGAGTGGGAGTTGCCCACCTTTCTTAAGGCACAGTATCACTTCTAACATGATATGATCAAAGTAATTAAAAGGCTGGGCCAGATTCCAGGGGAGGGGAAGTCAGCTCTATGTCTGGATGGGAGAGGCCCTGAGGATGTGAGGATGAGGAGCGGTGGTGGACATCTTTGTAGACTACTGCACAGTGTATTGATTTGCACTTCTCAAAATCTTTGGAAACACTCATATTTTGATACCAAACTGCCAGTGAATGTACATTCTCAAAGCTCCCAACTTTATTACCCTAGGTTCTTAATTAGTAGTCATTTCCTATCAGTTGGGGCCAAAATAGTTAAAACAAGACCAGTTTTCCCTTCTCTTCCTTAAACATAATTGAACCTCATCCATATGTTCTGTTAAAAGAAATATTTGCAGTGTGTTTAGTGACTATTTAACATAACCTACACAGTTATCTTACATACAACATTTAGTTCTGCAAGAACATCTCGACATGGTGCATGGCTATACAGTGTAGCAAAGGAACCAGCTTGCCCCAGTTTGAATATGAATTTTGTCACATATGAGCCGTATAACCTTGAATAAGTTTCTGAAGCTCTTTCTGACTCCATTTCTTTATATATAAAGTAAAGGAAATAATACAACCATGTAGAATTGTTATGAAGATTAAATGTAGTCAGAGCAGTTATAGACACACAAATGGGACACAGGATGTGTCAACTATTGTTGTTGTTTATGACGTAGGTTGATGAGCAGTGGACATTTAGGGAAGGATGTGTGTGGGGCAGTGGGCCAAACAAGGTACAAGGTCAGCTCTTATCCGTCAGTGCAATCCCATGTGTTCTGGCCCACACCTGTGTCCCATCCCTATTGCCTCATCCAGCTCACCAGTGGCTGCATGGCACAAATGCAGGAGTCTGGATGACCCTCTTTGTTGGTTTCACTTTCATGTAATGAGAGAGTGCTGCTGTGCCTCTCCTATGTTGTGATAGGAGAAGTCCATCTGTATCGCTCAGGCTGCAACTGGCAGTTCTGGTCTCATGGTCATATGGCTAATATCAGTCTTTTGCTGTTGCCCCAGAGCCCACTATCAGGATGCTACATAGCTCTCAAAAATATATCTAACCCACAGCCATTGTTGGCATTGTTTTACTCCAGGAGCAGGTTGCTCTTCAACCTTTTTCCAACTGGATATCACTGAGAATTCTGGCCTTGCATTCTCTCCCAGAGCATATAATACCAGCCTCAGCGTCTCTGGAGGGCTGCTTCTGGAGCATGAAGGACAGCCTTCCAATGTATTTTTCATAGAGGTTATTGCAAAATTCTCAGATTGGAGGCAGCTGAGAATGTACTGTCCTGGGAATCCATATAGTGTATCAGCTGCCCTCAAGTTAATCAGTGGATCAGACTGTAGAAGTTTTTCCTGGTCTTGATAGGAAGATCTTCATTCTGCCCCATACACTTAAACCCAAGGAACTGAATACATAATGTAGGCCCTGGATTCTGCCTGAGTTAATAACCCATTTTCAGTCCTTTAGGCAACTCTCTGAAGCTAAAAGTGTACTTTGTAGTGCAGTTTCACCTTCACTCATGAGCACCGGTGTGTTGCCCTAGCTGCAGTCATGTGGCCAGCTCCAGAGGCCCACATTCCAGTGAACATGCCAATTACAGGATGTTAACATATCCCTGGGGCTGCATGGTAAAGAGAAATCCGTGTCTCCCTTATCCAGCTGCCTAGCAGACTAGAAACCCTGATGACATTTTCTTTGCTTCCTTCTTTTTTTTTGCTTAAAAGAATTGAAAAAAAAAGACTGGATAAAGCATTTAAAAATATTTCAAAAGGCATTTGTGAACTGGCAAAGGTAAGGGGGGCACAAAAACATGAGGGGCCACAAACTAAGTAAAAATGCTGTGACCCCTTGCAGGCTTTGTCAGATTAGGTGAACTTGACCATTGGTTTGTCTAGCTGTAGGAGACAGGAAAAAAAGAAAAAAGCCCCAAAAGGAAAGCCCAGTTGGTCTGTCTAAACTGGAAAGTCTAACAGGAGACTCTGACTATCCCAACGTACATGAAATTAGGACTCAAAGAGCCATTGCCCCAGAATAAGGATGGGGTGGAAAAAAGCCCCAGGGGATAGCAAAGAACATTGGCTGTCTGGGCCCTTGATTCTGAATGGAAGGGAAATACTGTCACCTAAGAGATCATGCACCTGAATGGCATCACATAGATTTGTAGCCCAAACTCAAACTGTATGGGTGGTTCAAAAAACCTCAAGTAGGAAATTGAGTTATAAATTGAAGTCCAGGTTGGTTGTGCCTTGGGCATCCGGCAGGAGAAAATAAACATCTGGAGAAACTCCCCTGTAACCTAAGCCTCAGGGAACTCTCACATATAATGTTCTGGGAGAAAATTACAAAACCACTAATAGAGCCTGAAAAACAACAAATGGCTGAATGACCCATATCTACAGTGATTTCAGGCATCGACATTATAAGACACAGAATCTAAAATAACAAGTTTCAAGTAGTAAAGTGATGTAGAAAACAAGAAAGAAGCATGAGATTTTAAGTAATCAGGTGGATTTGACAAAGTACCAAATAAAAAATTTTGAGATAAAAGTTTTGAGTCAAGATTTAAATACTATGTCACAGATTTAATAGCCAAATGGACATAGCTGAAAAGAAGATTAGTGAGCTGGAATAAATTTAAAGAAATTATAATGCAGCCCAGAGAGGGGAAGAGAAGAAAAAATAGGAAGTTAAGAGTCGTGGAGGATAGAGTGAGATTTCAGAAGGAAAGAGAATATTGGGAAAGAGGCAATATTGAAGGAGATAATTGCTGAGACTTCCAAAACTGATTAAATTAAGCAGATTCAGGAAACCCATGAAATCTAAAGAAGGTCAAATATTTAAAAAATCCACTCCTAGACACATTCAAGTGAAAATTTAATACCAAGGACGAGTATAATAAGACTAGCTAGAGGAAAAAAATTATATAACTTTCTAAAAATCAGGCCACTTTTATGTCCTCTTTGCTTTCCATATGGGCCAACAGGGAGAATGAATGGTTAGTAGATAAATTACTCCCTTCTTCTGGACTTTCTTGGTTGTGTGGCTATAGCCTTAATTTTCCCAGAGGACTTTTTCATGGACATTTTAGAGAGCTCATGGCCTTCCCTGTGGGCTAATCACTATGACTTGCATGTACTGGGTGAGTGAAACAACTCATCATGGGTGTGGGAGAGCAGTGGATAGGAAGGAGGGAACCATAAAATAGGACTGTTACTGGGTAGATCAAATCTTTGTTCCTTTTCCTGTATATGTGCCCTACAAGGCAAGGAATTTTGCTATGTTAGGAGTGCTGTATATTTTGTCAGTTTTCAATACAAATGTAAACCTATACTGTAACACAAAGCTGAAAAGCTATGTCCAAAGGTAGAAGAGGCTCAGACCCAAATTCCCTTTGGGCACACACCCAAGAACTTGAAGGCAGATTATCTCTGATGAGAGTCTGGTGAGTTGTACTTCTCAGCAGGTGGTCCTTTGGCACCTGGCTTAAGCTGCCTATTTACCTCTACTGTCTTCTGCTTTCTGTCCCACTCAGTCAGCAACGTGTGCTGTTCTGCTAATGCCCAGCTCACTGGGGGTGTAGAGGCCTTCCCTCCAGCTGAGAAGAGCCAAGGGAATGAAAGAGAGGAGAGAGGAAAGAGGCAGCTTGTTAATACACACCTACTTTTTTTTGCTTCACCCTAGCACTGGGGATGGTGGGTAGGTGGAAAGGAAGTTGAGGAAGAGGTTATTACAAGGAAAAACCCACTAAGAATGAGATTTCCTTTATAATGTAAAGAAATAGAGTTTTCAGGTCAAATCCTGCTTCTCCTTGGAGATCTCTAGGCATAAGCTCTGGATTTAGAGTTTATGATTCAATATTTAACATGTATTTAGTAGACTTCCGTTATATTCCAAGCACTATTCCAGATTGGAGTGGGAGGGGATATAATAGTGAATAAGACAAATATCCCATTTTTACAGAGCTGACAGTATAGCTGGGGTGGGGGGCAGACCAAAAGCCAATCAATGCCATATAGAGTTGGACAGTTGCTGGTAAATGCTACAGAGGAGAATAGAACAGGGGGAAAAGGACTGGGAGGTGGGAAGAGGGAAGAGTGGCTATTTTAAGGATGTTCAGAGAGGTCCCAGAGGCAAGGGGCTAGGTGATGTGAGCAGAGGCCTGCAAGAGGTGAGGGAGCACAGGTCTCATTGTAGTGGGTGGGTTTGCTCATGTGGATGGTAGCTGGTGTAGCTCCTTCTCAGCTAAGGAGAAGCTGGTAGGCCCCCAGCTCCAGGGAGATACTGCTGTGCTGGGGAGTTGCCTCACATTCCCCGGGGGTGGAGGGGGTGAAGATAAACGGTGAAGGTGGGCAGGCTGGCTGGCAGGCTGGCAGGCTGGCTGGAGGTCCACAATCACGTAAACTAGGCCTGAGAGCTGAATTTATAACTGGGCACTAGCTCAAGTGTGAACTGCACCTGGAAGGAACTGGTCTAATTTGTGAACCTTGAACCAAGCTGAGTGCCGAATTAATCTTTTTTTTCCCTCTGAGCTGAGCAGTGAACCAAGGATGTTTCAAAAACAGTAACACCTAGTAGCCAGTTTGAATCAGATCCAAGCCTATTCATTTTATAAAAGTATTGAACTGGAACAATATGGGAATATTAAAGTATCTTTCAAACTATACCAGCATTGAACTGATCTTTCACAAGTGCCTGGCTTGGAATGGAAAAAAAATCTTTTAGGAGTACAGATTTGCCTGTACTCGAGGCCGGGTTGAGAGTCTGCCCTCTTCACCATTAGGTTATTTTGCCTTGGACCTCTTTTTTCAATTGAAATCTTGGCTTCATGTTTATGTTTACCTTTTGTTTGTACATTTTGTTCGCCATGGGGCCATTCAACATTGTCTTGGTTGCATATTGTCTTGGCCATCGATCTGAGCACAGACAGGGGTGTGTGCGGGGGTGGGGTATGATAGAGGAGGAGCGGTGGGCTAGTGGCATGAAATGACTAAGTTGGAAATTTATTTTGAAAGCCATTGGAGACCATGGAAGGATTTTAAGCTGGGGGTGGTAAGCTCAAATCAAGTTTTTGAAAGATCACACTGTGGGGCAGCAGTGTGGAGAAGGGGCAGGAATGAAGGCAAGGAGATTACTCAGGAAGTGATTGCAGTCATCTCGGTGAGAAGTGGTTTAAAAATAAGAAAAAACTGTGATGGTATGTGAACCCGGAAGAAAGTTGGAAACTGTCTGGATTCAAATCCTGGCTTCACATTTCCTTGCTGTGTGACCTGGCACAAGTCACAGAACTTCTCTGTGCCTCATTCCCCTCTGTGGAGTGTGGAGGCTAATAGTGCTTGCTCCTTCATGTGTTTGTAAAGTTTGCATGACACATTATGTGTCAGGTATAGAGAACTTAGAATAGTGCCAGGCACAAAAGTAAGAACTCAGTTAATTGTCATTAGTGAGCAAGGAGAGAAAGTAATGTATGGAAGGTGTATGTAGATGGTGGAATCAACAGGATTGAATATGGGTAAGAGTGAGAAGGAAGAGTCAAGAATGAATCTGAGATTTCTGATTTGGGCATTTAAGATGGTGGCCACATGAGTGTAGGGAGTTTGGGAGAGGAACCCAGTTGGAAAAGCAAAATTTGAATGTGTTGAGTGGGAGGTGCCTTAATCTTATGGGTCTGGGTATTACAGAGCAGTATAGGGTGTAACTAGATGCAGACATGGGAGTCATTTGCAGAGAGACCTCGGGTGTGTTGAATTCACCAAGAAGATGTAGAGTAAGAAGATAGTATTTCAGGCAAGTCGAAATTTAAAAGCAAATTAAGTCCTGGCTGGGTTGTTCAGTTGGTTAGATCATTGTCCCACTATGCCAAGGTTGTGGGTTTGATCCCTGGTCAGGGCACATACAAGAATCAACTGATGAACACATCAATAATTGGAACAACAAATACCTCTCTCTCTCTCCCCCGCCCCTTCCCTCTCTAAAATCAATAAACATATCCTCAGGTGAAGATAAAAAAAGAAGTAAATTAAAGAAGATGGGGCTATAGAATTGATGGAGAAGAGGTGGCTGAAGAGGTAGGGGGGAAACCAGGAACAAACAGGGGTCACAGAAGCCAAAAGTGGGAATTCCAAGTAGGGAATCATCAGTAATAACAAATGCAGAAACACTTCCAATTAAAAAAAAAAAGACTGAATGTATTTCTAAGTAGAAGTACAGCTCCATTGGCCTCATGGCTAGTGTGTTTTCTCTAGAGAGGGTTGTGGGGGAAGGCAAGTTACATGGGGCTGGGGAGCAGCTGGGAGGTGAGAGAGTGGAAAAAGCACAGGTAAGCAATTCATTCAAGAATCGTGGTGATGAAGAGGTGGGACAAGACACAAGCCCTCACAGAGTTGCTTTCCCTAAATCAGGCCTTGGATTCTCTGGCCAGACCAGGGGATGTAACAAAAATGGCCCAAGTCTTTACTTGGCTAATGCCTCCACATAATTCTGAGGGAGACCTTTCCCTGAAGGTCATATCTCAGGTACCCCCGTCCCAGTCTCTCTGTTGAACTGATAAGACATGAACGTGTTTATCATCTCTGTTTTTTAGTAAAACTCAAGGTCCATGAATACAGGCACCCCTCCTTTCTGTTCCTTTCCATTTTCCCCTCACTGAGCAGTGTCTGACATTATGTGGGCATTAATTCCTGTTATTCACTCTGGGCTCTGCTAATCACACAGAGGTCCCATTATGGGACCCAGAGGAGAAATTCCCCTCAGATTTTAATTCCAGGCATGATTTTCCCTGAGCAGTGTAATTGCTTTCATCACATAGGCACTATGCTATGCCTTATTTCATGTTTCCTTCTGATTATGTTCCTGTCTTTAGTCACCAGAAAACTCAGTCAAATTTGCATCCTATTTTAGCAGATGACAGAATATATTCAGGCTCATGTTTTTGTGTGAATTCTTTCAACGTATCCCTAGCTTCAGCTTATTTTTCCTCACTTTATCTTCCATTTTTATGATTTCCTCATTTCCTAATATTTTTCTTACCCTCAATGCATTTTTCTAAGTTTCTTTAAATACTTTTTGAAACCAAGTGAGTTTACATGGCAATAATGGAAAAGATGGGATGGTAACTAGAAGAAGCTGTGTGGAATTAGTTTTTGAAGCTTAAGAGAAGTGAAATTGGGAAGAGGCTGAGATTACAGGTAATTGGGAGGGGGTGACTCACAGCTTTGTTGGGTTTTCAGGAGACTTCAACCTTGTTGGAGACAAATTAGAGACCCTAGTAAGAAAATAATATAACAAAACTATATGGCATATGTCACCATAAATTGTTCAGGTGAGGAGGTATAGGGATGTCAGAAAGGAGAGATCATCATATGTGGTTGGCATGTTCTGGAAGGCTTCATAGAAGACTTGGCACAAATTCAGCCTTGAAGAGCAATAGGATCTAAGTAGTGCAATTAAGTCTCATATTTGTCAAGAAAGAGTTGAGAATGGCAGTAGCCCCTGGGCCAGGTGGCCAGACATCTGGATTAATCCAGTCCGGGAAAGAGGCATCAGCTGGAATTAAGACTCCTGTGGCCTGCAGGGGGCAGTTTGTGGACCTCTGTTTGGAAGCTTTGGGGTGGGGGTCTCTATCAAGGTCAGAACAGGGCAGGACCTGTTCTCTCTTGCTTGGCTGCTTGACCTGCCTTCCCCAGCCAAGCGTTCTGGATAATAAACATGCTCATTCCTGCCCATTCTGATCTGCTTTCTCTGCTGACCTCAGTGTGAGTACAGAGGCCAGGCTGTGTTGAAATCCCACTTAATGTACACACAGCACACCTTCCTTGTTGACTCATCAGCCAGCAAATAAATGGAACTTCTTGACAGTTTTAAATTCCTGCCAGGGAGCAGCTGGTGAGAGTTCCTCTGAAGAAGCAGACTTGTAGAAGATTTATCAGTATCTGGCTGCAGAATATGTTTTCCCTCTCCCCTCCCTTCCCCTTCCTTTCCTTTCTCTCCCCATCTCTTCTTTCCCTTCCCCTTGTCTGTTGTTGTACCTTTAAAGACTTTGCACCTCTTGGGTCCGTAGCCACTGAAAATTAATTTAGGGACAAGGCTTTCTCTGCACAGCCTGCTGAGTTACTCATTACTGTCTTTAAGATTCAAAAAGCAACCTTCTTTTCCAAGGTTCTTTTAATGAGCCATTTCAACATTGGACTTCTAATTTTTACCCCTTCTAGACAACAGCTGGTTTGGAAGACCTGGTAGACCAGTCTTGCTTCCAGAGTCTTACAGATATTGGGCTGCAGACCAATATAATTATTTCCCATTAGTGCTCCATGAAATTGCAGGTGGTGGCAGAGTCCTGATGGTGTCTTGCTCGCCATTTTCCCCTTCGCCGAAACATTCTGGTTTATACCTCTTCGTTTCAGAAAACAAGGGTAAGGCCTGACTCAGCATGTTTCCCAATCTCTCCTGCCAGACAAGTCGATATCAGAGTACAGTGCTGTAAATTTTCTGTATGGAACCCACAAACCCATAATTACTTGTTACAATGTATCTGGACACATGAAGACCCAGGTTAGCCTCCAGCAGGAAAATGTGTTAATCAGAACTCGCTTTACTCCTGCAGGAAGCAAAGGCAGCAGCCTGAAAAATAACCTGGTGGTAATTTTATTAGTGATGCCCAACAAGGCAATTAGACAGAAATGCAGATGTCATCAGAGAGGTAGTTTGAGGCTTTCTCCAAGCTCAGGCATCCCCTCACCAAACCCTTTTCACTTTCTCTCTAATTGTCCCCCATCCCCCCAACTTTGTTTGAGATTTTAAGTATTTCTGACATGCTGTGCAAATATATGCAAATTCGATGTGTATTCTTGTCAACTCCACTCTGCCTGGTGTGGCTGGGCTGCTGGCCTCCTAAAGGCAGCCAGACTCCTGGAATTGCAGCAATGTGGCCGGCAGGACCGGTGCCAGGAACCATTAGCAGCCTTGAATTGAATGAGGGAGTTGTGACAGCTCCACCGATCCTTGGTAACACCAAGGCTCCCAGGGCGTGGAATAGCACAAGGTAATGTCAAAGGCAGGAGGAGAAGAACTGGCTTCCACTGATTTTTAAAATATCTGTTTGGTTTCTAAGTTTTACCTTCATTTCTGTGCAGCCATGGTGAAAATTTACTATCCTGAAGGGAACAATTATTGGATGATGTCCTCATTCATGAGTCTTTCAAAGCTGGTCTAACAAGCCAGTGATCGCTGCTGAGATTTTCCAGAGGAACAGATCCTGATGTACAGGTAGTTGGATCTCTACACATTAAGAGTGTTGTCATCACAGGGTCAACACCTCATTTGCATATGAATTCAAAATAATCAGTATGTGGTTCCAAAAACTGGAAATTTTTCTTCATTTTCTTGAGGTTGTCATGGGTCCACCTCCTCTCCTTTCCTCTGAGGTCTTTCTCTCCCCTCTTCACTTAACTCTGTTGTCTGCTCTTTGTAGGCCGAATGTGAGAGAAAGAGTGAGCTCCGGTTAGGTGGTAGAGACCTAAAAGAAAAAGGAAAAAGGAAAAGGAAAAGGAAAAGGTGTGGGCAACTGGAAGCAAATTTTAGGAACCATGTGACTATTGACACTTTCAAACAGAACTCTTCTTAAAGTAGCCCCGATTGAGTGCAAACGATACTTCACCAGAATCTGGAATGTTAACCTTTGTTGCCCATACATCATTATGCAAATGGTAAAAAGATGAATGTTGGGGTCCTTTAAGACTTTTATGTAATTGTCATAACTAATTAAGAATCGTAATTATTTCCCACTTTGAAGCAAAGCTCTTTCTAAAAGCCTCCTTAAGTCTGCCACAGTCTGGAGTACATATGTGCAGGTTCCTGCTGCCACTCACCCTGAAGCTGTCCAGGAAGAAGCAGCTCAGACAGATCCTAACCCCAGCCTGTGCTGTGTCTGCCCTAGTGACTTACTGATGGTTATTGAGAAACAGCTACTCTCCGCAAATGTCTGAAAGAGAAAGGGGTGGCTTGAAGGGCTCAGCAAGAATACAGTAATGAAACCTTCTCTAAATGATGCCCTATTGAAATGTGTAGCTTTTACCTGGAAAGCACCGTATGTTCTGGGTCCCTGAAATAGGCTTCAGTCTGGCTTTATCATCAGAGCAGCATCACTGAGGCTCTCTCTTCAATTACAGGTGGCAGTTGTATCTAGTTTTTAACATTAAACAAATACAATATTCTTTAGCAACTGAAAGCCTAAAACCATCATTCCTTTCCTCTTGCCATGGCACCTAAATATGCATTTTGTGTATCTTCTGCTTGGCAGCAAAATGTCCCTCAATGGAGCTTTGGCTTCTATTACCTGTGAAAGAAAGAGCAAGACATTCCCAATTGGTGTCGAGTTGATTCCAACTTGGGCCCTGATTCCAGAAACTCTGGGCAGTGACTGACTGTCTTCTGGATGCTAAATGCTCCTCAGGCTGGAAGCCTTCCAGAGACCGCTGATGCTGACTAGCTTCGAGATGCCAGTCAGGGCTCCTGCAGGGGTCCCTCATTCTACCTGAGAAGGGCCTGTCTTTCCCCACTGGCCCCCACACAGATCCTCCTCAGACTGACTTCTCAATGTTAGTTCTCATAGCATTTTGTGTGGAATATCTTCTTTGTGTTTCCATATAAAATAGAATGAAAGCAATGACTTAAAAGAATTAATGAACGTTTGGTGACTCTCTGTCACATTCATAAAAACTAGCATAATTTAAAAATATATATGTAGTAATTGGATTCAATTGTTGAAATGTTTAAAATAATGTTTTCTTGGTGTAAAAGGAAAGCAATCAGAGTGCTCCCAGGGTCCCCCAAAGGGAAACTTTTTGTACACTGCCTGCGTATATTTGTAGTGAGATAACCTCAGCATACCTCTCCAAATTCAGTGAAATACTGTCCAGCTTTTTTCTGTGATGTGCTAATAAATAGCTATGTAAGTAGAAAATACTTTCATTTATATGTAGACATGGGATACAAGTGCATAACTAAGGAATAATATTGCACAGTACTCAGCAAACTGTGAAGAGGTGTGGAGAAGACCAAAGTGTTTTCCATTGGGTAGCACCTTGAAAGAGACGGAAGAACCTCTAGGAATCTAAAGACAGGACAGGTAAGGACGAAAGCACCTGTCATGCTGCTGGCAGGTCTCAACAATGATGGGTGACATTTATGAGTGCTTGCTGATGTGAGCATTTCATTTGTGTTTTCTCCCCTAGTTGCTTTAGATGTAGGTGTTGAAGATTGGAAAGGAGAAGCACTTGCCCAAATAGATGGTGCAGCTAGAAAGTCCCTGGGTAGGGTTTGAACCCTAGTGGTCTGCAATGCAATCCTGACACCATCCAGCACTGGGTCAGATTCCACAGGGAAAGACACAGTCTCTCACAAGCCTGCTCTCACTTCAGACCCCAGACAAAGCTTGGAGGGTCCCAGGCCAACCATATCACTAACCAATTGGCTACAAATTCTGATGTTCATATGAGCCTCTCAGGCTCAGTAATTTGGTAGAATAACTTACAGAACTCAGGAAAACTCTCTACTATGATACAGTTTTACTATAAAGGATATAAACCAGGATTAGACAAAAGAAGTGATACATACAGCAAGGTCTGGGAGGGTCCCAAACTTGACACTTCCATATCCTCATAATGTATTATCCTCCTGGTACAGTTAACCAGGAACCTCCACTGAGCTTTGGGTCCTGAGTTTTTATTGAGGTTTACTTGTGTAGACCTGATTGGGGGAATCACTGGCCACATGATTGGATTCACTCCCCACCCCCCAATACATGTACACATTTCGCACATGTGCACACACACACTGTTTTCCAGTAAGGTCAGGATGATATCACTGGGCACTAAGCCCCAATCTTGTGATCACAAGGTTCATCAACTTGGCCAGCCCCCACCCTGCAACTACCAACTATCCAACTATCAGGGCCCATCCTAAGCCACCTCATTAGCATAAACTCAGGGATGGTCTAAGGGACCCACCTTATGTAGAAATAGACATTCCTATTACTTAGGACAGTGATTTTCAACTGGTGTGCTGCAAGAATTTTTAAAACATACAAAGCCTTACTATTTAGTCAGGGGCACTGACCTCTTTTTCCTTAGATTGTCAAATAAAAATGACAACAGCCACCACAACAATAACCATTCAGTGTGAATGAATTGAAATTATACCTATTTTTTTGTCAGATCAGCAAAAAATATTTTTTTGTTGTGCCACAGAATTTTAGTAATTAGTTTGTGTTGCATGAGATGAAAGTGTTGAAAATCGCTGACTTAGGAGAATCCCAGGGGTTTAGAGGCTCTCTCTCAAGAACCGGAGACAAAGGCCAGCCAAGTTCCTTGTCATACACCACAATCTAATTTCAAGGCTCCCTCATCACACTCTAGAAGACTCAGCTCCTTTCCCTTTGCAGGCCCTCCATCAAGCCTCTACAGTACGCCTCCTGGCTAAACACAGCCTTCTGCTTGAGGTCTTAGCTGAGCCCCAGCCCTGTGGGTAAATAGAAGGGCTGCCCTCTGAAAACTGGAAGCTGAATGTTGAGGGTCCTATCAAGTTTCTGAAGGAGAAAATGCAGATTTCCCCTGCAAAGACAGGAAGCCACCAATTTGGACTGCAAACATTTTTCACATTTAAATGGAACCCCCAAGTCACAGGGGCTTTTCTCAGAGACCAGGCAGAGTCTTATTAAGTGCAATAAAAATCATTAATATGCCGCTGGGCTGTCACCTGCTGTCAGCAGCTGGGGATCTCAGCGAGGCCACAGGTTCACCATCTTATAGACAGTAATATTGGTGAAAGAGGATGGGGGTCACAGATGGCTTGGCCAGAGAAATGCCTGCTCACACCTTGTGTTCACACTGCCCACCCATCCATACTCTGTGGGCCACGGGAGCCAGACTCCTGGGGCACAGGGTTCAGGCTGCTGGCATTAGCAATTAAATTCACAGGCTCCTTGGCTTCCTAGGAGAGACAAGGCAGACCTGGAGAGAAGGGCATCCCAGAAATCCAGAACGACTGGGCTGTCCAGGGAGGAGGCAGGAATCAGAAACTTCTGAGGAGGGTGAGAGGAAGGGGAAACCAGAGAGAACTGCTCCTTAAGTCTTTCCTGATTACTCCATCTTCTCCTCAGTGCTATTTATGCCCTGTCTCCCCCAGGCCTCCAACAGCCAGCCAGGGAGGCAGGCCGACTGGGGCATGGGTAATAGGCAGCTTAATATGTGTCGCCTGGCTTTACAAAAAACCCTGAAATTTCTGATTGCTGAAATAACGTATGAACAGTGGAGAGAAAGGGGAGGGAAGAATAGAAGAGAAAACAATCTCTAACCATAACCTTTTCTATACAGTTGATAAATTGGTCACTTCTGCATTTAAAACCAATGCCAATATAACCCCAAATACTACCCACACTGAAACACACATACACACACATGCTCACACACACCCACATAAGGATGCAGACACAAACCCATGCATTCTTATACAAACTTATACATGCAAACACACCTCCATGTATGTTTACACTCATGTGTACACATACACTCACACACTCACACATGTCCCCTCCTATCTGATTGCTTACTGTCTCAACTTAGTGACCAAAGAGATTCAGACATGGAGACGTGCTTATAAGTAGTATTTGGAGAATTTTGTTTATATTATATTGTAACTATGTTTTCATTCTTATAATTCTTTGAAAACAAAATTTGGGGTAGTATGACCTTGAGCACGTTTTTTAACTGCTCCAGTTCTCAGGTCTTTCTCTGTCAATAGGCATGGTGCTCCCTCCCACACAGAACTGGCTGAGGGGAGGTCTCTATGGGATGAAATGCAGGGAGGTGCGGGCACTCTGTGGGTGGTGCGGCAGGTGCTCTGTCACCATTAGTTCCTTCTTTCTGACTCTGTCCCCATTGGCTCTGACATTTAGCTCAGACCCGGCTTCGCTTATCTAACTGTAGCCCCCCGCCCAGGTCCTGAAGCATCCGGTTGGAACATGTTGGGCAAGGTATGGAGGAAAGGGGCCTGTGGGTGGTGGGAGGGGCTCTCGGTAAGCTCTTTGCTGTGGATGCAAGGAGAGGTGTTTCCCAACAAGTAACTTTCACTTGTAAAACCCCATGTATCCCCCATGTGTGACTGAGTGGTCCGGGGGGCCATCAGTGTGGATCAAATGAATGGGCTCATGGTCATGCCGTTTGCTGTCACAGTCCTGACAGGTTGCTTGAATTTTGACTCCATGCAAGTTAGCCCCTGTGGTGGCTTCGGCTGATCTACGGTGTTAAATTCATCGTTCTTGGTTTCATTGCATTTACTTCACTGCCACAAATAGATGTGCTAAAATGAGTATGGAACATCGATGTTGAAATAGAGGAAATGAATAAAGGGCATGAACATGATGATAATTCTTCAAATGTGCCTCAAGATGACCTTTATCTGACCCATGTTGCCTTCATTTGAGCATCACGAGCATGTAGTGCATCAGGGTAGCTCCCCAACTCCAGAAGCCATTGTTAAAAAGAGAAAACAGAGCGATGATTATGTCCAATTTGGTTTTTCACTTATTCAGCGTAAAGAGTTTCTTTACCCAAAATGTTATCTGCAGCTATGCTTTAAAGAAATGAACAAGCCTCTTTTATCTCTTCATGTAAAAAGAAAACATAAAAATTATAAAAATTAATGAATTTACTTTTACATTGTACATTGTAAGAATTCCCCACATCACATTCTGAAAGCAGGGTTTGTTTATTTCATATATGGCAACATATTATTTTTAAAATCCTCACCCCAGAATATGTTTATTGACAAGAAAGAGAGAGAGAAGAGAAAGAGAGAATCACTGACATGAGAGAAAAACATTGATTGGTTGCCTCCCATATGTGCCCTGACCAGAGATTGAACCCATAACCTTTTGGTATATGAGACGATGCTCCAACCTACTGGCCCACCCAGCCAGACCTACATTTTCCTGTTCAGTTCCCAAACAGTAACTGATGTATTATGACATTTTGGAATTTATTGTTAACAAATCATATTTTTCTTACATAATTAATCTAGAGTAAATTAAACTGTGTGCATCACTTGGTAAATGGCAATAAGCACAAATTTAACTACATATTATGAATATACTTAAATATAATTAAAATAAAATTTATAATGCATTTTAATACTATACTGATCTGAGGGAAATATTTTAAACTTAAAATCAGTTCTGTATGATATTCAAAACAAAATGACAAAACAGTCTTGAACATTCTGGAGGCAGTTGGTAAGATTACACATGACTGCAAGCAGGGTCCATGAGTCAGACCACGAAGTGCTGAAGGGGCCCTCTGGGACTCTTCTGATGAGCTTGTGGATTGGCCAGCCACAGCAGTGCTGTATGCCAGGTACTGATGGTGATTAATTTTTCCTAAAGCTGCCATGTTAGGGTTGGGGGCTAGTTGCTGGCTTGGCTACTAACAACAGCAAACACAAAGCAAAGTGCTTACGATGTGTGCCTGGCATCATTAACCAAACACATCTTAGTATTGTCTATTTAACCCTCCCAACCACTCTGTGAGGTAGGTACCATTACTAATTCCATCCCCATTTTACAGATGAGGAAACTGAGAGACAGCAGTCCAAACAAAGTGATGACTCAAATCCAGCCCATCTGGCTCCAGACTCCATACATTGAACCATCGTTCGGTGTGCTTATCACAAAGCACACAGACTCATGGTTGACTCCTTATAGTGTGCAGCTTGTCGTCTTTCTTCATTCTTGCTTCTGTTTCTGCACATGTAAACTTTGCAGGAGCAGCTGTAAGTGAATTGAAAGCATACAGATATTAGGATAAGTAATGAACCATTTCCTGGGAGAATAGGACTAGGTTTCCTGGGGCTGGCTCAGCACACTACCCACCCCTAACAGTGGGGAAGATGGAAGGGCTTCTGGAAGACATACTCATATAGAGATGAGGGCACCCCAAAGGCTGAGGATGGGGCATGGTTCCCTCTTTTCTGGCATTCTCTAGTGTCCTCTTAATACCCCTAGTTTTCCATATGGATGTGTTCCAGCTGTCCTTGGTAGTTATGGTTTGTCTTTGTGGAACTATTGCAGGCAAAGCAGAGGTTGTGGACCTCAGCTTAGGTTGGAATCTCTCCTCTGCTCTTTTTTTTTTTATTGTTGTTCAGTTACAGCTATCCCCCTTATCCCCCTATTATTCTCCCCTGCCCTGTCCAACCCTCTCTCCTACATTCAATCCTCCCCACTGTTGTCCTTGTCCATGGGTCCTTTATACATATTCCTTGACCTGACCCTTTCCCTTCTTTCCTCTGTTATCCCCCTCCTCTCTCCCCTCTGGTCACTGTCAGTTTGTTCTTTATTTCCATGTCTCTGGTTCTATTTTGCTCGCTTGTTTGTTTTGTTGATTAGGTTCCACTTACAGGTGAGATCATATGGTATTTGTCTTTCATTGCCTGGCTTATTTCACTTAGTATAATACTCCCTAGTTCCATCCATGCTGTTGCAAAGGGTAAGAGTTCCTTCTTTCTTTCTGCTGCATAGTATTCCATCATGTAAATTTACCATAGTTTTTTGATACACTCATTTACTCATGGGCATTTAGGCTGTTTCCAGCACTTGGCTATTGTAAATCATGCTGCTATGATCTTTATCAGTTGTGTGACCTTAGGCAAATGACCTGACCTCTCTAAGCATTTATGATCTCATCTGTACTCTGGAGTTAACAATAGTTTTCACCTAACAGGGTTGTTGTTGGGAAGATTGAAGTTATGATCACAAAGTAGCTGCTAATGCCTGGCCCAGAGTAATTGCAAAGAGCACCATTAGCCCAGCCCTTAGCTGGTTGGAACATTGGCCCATGCACAAAAATGTTGTGGGTTCTATCCCCAGTTGGGGAGCATATAGGAGGCAACCGATTGATGTTTCTTTCTCACATCAATGTTTTTCTTCCCCTCTCTCTCTTTCAAATCAGTTAAAAAACATATCCTCAAGTGAGGATTGAACAAAAAGAGCTCCATCATATGCTTATGTACATGCACTTATTTGCTTGCTGTCTCTCTAATACACATACACAACACACACACATTTATCTATGTATGTATCAGGCATGTATGTATTTGTCATTTTTATCCCATCCCCCTGGGTGCCTAGGAAACTTAGACATGCTAATTAATATTTTCATCATTTGTTGGTATGTAACAACCCCTCTCAAAATCATAATGGCTTAAAACAACCAGCCTTTTGTTATCTTTCATGATGCTGTGGGCTGATTGGGCTCAGCTGGGCTGCTCTGCTCCACATGATGTCAGCTGGCACTGCACTCACCAGGGTTTCAATGGGGCTATTCTGTCCAAGGTGGTGCAGTCACATGGCTGCAGCTACATGTGGTCTCCACGTGGCTGGGTTCCATGAAGATGCATCTCAAAAATAAGTGTTCCAAAAGTCCCAGGTGGGAACTGCAAGCTTTCCTATGACTGAGCCTCAGAAGTCAGGCAGTTCTGACTGCATTGGTCAAGCAAGTCACTAAACACCCTTGAAGCAAGGGCACATGCAATCCTCCTCTCTCTTTGGTTGAGGTTCTCTTACTGAATGTCTGAGGAAAGGGGAAGCTCAGGTGGGCTTACCCACATTGAGCTGAATTGTCTACATCCCTCTCACTTCACCCCTCCTTGAGATGTGGCTCCAGATCTTTCATACCCACCTGATTTCTTCCTTCCAGCTCTGCTTCCCTCTGACTCTCACAGCCCCCCAACCCACAAGGATGGGCCTCAGGCTTTGCAGGGTCCCACAACATCACTTCTGTCCCACAGCAGCTCTGCTCAGAGCATGGTAGGCATGGGTCAATGGGGAATCCTCTTGGCACTGAGACGATCCTATGATCTTGCTCTCTAGTCTGGGTTCTAGGTATATCAAATAAATCCCTGAGACAAGTCCTTGTTTCATGACAGTATCTGGAGGTCAAGATTAATGACTCAACTGAAAACATAAAAGTCCTGTTTTGGTGACAAACATCCAAAACAACTCTTTCTTTCTCTTTGAGTTCTTGCCATAAAAATTTTTATACTTCCAGCTCTATTACCTATGGCTCCTTGTACTCTCAGTCCTACAGGGCAGAGTAGCTACATCTGGCTGCTTGAAAATTCTTTCAAGGAAATGCAGAATGAAAAGTTCAGTGCCCCCAGAATATTCCATAAATAGGAGCTAGTTGTGGTGGTCATTAACCCATCAAGATCATTCACTCACTTCTTGGTGGCAGGGACCAGCTTCAGTTACTTTGTTTTTAATCTGCCATGTGACTTTGGCAATCCAGCATTGAGAGGCGGCATTCCACTGAGGCATTTACCACATGTGTCCCCAAGGTCCCTTCCAGACTGCTGTCCTCATTTTATGACTGTCACCTGGCCAGTGATGGCCTGTGGGCAGTGGATGAGTAAATGGGAGCTGCTCACCAGCTGCCACTTAGTAGAGTACTTCTTTTACTTATTGACTGACAATCTCTTCCACTAGAATATAAACTCCAAGGGCTGGGACTGTTACTCCTGTATCCCCAGCAGCTAAAACAATGCCTGGCACATACTGTACACTCAATAAATGTTTATTGAATGTTGAGCTACTGTTGACTCCCTCCCACTGGTCCTCCCCAGGAACCTGTGTTATGTGTGCTTTTGTTTCTATTTCCTGGAGCCAGACCAGCCCACAGATATTCACTCCTGTGCCTGTCTCTTGCTCACCGGGCATTCAGGGGGAGTGAAATTTTCAGCATCATTGTCACTGGCTACTCTTTACAGGACTCCTTAGCAAGATGTGGGCATTGCCCTGGAGTTGACATGGGACCCCAAGGAGGCTGGCACAATTTTGGCTAACTCAGAGCTTCACAGCAGATGGGTCATCTCTGGAGAATAAGGAGTGGGTTCTGCACAGACTTTGGCAGCAGGAGGATGCCTGGAATGGTCCAGAATGTGGAATACAACCTCAGGCTGCTGGTAAGCCTCAGGAGGAGGCCTTCGGTATCCATTTCAGGGCAGAAAACTACCTAAAAATGATGGAGGGTGTTTGGGGAATAGAGGGTACAGATGATCATCATTTCCTTTTCAATATTTCCCCATCGCAAGCATAGAATGTAGAATATCAATGCTCGGGGCTCGTCCAACACCAGGCAGATCAGAAATTCTCCAGTCAAACTCTGATACCTTCAGGTCAGATGTTCTTCTATCAGTACCTATAATTACTACCTAGAAAAAAAGGTGGTGTGGGTGATTTGCCCTCTGTCTCCACATGTAACCCTATTGTCCACCCTCCACTGACCTGTGAGGGACCAGCGTGACATAACCCTTGCACTCTTCTGGCGCACCTTAGTGTAGTACCTGGCACAGGTGGACACACGGTGAATGTTTGTGGAGTGAATGGAAAAAAGCAAAGTGATGGTGGGAGTGAGGAATAAAGAATTATTTTATGTGGATGAAGTCAGTGTTATTTTAGAAATCCCTAAATTTTTGTAATAGCAAAAGATTAAAAGAACCCATATGCCCATCTGTAGGGGCCTGGATAATTAACTACATAATGAGATCAATGCAGCAGTTTAAAAAAATGGTGACACTTTCTATGTACTGATATGAAGAAACCCCCAGGATACTAAATGTAAAAAGCAGTCACTCTGGTGAGTGTTCACATTGTAAGTTATAGATGTGGCTTGAATCACATTTATATCAGACAGCAGTCCAGACCACAGAATTCACTCAAAAGGCAGCCACCAAGGATGAGTTGGCAGAGGGAGCCCATCTTGGGGTGGGGCCTCCAGAGGACAAAGTCATATCAGCAAAAGAAACTGAAAGATAAGACCCTAATAAAAATTAGTCACATTTTAGGGTGTGGGGAGGAAATGAGACAGTAAATGAAACTTTTTATCTTATGATATATATCATACATATATGATATATACATACACATTTGGTATATATCATATACATATACATATACAGGTACACTTATGATATTTATATATTGTATATACATATTTTATGACTTTTATAATTTTTGCGTCTGGAAAATGTATTACTCTTTCAAAAAAAGTCTTTAAATCCCTCAAGTCAGGGGAGCATTCTAGTTGAATTTCCTATCTGCTGCCCAGTGTAGCTTGAGACTGAGCTCTCCCTTGATTTTGAAATATTTGATTTCAAATTAGAATCTGATCCTCCTCATTCTAGCCAAATCTAGCTCATATGAATCATTGCCCTCCTGTTATAAGAGAGGAAAGAGAAAATGGCTTGGCTTGAAGGAGATGCTTAGACACCGGCATATCATTTTACTTTTCAGTTGGGTGCATTATGCTATTAATTTCCAAATTTGTGCACAGTTTTTACCTTAAAAACGTTCAGTTTTACAAGTAAATGTTTTTAATCATGGAAAGAATTAGGAACATTCAGGTATGAATATCACTTGCCTCAGTTTCTGCAAAGTTGGCAGGTCAAGCATCAGCCTTAGTTTCAATGCCTTCTCTGTCTCTCTCCTTGAGCAGGGATCTGTCTAACATCTTTTATGGGTGAAACTTTCGGTAAAGAGAGTCAGATACCTATGTGTGTATGTGAAAACCTTATGTCCATAGAAGCATTTAAAAGTGTTTTTTTTTCCCTGCGTTTGAGGAGGAATGATAAATCATTATTGCACTATAAATGTATTGGCATAAGTGGCTTATGTTCTTAACTTGAATAACAATTGGTAATTTTCTGAATCATTATAATCAGTCTTTAACATATTAACTCAGTGACTTGATCAATGTCCTTACTGAGAAAATATGTTATGACCTAGTACATTACCATCTATTATAATGTTCCTGGTCAATAATCACCATCTTTTCTGTAATTATTGAAAGCTGCCTTCTCCTCTGGTGTAGAGCATCGTAAATGCAGAAGCATGAGGTTGTTTGGGACCAAGGTGTCATCCATAATAGCACATTCAGCTGGATTTATGTCTCTTTCCAATTAGGGGACAATCAAGCTCAAATTAATTTAGCTCACAGCTACTAATGAGCAATAGCAAAATCAGTTCACTATAAAAATTGTTATTGCATTTTATTTCCTTCAACTTGATGCACCTTGATACACAGGGAGATAACACCAGCTTGAGGTCCAGGGGTAACAGACCTTGGGCTTGCCCGTGGGCTCCATGACAGCTCTGGCCTGTGGTGTGCCGACATCTAGTGAGTTGTTAGAGGTCCCCACAGATGGGTTTCCTCCACCATCTCATCCTTGACGGCTGCCCTTTGAGTGAATTCTGTGGTCTAGACAGCTGTCTGATGTAAATGTAATTTAAGCCACATCTATAACTTAGAATTGGCCAGTTGTCACATTTAAAAAGGTTAACAAAACAGGTGAAATTAATTTTGATATATTTTATATAACTCAATATATATGAAGTATTATTTCAATGTATAAAATATAAAAATATTAATGAGCAAGTTCACATGATTTTTGGTACTAAGCCTTCAATATCTGCTGTGTATTTTATACTTGTTCTTCAATTCTGTTCAGCTTCACTGCAAATGAGCAATAGCCACATGTGGCCAGTGGCTGCTGCATTGGTCAGGGCAGGTCTGGACTGAGTTTCTCCAGTTACTACAAGGTTTTACTTCCCTCTTTAGGGTTTGCATGCTGGGGGAAGGTGGGCACAGGCTCTGGGTGCTGAATGGCAATAAAGAACCTGCAAAACATACCAGCAGGGGAAAATACTACATTTTCTTTTTATTGTTAGTCTTGCAAGTCATTGGCAAATTTACAAGCTCAGTGAATTAGCTTGCAGCTCCTGTCACCATCACCTTCCACACCAATAAAGGCAGAACAGAGCCTCATAAATACCCTGTCTCCTCATTATCAGAGCATGGCTTCACCGATTGTGGCCTCATAAAAAGGAAGTTTGCTTACATTATTATTATTCGTTGTCATGAAAAATGCATTTTTTGAAGCCCAACTCTAGTACTATTGTGCTGATATCAAACAGAACACAAAGCATATTGTCAAATATATGTTTGAGGAATAAGGAGCCACTAAATATTTTATTTCATTGGCACTGTTTCAGGAGAAAGCACTGACTTAAATCTAGGAGAGTGTTTTAATTGTTTAATGTTATAAAAGTTTAATAGCAATTTGAAGGCATAATGCAAGGACATCATTTGTCATTGAACTTGATTACTGTAAACTGGGAGATGTGTGATGTGAGGCTGGAACTCTGTTATTTTCACTACTTCACTAAAGTGGAGGCCCTTACACTTTAATGAAATGGGATATGAGGGGGTGCAAGAGGAGGAAGAAGAGGAGGAGGAGGAGGAGGGAGAAAAGCCATCTCAGTGGCTGCTCCATCAATGTTTTGGTCACGAATGAGCCTGCTCACCAGCGCAGGAGGCCCTCTGATGCTGCTGGCACAGGCTTCCACCTGGCAGGCTCAAAACTGCTATTTCCACCCTCCTTCCTCTCAACTGAATAGGTAGCTGCCAGATTCCTGACTGATCTCCCCATTTGCCGCGTCTTCTCCTCAAATACTCCTCCACACAGCCTTCAGAGAGCTCTGTCTAAAATGCAAATGGGAGCCCATCACTCACTGCTAAAAATACTTCAGTGGCTCCCTGTCACGTGTGGGTTAGAGACCACATACTTCTTGACAGTGGCCTATAGGCCATCCTGTGATTTGGCCCCCTGCAAACTTCCCTTCCTCTGTCTTTCCCTCCCTGTGTGCTTCCCTCTGACTTTTAGTTGAAGTCCCTGCATTTCTGCAGCTCCACATCCCTCTAACCAATGCCTGCTTTACTTGCATGCAACGCATGGCAATGAAAGTGCATTGCTTTGGTTCAGTGTAACAAGGTGTCAGGACCACACCAGAAAGGTAGTGTTTGGGATTGGAGAGGAGTGGAGGAGCTAGAGAGATGACACTGAGGGGTTAGGAGTTTAATATCCATCTTGATGGCGAAAAGAGCCATTGAAGTATTTGAGCAGGGAGTGGGAAGTTGCTGGTGTAAATGCAGCTAACTGGACCTAGGCTCTTAAAGCCCACCCTCCCACTGCCTGTGCATCTCTCCAGTCTCTGATGTGGGGGAAGTGCAGAGGACAGGGAGGAAATAGTGACTTGTTTCAGTTAAGAATATATTATGAGTAAAAGGAACTTGAAAGAACAGTGGCTTAAACAAGACTGGGGATTTTGTTTCTCTCATCCAACAAGAAACCTGGAGGTGGGCCATTCAGGGGAACTGCATTGTTATTTATCACCTGTCCTTTGCTGTTCTTAGCACAATTACCTTTGCTCTCAAGGTCACAGGGTGGCTTTACCTTTTAAGTAGGAACAAGAGGGAAAGGTGAAGTTTAAAGGGCAAAGAGAAAAGCTGCCAAGTCTCTTTCCTGATCTCTGGTGGCCCTCACTGTCTGGGCTGTGTGGCTTGGGCAGTTGCCTGGGCATCATTAGCTGTGAAGGAGTCTGGAAAATGTTGCCCCAACAAAATTGGAGTTCAGCTAGTAAAGAAGGAAAGAATGGACACTGGATGGGCAACTGGCTTTAATACTCTGACTTTCTAGCATCTTCCTTTGAGGTCCATTTCATCTTCCTCATAGCACTGAACACTCTCTGGAATTGTCTTGCTAATTTATTTACTTGAACGTAGGCTCTATGTTGAAAGGGGACTGACTCATCACACTTGCTCAATCCTGCCCCTTTTGCCTCAGACTTGTACCACAGAGGTGGCTCTCTTGTACCTCCACACCTCCAGGTTCAGAATAAATACCCTTAACTCGATTCCCCAGCAGAGTATTTGGAAGCATCTCCCAGAAGGTCAAGGTCTTTCTGATATTTTGTACACAATTGGTTTCACCAGGCTGGTTGCCTGACTCCACTTGTGGGACTTTTATCTCTTTTTTTGCTCTTATTTAACAAATTAGCCAACATGACACTGGCTACTGATTAGCAATTTGTATAGTGACTTTTTTAAAAATTGGAAGAATTCCATTGTTTTGCTCTTTAATTCTTAATTTACATTTTCAATGTACTGTGTCTTCATTTATATGATGGGATCTCCTCTTTTGTGTATGTCTGTAATGGAACAAAGGCTTTTCCCTACCCTCAAATGATTATGAATATTAAACAGCTACTCAAATTATTGTCATCTTATAATTCAAGCTGCAAATATTCACAGCCTATTCTCTCTTTTGTGCCAAGTTAATAGTTGCTGGTATAAATGTGGCTCAAAATGTGGAGTGGGGTTCTGACACTTCCAGAGCCTTCCCTATGGCTGCATGCGAGGGGGACTTAGAGTCCCTGTCCCCTTGGAGGACACCCCCTAGCCTTTCAGTCAGGCCTGTACAGTGATGTAAATGGTCAACACATATGTCCTCAACTGTTGGAAGCCTCTCCCTGTTTCCATGTTCCTGGCTCCCATGTTAACCTCTGTTTCTGCACACAGAGTTCTTCCTCTATAATGAGATCACTCATTTATTTGTCCCAGGGAGGTTGTGGAGAGAAGAGACCTTATCCTATCCATCTCTGTCTCCCTCGAGCCCCCTGAGTGGGTGGTAGGGTTCCATAAATATGATGAAGAACTGAGTTATTATAAAAGCCAACATGCAAATGCACTGACTATATATGACAGGCACTGTTCTTTGTTGCTTTAAATACATTAATGCACTTAATTTTCACAACTACCGTATGAAGCTGGTACTACTTTCCTGATTTAATGGGAAAGGGAGCCAAACCAGAGAAGATATCTAGTAGCCTGCCTAAATGTACCTGGCCAATAGAGGGGAGAGCAAGACTTGACCCAAGGCAGGTGACACCAGAACCCACCTGCCTACACCCTGCACGACACTGCTCTCTGGTGTGAGTAGAAACCACCACTTACTTCTATGGCATCAGGGCCAGGAAACAGAGCTTTACTCTGACTCTGGGGCCTCCAAGTGTGGGATACCAACCCAATACCTTTGGATTCCAACAACCATTTGAGACTAGAAATTACTGCAGATTTCAGGAAGCTGAATTATTATCCAGGACTGCCTACTAGATGACAAGGCAGGACATCAGGGAGAAAAGGCTCATCACGCTTCCCTGAGGCCTGTGTCTATGGCCACCAAGAGCCCTCAGAAAAGAAGGACCTACCCTCCATATGGCCCAGGGCACTCTGGGGAACCTGCAAGAGGGCCAATGGGTGGAGAACTGGCCTAGGGGACATGTGGCTCTGCCACAACCTACCCACATGACAAGTCACTCTGAGACACGATTACTCTGTAAAATACAAGTGTCCCTTAGGTGTTGGGAGGCAGCATAGCAGAGTGCTAGAGAGGGAATTTCACAGACAAGATTTTTGTTCAAAAAGGGAAGTGACTGAAATTAGGTCTTCACCCATGTATTTTGCCAAGGAAGAACATTTAAAAAGGAAAAGGTCAAAGAAAAAGACGATCTCTTGCCTTCATCCTTTGATAAAAATGTTTTAATAACTTAAAATATAAATGGGATTGTCTTAGATAAAAAGGGACAATCTGTTACACTGAGTTCAAATGGTTAACATCACGCAAAGTTCCATTGCTTTTGCTGTGTTCAGTTCAGCTTAGACCTGTGACAGTTCTGTCAGCCATCACGAGGGCCAGCTTTTGGGAACACGTAATGTAGAAAAAAGAAGTGCTAGGCTCCTTGTGTGACCTCACACAATTTAGTTAGCACTTTTGAGCTTCAGTTTCCTCCTCTGTGAATTGATGGCAACTTTCCAGGGCCTTTGTGAAGCTTAAAGGAGGTGCATGTTGAGTATCCATTACGTGGAGGGAGAGTGGGACCACACTTAAAAGAGTTTTTAGAGCAGTGATTCTCAAGGAGTGGTCCTCTACAGGTAACATCAGCATCACCTGAGAGCTCTGGAGATGTATAGATTGTTGGGCCCTACCCGGACCTGCTGCATCCCAAACTAGGCAGGTGGAGCCAGTAATCTGTATTTTAAGCAGCCCTCCAGGTGACTCTGATACATGTGCAAGGTCAAGAGCCACTGCTGCAGAGAACACTGCCATCTTTGTAACCGTGGCAACTGCTATGGCAGTAGTTGGTCTCTGACAGAGCTCCTCAGAACACCTGTGCAGAGGGGCACTGAGAGGGGCCTGGATTTCTCTGGTAATTATCCACCTCAGGCTGCACTTTCCTCATCAATCCATTCCCTCTGGAATGAGGCGTGTTAATCATGGATCCCCTCCCTGCCTGTCCCCGTTACATTTCTCATGGGTAAGCTCAGGACACCAGTATCCACCTTTCAGCCCAGCAGTGGGGCATTGCTCTGCAGGGGGTTTCCCCTCACTCCTTAAACCACCTTTAGGGCATTTTCTTCTACAAGTCACCGTCACACACGCTGCAGTGAGCCAACTGGACCACTGGGAACTTGCCATGAGGCTGGTGCTCCCTGTCTCTCTGCCCTTGCCTGATGGGGACCCCTGGCTGGAATGCCTCACCCTGCCATCAGCTGCCAGGTTGGGCTTGCTCCAACCCTCTGGCCCTTCAAGCCCCAGTGCAAATGTCACGCCTTCCAAAAAGTTTGGGGATCCTGTCCCTTCATGTCTGTCACACTCTCCATTCTCACCCTCAGCTGAGGATAACTTCTAAGTCTCTATGTTCAGAGCATGGGGTTGAGGGCTCAGCTCAGGCATTGACTCAGGGTGGCATCTTTGACAGGCTCAGTGTCCTCATCTGCAAATGAGGGTGATGATGTCTTCCTTGTTGAGAGTAGGTGTGACAGCAGTGAGGCCAGGGATTTTATATATAATCACAGGTAAGAGATTGTTTATGTTTGTTTAATGCCTCCTGGGTTTCCTGGTCATCTGCCTGAGGGCAGAACTATCCCTGTTTGATTCATCTTTGATGGTCCACAGGTCTTGATGCTTTCCACACAGTGAGAACCGAGGAGGGAGTGGGGCTATAAATATCAAGACTGTTTCTGCCCCATCTCATTACAAGATGGAAAAATTGAACTCCCCTTGGCCATCAGCCATATAAAAAGTGCCTGCTCTGTACCAGGCACAGTGCTAGCTGGTGGTTTCAGTCACGAGACCAAGGCCAGTTGGAGACACAGGGCATGCGTGTGACAAAACACGCATGTTGTTCATTCATTGTCTGTGGAGCAGCCAGAAAAGAGGCTGATGGTGCTTGAAAGGGGAGAGGTGTACTCTCCAGGAACCTTTAAGAAATGCTCCAAGAAAGTGGCATCAAGCATCTCCCCAGTCTGGCCTGGAAACAAACTTTTCAATGACATCCTGACACATGGCCTTGGTGGGAAAACTGACCAAATAGGGGTAAAACAGGTCCATGATCCCAGACCCAAAAAGTTCTGAAAACTGGAGATTTACCATAACTTTTTCCGCAGAAACCTGGACCAACCTGACAGGAGGTTATTTATGGCACTTATCAAACTGAGTATGAAAATTCATGCCTTTAGCTGAAGAATGTGTGTGTGTGTGTGTGTGTGTGTGTGTGTGTGTGTGTGTGTGTGAGAGAGAGAGAGAGAGAGAGAGAGAGAGAGAGAGAGAGAGATTGATTTTAGGATACTGTCCCAGAACCTGCAGAGCTAATTTTAGCATACAGTGGATGCACTGTAACACCTGTCTAAAATCTGAGAAATTTCAAATTCCTAAACAACTCTGACTGGCTCCCAGGGTTTTAGTCAAGAATTGTGGACCTCTACAGACCTCATCGGGAGGGATCCTCCCCAATGTCTACCCTGCTCCCTATAGGCTCCCAGGCAAATAGTTTCCTTCCACTTGGGACAGGCCAGCCTGGTATCCTTGAAATGCACACAGGGTCCAGCTCTACCTGAAGCTGAAGCCCAGAGCAATGAAATCTTCACTGCAGAAGTGTGTTTTTCTTAGTGGTAGAAACACAGCATAGACTAACAGGAAAGAGGCCTCAGCATTGCCTGCAGGGCCCTCTGGGCCACATTAGATGGCTGCACCACCTTCGGGGGTTAAAGCCCCAGGATGCTCACCTCACTCAATGCCTACACACTCTGAGCTTTGACTTCTATCTCCCCGTATCATGGCATGTGAGGAAATGTCCCATTTTCTTGGAGTCCTGCCAGGTGCTAAGGCCCTAACTTAACAGTGCTCAGGTATTAATGGATGGTATAAGCTGTGGGTTTTATACCTGGATGCAATTTACACTTCAGCAAGGGGACTTTGAACTTTAACCCAGAGGTTTGACTAATACAGGGTTTTCAAGTAATGTGTTAGACACTTAAGGAAAATATTTTGGGGCAGAGGAGTTGTGATTACTTACTCCTGCTTAATAAACCTCCCCAAACTGAAGTAAGGGCTTACAACAGCTATTTTATTCTGCTCAGGAATTTGAGGAGTGTTTGGCTGCATGGTTCTTCCCTGATTCATGTGAACTAGTTGGCTATATTCTGTTGGTCAAAGAGGTCACTGGGCCTGCCCAGATTCAAGGGGGGACTAAAATAGACTCCACCTTCTGATGAAGAGCAGCAGGATCCGGTCACAGGAGCACATACCCGACCTCTTTTGGAAAAATAAAGTTGGCACAGGAGGCTTCCAGGCAGATCAGATGCCCATGCAGAGATATCTGTAATCCCAGTCCAAAGAACCATGATGGAGGAAACTTGTGGTACAGAGAAGCTAAAACAAGATTTTCAAAAAAAAAACCTATGTGTAGGCAAAGAAAAAGGAAGTTGGCATTAGGAAGACCATGTGCCTACCTCTCAGCTACATCCTACCCACCCTCATCGCCCACATTTCTTGTATCCCCCTCCTCAGGGTGCTGAAACCTCTTCCAACACATGCAGAAAATGTTTTCTTCTACTGAAAAATATGAAAGTATAATTTAGTATTAAGGCCAGCAAAAGGTGGTGGCCAGGCCTCCCAGAGAGTTAGTTGCGGGAACAGGAAGGCAGAGTGAGCCCCATGGCCCTGGAGAATTGAGGAAGGGGAAGAGGCACTCCTGGAGGAAGGAGGAGACCCAGCTGTCCCTGTCTCCCCGGGGCACTGAGGGGGCACTCACTGCTGGGCCTGACGTCTACTGGCTCCTCAGCATCCCTCTTCCGGCACACGGTCTGCACCACCTACAGGAAGACGTCCATCTGCCACAGGGTTTAGGATTACAGATGTTTCTGAGCTGGAGGCTATAGCATCCTGTTCCAGAAACTTGGCTAGATTGACGGGCAAAGAAGAAACCCACCAGGGAGCATTTTTATTTCAGCATGTTAAAATGGCCCTCATCTGGACATCTGTGCTTGTGCGTTTGTAATTTTATCTCGGCCTCTGCCCATCACTGCAAGTGTACTATTAAAGTCAATCTTTCCACCACCGCTGGGAAATGCCAGCTGAGAGCTGCCAATTTCCTGGCTGACCAGTGACTGGGGCTCCTGCATCCTTTCACTCTTGAGCGTGGTGTGAAATCGAAATTGAGTTGGGACTGGATTCCTTGCTCCAGACGAGCTGCCTTTGAAAGGAAAAAATCCCTGTAAACCTGAGGGATCAGTCTGACTGGAGACACAAGTGGCCTAGCCCCAGGACTGCCTGGGGAATGTACGCTGGGTGGCTTCTCTGAGGCGACCATATGGACTTGGCTGCCCTGCCTCTCAGCCTCTCCTGCATCCCCTTTTGCTCTGAAAACTGGTCAGTGAAGAAGACATGGGCTCTTTCTATAACGAGCTTAAGCCTGAGTTGGGATAATAGGCCTTCTGGAAAATTTAAATCATATTCCAAATTCCCAGAGCAAAAGAAACACATTTTGGATATTGCATAGTTTTCTATTAACCACACCATTGACTCCCTCCTTGATTATTGGCAACATTAAACAACATTGAAAAGCAAAGGAAAATGATATCGGTGGGCCAGTACCATGGACTGACAACCCAGGGCACGGGGAAGGAGGAGGAGTGTGGGGACCCTGGAAGGAAACTGGGTGGGGCTGCCAGGGTGATTTGGGGTGTGGTATAGGCAGAGGGCTTGAAACTTTCATCTCATTGGTTGCCATGGTCATCTGTGAAGGAGGAAGGAGCAGTGGCACACGTTTTTTTCCCTACTCTAGGCATTATTATCCTCATCAGCAAAATGGAGATAATAGAAATATCTTCCTTAAAGGATAAATGGGAAGATTCAATGAGACACTATGTGCAAAGCACCGAAAACAGTGCCTGGAACAAAGGAAGTAGTAAATGTCCACTCTAACTGCTACTATTACTACTTGATGCAGGAATAAAGGAAGGCATGGTGCAGTGATCAGAGAGGCAGCATGGCAGAAAGAGAGTCTGCTATGCCAGATGCGCTTGGGCAACGTGGGGTCCTAATCCCAAATTTACCAGTGGCCAACATGCGACCAGATTCTTTCATCTCTCTGAGCTTCAGGTTCCCTTCTCACAAAGCAGGAAGATTGGAGAAGCTGGTTTCTAAGTCCCTCCTGCTAGAAATGTTATGGACCTATAGAAAATGCAAGATCAAGTAGGGCTTCCTATCACAGACCTGGAAGGGAAGGAAGTGATGGGAGGGGAGATGTGAAAGCCAGGGGCTGGCTGGGGATTCCAGCAGTATCTGCTTCATCTCTGGGGTCGGGCATGAGTAGTCTGGGGCGAGGTGGCCCTGTGCAGGTGCGGATAGAGCTGGCTGTGGTTTTAGCAGGGGGTAGGGGACAGGATAGCATCTGGGGAAGTATCCTCAAATACAAGTTGTCATGACAGAGGGTACAGTTGTTCCAACATGCTTTTTAACATGACCTTGACTCATCTGCTCAGGTTTTCTCCTCTCAATGAGCATTGAGTGCTCTGTGGGCCCAAGTTCCTTCTCTGACACCTTCATGGAATACGATGGTGCATTTATTCCTCATGCAAGTTGTATACCTCAGACCCCTCAAGCAAAAGGTGATGAAAATGCTGGGTCTTGTACTTCAGGTAGGAGGAGGCTAGAATGTGAATTCCATGGTCAGAGACATCATCAATGCCCAGCTTGGCCAAGAGAGGGCTCATGGTTATGGTTGTGGGGGTGGCTGAGGGACCTTTGGCTTCCTCAGCCAAGTGCCTTGTTACCCAGATGGCAAAAGTGAACCCTGAGTATGGAGAAGATGCATAAATTTGCATGTTCTGAGGTATGTGCATGTGTGTGTATACAGATTGTGGATATAGAAACAACAAAGTTTAGTATTTGTTAATCAAGGAGTGATGAGTTATATACACAGGGTGTCTGGTGTCCTCTCTTCTACGTCCCTTCTCTGCTTTCCCCATCTCCTGTCCAACCTTTTCTCTCCATTAAAGCATCAAAGCAAGCAAACAAACAAAACAACCCAGGGATACCAGGCTCTCAGGTGGCCCCACCTACTACAGAAGCATGGGCTGTGGGTAGAGACTGTCCCTCAACATCCATTCTCCCATCCTTCCTTTTGTTCAAACTGGGCGCAGACCACCTGGTTGGACTCTGCGTTTTCCAGCCTCCCTTGCAAGGCGAGTGACTGAATCACAGCCAGATGGATGTGTGCAGAAGTGATGTGTGCAGCTAAGGGCCCCATCCTCAAAAGGAAGCTGCTTGAGCATGCTTGCCTTTTTTCACTTCACTCTACCTTTCCACAGCTGGACCCCAGCAGTGTGGTGGAGGTTCAGTTTCCATCTTGTGCATGAGATGGTGTAGTAAGGATGGTGGACCTGGGTAACCAGCTGGAGCAGAGCCACTTTAACCTCTGGGTCACCTGTCTGCTCAAAGTTTTTCAAGAAAGAAATATAAACCTTCTAAGTTCCTATTGTTTGGCTTTAGGTTATGTCTTAGCAATGAAATAAATATTAATACAGGGATGTTGTGGGGTGAGGGGGTTAGTGAGTAGGGAAGAGGAATTTGTGATGGGTCTGAGACAGTGCTAGTATTTAAAGTATAGTGTGGTCCAAAGTCTGGGTCCTAGCCCCTGATTTGCCAGCCTGAAAGCCTGGGGCAGGTGTTGGTAGTGGTCATTTTACCTGTCATATCTCTGCCCCTATATCTGTGACATTCTCCGACTCTCTAACTTTGGATCACTCTCAATTCCACACCAGTCACTCTGCAGTTGACAGCCCTTCACTCCGTTTCCCAGAGAGGCTGAGAAATCAGCCAGGCAGTCCATGTGAGGCTGCTGCTTTACAAACTCTGACTAGCCGGTCATTTGTAATTGGGACTGTGATTGAAGAGAGCTCCCATCCATAAACACTCTCAGACTCCACTGCTCCCCCCCCCCACCATGGGGTTGAAAACACACTATGAGAATTTATTCCTGGATTTTGTCATTCTAGTCCTCATGAGTAAAAAAAATAAGTCCTTTGTTCACATTTATCGTTCACTCTCCAAGTACATATTAATGCTGAAAGTGAATATATTTGGCCCTGCTCTAGATACTGGAGACCCAGAGTTGAATAAGGCTCACGCTGTCCTAAAACCACCTCGGAATCCACGTGGGAGGTGTGTGCCTATGTGTATGCACATGCCTGTGGGTGCACGTGTGTGTGCAGAAAGCATCCTGACAATTCTCCAGCCTCAGAAGGCCTACTTGAGGATCAGCAGGTCTAAGTGCAAGGCCTGCATTTCTAACAAGCCCACAGGGAATGCAGATGAGGCTGACCCAGGACCACTTTGCATAGCAAAGGATAGTGAGCCTCTCTGATGACTATTGTCACCCAGGGTTGAGGGCTCACCAAAGAGAGGGAACAGCTTATTTTTCCTGTCCAGAGGGGGGTTGGCAATTAAGGGAAGGTTTTCTGAGAGGTTTTATGTTCACGGAGGCCTGGGAGGATGACTAGGCCATCAACATCAATAATAGGTATGAAGAATAGTTTATCAGACTTACATATTTTTCCCCATCAGCATTAACAGGACAGCCGAGTCATTTTTGGTTGGGAGCTGGCATGTGGAGAAAGATGACTCTTATAGCGACAGTTCTCAGACTTGGGTGTGCTAATTCGGTGGGTCTGGGTTGGGAGCCAGAATTTGCACTTGTCACTGGGAGAGCTTCCTATAGATGGGGTGATTATGGTGCATATCAGGGGGCCAGAGGAGACACTCAGAGAGAGAAATCTGTCCGGAGGGGTTGCTGGAAGGGGTTTTGTTAATTCTGGGCCTGAGACTCAAGTCTTGCTTTGGCACAGCTGGTATTAACAAGGCCACTGAGAACTGTGCGCTGAGCTGTAAGCTGCCTAGGAGTGGTAAACTGTGTGTGCATCTACCTGGTGCTCCTACCATCCACACTTGGACACATGGTCATCACAGTAGAAACTACTTTTCTCCCCCCACCCCCCAGCTCTTCCCACAGCATGCCTCCTTCCAGGAGCTGGGCTGTAAAAATGAGGACCCCGCCCTGTCCCACCAAGTGCCAGTGGACACTAACACCTTGGGGGCTTCATTGACAGCTTAGGGGGCTCTGTAGCTTAGGCAGAATCTTCATTTTTAGAGGCTTTGAGATGGGTTGGTTTGCAGGATATAGCAGTCTCATCAGCAAAAAAGAGGCATCCTATATGGACATCATATGAAAGGGAGGGAGGGAAGGACTGGCTGACTTTTTTTTGCCCCAGAATCCCCTGAGAAGAAAAAAACTACTAGTGCTCAAATTAATGTTAATTCAATGAAATATTTTCATGAAGTGATCCTTGGAGTATCAAGACGATTTGTTTTATATTTTTCACTGCCCCTGGCAAGCCACACTAATGGAGGGTCACTGGGGTGGCAGAATGAAGAATGCCACTAATTGCATTATAAGGGATGTTTGCCTGTTAGATGAAATCATCTCCAAACACAGTCCTTTGGGGAGAGTGTTATTTCTGATGGGGGATGGGAGGACAGGGAATTGAAAAGTAGCCTAATTGAAATTTGCAAATGGCATGTCCTTGGGCCCTAAATAAAATGGGTTCCATACTCCAGCAGGGGGCAGCAGTGCACACACATTAATTGTGGTCCTGTGAATCCAGAGCTTGAGTTGTTTCTGAAATAGCAAAGCAGTGAGGGTGGCTGAGAAGGCCTATAGATGATTTCTAGAGCTGGCAATGCTAGGTCTGTCACACCCATCTGTCCCCCTACACGCAAACCTTTGATTTTTCTCAGTATGCTGGAAAGTCAATAAAGGTTTAGGTCTGTTGGGTTTTAATTCTTGAAATAGTCTTTTAATCTTTTGGCTGCTTTGTCTAACTTAGAATTTCTGCCATTTGACTGCAAATTATAAGTAAACTAGGATTAAGAAGTCAGCTTTATAAATACAGTAGTTCAGTTGATAGATATTTAAAAATTGTAATGCAATCCATCTCCTTCCCTGGGTTGAAATTTTATCAGAGCAATAATTGATATGACATTCTCCCACCAAGGTAACTTAATTGTCGATACCCATTTTAAATTGAGGAGTTAGATTGAAAAAAATGCAAGAAAACAAATCTCAAAGAACAGTCCATTTTTTTCCCAATTCAGGGATTAAAAAAAAAAAAGATGTATTAGTTTGTCCATTCTTAAGACTGGGAATGTGGCCCAAAACATATTTTCTCAGCAATTTATCACCTTTGCTTGTAAATTACCTTAATGATAGATGGCTTTGCCTACCTGGCTGGGCTGGAGAATCCTGATGCCCAGCACACTTCCCTTTTGGAAAGCTACTCTCATCTTGCAGATATTTCCCCCATCACCCTCTGCCATTATCCCCAGTCCCCAAGGTTAATTTAATCCTGTTGTTCTTAAATGAAACACCCTAAATCCTCCTCCTCCCTTTCCCTGTCTTTCTCCTCACCGTTTAAACCCTTCAAGGGAGTACTAGTCTGGAAAATATTTCAACCATCATGTCTCCTTTTCAGCCAGCCAGCTCCATTTGCTATGCTCTCTTTGGCTTATGCTGAAGTACAGGAGCATTGTTTTCGGTTTAAATAACATGCAGTGCACAATTGCTAAAGATCTTATGGAACATTCAACTTGGGGTCTTGCCATTAAATAATATTTTGATAGAAAACTATCTCAACATACCATGGGAGGAAATGCTGTTGACTCCCAGCACTAATTGGCTATAAATTTAGCTAAAGGTCCATCTGCCTTGGGAGTTAGACAGTCTTCTCTGAGCTTGGAAAAGTGCCCTGTATTAGATGTTTAATGGATAGACTTAGTGAATAAATATGTATTTGTAAGTGCATCATTCCAGTCAAGTGCAAAGAATTTAATGATGCTAAGCCAGCAAACATAATTTTTCTTGTTCTTAGACTCTTTGGCCACATGTCAGCTCCTCAGTTTACCATCTCTTGCATAAGTTACTCAAGTTTGCTGAGTCTCAGTTTCCTTGATTGCAAAATAGGGAAAGCAAGTTCTACCATAGAGGTTTGTTTTAAGCATCAAATAAGAGGTTTACAGTGTTTAGCAGAACATATAGTAAGTCCCCAAGACATAGCAGTGAGTTTTTGCTGCTGTTACTATTGTTGTTACTGCTACTGCTATCAATATACAGTCTAAGTCCCAAGCCTGGCTATTCTTCAAAGTTCCCAATGACCTATACACTCCATTTCTCAACAATGTTACTTTGGGATGCCTTCTCTGACCCCCAGACTAAGTCATACCCCCCTCTGAGTCACTGCCATTGAGATAGGTGTGTGTTATTTGTCTATGTGTATGTGTCTTTCTCTCTGTGTATCTCCCCTTCTAAGCACTCATCCCAACTGTAATTAAATAGTGGATCATACATATAGTGAGATGTAAATTACTGGTGATATTTTAGTCTTGGATTGGGTGGTGAGGTTCCAGGTATTCAGTGAATGCCTTACAAGTTGCATTTTTGGGGTATGTATTAAATGTTATATTCTAAAAGATAATAAAAAAAGCCCAAACCATGGATATTATAATTAATTGTTTTCTGTCTCTATCCCGAGTTAGAATGTGAGCTTAATGAGGCCAGAGACTGCATCTGTCACAGTTGTCCCTGTAGTACCAGTGCTGGGATAGTATCCAGCCGTTAATAATTGCTTGAACAAGCAGGTGAATGGATGAATGAATGAGCTTGAATCCTTCATTCTAGTCAACTAGGCTCTTCACTCTCCCATGAGCATGTCATGTTCAGCCTTTTTCCTATATCACCACCTAGAAATGAAGTGCTCTTTTCTTCTAAATCTTATCTATTCTTCAAGTGTCAGAGCAGCTAAAGTCTCCTATTCTCTCCAAACTGGCCATGGCAAGGGTACCTGCATATCCCAAACTGGTCTAGGACTGTCTCTTGGGCAAGAATCGGGGCTTTCTCTTGTGTTGGAGCCTAGATTGCCACATGCGAAAGGAGACATTTCAGCAAGCTCTAGTGTCTACCTATGGGGACTATCAGAGGGGGATGTCTTTGTTTCAGGGAATGGTCTCATCATCTTTCGTGCCCAGAGCATGTCTCACCTGGAGCCTATGCATGGTGGACGTTTAGCAGGGAGTTACTCTGTGATTAAGACTGCGTGTTTACCAAGCTTTGCCCTTCCACTTTTTAAGAGTCTAGTGTCTGTTTTACCATTTAACACGACTGAAAAGCAGCAGGACCATATCCCCATCTAGTTACCTTGTCCTCTCACTTTGTGGACTATTTTCTTAATTAAGAGCTTTAGAATGACTTTTGAAGTTACTTGCCCTAAGAATCTCATGTAACAAATGGTCTAGAACAAGACTTCTTTTTAGTTAACTTACATTGATGCCAGGAAATCAGTGTGTCTCTTTGTGATGCTCACAAACAACCTGTTTAATAATCCATTTCACATTTTTAAGGAGGACTTAGGTCAGGACGAATTGCCTGCACATTCTGGAATCAGCCTTTCCTTCTTCCTGGAATGGGAGCATTTGCTTAACTCTTATCTCCTAGCTTCTCCAGGAGCCTGTGGGAGTTACTAACAGAATCTCTGAAGTTTTTCTTGAATATTTCTCCACACATCCCAGATGAATATCGCTGATCTGACCCTTGATCATGTTGCCATGCTTGTTGGTTTCCTACTGTCCCCTGGCTTGATGAAGACTTGAGTTGCTTTCAGGGACCCTGGCTTTATTGTCCAATTTGAAGACTCTTCTCACTGCCAGGGAAGATAAAAGCCCAGTTGGAATTTCAACACCTTGTTTCTGTTACCTCTTCAATTTGCCACACTTTGACTGATTGATGGGCCTATGCCTTTGTTCTATTTGCTCCAGGTACCATTGAACCTTCTTTGTTGTCTTTATTTCTCTTAGTCCTCAGTGAACTTTGGGCTTTTACCTAGATGAAATTCTTACAAGACCTTGACATATTTTTAAAATTCATCCTGACTTTCACGTCTCTCTGTCCATCCTTTGCCCTTGCCTTTTAATCACCTGAGCTGAACAGATAGGCTTCTGCATAGCTTTGATGATTCTTTTAAAGGTTCCCCCTGTTTTGCTTTTTTTTTCTTCCTGATGCAAGAGTGGTAGCACGGTCAGAATTACATTTTATAAGCAGGAAATTCTAATTACCACACAGTGGCAGCTGGAGCAACTTGTCTGAGCAGTCCTTCAAGTCCTTCAAAAGCAGCTGCTAAGAGGGTGGTGATTGTGTAAGCAAACATGGTATTAATTTTCTCTCCAGGTGGGCTTGTGCTGGGGACAGGAGAACAGATGAGCATGATCATGTTTCACTGGCAGGAAAATAAAGAACCCCACTCAGGAGAGTCGGGAAGAGGAGGCATAGCTGCCAAAGGTGTCCTGCCAGGCTCACTCTGCAAGCATTGGTGGCCCTTGGCCCTTCCCCATGGACAAAGACAGCTAGTGGGGTTTGCATTGGGCTTCCTTGCCCCCCTTTCTGAGGGCAGCTTGCAGATGCAGACAGTGGCCGGCCAATCACTGGCCTCCAGCAGGTGGAGTCAGGGACACCACTCAGTCCTCCATGCACCAGAGTCTCATCCAGGCCTGTCACCCAGGGGGGCTGTTAGAAACATATCGATTTGAATTCTATTCCCATGATCATGCCCTGGTGTCTCCAAACTTCACTTATTTTCTCACATACTGATTGTTCCTCCTTCTTTCTCCTTTTTTTCCCATCCTGGTTCTATGTGTTCTATTTTTAATTCCTATATGGCCAGATGCTTCTCTGGGCTTACTTATTGCCAGGGTAAGGTTCACTCAGAGTGAACACACCTGCATATTTGCAAGACCTATGGCCCCCAATCAAAGAACCTTCCTCCTGTTACCCAATCTCAGACTCTCTGTCTCTACCTTTGTACCTACCATTGTCTGCCCAAAGCAAGATCTCTATTTTAGAGGAGAGATCCTTCTTAAGTCCTGTGTCAAGAACCACTTCTACAGAGGCATGTTTTTTTTGTAACATTTCTTCCTTAAGGAAGGAAAATATAGGTTAGATATAGGAATAAAGAGCTAGGTGGACATAAGTGTGGCAGGGATGATAGAATTAGAAAAGCCCTATTGCAATTCCTGGCAAAATAATTGATTCAGGCAATGATCATCAGGGGATGGAACAGGTTCAGTGCTGCTGGGGAACTTCTCAAGGGAAGGAGCCAGGCGGTCACCTCCCAAACCCATTCATTAATGATTGTGCAACCCAAGGAGGGACTGACAGTGACTCTGGGCCTCTGAGAGTACAGACCATTCAGCCCCACCTAAGAAATATTCTTGGTAAAATAAGCTGAGCCTGGAGTTAATCAAGCTGCAAAGCTATGTTCCATTTACTGGACATTCAGGAAACAAAGGAACAAGCAAAATGACACCACAAAGAAGCCAGCTGACAAATTCAGAATGTAAGTCATTTTACATAGATCACTGTAACAGTCAAAGGCATAAAACTTCAGAGACGTAACAACAAAAATGTAACCAAATATAATGTGGGTCCTCACATGGATCCTGATCTGAGCAGGCCAACTTGAGCTAGGCAACTGGGAACATTTGGAATTACTGCTCATTTTTTTAGACAGGTTAATTTTGAGTCAGGGTGATGAGTATGTGGGAGTTTGTTGTACTGTCCTGCTATTTTTCAGTATGTTTTTTAAATATTTATATTATATTTATTTATATAAATATATAGATTAAAAAGTGAAGCAAGCTGGTCAGTTTACTTTCTAAGAGGGAGTGTCTAATATAAAAATGACCAAAATGAGTTAGCCTGTCTGATCTGTATCCCTCTGGTTTTAATAAATTAGATTGGTTTCTAAGTTTAAAAGGGAGGGAGGTAGAAATTATTATTAGTAGAGTGCTTGGAATTTTATAATAAATGTGTTTACTTAACATACCCTTGGTTTTTTTATGGCACCTGCAGACCACACAACGTCTTGCAAACAGACACCACTTGGTAGAAATTGAGCATCTGAAGACCTGAGGGGACCTGGGCCTCCACTTACCCACTCTTTCCTCTGAGCTGGACCACTGTGAACCATCTAGTGGTGATGCGAACAGGTCTTCATTTTTAAGTCCTCCCGAAAGGGAAGTGCATTACCTCCCCAGTAACATGAAAACTAATAGCGCTGTCAGGGAATTCTTCCTGAGAAACCAGGGGCTCTGCAAAACCCTCCCTGCCTCATCCTGTCAACAGTGGAGAGGAGGAAGCCTGTCTTGGCAAGAATCCTTTTCTTCCCGAAAGACTGGCATTCACTGCCTGGTCCTCGGTGTCCCTTCTTCTCTTTTCTTTACTCTCCAGTCTGTTAATCGTTTGGGAGTTCTCTGTGGCCCCTCTGCTTGCCTTGTCCCTTCAGAGCTGTGGGGCTGCCAGTGTTGAGAACAAGGTATGAGTTCCCTGAGGGGCTCCCACCAGTTTCCCACCTTCTGGCCACTGTCTATAGACTTGCAAGGGTCTTGCCAGCCTCCTGGAAGTCCCAAACACTCAGCCTCCACTCTGCTTGTCCAGAAAGTGCTGATACCCTGCACAGCCTTGGTCGTTTGGATCCTATACTTCCAGAGTCCACAGTGTTGTGAAACCATCCAGAAAGTTAAAAAAAAAAAATTATAAACACAAGATATTTTGGCCATGAGAAGGTGGCTTCTAGTCCATCTCAAAGAATATATGCAATACCTGGTAAGAGAGCCAAGGTAGGTCCCGGGTGTAGAGTCAGATAGGCTGGGGGGGGGTAGGGAAGGCTGGTTGGGTGGTGGTGTCTATAGAACCCCAGCTCTGTGCACATCAGATGAGACTCTTAAGGAAGTGAGAGCAAGTGGGAAAGTGAGAGGATAGAGAGAAGGGGTTGGGGAACAGGATGGGATTAAAACATCAACAGCCCTCACTCTGTGAGCTCACCAGAATTTGCCAGCATACACTATCCAAACTCTGCGAAAAAGGGTTGTCCATTAGGAGGAGGAGGCTGGCCTGATTCCCCTCCTCCCTCTGTCTCCCCCATTCAGTTAAGTGGCTCTTCTCTGGGCTTACAGTGCCATATACATAAAGGTGCTCCTCGATTTGTGATGGTGTTCTATCTGAATAAACACATTTTAAATTGATGGCCAGGCCAGTGTGGCTCAGTTTGTTGGACATCATCTCATGGAGTAAATGGTCTCTGGTTCAATTACTGGTCAAGGCGCATGCCAAGGTTGTGGGCTGGATCCTTCATTGGGGCAAGAGGCAACCAATTGAAGTTTCTCTCTCACATTGACATTTCTCCCCTGTTTCTTTCTCCTTTCCCCTCTAAAAATAAATAAATAAAATCTTTAAAAAATAAATAAACCCATTGTAAGATGAAAATATCGTAAGTCAAAAATGTATTTAATGTATCTGAACCTACTGAACATTATACTGAACATTTTACTGAATGTGTATCACTTTCACACCATTGTAAAGTTGAAAATTGTAATTTGAACCATCGTAAGTAGGGGAACTTCTGTATATCTGTGCTGCCGTTATAACCCCATAGTCCAGTATTCACTTCTCTGTGTCTTCCACTTGACTGCAGGCTCCTGAGGTCAGAAGCTGCCCCTTTGATCTCTGATTACCTGGCACTCAAATGATGCCTGGCCGATGCTGCTTCTCTGTACGGCAGCCTTGGCAGGTGTGTGCATGTGTGTGGGGAGGTGTGAGCTGGTAAAAGAAAGAAAGAGAAGACATCAGAGTAGTCTCCTGAAAGCCCACCAAATTACTCACCCTGGTTGTCGAGTTCAGAATTCACCACACAGAACAAAACAAGCAAAATCATGGAATAATAAAATGCCATAGCTTGGACATTAATGAATATGCAAGCAGTATAACTCAGTGAAGTCCTGACAGAGCCATCTATTGCAGATAATCTTCCTTCGGTGAACAATCAAGGACAAAAGCACAAAAAGACCGGACTAGTTTTAAAAAGGGAAAATGGATAATTAGCTGACATGAAAAGGATGCATTTGGGAAATGTTCGATCAGCCTGTCTGTGGCTCAGCACTTCTGGAGGAGGGCAGGCCTGGCTGAGGCTGTGGATGCTGCACAACAGCACTAAATGATGGAACTTTCCTCCTGGAAAACACACATAGGCTCTGGGTTGCATCTGTGGTTTACATGGTGTGAAGCTGCCACTACCTTTGTTTCAATGCCCTTTGAAAAGATAGGACATTTTTATGATCAAATATAGGTGGATTTGTCCTTTCAAACTTATGCTAGGCATTAGAGTGTCAACTATAGTGGCTGGAAGGCAGCCAGCAAATTAGGAGGTCACAGAAGATTTTTATGCGTTTTTAAGATAATTTATTTGTTAGTAGTTCACAGTTTACATAGAATGTCAAATCTGAAGGGGACTTCAGAGTGGCTCAGTCTAACTCCTTCATTATATAGATGAGAAGCAAGTCCCATAGAAGAATAATGACTTGCCTATGATAACAATGTTAGTGGTAGTTAGAGCTTGAATTTATGGTTGCCAGTTCAGGTGTCCGGAACTGATCCATTATACCTTGGTTGTAATATATTGCCATCGGTAAGTATTATTTAGGAATCTTTTTGGCTGCAAGAAACAAAACCCAACCACAATTGCCTAAATGAATGTGGGTTCATTTTTACAACATAAGATGAAGTCTGGATATAGCAGGCTTTGGCTGTGGTTCAATTGCTCAATAATGTCAGGACTAATGTCCAACTGTTTCGGCCTTTCTTTTCCCTCGTGGTACCAAGATGACTGCTGCAGTTCTAGCCATCACGTCCACATTTGTTGCAGGATAAAAAGAGGAAGGGGTGGAGCTCATTGTGTCTGTCTTTATTCAGAAAAACACTTTTCCAGAAATGCCCAAGAGGACTTCTGTTGGGATCACAGGGCCAGAATTGAGCCATGATGCAGAGAAATTAGAAAAGTGGGGAACAGTGTGGCTCTAATTGGCTAGATCAATCATGGTGCCTTCCCTGGAGCTGGACACATAACCAGGGCTTTCTAATGCTAAGAAAAAGGCAATTGCTATGAGTATTCCATATCACCCTAAAATTCAAGGTCCCTCATGGGTACATGTTACTTTCAGAACACAAGTTTGATGCAAGGATGGGCAGTGGGCTTTTTTTTCTTTTTAGTGTCTGATTCTCTGATCTTTTTATACCTTTAGTGAAAGATTATTTTAGTACCAAAGGCTTATCTGAGGATAACAAAGCATTTTCATTGTCAGACATTTATACAGCTCAACATGTAGAAAGAATGAATGTCTGGAACACTTTTTCCCCTCACAGTATAGTTCAACTTCTAAACCTAGGTTAAAGGAGAAATTTTATGAAAAGTTCACTAAAAGTAAATATGAGACAGGTCTTTATATCTTATTATATAAGAGACATAATTTTGTTAATGTTGCTTTTGCCTAGATATTTTAGCCCAACTATGTGCTGGGTTCTCTTGTAGGCACTTGGAATACATCAATGAACAAATAAAAAGAATCTGGACAGAAGAATAGATAAAGAATATATATATTAAATATATATATAACATATATAAAATAGAATACTATTTAGCTTTAAAAAGAAAAATTCAGTAATATGCACAACTTGGATGAACGTTGAGGACATTATGCTAAGTAATAAACTAGTCACAAAAAGATGAATACTTCACAATGCCACTCATATGAGGTGTCTAAAACAGTCAAATTCATAGAGTCGAAGAGTGGAATGGTGGTGTCAGAGGATGGGAGGAGGAGGGTTGTGGACATACTAACCAATGGGCACAAGTGGAGCAAGATGGATGTGTTTTACAGATCTGTGCAACATTGTCCAGTAAGTCAACAATAACATATTATCACTTAAACATTTGATCAGAGGGTAGAACTCATGTTAAGTATTCTTACCACATTAAAATAAAAGTTTAAAGGAAAAGAGAAAAAATTATGTTTTTGTGGAGTTTACATTTAGGTTAAAGGTCTTGGGGAGTATTAAGTCAGGGCTGTCTAGAGAAACAGAATTTTGTGTGTGTGTGTGTGTCTGTGTGTGGTGGGGGGAGGGGGAGAGAGAGAGAGAGAGAGAGAGAATGAGAGAGAGGGAATTTATTTTAACTGGCTAACTGGTTCACACTATTGTTTGGCCTGTTTCTGTCTGCAGTTTTCAGGGCAGGCTGAGACTGGAGACCAGGTCAGAGTTGGTGTTACAGCCGAGTCTGAAGGCAGGATGGAGGCAGAATTCCCTCCAAAACTGTGGGACCTCAGTCTCTTTTCTCCTAAAGTCTTCATCTGTTTGCATGAGGCCCAGCACACATTACACAGGGCAATCTGCTTTACTCAAAGTCTGCTGATTTAAATGTTAATCTTATTTTAAAATAACTTCATAGCGACATGTAGGCTGGTGTTTGACAACATATCTGGGTACTGTGACCTACCCAAGTTGATATACAAAAGTCATCAGCACTGGCAGCCTGACAGTGAACATAATAAATAAGTAACATTTGTAATAGTTTAGAAAATAGTAGATTTTAGGTAAGTTAAAATTTAAAATATGGCCTCAGGAAGAATGCTTGAATATATGTGAAAATACTTTCAATAAATTGTGATTGAACATTTATTACATGTCAAGTGCTCTGCATGGGAGAAATGGGGAGAAACACAGTCCCTGTCCTCAGGAGTGCTTCATCCCTAGGGCAGATAAACGGACAAGTGGGAAGACCCCACAGTGCTAAGCGAGAGGTCCCACAGGGCACAGAGGGATGCAGGGGCAGGCTCAGCTGTCCTTCTGACTTGATTATCCCTCAGGGTAGGCCTAGCAGGAGGTCCAGAGAGCTGGCCTGATTTCAGTCACGTTCACCCAACTGGACACTGAGCTCAGGCCACCTGGCTTTCTTCTTGCATCATTCCCTGGTAAAGAAGACCTGGCAGGCTTTGGTATGAGCCCTCTCTGAAAAGCCCAAGTAGACTCTTACCCAGGGAGTGTGAGTCCTTTACACCGCATGAGGGAAAACGACACCAAGTATGGAGCAGAGTCACTGACAGGTGACATCAGAAGCCTTGGGTCCTTGCAGTGGGCAGTGAATTGGCTGCAGAGGATGCTGGTGCTATGGACCCAGAAGGTACTCGTTGCCTCAGCAAGTAGCATAATGTTCTGGAGGGTGAGAGACCCTCTGGAGATAAGGTTGCTTCAGTGTCTGCTTCCCTCATCCATGCAGGTGGAGGAAGGCTTTCTTTCCCTCAAGGCCCAGGGTTAGGCAGCTGCTGTGCTGTCCTCAGCCCTTGGGAGAAAGATCTGGTCAAAATGCAAGTGGAATAGGTGGACATGCGACAAACTGGTCTCAGTGGAGCCTCTAGAGAACAGTCGGCTAACCAGGAACCCTGACATTTTCACATTTTAGATTTTGTGCTAGGACCATGGATCACCTTAAAGTATTATGTTACACAAACTGACACCAAAGACTTTTCTGAAGACAGAATTCCTTGCAGGCTCCATGCTGGATTATACCTGGCTTGGGCTTGGAGTCAGACAGTTTACTGCTCTTCCCCTTACTTCACTTATCTGTGCAAACTGCAGTTTTCTCACTAGGAAAATGCAACAACTACAAGTCTGTGATGAGGAATGAGGAGCGGATTTACAGAGACTGCTGACACCAGAAGTTGGTCTTGTCTGTTGGCTCCTGAGGAAGGCTGAGGTTGGTCACTGACATGCAGCCGTGGGTCCCTGGCTGTCTGCACTGACAGCTAATGTGACCTCTTGCCTGCCCTTTGTAACTGGTTTTCACAACCACCACCTTACCTCTTCAACAGTGACCACTTCCTGTTTACTCAGCTTAAAAAGATGTGGTAGGTACAGTATACTGAGAAAGAAGGCAGATTAAAATGCTGTTCTGGGGTTTAGAGGAAGCTGAAAAACTTGTCTTTGCAGCCTAACTCATATTTCAAAGGATCTACATGAGCATTTTCCCTGCTTACACTTGTGATGTCTTAATAATAAGTAACACTTTAAAAAATTATTTTTTTACTTTTAGTGAGTATGTATCTTATCTCCCCTATAAGCAGTATGCTTCTTTTTAGGAAAAACTCTTTTATACAACTCTGTACCATTCTACCTTACCCCCCAGCATGGTTGCCTTCAAGCAATTTTAGTACAGTGTGTACTGGTTATCTATTGCTGCATAACAAATCACTGAAAACTTACTCCTTAACTCTCACTGCTTCTGTGAGTCAGTAATTTAAGAGGGGCTAAGCTGGGTGGTTCTGGCCCAGGGTCTCTTGTGATATTGCAGTCCTATGTCTGTCAGGGCTGCAGTCATTGGAAGGCCTGATAGGGGCTGGACCCCACTCATGTAGCTATTGGAGTCTGAGTTCTATTCTCACGGGCTTCTCAGAAGGGCTACCTGACTGTCCTCCTAGCATTGCTCCTGGGTCCCTCCAGAATAAGTGGCCCAAGAGACAAAGATGGAAGCTGCAATGCTTCAGAAGTCACGCATTAGCATTTCTAAGCACTGTTGGTCACACAGCCACTGGTCATTCGATGTGGGAGGAGACTAACTAAAGGCACGAATACCAGGAGGTACCCTGGAGGCCATCTTGAAGACTGACTATAACACAGATGTTATATAAAGCACACAAAGCTACTTAGTAAGTGCACGGTATGGATGTGTACAATGCACATTCAATGTATTACTGGTAAATGATGAATGTGGATTTACTTTGTGTGGAGAGAGCACTCTAGTTCAGTGTTTCTAACATGGGTGTGCATTAGAATCCCCTTTAGGACTATTGAAAACACAAATTGCTAGGACTTATCCCTAGTAGACCTGCAGTGAGCTGGGAGAATTTGCATTCTAACAAGCTCACAGGTGATGATGGGCCACACTTTGAGAACCACTCCTAAATTTATATAGAGATTTGAGTGACTCTTTAAAACCTGCTTCAATGCAAATACATCCTTGATCTCTTAGAGCTGAATACCTAATGGTTACATTCTTTAGCATGTCATCTTAAACTTGGGTTTCACTGAATGACACAGAATTAATGTAAATGGACAAATCGGAGAAAGGGCAGTATGTGGACTAGCTCTAAGCAGTGGTGTGCTGGCAAACTGACTCTGTAAAACTCAGAAAAAAAGAAAAAAGCTTTGATTTGTAACTTTTGCCAATTTTCATAGTGTTGATACTCCCATGGCCAGTGGTTGCCCGATTCCCAAGTGTCTCACAGCTGACTCTCCCTGGCTGATTCGCAGCAGCTCCAGTACACCACTGTCTCTGAGTATGGGCTTTCCTTGTCCTGTGTGAGTCTGAGACAGCTGCAGCCCAGGTGGTGATGGCCAGGTGATTACAACGGCCAATACTCTGTATGCTAGGGCTTTCAAGCACTAGGGCCTAATTTTCTTCCTTCCTGGAAGTGTGTGAGACTTTGTGAGGTAGCTCAAGTGACAGGATATAATGGTGCAGACAGCTCTGTGTGCCATAGGCAAATGCAAATGGGAAAATTTTTTTCACATTCTCCCCCCTCAGCACATAACACCCCCACCTTGCATAGTCCATTCTAATGACTACGCCAGGCCTTCTCTATGAATCAAGTTCAACCTAACAGATTATTTCTCAACAAAGCCCTCTCTGGAATTCCCTCCCTTTGAAAATTTCCTTCTCCCAAAGCTCATTTTCTCAGGGTGGGTGATAGAAACTACTTTAGGGAAACTCATATTTTGAGCTGCCAGGATACCCATTAAGGGTATGATGTCTAAGGGCCTATAGAAGTTGCAAAGAAAATTCATTTGGCAATTCACCCTTCAAGGGGCTTTGACATCTATTTACCAGCCAAAACTGTTGCTTAGAATTGAAATTGCTATTTAACTTGTAAGCTTCTTGAGGGCACACATTTTGTGTGTTCCTCATAGCATCTATCACAGGGCCTTGGGTAAAAAGAACACTTAATAAACATTTAATGAGTTCTAAATTGGAATTCTCATCATGGCAGAAAACATTGTCATTCTAACTGAGAACAGAGGGTGAGTAACTTGGGAATTTCAATTACCATGAGAGATATCTGGGAAGGCCTTTTGGGGCATCCCATAATGCTTCTTTTGTGTTCTGTAAAGGACATGTTCTTAGAAGAAAGGGAGGCAATTAAAACAAAAAAGCATGGCTTTGAGGTAGGCAGAGGCTGTGCTCAGAGCCTGTCCCAGGTGGGAGTGCCATTCTTAGCCTCACAGTAGCTATCTCCTTCTGGGCAATTGTCTGAGCCTCTCCGAGCTGTTACCTGGTCTGTAAAATGCAACTGATAATAACCACTTAGCAGGTCTGTGGCGAAGATGAAATGAGATAATCTGTGAAAAGTGCTAGCATGGAGCCTCCAGAGGAGCAGACACATGTTAATCCTCCCACTTCCTTATTTGAAGGAAATTCACATTCCTATTCCAGATGTCCCAAAGTCTCCTCGACCCTGAATTCTCATTTTTTGATGGCACATGCTTTTTTATTTTTAGTTTTGCTGTGAATTTCTAATTTGTTGTCATTTCTAAGACAACATTAATGACAGAGATGAAAATCCTTTCCCACACAGTGTGACTGGCAGCTCCTAATGAGCTGCGCGTGGGGTTGGGGAGGGAAGCATTTTGAGCACTAGCATTTCTGGAAATGTTTAGAGTGAAAAAGAAGCTATTTCTTCAGAGAATAATCTGATTAATCAAGTGATGGCTTTTAGATCAAAGGGGTGTAGATTTCATCGTTTTCTCTCTGCTTCGGAGGCTCCTGGTTTCCCAGGTTAATTTTAATAGTACAGCAGGTATTAACAGCAGTGATCAGCCATGAATCCCAGGTCTGGAAAGGACAATTCTGAAAGACAGGGACAGATCTGCACGGAGGAAGTAAACATTTAGCACGGTGCTCAGCAGGTTACCCCACAATTAATATGTTTCTTGCTCCAAAAAGTAAAGTAGTGAAATAGTTCCTCATCCATTGATAAGATTCATGTTTACTAAGCACCAACTATGTGCCAAGCCCCAGAAAGGATAGAAAAGACAACCGAGGACCTGATTTTCAGACTCAGTAACTTACAGAGTAGATTAAAAGACCATTAATGTTTGTAATTTAGTTGACTTCTCTTGATGTATTAGAAAAACCTTCCTTGATGTACGCAGAAATAAGTGAGGGGTTTCCAAATTTGGAAATCAAGTAATGGTCAACTTCTAATGGTGTGAGACACTGCACTTCTTTATAGCACTTGGGAGCAGAGCCCGCCCAAGGTTGGGGACTGAGATCTGAGATTTCTGTGGCATGCAAGGTAATTTGAAAGAATGAAATGTGGCTTTTTGAATTTTTATAGAAAACAAATCCAATGCTTTCCTAAGTTTTGGGGTAATATCAGGCAAAGGCAAGGTAAGGAGTTTGGGGCTTAAATTATGGCCCCACTTATTTTTTTTAAACAGGCACGACTTTGCGTGTGCAGGAGAAAATGGTCGAAGTGCACAGGTTAGGACTTTGAGCAGTCTCATTCAGTGAACACACAGTCACCTTACAGAGTGCTGGCCTTACACCAGGTACCACGTTGGCTGCTGAGTATAGATGAAGGCAACACAGCAGCACCCAGATGGAGTCTATGGAAACACATTTGAGGCAGCAAATAGTTCTTCCCAGCAGGGTCTTGGTGAGAAACAGAGAGAAGGTAAGACTGACACAGAGGCTTAAAGGAGGAGAATTGGAGAGAACGAATGAGACCAGTATTTCAAGCAGAGTGAATAACACCCACATTTCACAGCATATTTAAAAGACAACTAGAACTATAGTTGGAAAGGGTCAGAGCGGTGGGTATCAAATGGTAATATGCATTGCAGTCACTGGGCAATCTTGTTACAGAAGGCCGGGAGAGACCTGAGATAATACATTTCTAACAAGTTCCTGACTGACAGTGAGGCTGCTGGCTTGAGTCCACCCTTTGTGTAGGGAGGTGGTGGAGCATGGAGTATAGGCATAAAAATGGGGGTGGGATGGAGGAAGAAGTGAAGGGCCAGGACAAGGGCCTGTCACCTTGGGCTGATTGCTGCCCCCAGTATATTTTCACTATGCCCCTTCATGCAGGTTATATAGCATCTGTGCCACTCCCAGCCTCGGCCGGGCACCCTGCTGCCCACAGCCCTTAGGCACTCTCTCTCCCAGACCCAAAGACAGTGATACTAAATTTGTACTCCTTTCCTGAAGCCTGCGTTCACGCTGCCTGTCACATACCAAACCCAATAAGCAGAGACAAGAATTGAATCTTCATGGGCCTTTATTCATTTGGCCAGCTATCTGAGAAGACAGCAGTTGGTACCCTAACAGACCAACCGTCTTACATTTCCTTCCAAGCCAGCCTTTTTATAATGGAGAACAAAGTGCGGTGAGGGGTTTTGAAATTCAGGGGAAATTAGATTAAAAAACTTCAGCATTCTCACCCTGGGCGGTTAACTGTCCCAGGGCGGTTGGTGTCTGTCTCTCCCTGGAACGCAATGGCTCAGATGTCTCCAGCTGTGCCCCAGGAGGGAGTGTGAGCCATACCTGCAGTTCCTGAAACAGGAGTTTGAACATATGCATGACCTCCTAGGCTTATTAACTATTTACCTTAAACTAAAATTTTCCAGCTCTTGAGTCCCCTGTCACTGTCATGGCCTCAGCAAAGAGTCTTGCCTTCTAATCCATATAGAAAAGAAATGTTATCGATGGAATTTTTCTTAAAGTATGCCCTTTTCCCCACACCCAGAGCCTACCTTCCTTTTCCCTGCTCTTCCTCCTCCCTTCACTCCTCTTCCCTCTGCCCAGCTCTGAACCCTCTGCTGTGCTTTGGAAGGCATCTTCTTTCTTTTGTCTTCCCTTGGGCCCTCCGATCATCCATCTCTCTCCTCTTTCAATTATCTCCCACCTTTTCCTTCATAGCTCTCTTTCCTCTACAATACAGACTCAGGGCTGTGCCTTCTTGCCCCCACTCCCACTGAGAAAATGGCCTTGATCCTGAATCCCCTTCTGGCTACTGTCTGAGTTCTCACCCTCCTCTGACAGCCTGAGTCTTCAAACAGTAAGTCCTCACTTGCTGTTTTTCTACTTCTTCTCATCTGTTCTCTGCAAACTACCACCATTGACTTCTGCTTTCCTGCTCCACTGACACACAGATTGTCTGAAATTCACTGCAGCCCCCACTCATCCAACCCAGGAATTTCAGTCCTGATCTTGTTTGTCCTTCACAGTACTTTACAGTATTGATCACTGGTGCCTGAGGCTGTGTCTCTGTGGTTGTCCAGATCCTGTCTCCTGGCTCCTTTTTTGCCCCTTCTCAGCCTCATTTCCTGTTCCTCTTCCTATGTCCAGTCTTTATCAGTTAACATGTCCCAGGATTCTGATCTCAGCTTTATTCACTTCTTCTAACCCTGAACAGCGCATTTGAGCATATCACCCACACCTGGACTTGAACCCTCTTTTCACTATGTTGACGGGAATCAGCCCTCCAGCCCTGATCTTTCTGTCTCATGGTCATATCTACACAAGTGCTTCACATTTTCCAGACAGATTCTTTCTCTTCTCTCCTAAACCTGCTTTCCCTTCTGAGTGTTACTCTAGGGCAGTCTTGTGCCTATGCTCCTCTTCTCACCAACCTGAACGTGGGAGTTATGCTTGACTCCTCTCCTTGCCTCACCAGCAGCCACGGGCCCAGTCCTCTGCCCCATCCACCTCTGCCCGAGGACATGAGATGGCTCCATTTCATTCCCGGATGAATGCCTGAGCCTCTACCTGACCTCTCTGCAGACACCTGAGATACCTATGGCTTTCCACTCCAGCCACACATCAGAATCACTTGGAGACTTTAATAACCCTGACACCTGGGACACACCCCAAACCAATTACCCCAGAATTTCAGGGGGTGGGACTAAAGTCAAGCCTGGGACTAGAGCCAGTCTTCAGTCTCTTCTCCCCCAGATCTGTCTTCCACACTGCCACTGAACTGTCTTTCAACTCAGACTACGTCTGGTCCCCTGTTCAAAATTCCTTCCATGACTTTCTATTGCTTTTGGAAAAATTATTCGGCATATTATACAAGCCGCTCTTGGTGTGTAGTACAAGACCTTTCATGATTGGCCCTGTCTCATTCTCTAGCCCTACCTCGTGTGGGTATGAGGGTCCATCCAAGGCACCTTTTCCAGGCCATTCTGACCCACCTCCTCAGGCTTTTTTAAGGCTTTCCACATGTACACAGACTCCATTCTCCATCTAGGATGCAAGCTGGCCTCCATCCCCATACCTGGCCAACTCCTTCCTCTATGCCTCAGGATCCTATTCAGGTGTCGTCACTTACAAGAAGCCCCTGGGACCTCTCAGACTAGGTAAAGTTTTCCTTCTGTGAGCCTCTGAGCACCGAATGCTTCTTCCCCTGCAGGTCCTGTCTCTACCACTAGAGTGAGCTGCCTGATGGCAGGGCTGTCTCCTAAGGACACAGCGCCAACACCTAGCATCAGTGGGCACTCAGTATGTGTACAATGAATTCATCTGTCTCTTCCCACATCTCTAACCTACTAACAAGCCCATGCAGCTAAACAGAAAAAGAGTTGAAAGCTCATTGAATTGTTAAGACAAAAGACTTCAGTCCCAAATGTGTGCTGTTTGGACATTTCTCATCATTACACAAATGTGAAACTAACAGGTGAGAATGTTCCCTCTTAAAGAAGCAGCATTATTCCCTGGAGGCCAGACAGAGCAGTGTTTGCTGTCACTCAGAAGATGGTCCTGTTTTCTGACCCCGCTGTTATAAAAGAGTCCTACTGTTAAAGAACAGACCGGGGCGAGGGGCGGGGAGTGATATACTATTACCAAAAGGACTCCCCCACTTTTTCTCTGGGGGTTCCCCCCCACCTACTAGGTTCGCTTTGCTTACTGCCAGAGGAAAGACATCTCTCAGTGCCAGAGATTGCTGAAAAGGAAAGGAATTATTTATTTAAAAGTTATATAGATTTAGAATAATGACTTAATGTCTTCATTAAAATACGAAAGTTCTTTAGAATACCCACAAACACACACAGTCCTTCCTTCTCCCCTTTGCCCAGTCTAGGGTACCGTATCTCAGGAAAAGTAGAAGTCCATGGTTCAGGCAGCCCCTCCGTTCTGGCACCATCTGCTGTGTCCCTGCTGTGATCCCCAGTTAATCCAGAGCCACGTGGCACCTTCTCATGGCCCACCTGCAAGAGTCCTTTCACCCCTTTTCTTCCAAAGTCTCTCATTCTTCCAAGCCATGTGGTCCCAACGTACTGCGCCGAAGCTGAGTGGTCCCCTCCTGGCAAGGTTGTTGCACCTGGCTTTAAATCCCAGCACCAGTCTTCCTCTGCAGCCCCATTTCCAACTCCTCCTACAATCAGTTTCACCTGCCAGCATTCCCCTATTCTTTCAGCTTTACTGGGCTGCCATAGTAAGTCTGGGCAGGCATAGCCCCATGGCGTGGAGCCAATCATCTCCGATCTCTCACACAGTCACTGTAACCAGGAGAAGTTGCCTCCCAGTTACATCTTGGGTGGAAGTCACTTCCATCCCCCTGGCTCAAAGCATGGCCACAGCTATTTAACATACCTATGAAACCAGTTAAAGGTTATAGATATGTTAAATGACTATGCCAGAGGTGAGCTGTACAGCTATTGGTATACAAAACAGCTCTGAATGGCCCTGCTCCATGTGTCCCATCCCCCAGCTTAGACTTTTCGGGGTGAGGACATCCTATACATATTTTTTTCTAATATTTCCTGGACACCTAGAGTTCTGGACCCTATTACAAATCCCTACTTGGGGTCCCCCTTTTGACTGCACCCTGTTAAGCTACTGAATTACATGCCAATGTTTGTTCTGATTCCATAAATGAGGTTAAGACTGAGCTGCTATATAGGAGTGCAAACACAAACCCATTACTAGGTCAGAACACAGAGTTCAAGGTGTTGAGAACAGACGAAGTAATGAGAGGGGATGATTATATCTACAAATTACTCTTAATTTTATCAAAGATCCATCTGCCACTGGACCCTTTCAAACTGATGCTTCCCTAGAGCACTAAAAGTTAGCATCCAGTTTACAACCCCTCAGGGTAGGCGTGTGAAGCTACTGGGGTGCACATACCTCATAAAAGTAATCAGGCTGGACCTGCCTCCGCCTTGTGAGGATGGGTCTGAGAATCACCTGGAGCACTAATCAAGAGGCAGGGGCTCAGGCTCATCAAGACAGCACCAGGCCTGGCCCTACTTCCCAAGTTTCTTAGGAGATTCGGATCCCTGCCAGAGTTTTAGTGAGGAAGACCACCGTCTGGCTGTGGGCAGTGCCACCTTCCAGCTCAGTGCTTCTCAACCCTGGCTGCATGGTAGGACCCTCCTAGGGACTTCAGAAACCCCAACATGCAGGTCTTACCCCAGGTCAATCAGATGAGTATCTCTGGGAGTGGGACATTGGCATTGGTAGTTTGTTTGAAAAGCTCCCCGAGGCCCTAATGGGCAACTGGGAATGTGGGCTGGGGCGGGGGGTGATGATCACGCTTCTAGCTTATGGGTTCTTAAACTTGGCTACACATCAGAATCACCTGGGGAGCTTCAACAAGTTTCTGCTGTCTGGGTCCCACCTCCAGACACACTGTTGTAATTGGTGGGGGATGCAGCCAGGCGTGCACACCAGGATTTGTAAAGGCTGGCTGGCAATTATAATGGACAGCAAAGTGTCAGAGCTACAGCTACAACTCATCCTTCCCCAGCCCCAAACAGACCCCATTTTACCTGGAAAAAAATCCATTGTCATGAGAAGACGAGAAACCCAACCTGTCAGGAACGTATTTATCCTCCTGGCTGAACTAAAGTGGTCGAGGCGGGAGTTATCTGGAAAAACAGTTCTCTGTGCTGTAAGGAAAGTATCAGCATTAGTCAGTTCACAGATTAAACTCATTGACACGGAGGGACCACCTGCCTGCGCCACTAGCTGAGCATCCTTGACTTCCCGCTGCCCAAGTGACCCCAGTTGCCTCCACAGGTGTCCATCCTTCCCTGGAAACATACAGAGAGGCATCACTAATAATAAACAGATATGGCTAATGGACTCAATTATTGTACATTTCTGGGTCATTTCTAAAGGCATTTGCCTCCCTCTCCTTTTATCCTGTATTTAAAATAATTCTCTTTACACTTTCCTATTAATACATGTCAAATGTGAGCCAGTGCCCTGTCCTAGGTAGATAGGCTACAGACTATCACCTCCACCTCATCTCCTCTTTGTAGCTTGTGTCAAGTTGGTAAGCAACCAGCACTATCTTGAAAAAAATCCTGTATTGTCAAAAAAAAAGATTCAGGTGCTACCATTCTCCATTCAGACTTACAAACTTAACACTTTGGGGACATACTCTACAACTACATGATTTGTGATAAGGATTTTCATATGAAACTTTTTTTAAAAAATGAAGATATTCATTGGTCTATTTGTATCTTGAATTTAGGATAGTGGCTCTCAAATTGGGCAACCCATTGAAATCACCTGGGGAGCTTTAAAAACAATTGATGTTTATAACTGTCCCATAGATATTCTGATGTAATGGTGTGTAGCTTGACCCCCAGGGCAGGGAGGGGTTTAGATGTTTCCTACGTTATTCCAGTGTTCAGCCAAGGTTGATACTACTGATATTGGTCAATAAGAGCGATTGGGAAAAGAGAGGTGAAGGACACCCATAGAGAAACATCTCTCAAGTCACAGTCTTAAGGACTCTCTGTATGAACCAGCAGAGGCTTTTGTCCCATTCAGGTTATTTATGAGAGCACATGTGGTTGGGTGAGTTTCCTAGGAGACCACAAAGCAAGGTTGGGCCACAGAAAAACCAGGAGTGTTTCTTTGTAGTGTTCTTTCATCTCTCGAGGAGTTTTCTCCTAGGGCTGCTACCCCATTGCCCTCACTACCCCCTCCTTCTTCCATGGCACATCAACCTTTTTATGACTTTTGTTTGGGTGCCATGGATACAGCAGAAAAAACTCAGTATTGGGGATGGGCCTGGGAGGAGTGGGTAAGACAAAGGATGTCACGTGAGATCCTGAAGGAGTTTAGAATAAACACTGGGGGCCCTGAACACTGTTACCCTCCCAGGTGGACACTCCCTGGTAATAGTCTATGGCTTTATCCTCCTTCTGCTCTCCCTTGAATCCCCTTTCCTTTCCATGCATGTTTTCCTGTTCTGTGTTCCATATCTTTTGAGTCGTGCCCATGGAACTGGCTGTGACAGCCACAATTGATGAGCTCCCCAGCCCCATATACACCTGCCATCTTTCCTGCCAGTAGAACCCAAAGTTTCCTCTGGCATCTGGCCCAGGTGGTGAAACTTGATTAGTCCAAACTGTGGTTTTCTACGTTGGCTGTACATTAAAAATAGGTATTCTTTTAAAAAGGCTGATACTTGGACCCCACTCTCAGAAGTTCTGATTAAATTGGTCTGAAGTGGGCATTACAAGCTCCCAGGTGATTAAAATGTGCACCCAGGATTTAGGATCATTGGTCTAGAACAATCATGGTATTTCCATTCCCCTTTCTAGTCATTGATTCAGGGTTGGGCAGATGATGTCATTTTGGCCAATGAACCCCGAGAATACAGGGATGGGGCTGGGGGAGCTTTAGAAAAAGGTTTCTGTACCCTTAGGAAGGCATGTTCCTTCTTTCTCCTTCATGGTCTTTGGACTTATTGGGTAAGGATGAGATGCTGGGAGCCACTGCAATGATCTTTTTTGATCATGAGTATGCATGCCAGAATGCAAAAATTTCCATGATGAGAATTGCAGAGAACAATGTTAAAAAGAACCTAGGTCTTAACAGTGTCATTGAGCTTCTAAATCAGGCAAACTGGGAAGCCCCCCTGTAGGCTTCTAGCTTTGTAAGCCTGCCTGTTCTACTCAGCCTTGCAGCAGGCCATGCTGATCCCAGGCTTGAGGTTTCCAGAGAGGCCTTTGAGAGTCTGCCCTGCTAAACACACACAGCACCTGTGATGCAGATAAAGCCCCTCCTGCTCTCGTGAAGCCTCTCACTCATCATGGAGGAGCCTTCAAGAACCCGTGAGTGCTTTGCATGATGAATGAAGATGGCACAAGAGTTGCTGGAGTCAGGTAGACTGGGGCTTGAACCCTGGTTACTGTTTGTGTGAATTGAGTCGGTCAAGCTCTGTGAGCCAGGGTTTTACCAACTGTATCATGTGGTAAACAAGTGTTGTTGCTATAGCTCACTGTAATGGATTTAGCACAAAACCTGACATGTTGCAGATTTTTACCATTAGTAAGTGGGAGTTTTTACCATTTTTGATATATTCACTCTCTTCATGCTGCAATGAGCAAGAGTTGGAATAATTGAAAAGAATTAGAAGAGAGATGGCTGATTCTCAAAGGCCTTACTACTGCTTTAACAGTTTAGAAAGACTGAACAAATGTTTCCTATAGTGCCCTCCTCCTGGAATCTATCTAAACTGAGCTTGATTTGCTAATGTATCATGGACGCTCATTCCTATAACTGAGCTCTAGTCCAGCTCAGTCATCTGACAGGCTTCATTGATGCTTGGAGCCCATAACTGCCTGCTGCTAATTATGCAAAGGCAGTGGTTGAGCTGGGGGTCACTCCTTCTCTGAGACTGCACCCCACTTGGGTCAGGAGTTGTGAAGGTAAGAGGAGGCTCTCCAGCTTTGGAGCTGAGCCCTAGAATCCAGTGTCACCTAGATTCATCGTGCTGACCACAGTGGGGTATCCCACCCTCCCCAACAACTGACTGCCAACCCCATCTCATGTCTGGAAAGAGGCCTGGGGATGTAGGTATCAGACAACAGTTGGTTCTAAGGGGCTTCATTGGGGCTCCCAAGAAGCCTCAGTACCTGTGTCCCCTACCCACCCAGAATTTTACTCCTTCCTCTGGATCTGTGGTTCATCCATGATTCCTCTTCCCTTCTTTGGACTTCTCCTGGACTTGAACCAGTGATGTTATCTCCTTTCCACCATCATCTGGGCTCTAACTGTCCTGCTCCCTATCCCTTCCATCACCCTGTTGAGATTCTGTCCTCTCCAGGAAGCCTGCTGCTGGCATTTCCTTGAGCATATCACTTCTCATGATTCTGGACTGTCCCCTAATGCCCACCTCATCACTTAGACCTAATCTTCTCCATTTAGGCTTTATTTCTGCTCCTCTGTAATTTCTCCACCTTCTCATCCTCCCCTCCTCCAATCAGTAGTACTGCTCTGCTCACTTGAATGTGTTTGTTTCCATCATTCTTGTTTCATTCTTATGCTCTAGCTAATGTCTCTATTTCAAGCCCATATTTAGTTCTAATATTTTCCTCTCCTGCCTTTCTGGAGGTCTTATGAGTCACTTTATCAACCATCTTTTCTTATCAAAACTTTGTCTCTTTCCCACCACTTACTCTTTTTCATCCATTTTAAAACATGTTCAGGTTTCTCCTATCTTTGGGAAAAAACCAAAAAGGGCACCCTTCCTTTGCTGATGTTCCCCCTTATCTGAGCCTAACCTTTCCTCCATAGAAAGGGTTATCTGGACTCTGTCTCCCTTTCCACACCTCTCAGCCCTTCTTAGCCCAGGGCAGATGGCCTCCCCTCTTACTACTTCTGAAACTGCTCATCCCAGGACACAGGGACCTCCTTGAGGCTCAATCTAGGAATTTCCCAAGCCCGTGCAGGGGAATGGGAATGGCCCTGGGTCATCTGCCTTGGCTAGAATCCAGGGACCCCACTTCGGAGAGGTTTGACCTTGGCTAAATTCCTTAATTCCTTTAGGGCAGGGGCTGTTTTCCTGGAGTCTAAAAATACTTGTAGCAAACATTTAGAGCAAATACTGCAGACAGACCTTCTGCTCAGCGCTCTGTGGTTACTGTGGGCTTGTGAGTGGAAACTGAGAATGTTAGCTGAATGAGTAAATTTTGCCCAAATAATCTTGTACCTTAAACTCTCAATTCCACATTCACCCCCATTCTGTTCACCAAGTCTCTAGTTTATTTCCTAATTAAGAAATGATTAAATGAAAGCTGTCTTCTTGATGTTCAAATCTAAGCTATTTCTGACTTGACATTTTGCACAGACAGTTTGAATCTATTCTATGACTCAGCAGTATCTGTTCCTAGGAGAGTCACATCTTGATTTGGTACTTAAATTAAGGAGGGTTAAATTAATATCACTCTGCAATGAAAAGTTGACCATAACCCAGGCCCTCCTCAGCAATTTGCGAGAGTAGGAAATCAGGGGTTAAAAAATTCATCAGAGGTCCTAGAATGATCTTTGCATAGGAAGGAAAACTACTCAGTAAAAATAAGCAGGTAGACTGCAAAGCCAATTCAAACTGCTGGATGTTTTAATTGAAGTTTTATTACCCTTGTCCTTGGATGTAAGTGACTGTAAACTGGCTGGGAAGTGGGTAGCAGGATCTTCCTCAGTGGATGGTAGTGGGTTGCTGAAGGCCTGCTAAGTACACTGCTTGGGGTGGTTGAGTGGGGACCTCACCTACGCAATAGGAACAGAGGCCTGGTTTTTGAACAGCTTTCAGTCTCTTTGAGAATATTAAAGAACCCTATAAAAATCAGAACATTTGATGCAATACTAAGTGCTAAAAACTGTGGCACAGATGTGAAGTACTTGCAGAGCTCAGATGAGAAGATCCGTGAGTCCTGGAATAGCCTGCAAATCCTAGGGAGGATGAAGGAGTCAAGCTGTCTTAAGGAATGGCCTAAGCTCCTGTGATCCAGGCTGGACAAGCCAAAAAAAAAAAAAATTGTGAGGGGTTGTGAGCAGGTATCTTAGAGTGATGAAGAGTAATCCCATGGTGTGGGCTCCTCCCAGAACTTGCTCCTTAAATCCCTGTGGCATGTTCATTCATACTTCTTCCCTTCAGCCTTCCTGGATACCCTGGGGTATGGGCTACTCTGGTGACCTTTCCATCTTCCAACCCAGGCAGACTCATACTGACCCTTCTGCCCCTTCCTCCAGCTTCCCCCAAGCCATTGTGGTTACCTCTTTCTCTTAACACTCTGGTGATTATAAATCCTTTGTCCATATGGACTCTAGGACAAGTTCCTGAGGACGTGGAAGTTCAAGGAGAGTTGTCACTGGGGCCTTGGTTTGTTTTTCCTTCTCTTCTGACCCCCAGGCCTAACTATCAAGATGAAGCTTGGGCACCACAATTGCTTTTATTAGTAAAGACTCTTGGGGTTGGAAGAGAAAGAAAACTCATTCTAAGATAGGTTTAAAATACTTTACGCATGGCTGAATCCACATGATCTCAGGTGTCTGCAGGAGGCTGCTGTGCTGCATCAGTCTTCTCAGGCCTTTTTCCCAAACAGTAGCAAGAATGGCCACCAGTAGCAATAGCCTTCACCTCTGCCATCCAGCCATGTTCCCTGAACAGTCCTCTTCCCCAGGTTTCTAGGGAAGAAATCATGGAATTGATTGTGGTTCATCTGTGTGGATCATCGACTCAACCCTGAAATCATTGTGGCCAAGGAAATGAGATGCCATCATTGACTAGGACTGGGACACATCCCAGTGGAGGTGGACACAGGGGACGAGGCATTTCCCTAAATGAAAGATGCATGTCTGTTTCCAGAAGAATGCTGATCAGGCCCAAAGTGGTGTCTAGTATAGAAGTGAAATGGTGACACTTTCTTTCGATGGCCACCAGCTGTTACATCCAGTCATTGCTCCCCGACTGTCAACATGTAAGGCTGTTTCTCTCTTACACTCACTTACCCTTCAGAGATGCTCAGAGCTAGGCCTGAGGTTTCCAGATAGGAAGTACACTCTAGCTAAGGCACAGGCACAGATTATGTCGGGATAATTGGAAAATGAGATTATTTTCAAAAAGTTTGGACAACTCCCCCAAAGCCTCCCTTTTCTCCCCTTCCCTCTTGTTCTCCCTCCCCAGTGGAAGAGGCTGGCCAGGGAAGCTTTTGTGATCACCAAATTCACTGGTTGTTTCTGATTTTGTGGAGTGACACCTTGGATTCCCAAATAAGAAACAGGAAGGTTTCAGAGTGACGTGGAGAGAGGGAGGGGGGAAGGACAGAGGCTCAGGCATTTTCAAGCAGAACATTCACACAAGGACAGACTGCCAACCTCCCTGCAAGGCTGGCAGACAGAGCCTCTGGCAGGCAGAGTGACAAGAAGGTAATCAGAACCACTTGCCACTTTCCATTGAGGCAGACATGGGAGCCAAAATGGAAGCAATGGCTGGAGTATAAATTGTTTTTTGCTCTTCCTTTTAACTTCAAAATCCATTTCCTTGGGTTGCTCCCACCTGCTGGATTGATTGACAAGCTCAGTGGGCAAGGAGAGTATTCCATATCCAGGATTCTGAGCTGTGTTAGGAGATTCTCTGAAGCTAATTGAATGTGAATGTCAGCTGCCACTGATAGAGGGGATGGGTGAAGAAAAGAGTTACTCTTAGCTAGTGAACTTTAGGAGCTGAGAGAAATATCAAATGGTAAGAAAAGGCTCTTGAACTTCAGTTTAACATCTCTGAAGCCCCAGCAAAAGTTAATTAAATACCAGGTTTTATTTATTTTTCAAAATATTTATTACTTTTCAAGCTCTGGCTGGTGTAGCTCAGTGGGTTGAGTGTGGGCTGTGAACCAAAGGGTCACTGGTTCGATTCCCAATGAGGGCACATGCCTGGGTTGCAGATAAGGTTCCCAATGGGGGCCACGTGAAAGGCAACCACATGTTGATGTTTCTCTCCCTCTCTTTCTCCCTCCCTTCCACTCTCTCTGAAAATAAATAAACAAAATCTTTTAAAATAAATAAATAAATAAATGTCAACTATTATTATAATACTATTGGCTATTTTACCTTGATTTGTCATTCAGTTTGATCGTGAGCATGAATTTGATTTTACGATCCTGAAGTAAAGGTTTATTTATGATACTTTGAAAAAAATATTTATTACTTTTCTACAATCAAAAATTCACAACTAGAGAGCTATAAAATTTTAATAGGCATGATTTTGTATATTCAGTTTTACATGCTGATGTTTTTATTATATCATGAACATTGTAAACCACTACCATTCTTCAAAGTCATCAGAAATGGCTATATAATATTCCAGGATAAGGATATACCATATTGCATTTCAACATTTCTTTCTCTTTGGTCAGTTTGGCTAACTCCAATATTTTGTAAGTTGTTCCAGTTTATATATAGGGCTGTGTTCAGTCATTATTGCCAGCATTGAATATTATTTTAAGAATCTGTTGTCAATTCGATAGGCAAAAGAGCCTCTATTTATTTCACATGTCTTTGATTACTAATCAGGATAAATATTGTTTTGAATGTTTATTAGCCATTTGTATTTCAACTTCTAAAATTGTCTTTATGCTCTTTGTAGATTTTTCTTAATATTAATATATTAAAAATATATTTACAGATGAAGGATAGTATAATACTTTAGTTTTATTGCTAACATTTTACTGTTCTTTGTATTTAAAATCTTTTTGTAAAAGATATAACTGTTATTTAATAAATAATAATGTTTGAGGGGGCATGCATTCATGTGGTTCCAGATTTGACAGTCCTAAAAAGTACTCAGTGGTGTGCCCCTTCTACAAGTTCACCCCTGCCCCTCTAGTTCTGCCCCTGAAATCACTCATTGTTACCAACGTGGAGACTTTCTTCTACATATTACAAATTTATAAATAAAGTCTACATTCCTGTTTCCTTTTTACACAATTAATAAAGTAATATCTGTACTCTTCTACAACTTTCTTTTTCTTAGATTTTGGAGTTCATTTTCTTTCAGTGCATAAAGACCTTCCTTTTTCTTTCCATTTCTTTCTTTCTTTTTTAAATTTTAATTTTTTATTGTTATTCAATTATAGATGTGTGCCTTTTCTCCCCATCCCTCCACCCCACCCCAGCCAAACCCCCCTCCCTCCCCCACCTCCATCCTCCCCCTTGATTTTGTCCATGTGCCCTTTATAGTAGTTCCTGTAATCCCCTCTCCTCACTGTCCCCTCCCCACTCCCCCCTGTCCATTGTTATGTTGTTCTTAACTTCAATGTCTCTGGTTATATTTTGTTTCCTTTTTTTTCTATTTATTATGTTCCAGTTAAAGGTGAGATCATATGGTATTTGTCCCTCACCTCCTGGCTTATTTCACTTAACATAATGCTCTCCAGTTCCATCCATGTTGTTGCAAAGGGTATAAGCTCCTTCTTTCTCTCTGCTGCATAGAATTCCATTGTGTAAATATACCATAGTTTTTGGATCCACTCATTTGCTGATGGGCACTTTGGTTGCTTCCAGTACTTGGCTATTGTAAATTGTGCTGCTATGAACATTGGAGTGCATAGGTTCTTTTGGATTGGTGTTTCAGGGTTCTTAGGGTATAATCCCAGCAGCAGAATTGCTGGGTCAAAGGGCAGTTCCATTTTTAGTTTTCTGAGGAAATTCCATACTGTTTTCCACGGTGGCCTCACCAGTCTGCATTCCCACCAACAGTGCACTAGGGTTCCCTTTTCTCCGCATCCTCTCCGACATTTGTTTGTGGATTTGTTTATGTTGGCCACTCTGACTGGTGTGAGATGGTACCTCAATGTGGTTTTAATTTGCATCTTTCTGAAGGCTAGTGATGCTGAGCATCTTTTCATATGTCTCTGGGCCCTCTGTATGTCTTCCTTGGAGAAGTGTCTGTTCAAGTCCTTTGCCCATTTTTTAATTGGGTTGTTTGTCTTCCTGGAGTGGAGTTGTGTGAGTTCTTTATATATTTTGGAGATCAGGCACTTGTCTGAGGTATCATTAGCAAATATGTTTTCCCATACTGTTGGTTCTCTTTGTAATTTGGTGCTGTTTTCTTTAGCCTTGCAGAAGCTTTTTATTTTGATGAGGTCCCATTTGTTTACTCTTTCCTTCATGTCCCTTGCTTTAGGGGACATGTCTGTGAGGATGTTGCTGCATGGAATGTCTGAAATTTTCCTGCCAATGTTTTCCTCTAGTACTTTTATGGTGTTACAACTTATATTTAAGTCTTTTATCCATCTTGAGTTTATTTTTGTGTATGGCGTAAGTTGGTGATCCAGTTTCATTTTTTTGCACGTAGCTGTCCAGATCTCCCAACACCATCTGTTGAAGAGGCTGTTTTTGCTCCATTTTATGCTCCTGCCTCCTTTGTCAAATATTAATTGACTGTAAAGACTTGAGTTTATTTCTGGGCTCTCTGTTCTGTTCCATTGGTCTATGTGCCTGTTTTTATGCCAGTACCAGGCTGTTTTGATTACAGTGGCCTTGTAATACAGTTTGATATCAGGTATTGTGATCCCTCCTGCTTTGTTCTTCTTTCTCAAAATTGCTGCAGCTATTCGGGGTTGTTTATGGTTCCATATAAATTTCTGAAATGTTTGTTCTATATCTGTGAAATATGTCATGGGTACTCTAATAGGGATTGCATTGAATCTATAGATTGCTTTGGGTAGGATGGCCATTTTGATGATGTTAATTCTTCCAATCCATGAGCATGGTACATGCTTCCATTTGTTTGTGTCTTCCTTAATTTCTTTCTTCAGTATTGTGTAGTTTTCTGAGTACATGTCTTTTACCTCCTTGGTTAGGTTTATTCCTAGGTACTTTATTTTTCTTGTTGCTATATCAAATGGGATTTTTTTCCTGATATCTGTAAAAAATACAGAACGCTTCACGAATTTGCGTGTCATCCTTGCACAGGGGCCTTGCGCAGGGGCCATGCTAATCTTCTCTGTATCATTCCAATTTTAGTATATGTGCTGCCAAAGTGAGCACTACTTTTTCTTTTTATGACAACCTGTATTCCACTGAATGAGTTATGATAATTTTTTTTTTACCTACAAAAATTTTGAAGAGTTTTGGTCCCAACCAAGATGGAGGCATAGGTAGAAATGCTTTGCTTCCTTGCACAACCAAAAGAAGTATAACAACCTAATTAAAAGCAATAAACAACCAGAACTGCCAGAATAACAAACTGCCTGGAACTCTGATAACCAAGGAGATAGAGAAACATTCATCCAGACCTGTGGAAGGGGGTAGAGAAGGGCAGCTGGGCAGGCAGAGAGGATCCACGGCAAGGCAGCCAAGAAGGCAGGCCACACGATTAAGGTGGGGCTGGCTCACTGGGACACTGAAGACTCAAAACTTCTAGTGGTAAAATACTGTGGGGTTGCAAAGATGGGAGAAACTCCCAGGCCTACAGGAGAGTTGGTTGGAAAGTGGGGCTAGAGCTGAAGAAGCAAGCAGCATTGTTCTCTCTCTGACCCCTCCCCCACAGGCAGAGCCACAAAGCAGCCAGGAGGGTTGCCCTGCCCTGGTGAATACCTAAGGCTCTGCCTCTTACTACAAAACAGGAATGCCAAGACAAAAAAATATGGCCCAAATGAAAGCTCAAAGCTCCAGAAAAAAGAGCTAAGCAGTGAGGAGATAAATAACTTATCTGATGCACAGGTCAAACACTGGTAATCAGGGTGCTCACAGAATTGACTGAGCTTGGTCCCAAAGTGAAGGAAGAAATGAAGACTACACAAAGTGAAATAAAGCAAAATATACAGGGAACCAACAGTGAAGGGAAAGAAACTGGGACTCAAATCAACGATTTGGAACAAAAGGAGGAAATAAAAATAACCAGAACAGAATGAAGAAACAAGAATTCAAAAAAAAAAAAAAATGAGGAGAGGCTTCAGAACCTCTGGGACAACTTTAAAGGTTCCAACATCCAAATCATAGGGGTGCCAGAAGGAAAAGAAGAGCAAGAAATTTAAAAAGTATTTGAGAACATAATGAAGGAGAACTTCCCTAATCTGGCAAAGGAAATAGACTTCCAGGAAGTCCAGGAAGCTCAGAGAGTCCTAAAGAAGTTGGACCCAAGGAAGCACACACCAAGGCACATCATAATTATATTACCCAAGATTAAAGATAAGGAGAGAATCTTACAAACAGCAAGAGGAAAGGAGACAGTTACCTCCAAAGGAGTTCCCATAAGACTGTCAGCTGATTTCTCAAAAGAAACCTTGCAGGCAAGAAGGGGCTGGAAAGAAGTACTCAAAGTCATGAAAGGCAAGAACCTACATCCAAGATTACTGTATCCAGCCAAGCTATCACTGAGAATGGAAGGGCAGATAAAGTGCTTCCCAGATAAGGTCAAGTTAAAGGAGGTTATCATCACCAAGCCCTTATTATTTGAAATGTTAAAGGGACTTATCTAAGAAATAGAAGATCATCAAAAACTATGAACAGTAAAATATCAATAAACTCACAACTACCAACAACTGAACCTAAAAAAAAAAAAAAAGAAAAGCAAAAGCAAAGCAAACAACTAGAACAGGAACAGAATCACAGAATTGGAGATTATACGGAGGATTACCAGTGGGGAGATGAAAGGGGGAGAATGGGGGAAAAGGCACAGGGAATAAAAAGCATAATTGGTAGGCATAAAATAGACAGGGAATGGTTATGAATAGTATAGAAAATAGAGAAGCCAAAGGACTTATATGTACAACCCATGGACATGAAATAACAGTGTAGGGGGGGGGATGCTGGAGGATGGGGGTTAGAGGAAAGAGAGGGGATAAAGGGGAGAAGAATGGGGACAATTGTAATAGCATAATCAATAAAATATACTTAAAAATTTTTGAAGTTTTATAGTGAGATCTAACAAACATCATTTATAATTTTAACCATTGCTTTTTGTGCTTAAAATTTTTGTTTCACCCTGTAATCATTTAAACACTGATCTATGTTTTCTTCCTGTGTGGTTTTAAATTAGACTTAAGGTAAATGAAGATTAACTTGCAGTTTTAAGGGGTAATACAGGGAGATCCTTAGCAGACTTTACCCAGTTTCTCTCAATGGTAACACCTTGAAAAACTATAGTAAAATACCACAACTAGGTTGTTGACCTTGATACAGTAAGACAGAATACTTCTATTACCTCAAGGATCCCTAATGTTGCTCCTCTATAGTCACACCCATTTCTAATCCCACTCTTCTGTCCTTAATTCCTGGCAACCACTAATGTATTCTCCATTTCTGTAGTGTTGTCATCTCAGTAGTGTTATACAGATAGAATCATACAGTATGTGACTTTGGGGGATTGGCTTTTTTTCACTCAGCATAAATCTCTGAAGATCATCCAGGTTGCTGCATGTACCAATAGTATGTTCCTTTTGTTCCTGAAGAGTATTCCCTTGTATGGATATATCATAGTTTGGTTAACTATTCACCCATTGAAAGACGTCTGAATTTTTTCCAGTGTTTAGCTATGTATTTTATGTTAGATTTTTGATTTTAGAGAGAGGGGCAGAGAGGGAGAAAGAGAGAGAAACATTGATGTGAGAAAGAAGCATCTATTGGTTGCCTTCCATACATTCCCTGACCAGGGACCAAACCTGCAACCCAGGTGTGTGCCTTGACTGAGAATCAAACTGGTGACACTTCAGTTTTGGGGATGTGTCCAACTAAGCAAGCCATATTGGCCAGGGCCAGTTTTTGGCTATTTTAAATAAATATGCTATAAACATTCATAGGCAGGTTTTTATGTGAACATAGATTTTCATTTTTCTGAGATAAATGTCCAAGAGTTCAATGCTGTAGTTGCATGGTTACTTTTTAAAGAGACTATCAAATTGTTTTACAGAGTGACTACCATTCTACATTTTGCCAGCAATGCATAATGATCTAGTTTCCTGCATCCCCACCAATATTTAGTGGTGTTGTCATTATTTAGTTTAAAACATACTGATAGGTATACAGTGATATTTCATTATGGTTTAATTTGTATTTCCCTAATGACTAATTATATGGAACCTCTTTCATGGGTTTATTTGCAATCTGTATATCCTCTTCATATCTTTTGCCCATTTTCTAATTGGATTTCTTTTTTACTGTTGAGGGTTAAAAGTTCTTTATGTATTCTACACACTAGGCCTTTATTGGGTATGCAGTTTGAAACTACTGGCATTTTCTCTCTCTTTTTTTAAACTTTATGGATTGTGTTTTCTCTGTCAAGACTAAGCCTAGCCCTAGATCTTGAAGCTTTTCTTCTATTTTTTTCTAATAATGTTTTTGTTTAGCACTTTACGTTTATGTTTGTTATTTATTTGAGTTAATTTTATATAAGGTACGAGGTTTAAGACAGAGTATTTTTGGCCTTTTTGTTTGTTTTGGCTTATGATCTGCAGTTCTTCCAGCACCAGTTGTCAAAAAGGCTACCTTTTTCCATTGAATTCTTTCTGTACCTTTTAGTGTGCAAAAATCAGTTGGGTGTATTTATGTAGGTCTATTTCTATTTTCTCTGTTGGGCCTATTTGTGTAGGTCTGTTTCTATTTGTTCTGTTCTATTGACTATATGACTGTACCTCTGTCAACATTACACAGTATTGATTATTGTAACTATGTGAGTCTTGAAATCAGGTAGATGGATTCCTCCCACTTCGTTCTTTTTCAAATTGTTTTAAGATATTATAAATGTTTCTTCATCTCTTGTGAATATTAGAACCATCTTGTCTTTGTCAGTGATTTTTTGACTGGTGTGCCACAAGAATTTTTAAAACATTCAATACCTGACTATTTAGTCAGGGGCACTGACCTCTTTTCCCTTAGACCAACTGTCAAATTTAAAAATGACAACAGCCGACACAACAATAGCCAGCCAGTGCGAATGCCCTGTCTTGAACCATAACTATATAGGTCATATAATAGAGTTGCATCTTATTGGTTATGTTGCATAATAAGGTTGTGTGTGATTGGTTAATTCTTGGTATCAGAAATCCTTATATACACCGAAAGGCACCTGATTTCTTAAAAAGTCACTTTGGGGCAAAAGTAGGTAATTATTATTATTTTTTTGTAAATCGATGAAAATTATACCTATTTTTTGTCAGATCAGCAAAATATATATTTTTGGTATGCCACAGAATTTTAGTAATATGAGGGCCATGAGATAAAAAAATGGTTGAAAACCATTGGTCTATATTAACAAAAAATTTTGTGGAGATTTTTGAAAAGAATTGCATTAAATCTGTGTATCAGTTTGAGGAGAATTGACATCTGTACTACATTGAGTTTCCCAATCTATGAGCACAATATATCTCTGTTAGTTAGATTGTCATTGACTTTTTTATCAGCACATCATGCAGTTTTCAGTATACAAGTTGTAAGAGTGTTTTGTTAGATTTATAGCTGAGTATTTCTCTGAGTGATTTTAAATGGTATCTTTTAAATTTTGGTTTTTTATTATTGTGTGTGATTGATTTTTGTGTGTTGCTCTTATATCCTGTGGCCTTGCTGAACTCACATTTTTGTTGTAGACTTTTTTTTTTTCTTTTCGTAGATGCCTTGGGATTTTCTATATAAGCAATCATGTCATCTGCTAATAGGGACAGTTTTTCTTCTTTATTTTCAATTCGTATGCCTTTTATTTCTTTGCCTTGCATTATTGCCCTGGCTAGAATTTGTAGCACTGTGTTGAGTGTTGAGAACAGACATCCTTGCCTTGTTTCCTATTGTAGAGGGAAAGTATTCAGTTCTTCACCGTTATGTATAATGTTAGCTGTAGGGTTGGTTGGTTGTTTTGTTTGTTTGTTTTGTTTTTTTGTAGATTTTCTTTATCCAGTTAGGAAACTCTTCTCCATTTCTATTTTTTCTAAGAGATTTTATTTGTTTGTTTGTGTTTATTTTTTAAAATCATGAATAGATTTGGGATTTTGTCAAATGCTTTTTCTGCATCAAGTGATATGATCATATGATTTTTCTCTTTAGCTTGTTATAGTGGATTGCACTGATTTTTAAATATTGAATCAGCCTTGCAATCATGGACTAAAACTTACTGGTCATACTGTATATTTTAAACTATACTTGTAAAATCTTTACTAATATTTTGTTAAGGATCTTTATGTCTATGACTGGTATTGGCCTTTAGTTTTCTTTTTTTGTTGTTTTCTTTGTCTGGTGTTGGTATCAGGGGAATAGTTGCATCACAGAATGAACTGGGACATCGTCCTCCCCTGGTCTCTGGAACAGATTGTGTAAACAGCTGTTAATTCTTCTTTAAACATTTGGTAGAATTTTTCAGTGAAACAATCTGAACTTATAGATTTATTTTGAGGGGAGTTTTTAAAATTAAGAATTCAATTTAATAGTTATAGAACTACTTAAATAATCTATTTCACCTTAAGTAAATTATGGTAAAGTTTCTTGAGAAATTGTTCTATTTCATTTAGGTTGTTAAATGTACTGTGTAGAGGTACTTGTGGTGTTATTACTTCTTTAATGTCTGCAGTGTTTATAGTAATATCCTATTTCATTCCAGATACTGGTAATTTGTCTTCCCCTTTTTTGTTGTTAATCTTGCTAGGGATTCTTCAACTTTATTGTTATTTTCATAGAACCAGCTCTCTGTTTCATTTATTTTCTTTATTGTGTTTCTGCTTTCAATTGCATTTATTTCTACTTTTATTATTTATTATTTCCTTCCTTCTGCTTGCCTTGGGTTTAGTTTGCTCTTTTTAAAGTTCTTGAAGTAGTAGCTTACATCATTAGAGATTTTCTTTTTTTCTAATGAATGTTTTTAGTACTATGAATTTTCCTCTCAGCACTGCTTTAGCTATATCCCACACATTTTGATATGTTGACTTTTTATCTTCATTCAGTTCAACCAATGTATTTTTTATTTCTCTTGAGACTTCCTCTTTGGTCCATGGATTGCTTAGAAGAATGTTGTTTAGTTTCCAAGTGTATTGGGTGTTTCCTGTTATCTTTCTGTTACTTATTTCTAGTTTTATTTCACTATGGTCAGAGAAACTGCATAAATTAAGTTCTTTAAAATTTGTTGGAGTTTGTTATTTTATTTTTTAATTTTTGGCCCAGTCTATGGGCTATTTTTGGTATTTGTTCTCTTGGAACTTGCAGAGAAAGTGGATTGTGCTGTCATTGGGAGAAGTGCTCTGTACAATTTGACTAGATCCTATTGGTTAATGGTGTTGAGGTCTTCTATATTCTTGATAAATTTCTTTAATTTCATTGTTTGTTGAAAGAAGAGTGTTGAAGTCTCCAACTATTATTCTGGATTGCTATATTTTTTCTTTCTGTTTTATCACTTTTTGCTTTGTTGATAGCTGCTGGTCATTAGCAGGTATTTTAACTATATTAGGATGTGCTCTACTAGACTTAGTTGACTAAAGATTGAATTTTCATTGTTGTAGTTCTTTTTTAAAAAATACATTTTGTTGAATATGCCACTAGAGTTGTTCCATTTTTTTCTCCCCTTTATTCCCCTCCACCCTTCACCCCCCTCACACCATCATTCCCCTACCTTAGTTCATGTTCATGGGTCATACATATAAATTTTTTGGCTTCTCTATTTCCTATATCATTCTTAACATCTCTCTGTCTATATTGTACCTACCATTTATACTTCTTATTTCCTGTACTTTTCCCCCCATTCTACCCTTACCCCCTTCCCACTGATAACCCTCCATGTGATCTCCAATTCTGTGATTCTGTTCCTGTTCTAGTTGTTGCCTTAGGTTTTGCTTTTGTTTTTTTTTAGGTTCAGTTGTTGATAATTGTTATTATTTTACTGTTCATATTTTTGATGATCTTCTATTTCTTAGATAAGTCCCTTTAACATTTCAAATAATAAGGGCTTGGTGATGATAACCTCCTTTAACTTGACCTTATCTGGGAAGCACTTTATCTGCCCTTCCATTCTCAGTGATAGCTTGGCTGGATACAGTAATCTTGGATGTAGGTTCTTGCCTTTCATGACTTTGAGTACTTCTTTCCAGCCCCTTCTTGCCTACAAGGTTTCTTTTGAGAAATCAGCTGAGAGTCTTATCGGAACTCCTTTGGAGGTAACTGTCTCCTTTTCTTTTGTGGCTTTTAAGATTCTCTCCTTATCTTTAATCTTGGGTAATATAATTATGATGTGCCTTGGTGTGTGCTTCCTTGGGTCCAACTTCTTTAGGACTCTCTGAGCTTCTTGGACTTCTTGGAAGTCTATTTCCTTTGCCAGATTGGGGAAGTTTTTCTTCATTACTTGTTCAAAAAAGTTTTCAATTTCTTGCTTTTCTTCTTCTCCTTCTGGCACCCCTATGATTTGGATGTTGGAACCTTTAAAGTTGTCCCAGAGGTTCTGAAGCCTCTCCTCATTTCTTTTTTTTTTTTGTGAATTCTTGCTTCTTCATTCTGTTCTAGTTATGTTTATTTCCTCCTTTTGTTCCAAATCGTTGATTTGAGTCCCAGTTTCTTTCCCTTCACTGTTGGTTCCCTGTATATTTTTCTTTATTTCACTTTGCATATCCTTCACTTTTTCCTCAATTTTGTGACCATACTCAACCATTTCTGTGAGCATCCTGATTACCAGTGTTTGGAACTCTGCACCTGATAGGTTGGCTATCTCTTCATCACTTAGTTCTATTTTTGGAGCTTTGATCTCTTCTTTCATTTGGAGCATAATTTTTTGTCTCAGCACACCTGTTACATAGTAAGGGGTGGAGCCTGAAGTATTGGCCAGGGTGGGGCAACCCACTTGGCTGTGTTGTGGAGCTGTCTGTGGGGGAGGGGTCTGAGAGGGAACAATCCTGCTTGCTCAACTCTGGGCTGACTTTCAGTCTCTTCCTCCGCTACCCACAAGCAAATTGGGCCCTTCTGGTGCTGATTTCTGGGTGGGTGGGTTTGTATGTTCTAGGACCCTGTGGGTCTGTCCAGTGAACTCTCCTGTGAGGCTGGGAGTTTCTCCTGTCCCTGCAATCCCCACACATTTTTTCAGTCAGCGGTTTTAAGGCTTTATTTCCTCACGCTATAACCCTGGGTTGCAGGGTTTGTATTTCTCTCCAGTTTTTCCTCCCAGTTAATCCACATGCAAATGTAGGACTGCCTGGTCCACCAGCTGCCACCTTGCCATGAGTCCTCTCTGCCCTGGTTGCTCATCTCTATCCCTCCTACCAGTCTGGATGAATGTTTCTTCTTCAACTCCTTGGTTGTTAGACTTTCATACAGTGCATTTTTCTGGCAGTTCTGGCTATTTTTTAATTTTAAATTTGTTGTTGTCCCTCTTTGTTTGTGCAAGGAGGCAAAGTGTATCTACTTACGCCTCCATCTTGGCCAGAAGTCCTCATTGTTGTATTTGTGAGCAAAAGTTTTTTGGAATCTACCTAGAAATTATGTAATTTTTTCCTTTCATTTATACATGAATAAGATTTCTTCAGCATGAAGTACATTTTATTTTTTAATTGTTAACATTCAAAGTTCCAACAGTGATGAAGTGGCTGGGTTCTCTGTGAAGAGACCTAAGGGTTATATAATATTGTGATAATTGGTTATAAAATGCCTGAAGTTTTAGTCTGCTACTCGAAGGTTGGCTTAATTAACATTAGATTTTAAAAAAGTACTTCTGCTTATTCAGACCTTTTGGAAATTATAAGTTCTACAAAAAGCAGTGTTTGCAAGATGAATAAAAATATGAGTCTATAGGCAAAGTTTGGGCTTTGTGTCCTGTAGCTGAGTAGACTTATCTGTCTAGCTTTAAGACAGTTGAAGGATCAAGTGAGAAAATTAGTGCTAGTACTTACTAAAGTTTTGTTTTTATTGTCTCAGTTGGAAAAAGGAAGGGCACTAATGCATTTGGAATTGGTTTTATTTCCAGGACTGAAAAGTTTCCCCACAATAGGAACTATTTTCTTTCAGTTGACACAAATGCATTCTGTCAGTCATAGGGACACTTAACAGGAAGAGTATGGTCATTGGGAAATGGTTGATTTTACCAATTCATGGGTCAGAACCATTGTCTTTAGAAAGTGAAAGTATGTTTACTTGTGTATTCAACACACTAACTGGCCATTGTACAGAGAATCTGCATAGTCCATAAGGTGCATCTTAGTCATAACGAGGTTCAGCTATGTCCCAAGCCAGGTTTTAGAACCAAATGCAGTAACGGGTATTCAAATCCAGCTTTGTAATTACTCCTTCTGATCAGGCATGTTGACAATTAACAGCAAAACTAACTTCTCCTTTAAAATGGCATAAAGACTTTTTAAAGCCCAACAACATTACTGTGTCATTGGTTTATAAGGGGCAAAAGGGGGTTGTGAAAGTCTTGGGTAAACCTCTGAGGCAGAGCAGTTTTTATGAAGACTCATCGAGTATCCTAGTTTTGCAGTGACTTTCTGTGAGTTTCACTGGTTAAATCATTTTCATTTAACAGGAGACTGAAGCAAGAAAGGGAAGTTGACAGGAAACCTTTAAATCCTCTGTTATGTGTTTGTTTCCATTTGACACAATACTTAGTTGGGAGTCTTCATAAGGAATATAGTGACTTTTTTTAAGAAGAGAAGGAGGAGAAAAATCTTGGTTAAATTTAGCAAGACACCCAGTAGGTTCAGGGGTTCCAGGAGCCATGAGATGACTTTGTAATAACACCTTACACATATTTTTAAATATTACATGAGGACATAGATATTCCCTTTGGCCAGCGACCTCATTATCTTCTCTCATGCCCCTTTTCCTACATCTCTCTATTGCTCTCCACATCAAAGATCAAGAAACTAGAATCAGGTGTCTGTGGCAGACACTGGCCCCACAGCTCCCAGGGCTTGACTCCCAATACCCATGGGGAGTGCACTTGGATCACTAGGAAGTGAGGCCCTTAGGCCCAGGGACAAGGGTAGATTAACTGTCAAAGTAATTGGAGGGAGGCAAAAATATTTAAAGAAACCAAACTGTTTTTCACAGCTGCCTTCTTCAGGGAAAGAATTATCACCATTGAGGAGCTTTTAAGTGGCTAATGAAGTATGATGCTCCCAGGGCCCATCTTCCTATGGGTGTGATTCATTTTTTTTCAACTAGATAACCAAATAAGAAGATATGTAGCATGAGCTCCAGTTTTACTGAGCCCTAATACAACTGTGGCATTACTTACGGCAGGTGTCTCAAAAAACAAAATGATTCAAACAAGCTAAGGCAGATGGCCCAGTGGTTAGGAGACTAACTGCTGACTGGCTTGCCTGCTGCTACTGGAATCACCTGGCAGACATCTGAGCAGGTGTGCTCGGGACAGGCCAGCTGTCCTATCCTTGGGCCTACTACACACCATCTGCAGGTGGCCTGGCTTAGTGTGAGTCAAAGCTACAGATGATGAGTGTGGAGGAGGATGCTTTGGCTCCCTGCAGTCACCTCGGAGGATCATACTTCTTGGAGGAAGGAACACACAGGAAAGATGCTGTGCTATAGGTTCTGAATAAAACCATATCCCTGCCTGAGTGAGACAGACTTAGTGTTAAAGATCCCTGTGAGCTATGGTGTATTGATTCACAATTCTCTAAAGAAGAAATTGCACAATACAATTCTTAAGTGATTTGCAGCTTGCTTTTTAGGGAGGCTTTATTTCAATTCAGCATGAAGCCTAGTCTTGTCTTAGAACCGTTTATGGGATCCAGTGACTGTTTGCTGGTTCTGTGTTCCAGTTTAGGCTAAAACTGGGAAGAACAATGCAGACCAAGTGGCAGGACTTGGCCAGCATACCCTCAGAGCCTCACAGAGCCCAGGGGACTATCAGTGGTGGTTCAGGTCAAGGTGGTGGAACATCTATGAGGCCTGGCAGTACAGTTGGATGGGACCAGTCATGTGGCTGGCCGACAGTGCCTTCTGGACTCTGGCTAGCTGGGCCAGGTTCCCACACCTCTCTCTGACCTCACTACTTAAAGTAGTTGTGCAATCAGTGTGGTAGTTTGTAACAAGCATTGGAAAAAGTGAAACTGAGTAGAGGATCAGAATTCTTCACACGTAGTACACACTTTCCTCGAGTGAACTCCAGGTATGCCAGATGTTTGTTTACTTAGAAATATAAAATTCATTCCTTTACTGTGGGTCAACAAGTTTTAAAGCTATTGGACTGTCTTCCTAGCAGTCACCACTTCCTACATGAGATTCCCCTCAGCATACCTACCAACCTCCTACCTTCAAAACCTACTACCTTCAAAATGACCAACCTCCAGAAGTTGGGCACATCTAATCTGCCTTAAAAGAAAGAGAGGGTTGTAAGTGTACCAGTCAAGCAGTTGATTGTGGGTAACACCCTCATGGTGGCCTCTGAGTGTGGAAGAGCTAAACGCTTCTGAGGAAGAGAATGGTGGAGGAAAGGGAGGGTTTGGAAACATTTCAGTTATCACTGTGTGTAACAAACTACCCCAAAACCTGGTGGCTAATTAAGTATAGCCCATTTTATTATGATGATGAATTGTATGGGCTAAGAATCAGGACCGGGCACAACAGGAATGGCTGATCTCTGTTTCTTAATATCTGAGGCCTCAGACAGGAAGACGATGGCTGGAGGTGACCTGACCCGAGGGGCTGGAATCATCCAGAAGTATTGTCATTGGCACATCTCAAAATCAATGTTCCCTGTTGGCAAAACCTCAACTGAGGCTGGTTGAGCCCTAAAATAGCTCCTCCATGCAGGTAAAAACTTTGTGGCCCTCTGACCTAGCCTTAGAGGTCACTTTTGTATTCTAATAGTTAGAAGCAAGTTATTGAGGGAAAAGACATAACTCCCAACTTTCCAGAGAGAGAGGGACAAAGAATTTGTAGAAAAGTTTTTAAGATGCCACAGGTAGGGTTTTTTGGGGGTGGGGTGGGGGAACTGGGTTTATTTTAGTGTCCTTTGAAGGAAAGGCTGTACATGAAGGGACAGTGACCATCAGGCTAAAGCAGGGGGGCAGATGGCCTTGGTGCAGAAGGATAGGGGAGGCCCTGCGGCAGGACGGCTGCATCAGACAACAATTAATTTTTAAAACATTAGAGGCGAGGCATCCCCTGAGAGTCCTAAGCAGTCCTCTCTACGGCAAACAAACTGTCAGGAAGCATTTAGCTGATTACTAGGCAAACCGTGAAGAACACCCACCACTGAGCAAGATGAGGTATAGGGGATACTGAGGGCCAGGGCTTGACTCCCTCCACAAGCAGCCCAGAGATGTACTCAGAGTGGAGGAATGTGGCCTGGGGTTTTCTACCCCATTCTCAGGGATGCCAGGTGGGCTGGATCTGCCCTGGAGGGGTGGGCTGGCCAAGTTCATGGTTACATTTCAAAAGGGAAAAACAGACTCTGGACTCATCCACCTCTACAGGCTGCTAAGAATGAACGCCTTGTTTTGAAAAGTAGACAGGCTCCCAGGCAAATGAGGCTTTCAGAAGCAATTTAGTGGGAAATGGGATGCCTATTACATGATTACCAAGCAGTATTTGCTCTCCCACACTGGAATAATCCTCCTAATCTAGCTTCATTCATTTAGATAATCTGCAAAATCAAAATAATGTTTATGGATTTCTCACAATGGGAGAGAGAATTCCTGAAGACTTTAATTTCCATGAATCTCAAAAACCTGGGTTTGGGGGAAGGGGTGGCCATTGAGGGGGCCCAGGCTGTCCTGTCCCCCACCATCCTCTCCCTGGGTGGTGGGCCAGGAAGGCCATTCATAGACCCTCCACGAGGACTGAACACCAACACAAAACCACACCAGTGTTTCTGCACTGCTTTGGGATCTCAGCACTCTTTAATATACTGGGAGCGCCTATATAAATACGTTAAAAATCTTCCAGACAAACTACATGGATTTAGGGTAATGATCCTCACCCCTACTGCTTTTCCCCCAGCTACTTCCGGGCTCTCCTTGGGCCCTTGGAGAGGAGTCACATGTTCCTTGCCTCAGGTAAGCTCACTGGAGCCCTCAGTCCCTGGGCCTTCCCCTAACCTCACATTCTCTCCCCACTCCTCCCAGAATTTTGGGGCTCTGCTCCTGCCCTCAGAGGGCGGGGGAGTCCACCCTGGCTCTCAGGGGGTCTCAGCCAGCAGCCCCTACTGACTGAGGCAGAACCCCAGGGCTACATGAACCAACACAGGGATTTATTTGCCTCTGGGGCTGGAGCTGATGATGTGAGTTGCACTTGCATGCATTTTCCAAACTCCCGGAAGTGGCACTCTTTGTAAGGGTCTGGTCTGAGGACACTGTCAGACCTACTGGGCTGCACGTTGCCTGCTCCACTTGGGAAGGCTCCTGTCCCCCGCTTCCCCCTGCTCCAGGAACCCTGGACAATGGCTAGAGGTGGACTCAGGGATGGGGGGTTGGGAGAGCACTGTTTGCTCCAGACTTGGACAGATATTTCCTCACCACTCCTGTGCCGCAGAAGGTGGGGACTCCTGGCTTTGGTTGCTTTTATTGGGGTTGGAGAAGGGATGGAAGAGAGAGAAGTCAGCTCATAGTAATCAGGCTCTTGCAGGGATTTTTTTAAAAGTCCCTCTTAGAGAGACCAATTCTGCAAAACTTCATTAACACACCCATTAGTGCTCTCTCATTCCTGGCTGCTGCCTCTGGTGGGAAGCTGGAGCCAATGCCGTCCAACGACAGCAAATCAGCTCGAGCTAATATGTATGCTAATAACACTGATGTAGCATTTGGTTTTCCTCAAAGAAAGACAGTAAAATGTCTGTGCTGTCTCAGCCAACACTTAAAAAAAAGAAAAGAAAAGAAAAGAAAAGGAGGGGAGGGAGCAACCAAAATACAAAGCTGTCCACTTGCAACATTTATAGCCAGTATTCATAGACGAGAGCAGTGTGTTGGTGATTCCGACTGCTGTGCCAGCAGACTGGCCCTGCGCCTTGCATTATTCAGTGGGCCCCACTGCAGAACCGTCTGGTGTGGAGGCAAACTCTCGCATCTGCGTGGGGAAGAGCATGCTGGCTTACAAAAAGGCTGCTCCTGTCCTGTCATCTCCCCCTTAGGAGGAACTTCATGTACCACCTGCTGTCTGCAGTGTTTGTTGGTGCCCCTGAGGATTTACCCAGCTGAGGCACCTTAAGGGGGGTTCCCTAGAATCCTATGTGGTACTGACAGTTTAGCAACTTTTGCTCCTGCCGTCTTAGATATCAGTCAGATTGTTTCCATGGCAAAGCTGCTCAAATGCCTTAACAAATATCATGTTCCATATTTAAACCACATATATAGCCTTCAGGCTTATAATTAGAGATATTTTAGGGGAATTGATTCAGACATTTGTTTCATGGTTAAAACTTGGGCATCTCTCAAATTGTGTTACAAGAACATTTGTACACTGATCTGGTTTTCTAGTTGGCAGCGTTAAGAGACTGACACTATGTCCCACAGTTAAAAAGTGTTAAAATTCTCCAGTAGGAATGACATTTAACAGCTTTGGTTTAGGAAGGATTAGGATGGTGCAAGGCGATACTAATCCATGTCCATCACTGGGGCATTTTACCTGCACTGTACCTGCTGAAAGTGGAAGTGGTCGTGTTTCAATGAAGTTGTGCTGTCTTTATAAAAAAGAAAAGTATCTCCAAACAAACAAACAAACAAAAGCATTGAAACCAAAGTTCTATCACATATCAGGAGACCTGTGTCTCTTTGGTCATTTCTTCAGTTATTTTTAGCTAACTCTCTGCTTAATAGGCCAAGAACGAGGATACTATTATCAAATATCTGCCTCCAATAGCTGGGCCCAATGTTAAGGTTAAGAGCCTTCAAAAAAGTATAAATGTTTTATGTCATTTGATCTTGAACTACTGTGAAGTAAGTGAAAAATTAAGTGAGAACATCTTTGCTTTCCTGTTTACATTTGTCTTTAGCAAATGTTAAAATAATTTTTTTTTTTTTCTGGCTGTGGAGATCCCTGTGATGGGAAATAGAGGCCAGTTATTATGAGCACAAAGAGCTGTGACGAAAGCAATGATGAAAACCAGCTTTTGTAAAGTTCATGAGTTTCATGCTAACAGTGCCAAGGTTCTTACCCAGGATTTTAATTGAGTGTAGCTCATGGAGTGTGGGATATGACATCCTATTGTAGGCTTCAAGGTTTAGCCCAGGAAAGTAGATCTCATGGCTAGAGAAGAAGGGAGGGGAGGGAGGAGGGGAGAAGTGGTGGTGATTATGAAGAAGAAAATGGTGGAGGTCGTTATGGCATTGAGTGGCTAGCAATCCTTGGAACAAAGGCCTTTGGGGGCTGGCCTGGCTTCTGTCTGAATCCGTTTTGCGAGGAGTTCTTCTTCCACATGTGCCTTTTCCCTTCTCAACAAGCAGTGGGAGCTCTGAATTCTCTGGTAGGAGGAAAAGGTGACTAAAGGAAGACTGTTTATTTACTCTCAATACTTCTAATACCAAATGTATGGGTTTCCACACCACACAATTCTCTAGTTCTCTGTGGACACTAACTGGGTGTCACACAATTTAATTCCATTCTGATATTAACTACCCAGAGTTAGCACAAACCCACAGGTTAAAGGCTTAGTCCCACAAGGCCCCCCACCGCCACCCCAGCCGGCTTCAGATGCCACTTGCCACTTGCAAGTAGTGAGTTCTCAGTTACTCACACTTCTGTCCAACCCTGCAGTTTCCATGACCACCTCTGCAAATTTGATAATTTGCTGTAATAGGGAAACACTTTCCTTATGTTTACCAGTTTATTATAAAGGCTATTAAAAAGATACAAATTAACAGCCAGGTGAAGAGATACATAGGGCAAGATGTGCAAGGGTCTCATGCAAAGGAGCTTCAGTCCCTCTGAAAAAATTCACTATCCTCCAGGCCTGTGGATCAATCCAAAAGCTGTCTGATCCACATTGTTTAGGGGTTTTGTTTCCATTACATAAGCGTGACTGATCAAATCATTGGTCATTGGTGATTAAGCCCTCCTAAGTTTCTAGAAGTCAGCAGAGGCTGAAAGTTCTAAACCTCTAATCATGTGATTGGTTCCTCTGGCAACCAGCCCCCATCCTCCAAAGTTACTTCATTAGCTTAACTCAGATATGGTTGAAAGGGGCTTATTGTGTGAATAACAAAAGACACTCCACTTACCCATGTCACTCAGGACATTAATTATAAGGATTTTAGAAACATTATGCTAAAAACCTGAAGGAAAACCAAATATATCACAATATCAAAGTGGCCAAGGGTCTTATTTCAGTTACTATTGCTGCAAGACAAATGAACTACCCCAAAATTTGCTGGCTTAAACCAAGGAGCAGTTTATTATGCTCATTGTTTGTGTGGGTCAGGACAGCACACAGCAGGAAAGACTTTTCTATGCTCCGTGGTATCTGGAAAACAGGGCTGGAGGCTGATGTGATGGCTAGGGGCTGAAATTACCTGGAAGCTGCTGCTCTCAATTCTCTGGGATCTTAAGCTGCTGAGATAAATGACAATACTACTGTCATTTGGCTTCTTCATGACATGGTGGCCTCCAAAGACTCAGACTTAAATCCTTTCACATTGAAGCTCACTGCTCCAAGCCTGAACATTCCCGTGAACAAGGCAGAGGCTCCATCAAGGGTCACAGATTACACCACACTATTGGTAGAGGTAGCCCCAAGCCCCCCCACACTGAAGGAGAGAAAATTGAACTCCACCTTTGGATGGGATGTGACAAAGTCACATTGCAGAAGAGCTCCTGGGATAGGAGAGACTGTTGCAGCAAACTGTGGAAGACATAATCAGCCACAGATAGGAATATAGAGGAACCAAGCAAATAAGACCCTAGGGCAAAGTTGACACATTCTTGCCCCAGTCTCACCTTAGAACACCTAGGACTTAGACTCTGCACAACACCAAAGCAACTGATTGATCAAGCTGATTACATTTTTAAAAATCCATTAGATTGGTCATTTGGGGTTGTGTAAGCCAAAGACAAATTGACTGACCTCAAGAGCTTTTCACCTTACCTGCAACTGTGTTGTGGTAGGTAGGTAACTCTAAGTGGGGAATCACTACCAGTGTCTGCAACAAAAGCTTAGAGGGGCCTTTCTGGCAGGGAATTCTACCCCCTGCCCCTCTGCCTCAGTGGTTACTAACCAGTTACCTGGCAACCAAGTTTCCTCCACATGGGCTTTGGAACCAGAGGCTCAGCCTTCCCTCCCCCAGCTCTCGTCTCCCATGGATCATTGGAGACGGGGTGCATAATGAGATTTTAATTGTCCCATAGTATCTGATCTTTTCTGTGTGCATATCTTCTAGGCAGAGAGGTAATTTCAATTAATTTTGCTTATCTGATAAAATTTTCATATCCTTTAAGCTAATTTCACTGAACTAATCGGTGCCATATTCCTCTTTGAGTTCGAGCCTGGAAGTTTTATCCAGGGCAGGGATCTCCTGCTCGTTCCATCATGTGCATGAGCTTCGGGGCAGATCCTGGAGAAGGGCAAGTGGATTCTGTTCCTGGATGAAACTAGCTGTGGGACCTTTCCTTTTTGTTTTGTTTTGTTTTGTTTTGACTTGAAAGCTTTACCCAAAACTCAGTTGCTCTTATTATTTTTCAGATCAAGATATCAGTATTTCCTAAACAAAGTGTGACCCATTGCTCTAAGTGTGAGACCTACAATGATTAAAATTACACTTAACTTGAAGGAGTTCTTCCCTTTCTCCTTGCTTCTGCAGTATATGAGACAGCTATATCCCTCAAATAAGTGTGGGTCTTTGTCTTATTAAAAAGAGTGAGAAGGTGGGGAGGCATTGTAACTTAGTATGTGGTGGGGTGTGGGGGGGAGTAAGGACTGATGTCACTTCTCAGTAATCCCTATGCCTGTGCCAGTTCTTCTTAAAATTCATTTTGAACTACAACTATGCTCTTGTAAAAATTAAGCTGCTCCCATTTTGTTTTTATAAGATAGAACTAAACTACAAACAGAGTTTATCATTTTCCCTTGACATGGTCCTGAGTTTGGTCAAAACCAAGCAAAATTTTGAAGCTGTTAATGAACAGAAAGTCAAATTACACATGTTAAAGGGAATCCTTAAACAAAGCACACATGGGCTTTCATGGCTAGAACTTCCTAGCTAACAAGTTTATTTCTTACCAGGTCAAGAAGAGAAATCCAAGGAATAGGAATAAAAAGGAAAGGCCTAGGTAGGCGAAAGGAGAAAGCAGAACTGGTGAGGCTGAAAATACGCACACATACAGGGGATGGTCAGACACCTGGTCCTCCGGGAGGTCTGACCAGGGAGGACCAGCCCAGACTGCCACTGGTTAGTTGTGTGATCTGAGACAAGGGCTCAGCCCCGTTCCCATGTGGGTGAATGTAGAGTGAACCAGGCCCTATGGCCCACTGGTGTCTGCCAATCATTGATTCAAAGCCATGTGAGTAGGTGTTGCATTGGGACTTCAAGGGCAGACGCTGAGTTAGGGACTTGCCAGAGGTCAAAAGATTGTAGAGAGTGAAACTTGCTTTGATAATGTCATCCAAGTGCAAGCACTGTCTATCACCCTTGCTGTCAGCACAATGAGAATGGATGCATGTCTTAGGGATGGACTCACACAACCACCTGAAGAGACAGGCATCCAAAAACTCGAGGGCCAATTTGATTATAAAGGAAGTATAGGATGAAAAACATACTTCTTATGTAGACCCAGTGTTTGTATCCACAGATCAACACATTCATAACAGGTAAGCATGCTGTAGGAAAACCAATTTTACTCATCTATTCACCTTTTGAAAGACATCTTGATTGTTTCTATTTTGGGATAATTATGAATAAAATTGCTATAAACATTCATATACAAGCTTTTGTGTGCATACAGATTTTCAATTCACTTGGAAAAATAGCTAGGGGTGAAATTACTGGGTCATATGGTAGCTGAGTGCCCATGCTGACGTGTGATTGATTTAGTGCCAAATTATCTTCCAAAGTAGCTGCACCATTTTGCATTCCCACCAGCAATGAATGAGAACCTAAATTGTACTCATAAGTTTACTTACTGAACAGGGACTCGTTCATTTGTACAGTAAGTCTTTGTTGAGGGTTTACTAAATGCCAAGGGGTATTCTAGAGATTGAGAGCAAAATAGACAAAAAAATTCAATCAAGGAGTTTATTCCCTAATTGGGGCAGGGGATAAGAAAGTAAATAGATATTACATATATAGCATGGCAAGTGGGGATTAGTGCTAAAGAGGAAATTAAAACATGGGAGTGCAATTTTAAATGGGGTTGTCAGCAAGGGTTCATGGAGAAAGTGGTATTTGAGCAAAGACCTGAGGGCAGTGAGGCAGTGAGCCATGTGGGTATCCAGGGAAAGAGGGTTTCAGGTAGAGGTCATGGGAAGCTCCAAAAAGCCCTAGGGTGGGAGCATGCCTGGAGTGTTCAGTGAGGCTCAAGGTAGAGCAGTCAGGGAGGAAGGGTAGCAGGAAATGAGGTCAGAGAGAAAAGTAATAGTGAGGGGACTAGATCCTAGAGGGCTGTGGTAGACACTTGGTGTTTTCCTTGGAGTTGGATGGGGACCCATTGGAGGGAATGAGCTGAGGAGTAACATGGCCTAAGGTTTTATTTTATTTATTTTTTAAAAGATTTTATTTATTTTCAGAGAGAGGGGAAGGGAGGGAGGAAGAGGGAGAGAAACATCACTGTGCGAGAGATGTGCGAGAGAAACATCTATTGGCTGACAACAGGGGACCTGGCCTGCAACCCAGGCATGTGCCCAGCCCACACTTACCCTCACCAAGCCCAAGAGGAGGGCCAGGGCCCAGAGATGCTGTGTCATTACCGCCTTTACCTGGCATCAACATACAGAGCTTTAGTAGTCTAGCTTAGTTTTTATTCCCCTCCAGCCCATTTTCCATGCTGCACTTTGGCCTGTGTAGCTGTTAGGAATAGAGAATGTGTGAATCCCCCCAGGCCTTTGTTACACATTGAATATATTTCCTTGGGCATAGGAGAGAGTAGGCTGTCTTTCAAAATAACCTGTCTTACTAATTCTTCGCAGGCTTGTGTTGGGCCCTCCCCCTGACCAATCCCTTTCCGGGATCTTCTAGGCTACCATGTCCTTATCCTATTTGGTCATTCTCCCAGATTTTCCTGGGCTAGACTCCTCCCGTTTGTTGCCATTTTGGTTCGTACTGCACATGCTGCCCGGCCAGGGGTTAGGCCCCTTTGGTGGAGGATGCAGCTCTCCCCTGGGCTTTCTGTGAAGCTGCCCCTTCCTAGTTAATCAGGTTTAATGTCTGATTCCATGTGCTACTTTCCTTTGTTAATAACTACCTACCTACCTACCTACCTACCTATCTACCTTGTGGGGGGCTCCTCCCACAGATCCCTACCCCCCACCCTGGCTGCCATGGATGAGAGTAAGTCTACCAAGACATGATCTGCCTGGGAAGGAAAGGTGGCCAGTCTCTCAGAGGAGAAGGTCCTTGAGCCTGTTCCTTAATGGGCTTTTATTGGGTTCGACTTGCATAGGAATACAGGTAAAGCTCATCAGTCATTGTCAGGTAATAATGATCAAACAATAGATAAAATTCAAAGAACTATGAGGGCTTATTCTGAGTCAGGGTCAGTTAGCTAAAGAGCCATACAACTTTGGGAGACAAACCCATTTCATGCTTGCACCCTTACCAGCAAATTGAGGACATTCTTAGCAAAACAGGTTTCACAGGATTGTATGCATTCTTTCTTAGGCCTGATCACCCTGGGGAACCACCCTTTCCAGCACAGGGTTACACCCACCTCTGGCATTGTTTCAGGCTTAAGTCAGGCAGGGGAAGTAAGGCAGCCAAGAAATAAGGAGACTTCTTACAGACAGATAGAGGATTTAGGCTATGTCAAAACTGAGGGGTGAGGGTCCATCACTCCCTTTTTCTATAGTCCCCAAATCCTTCCCTGATGGCCCCTTCCTGACCGTGCCTATCTTAGGTCATCCCTCCCTTGAGGAATCTTACCTGTCATTGGCTACCTGGTCTGCCCGGGGCCAAGTAGGATGAAATGAAAGGGGGCAGAGGCAGCGCCCCTGCCAGGAAGATAACCTTTGTCTCCTTAGTGGCTTATGGTCCCAAGGTCTTTTTACTCAGCTTTACCCATGGGGCGGGGGGTGGGGTGGGGGGGGTGTTACAGCTTCTGAAACCAGGCAGGGCAGTTCCTAACACTACCTACCTACCATAATAATTTCAATCCTTTGGGTTTTGGGGGCACATTTTATAAAATGGGAGTGTTGAATTTTATGATCTCAGGTTCCTTTTGATTAAAATGATCTTTAAGTCTAACTGGAGCCTTGTGTACCTGTTAGTTGTATGTTTGTATGCCTGCCCCTATGTGTCTTATCTCCCAAATAGATAGTAACATTTTGTATGGTAAGGATGTCAGGGGATTTCAGAGCAAAATAGAACTGACTTGTTTGGTTCCATCTAGTATTTTTCCCCTATATCCCTCTGGTAACAGGAATTGGCAACAGTAAATGTTCACTTAATATTTAATAGTACTGAATTAAAACAATTTAAATCCCTCCCTGGCCCCTATCCAAACCAAACAATTTGGGCTCTGGGTTCAGAGTATTTCAGGTTTTAAGTAGTCTGCATAATACCATCACTTTTTATCTTTATTCTGTGTGTATCTGTGTGCCTATATGGGTACACACATATACAATGTATATGGGAGAGAGAGAGAGAGAGAGAGAGAGAGAGAGAGAAAGAGAGAGAGAGACTTTTAAAGGTAAATAGAAGGATTAATTCTGGAGTCAGAGTATCTGGTGGGTTTTATCCCCAACTATTAACTCTCTTGGGGGAATTACTGTCATCATTCTGTGCTCTGGTTTTTTCATCTGTAAACTCAGTCTAATAATAGTACTTACTTCCTAGGGTTGATTTGAGCATTAAACAAGTTACTGTTTGGAAAGCACCTGGCACACTGGGAATGGTGTGTATCCACAGTAAAGGCTATAGAAATGGTGGTTGCTGTGGTTGTTCACAATTGAATTGACTTTATTTGAGGTCTGAATGGAGTCAGGACTGGCCAGGTAGGTAGGCAGTAACACCAGTAGCATGTACTTCAAGCAGCTGGCATCCCCCAGCTAAGGTTCCTAAGGGCCTAAATTTGGTTCTTTCAAGTGGGAGATGAGTTTCCTTTCTGTTTTGTCAGAGCTCCTACCTGCAGGTCTATCCTAGACCTCTGGGTAACAGTGACCATGACCATAGGTGAAAATGTATAGAAGACCCGGAGGAACAGAGAACCCCTACTGACCACCACCACCCCCCCTTCCGGCACACACACATACTCACTAAAAATTGTTTCAAGTGCATCTCCTACTACTTGTGAGTTCAAGTCCTTAGGCACAAATGGCAGCTCATTTGACTTTTATGAAATAATTCTTTATGTGTGGGGATAGTGGGGAACCAGTTTAGTATCCAGAAGCATTTACCCCTCATTATGGCCCAATTATCACAGTGTGCAATTTTTTGTTGTGATCAAAGAAATTTCTGCTCCTGCTGAGACCCTGAGCCAAGAGAAGCAACCCAGGCTCTCCAGTTTCACTGCAGAGGTATAAACCACTAAAACAGGTTTCTAATGAAAACGCTAAGGAAACCTTACTTATAACTGTGCTCATGGGATCCCTTGGCAGCCTCTTCCTTCTGGCTGTTTTCAGAAAAGGAAAAAAAAAATAGAGCTTCTGTTAAGAGTTCATTTTAGGGAGTCTCAGTGAACTTGGGGCTTTTCAAAGCAGCCAAATCATCCCACCCCCCATGAAGAAGCAATTTCTCCAGTCCTGGGGGCACTGCTCCCTCTCCCAGAAGGCTTGCTCCCAATACAAGGAGAACAAGCAAGGAGAACATCTTCAGGGTGCTAGAGACTAACAGCATGTGGAAAGGGAAAAAGAACAAGCTGGGCTTAATCAAAAACCCAGGCTTATTGCCCCCACTGAGATTTTATTTAAATTGGTTGCGAAGTGCCATTGACTGGCCTTTTGGGAGAGATTGCATGAGTTTGCTCAATTTCTTAGTTTTTGCTATGAAAATTTCCTTCCTTTTTCTCTTCCCTCTATTGCCTGTGTCTTAAGGCTTTGTTGTCTTAAGCTTTCTCTTTTCTCTTCTTCTGTCCTCCTCTCTGTTTTGTAAAGAAAGCCTCCAGCACATAGTAAGGTCTCAATAAATATTGTCAGTTTTCCTTCCCTGCTCTTTGGGTCTTTGCTTAGTTTATTAGTTTTCTCTCCTTTTGTTCTTTCATCTGCTGCCCTTCCTCCCTCTCCCCAGTCATCTGAATTATCTGCATCAGTCTGGTACCACTCCCACCCCCTTCTGCTTCCTGACATAGGTCTCTGTCTTGCTCCCACCCCCACCCCCCACTTTTGACTTTAATCCCAATTTCCTCCCTCCTCTCTTTCCTTTTTTTTCTTTTTGCCTCTCTCATGGTCTCCATCCCAGTATTTTCAATGTCCCTTTGACTCAGTGCTTCTTAACCTTGGCTTGGAACATTATAATCGCCAGAAAAATATTTTAAAATATCCTAATGACCAGACTGAATCCTAGCCTAGTTAAATCTGGGTTTATGGAAATGAAAGTCATCCGTGTATTTTTAAAGTTTCCCAGTTGATTTCCATGCATAGCCCAGGCTGAGAAGCATTACCTTGCTTCTGATTGGAACATGTATGTTGGGCAAAACCAGCTTTATGTTGCTGTGGTATATTAACGATGTCTCCAGGTACTTTACTTGAAATGCTTCAATCTTATATTTGGTGAAGTGTGTTTCCTCTCCTGCTAGTTTCTACGGTGGTGCCTGCAGTCTTTTCCCTTCCTTCAAGGTTGTACAGCAAATAGCCCAGGTCAGAAATGAAGAAGTGAGACCAGGCTTTGGTCAGGATGGAATAGCAGAGGGGCTTGGAAATGGGCCCAAGAGACTATACTCCTGGTCTTATCTAATACTTTGTCCAAATGCAGAGAAATAGCAAAGGTGCAACTGTGGACTGGAGCTTCTAGTTTCTGGACACTTGAGTGGAAAATTGGTCTGGGTTAGCGTCAGGCTTTGTCAAACAGGATACATGCTCTTTTGGAATGTAAGCTGTCCTGTCTTGGCCAGGTGTATCTGTGTCTGTGTGTCTGTCTGTTTTCTTCAAATAGAGTTAAGAACATTTGCTTCACTTAAAGGACCCTCCAGAAGAAGAGTCAAGCATTTGCTCGGTAGACTTCAAAGTCACTAGCACTTTGTCAGGGAGAAAAGGAAGCAATGGATCCAGGAAAACTCTTAGAAACCCTGCCTGGTAGGCTGATATTCTGAGAGTTTACTAGACTGAGTTGTGGAGCTTCCTAAATACGCTAAAGGGATAGGCACTTGGTGTGTCATTTTTTCCACTGGTCATTAACCATTTATGAATCAGTTGAGAAGTATCTGGTAGCTATAGGGGAACTCAAGTCACAAAGGTAATATAAATATGATTGTGGAACTTTCTTTCCCAGGTTGCAGGGGTGGGTGGTGTCAAATACGATGGATCTACTAGGCAGACATGTCCTCAAATTCAGAGTGCAGGAGAGACTGCCTGCCCCATTGCTCACATTGAAGGGTTCCTGTCCCATGCCTAAAGCCCACACCCATGCAAAGGGAAGTTTTTGTTCCTTTGCATTTGTCATTCTGTGCTGAGGGTCTGAACCAGCACAGCCCAGCTGAACTCAGCTAATCTACCAGTGACAGTTCCTGAGACTGACCAGCAGCAAGCTGGGACAGCAGCCAGCTCCGTGCAGCCTTCCCAGGGCTTGGCAGAGTGCTTTGTGGCTCCCTGGCCTCCTGCTCAAAGGCAGCTGATGAGTTGGTGGCAGTGCCTGTAGAGGCTGCAATTCACTCTCCTTGCAGAATATGATCTTATCTTAGTAGTTTCAAGGCACTGCCTGATACATTCAGGTCGATTTAAGGCTTACATTACTTAAGGCATTTATTGGCATGCATTTATTCAAATAGTTTTGCTTAAGAGTGCTGTGGTGAAGCCTAGTGAATTATCAAGGGGGGTTTTAAAAAGATAATGATCCCCAGGGCCCACCACCAAAGTTTGATTTGATTGGTTTGGGGTGGTGGTTTTTTTAAAGTAGCTGGTTGCTGTTGGTTTTAAAGATGAATATGGTGGAAAGCACATGGAGGAGGCCTGGGACAACTGAGCTCTGGTATTCCAGAGCTCAGGTTTACATTCCCAAGTTCTAAATGTGCAACTATGGAAAGATCTGGCTACTTCTTTGTAATGTGAGGGGCAGGCTAGATAGAAAACTTCAGCAAACATTTGAATTTCCAGGGATCCTGGACATTATGCAGAAGCTCAGAATCCAACTCCAGGTGGGCTAAAATTGCCTTTCATGGTGTGGGGAGGGGTAGATAAGCATCAACACCATGTTGACCCACGTGAATATTCGAGAGCTGATGGACAATCTTGGGGGCTTCTGTGAGCTAAAAAGTCTACAGCCCAGTGATTTTATATAATCAGCACCTTGCTGGTGTGGGGGACCCAGAGAGACATCTAGCAAGGTCCCTGTCCTCAAAGAACTAGTCTGTAATTGGCACAGGTGTGGCACATGGAGAGCGTTTGAACACAGAGGGAGCAAGGGATGGACAGCTAGAAAATGATGTGGATGTAAAATTAAAAACGCACCAAGGCCAGTTAATAAAGAGGCAGGAAGGCTGAGGGTGATCCCACACCACTGTCATGACTGTGCCAGATGTTCACATGGAGGACGATGAGTCCTCTGTTTCCACGGAGAGCTCCTGAGAGTCAGGCTGTAATGGGAGTGGAGGAAGAGGCTCCCACTTGGGGATAGAGGGCCGTATGCCAGTCTTGAGAGGACTATTTTTAACACTCTTCCAAAGGAGCTTGTTGTGAGCTTTCTTCCCCCATGGGACTTTAGAAATAAAACTTTTTGAAAAGTAGAGGAAAATATCTGTTTTTCTTTCATTTGTCAACATTCTTCTGCTGACCCATAATTAGAAGAACCCAGTGAAATGTTTGATTTTACATGTTTTTCCAGTAAAAGTGATGGTCGGGTTGTTTTTCTATTCTGTTCTCACCCTTGGTCTCCTTTGTAACACTTTTTGTGAGACCACTGACCAAAGCTAGGTGAAGGTGGTATCTGTGGATGGGGAAAGGATTGTTCTCCACATGGGATGAAAGCCCCTTTTCTAGGCTGCTTGGAATTTAGTCTCAGTGTCACAAACTAAACTGTGGAATTGTGGGTAAAATACTCCCCCCTTGGAGGTCTTGGTGTCTACATCTGGAGAAAATGAGAAAGTTGTGTTAGGTGGTCTCTGCAGTCCCTTCTTGCTCTGATACATCCTCACTCAGACATAAATGAGCTAGTTATAAGGGGCAAAATTCAGAGATTGTGGCCTATCATGGAATTAAACATGGGAGTAAGGTGTGGGAGTGGGGGGAACTGTGAATTGCCCAGCCTCTCTGAATTTCTAGTGGGTTCAGGACTGCAGGACCATTGTATATGTCTGTGCACATTGGGCCCATTCAGGGCTGAGGTGAAGTTGGAATCAGCTCCAATTCCCCTTGCCAAGCTGAGCATGCCCTGGTAGCAATCTCACCTGGGAGGTGATATTTGAGGTCACTCCTAATCATACCATAGGTCTATCCCATGGGTGAAGTATGGGCAAAAAGATGCTTCTTAGGTACTGGGCATATCTGTTGATGAATGCCGTCCATCCATGTCAGCTCCCCATTTCAGAGATGAGTCTCCCTATACAGGGCCCCCATACTGGTCTATACTTGGGTGGCTCCTGCTCTCTTAGCTAAACAGAAGCCCTATCAATGGGTAATGACAGAAGTTGTAACTATGCATGTGAAATTGGTTATTGAAATCCATTGAAGTCAGGAGCTATTCATCAAAAGCTGGAAATGTTGACATTCTTTTCAACAAACTCTTTTTATGCCTGTAGCCTTCCAAGCAGTCAAGGCCACTGATTGATGGCTAAGGACAGAGAAGACACTGGTATTTGGGCCTGACTGGTTTTTTTTCCTTTTTTAAATTTTCACCTCAAAATATGTTCATTGATTTAAGAGAGAGAGAGAGAGAGAGAGAGAGATTGAGAGAGAGAGAGAGACATCAATGTGAGAAAGAAACATTGACTGGCTATTTCCTGTATGTGCCCCGACTAGCAATTGAACCCCAACCTAAAACCTAGGTGTGTGCACTGTCCAGGAATCCAACCTGAAACCTTCTGGTGTGTTGAACAATACTCCAACCAACTGAGCAACCCAGCCAGGGCTAGGCCTGATTTTTAAACAATGCTTTATAGTGATGGCAGAGTGTTGGGCGTGGGAAGTGGGGAGAGACAGAGAAAGACATGCACACACTTGAGATATGTGCATGTTTGTAAGTGCGTGTTGTGGTGAGTGTGTAGGTTTGAATAATTTTATTTCAGAGCTCAGCCTAGACTTGCCACCTTCAAGAACCTCTTTCTTAACCTAGCCATGCTGTGAGTTTGTGTTCATCCTCCCGCTACTGTGTGAACTTCATAGCATTTGTGACTTTGCTTTTACTCTAAGTCTCAGGGTGTTCTGTGTGTGTGTGTGAAATAATGTATCAGACATGAGAAGATCAGGTCAAGTCACTGTCCTGTAGCTGTCAGTTCTGTTGACCAGGCACATTGTCTCATCACTTGTGGCACTGCCTCCTTCTCTCTTACCATGGCAAGCAGCCCATATCTGACCACATGGTAGATAATTCATCTTTTGCAAGAATTATTTAAAAATAAGTAGTAAATAAGGTTAGTTCTCCATTTGAACTACTATAACTCTAAGAACTGCCTATCAGAAGCTCTGGCTGTTGTTGAGGGCATTCATTGTCACCAACAAAGACCTTTGTATCCACAGCTATAAAGACATAAAAGACACTGGTCTTAGCATCACAAGAAGCTGAGCTAACAGTCCTGGGGAGAGAATGCTACACATACATGGAAAGATCCAATTAAACTCAGCATGCTGCTCTGAGCTTGGGGCTGCAGACATAACGATGAATGTTACTCATCTCTGAGAGGTCTGCAGTTTGATGGCAGAGATAGACTTTTGAACAACTAACCATGAATCAGAAGAATTAATGCCTTTTTGTACAAGATTATGTATGAAGTCTTGTGAACACATAGAGAAGGGGCCAGGTCTATCCGGACTGCTTAAGGAAGGCTTCTTGGAGGAAGGGCAATTTGCATTGCATTTTGCAGGATGACTAGGAGTCTGCTAGGCAGAGAAGCAGTGAAAGACAATTTTAAGCAGAGAGAACTAAAAGAAGATAAGACATGAAAATGCATGGTGTTTGGAATGTGGAGAGCAGCTTAATATGGCTGAAGCTGATGATACCTGTTTGGGTAGAGTGTGGAGGGCAAGAAATAAAATTGTATGATAATGAGCATTTATTGATTGCTTACCAGGTATCAACACTTTGCATGCTATTCATTTAATCTTTAAAACATGCATAGGATGTAGGTACTGCTTGCCTTATTTTACTTTTGGGGAAATTCAGGTACTGTAAATGAGGACCTAGAAAAGAAATTTTCAAAAGAAATTTTTGAACTTTATCCTCTTTACTAACTATGCTGTTAGTTGGTGAATATTGTAGAAGTCCTGAGGGTTCAATGGACTGGGTTAGGGAGACATGGCTTTGGGATAAGTCATCCGAAAGAGGTCAATGAAATGGAGTTAGTTGGGGTGGGGTAAGAGGAGGTAGGAAGACATCCCAGCAAGGAAGGATGCTCTGATCAGATGTAATGCAAAAATGAATATGTTCTAGGGCCCTTGGCCTGGCCCATTGGTTTGGTCAGTGGCTCAGTTCTTGGCACAGCCCAAATGAACATCTCATTGGAAGTCCCCAGTTCATCTCTGTTCTCTAGAAAGGTCCAGGAAACTCAGATCTGCTCAATTTCTCTCAGGGTCCTTTCCTTTTCCTCACTAGGTGGACATAATGGGGCATGAAAAGGGAGACAGATGCCTCTAGGAACCCACAGGCCAATCTTCCCTTCTGCTATATAGGGTTTTTAAAATGTGTCGCCTACCAAGCATTCCTGGGTGAGGATTGGCACTATTTGGCAGTGTTATTTAATGAATCCAGCAGAGTCTGGCTCCTCATTATGAATCCCTGAGAGGTCTTCAGCCTTTGAGCAGCAGAAGGTTCCAGCTGCACACATTTAAATAAGACAGACATCAGGGCAGAGTAGCAGAGGCCAAAGGGAGATTGCTCACCAAGTGAAATTGAATTTTGTTGGAGTTAAATTGAGATGCTGAGTTGTCTTTTTACAAGCATATTCATTGGCTTGGCTGTCACTTTCATTTAGTGGCCTTGTCATCTGAGCTGTGGCAGGCTACCTGAACCATGGCCTCCCAGCCTGGGAATGCAAAGCCTCACCCTGAGGAGCAGGGGGTCCAGTGGGGTGGGGGAATGTGAGGATTAACAAGACAGAGGACAGTCTTTTCTACAACCTGCTGCTTCCTCTGCTGGCTTCTCCCCCAACCTGGCCAGGGACTGCACAATCTACATTATAACACGACACAGGAAGAATAAGTATTCTAGTCCCACAGACAGAGGGGAAGGCCCGGTTAAGTCCCATCAAGAGCTGTGTGGACGGTGAGTTACTGAATCCCTCTGTGCCTCAGTTCTCTCACTTGTATAATGGGCTGAAAAACAGTATTGATCTTAGACTCATACAGAACAGCTAACTGAAATAAAACATTCCAAGTGCCAAACTTGCAATAAGTCTTTAATAAAGGTAAATTTAAAAAAAAAATCAAGTGCAGTAAATGGGTCCAACAGCAGGGTAACTAGGAAGGCACTTGTGTTTCGTGATAACATGTACATCATCATTTCTGCAGTTTCACCCTTTGGCATGCGTTACCCATCCTTAGACATTGCCTTTTTGAGTCTTCTTCTTAAAGTCACATCTGCTTGTGAGTCAGTTCCAGTATCTATGAGGTGGGGAGGACCAGGTCAGTATGCATAGGGGATCCATGAGTTAGGAAGGGTGGGAGAGATCATTGTGGATGGGGAAGGTGAGACAATCTTTGTAATTCTGTGGAGACCAGGCCCCAAGCAGTAGCATCAGAGGTGGGGTCACCAGGTTAGGAAGGTGAGAACAAGAGCAATCGAGGCTCCGCTTATGGGTTTGTAAAATTTTTAGGAGGTGGTATTGAAAGTTTGCTGAACTGAAGATGTGGTTTTAGGCCTTGAGGAAGGGTCTTCAGGGAAAAAGACTCACATGATGAGTTTAGGGTTGATCTAGGGAATGTGTGGGGTCTTTAGGGATGATCTGGGGAATAGATGTGGGGGAAGGAGGCAGCAGTGCCTTCTACTGTTGTTTTTAGTGGTAAGGGCTTCTATCTCTTCCAAGGGTGGCTGTGAGTGGAGATGGTGCCCGAGGGATGATTTGAACAATGTCAAGGTAAAAAAGGCAGCTGGCAGAGTTGAGATCCTGGGACTTGCTTCTAGAGTAATGGCCAAGAAAAGTCAAGGCCTGTGTTCTCTGGACCTGTGCGTTGTGACCTTGGACAAATATTTTCTGTCCCTAGGCCTTTGCTCTTGTGTAATGCAGGAGCCAGATGAGAACCAGGGGCCTTGCCCTGGGGACCGAGGGCAGCAGAGTGCACACATGGGCCTCCAGATGGGACAAGGCACTTTCTGTCTCATTCAGCCTCAGGCTGAAGCTCTCCCTGTTGTCTTACTCCTCACCTTTCCCCAGACATCTAACCTCAGAAGGCATTTAAGGTGGTGACGCCAAAATGACAGTAGATGATCTCTGAGATTCCTTTATGCTCTGCTATGCCAATATTCTAATTCCTCACAACATGTATACCCTCAGCTCCTAACTTGGGGGATCTTAATCTGGAGTCTTTTGAGCCATAATGATTTGGAGAACAGAATTTTAGAGATTCATGAACTTGGCTGGAATAGAAAAAAAAATCCTATCTTTATTTTAACAAACTTCTCATTGAAATGTAATATTTCTCTCCCTATGAATCAAGGGAACAAACCCCAGTCATATGAGCAGGACCTGCCAGTCCATCACCAATGGAAATCACAGGTATTTTCATGCTACAGTGCTGGCTCCCAATTTTCATGTCCTTACCTAGTTCCTCCCTCACAAATCTGGGCTGGGCTGGTGACACACTGTAAACAACAGAATGTAGCAGAAATGTCACTGTGTCAGTCTTGGGCTTAGCCTAAAGAAAGTCTGACAGCTTCCACTTTTGTGCTTTTGGTGGGCCCTGAGAATCCACGTAAAATATCTGGTCACACTTCTGGAGAAAGACAGAACATCCTGCCATCTGGGGCTTGAGCTGGGCTCAGCCCTCCACCAAGAGGGAAGCTGTCTGGGATGTTCCAACCCCAGATGACTGCAGCCCCAACTGCCAACACGTGAAACAGGAACCACCCAGTGAAGCCTGGTCCATCCACAGAACTGGGAGCTCTATGAAAATGTGTTTATTTTAAGCTGCTATGATTTTGAATGGTTTATTAGGTAGCAGTAAACAATTGAAACCGAGCCTTTGGTTTTACTATATAGAAACAAAGTGACTCCCAAAGTGCCAGTACCCATTTGCACTCCTACTTAACGGGATTTGACATCTTTCATGTGTCAGGAGGGTGTGCCTACCACTTCCAAAATGAAGACAGGGTGACAATGAAGACATAGTTCACAGTGAACTATTAGTTGGCAGGTACTCCTTGAGCCCAGCTGTCATGCTGTTCAATGTGAGGAGCACCTGGAAATTTTATTAGGGGCAGAGGGGCTGGTACCAAATTGCTTTATTTGAAGGAATAGTACAAATGAAAGAACATAAATAAATGATTCAGTACAAGATCACCTGGAACTTTTAAGATATGGACTCTTATACTTTGGTTGGAGAAAAAGACTGTTTAGCCATGTTAGATAAGCACAAAATAGGAAGTCCAGGCAAAAAGTGTTAGGCTCGGTGAGGGGGCTTTACCTTGACCATCACCAGAAAAGGCCCTAAGAAGAGAGAAGACTTGAACCTGACTTTGAAGCAATGGAAAAATTTGGAGTAGTTTTGAAATACAGTAAATGGGGGAGGAGAAGATCTATGAGTATATTTCACAGACCAAAGCAGTGCTGGTTAATATTATGTCTAAACTTGGTTGGACCATAGTGACCAGAAATTTGGTTAAACAATATTCTAGATGTTTCTGTGAAGGTGCTTTTTGGATGAGATTTACATTTAAAATAGTGGACTTTGAGTAAAGCAGATTGCTCTCCCTTATATGGGTGGATCTCATCCAATCAATGGAAGGCCTGAAAAGAACAAAAGTCTGAACTCCCCCAGCCAGAGTGAATTCTCCAACAGATGGCCTTCAGAATTCATCTGCAACATCCACTCTTTCTGAGTCTATCACAGATGGGCTTTGGACTCCAATTGCAATTCTTCCTGAGTCTCTGTCCTGTTGGCTTCCCCTATCAGATTTTGGACTTACCAAGCCTCCACAATTATGTGAGCCAATTTCCTAAAATAGGTCTCCTTTTCTATACATATGTACACATCCTATTGATTCTGTTTTCTGAGAACCCTGAGTAATAGAATGGAAGGAAGGGTTATTCTAGTAGGAGAACTATAATCAAATTCACATATTCAGGCCAACCTTTTTCGAAGTTCAGTGAACTCTCTCTAGAGTAGAGGATTTGTGTTGGGCAGTGGGGAGTTTTCAAGGGGTCTTTGGGAGCCATTACAGAGGTCTTAGCTGCCAAGAGTTTTGAGGGTTTTTTTCTGTTGGTAGGAGGAACGATGGAAAGTTTGAACAATTCAAAGTTAATCAAAAATGTTCAGTGCATGTCCAATTTCCTCACTCTCCATTTCTATTCTTATAATTCAGATTGTTCTACCTTTCTCTCCTCTTGGTTACCTAAAATGACCATGTTTAACTATCAAGTCATTCCCAGAATCCTGGGGCCCCAACTTTCCTTCTGGAATCTCAGAACTCCCTTGGGGGATGAATGAAGGGTTGGACTCTAAGTGCAGAGGAGGCTACCACTTTCCTTCCAAGGCCATGGTTTGCCACACTCGGGGAAAGACATTTGAGTGGGACCTGGCTCTGGTTTTGATGTTAATATTCCTCACTAACTCCTTATCTGAGAAAGCGATTGAAAGGCTGAGGGCGATGTGATGAGAGCGTCCATGTGAGCATAAAAAGGAAACAGAAAGTATGGTGTAAAAGTGATTTGGGTCTCGTTTTGTATCTCAAGCATTAGCTTGCTCTGGGCTGTAGATTTCAGTGGGTGACAGTAATTGCAAAATTTGCAAGATGTTACTTGTTTGGCTTACAAATTTTGTCCTTTTTGTGTCCTTTGCTAAGTTTCTGTATTCATTCATTCATTCTTCCTTTATTCTTCATTCGTTCATCCTATATTGAATGAAGCTCTGTGTAAATATATTGGGTTGACCATAATGTCAGTCTCTTGCTCTGCCCTGAAGGAGTAGGAAACCCAGCATTAGAGGGAGGGGAATAGGGGAGTAGCTCTAGGCACTGCAGGAAATGGTCTGCCGTTCTATTTCTAATGGCGTAAGGGGCCCATGTGAGTGGGATTCCCCTTTCACATTGTTCCTCATCTATAATTTAGAGAATGTTGAGGGAGGTTCTCTCCTGTAGTCTCAGTTATCCTTGAGGCCAGACATCAGCAAGAGGCAAATTTTATGTGGAGAAACAAGCTGCTCATCCAAAGGAGAAAACAGCTGTGAGAAAAAATTTCCCCAATGCTGGTCCTGTTGACTTATGCTTCAAAGGAGAACAATTTCAACATAAAGTTGCACTTTCCCTCTAGCTGCTAATGCAATAAAATGACTGTAAGCTGCAAAAACCCGTTCAATATGGCACGTACTAAACCTTTCAGAGGTAGTGGTTTGATTTTTAATTTTACGCTCTTGGCAGGCAATCAGGGTCTTTAATAGCATGGAGGCCACAGGGAGGATGTTTCAAAACATTGAGGATCTTATCACAGTGTGCAATTAATGAATAATTATTAAAATCCAGAAATAACTGGAAGAGAAGGCAAGAGGTGGCAGAGCAATTCTCTGGTTTCAGGCCTATGATGAAACCCTCCAGAGAGGAGAAATATGACATACAGTTCCATGCAATTTAATTTGCCACTTCCCCCCACTGACAGATCAGTGATTTAAGAAGCTGGGAGGGGGGGCATCATTTAAAAAGAAAAAGTGAAAATCATGTGTTAACAACAAAACAGTTTTTTTCAGTTTTTCAGCATTCAAGTAGTAATTACACTTATAATAAAATAATAATGATGACAAAAATGAAGCACCTCCTCCTTGAAATCCATTTCTAAGAGTGGGCAGCAGACCTGGGGCATGATGGAGGTACCAGTGAGAATGGTCAGATTGTTGAACAAATTCCCTGCATGAGCTTCACAGGTCCCAGCTGTCATAAAGAGAGCCCACACATGTTTTCCGAACACACACCCAGTGGCTTCTGTCATTCCCAGGCCCAATTTTGTCAGCTCCTTGCTGTCAGGATCTCTCCTCTGTAGGCCTGAGTCCCACTGTTTCCTTTTTGCCTCAGCTCTAGAAAACCCTGTCATCTGTCAAATGGCTGTTTACAGTTCAAGCACCAGCCTGCTGAGTGGTTCTGTCACTGGTTGGCATTCAGGCACGCTGGCCACTGCTAAGCAGGTACACACGGCTGCTGCACCCTCAGCCTCTGCAAAAAAGAAAGCCTGTCTCACGTGCAGGCAGCGACCACAGACAGGGCATCTATTCATTTCTCAGCCATTTTGACTGCCCTGGGGCCCTGCTGGGCCACCCAAAGCATCTGGGGTCAGCTCACCCTTAAGCAACCATTAGCTCCCTTGCAGCTAAACTGGGCCCAGTGCTGGAGGAGAGCAGCTGGAATCAATGAGCACTTGAGATGGCATTTTCCTGGCATGAGGTAGGTCGTTATTGCTGGCCTCAGAGCAGAGCTGGGTTTTCATGATTGATCTCTCAGTGGTGTTTCAGGAGGCCTGCCAGCACTATGGGGCCAAACAGGCCTTGAAAAATAAATACATAAATATATAAATGAACAAACAAATAGGAGTGGGGGTGCTCTTTAAAGAGTGATGAAAGAGGATGTTTTCCAGTGTGTGGCATTGTACAAAGGCACCTGAGATATTTCACTGAAATTCAGCTGTGGGAGAGAATGTGCCAGCAGATAATGTACTTGAGGTGTGCAGGCCATGGGCCCTTAGAGATAGGTCAGATGTATGGGACTCTCCAGATGATAGGAGTGGGGTTGGAAGGAAAAGGGCAGGTTCATTTTTCTCCAATTTTTGTCAGGCCAGGCACATTCCCTGGTAAGAATCCTAAGCTGCTCTCTAATGAGCCCTCTCTATGTGCCAAGCACTGTGTTACATGCTTCATGTATATTAGCTCATGGAAAACTCTGAAAACAATGGTATCTACCCAGTTTTTCCTTACACATGGGAAAATTGAGCCCAGAGAGGCAAAAGTCATTTGTTTATAGTCATACAGTTAGGAACCAAGGGGTGTAACTGGATTTGGAACCTGGGTCTAGTTGAACTTCTAAATCACTGTTCGTGGTCATTCTTCTAAATGACTTCTAGGCAGAGATGCAGCCTGCCCCTCCCTGCCTCCCTCCAGCAGGGGGATTGTCTGAATCATTAAATGCCTGCTGGCTCTGGGCTTCTCACAGTAAATTTAGTTGCCCCTCCTCCTCCCTGGTCAGAATCAATGCAGACCCCTCCTAGCTAGGGCCTTGTCACTATGCGCTGCCAATGAACCCTCCATTCTTGCTCTGCCACTGCCATACTTAAGTCCATTGGGTTCTAGTCCTCTGTCTCCTCCACCCTGGCAGGAGGGGTACCATAGCTTTCAGCCAAGTCTCAGAGGCATTTTTATTATGTCCTGTTCTAGAATATCTCTCCAGAGTCACTCCTGCTACAATCCAGCCAGACTGACTTTCCAGCTTTGTAATGTAGTACAAGCCCTGCTTCCTTCTTCTTCAGAGTCCTTCTCTCCCTCTGTTACCCTCCTTTCTACCTGGTACCTGCCTGTTCATTCCTCAAGACTCAATTTAAACATCCTTTTCCTGGAAAACCTTTCTTGATTTTTACAAGAGCCTGCCAGTGATTCTGTCATAACCCTTATTGCATTCATGGTAACGACCTGCCTCCCTCATTCCCTGGATTCACTGGGCTACTGAATTGATGGTAATACTATACCCTTTTGGTCAGAAAACCTCCATTAGGTCCACACAGAGACTAAAAATACGTATCTGCTCCTGTGGTTTGTCTTTTGTTCAGTGCTAAATAGTCCAGAACAGACTTGACTTCAGTCTTTGGTAGTAAAGCTGTCAAGTCACCCAAGTGTTGTAGACATTGTCATATGCTGGAACATTCTGTGTGAGTTCAGATGACATTAATTGCTATAACAACTCGAAAATATATTGCATATAATAGCTTGATAGAAGTTTATCTCTCCCTCATGTAAAATTCAGAGTGGATCTTCCTGATTGGAGGCATCCCCAAGTGATGATTCAGAAAGCCAGGATTCTTCTACCTTGAGGCTCTGCCATAGTCAACACATGGTTCCCATGGTCCATCTGAATCAGGACAGCGAAAGGGGAAAGGGCACAGAGTAACAGGTGTGGGAAACTTTCAGGGCCAGGACTGGGCGGGGGGCTGCCATGACTTCTGCCTTCATTCCATTGGCTAGATCACATAGACATGCCTCATCTCCAGAGAGGCTGAGAAGTGTAGCTCCTCGTGGGCTGGTTTCTGCCACAGTCTGTACCATAGCACAGTCTGCAGGATTTTGAAGCACCTGACTTTCTTCCAAGTGCCCCATCTTAATTCTTTATAGGAGAACATGGTCACGTCCCAGTAACTCCACCAGGGGCTACGTCCCATGATTTTTAGTTATTTGCAACCTGAAAGTTGAAGAAGGACCGGTGTTTACATTTATTAGGCCTCTTTTACTTGGCTGTCAGGTTCCCAAACATGCCAGGTGGTAAGATTGATGGCCAGGTGGCAAGTTGAGAGTAACTCTGATAAAGCACTTGTTCCCAGCTCTCAAACAGCTATCACTTGATTTAGTTCTTATTTCAAGTGACAGAGTGAGTGCAAGTTTAGGTGAGAAATTATTAAGCCTCAGAAACTGGGGGAAGACGAAGTCATTTGCATATTTTAGTTTGACGGAATTAAGTTTCTCTATTCATTGCTGGTGGTTGTTATGACCAATTTTCTTCTAGGAAATTGCAGGCTGCTTGAATACCCACTGTACTGATTTGAAAAACAAGAGCTTCCTCCAAGATATGGCCCAAAGAACCCTTCAAAAAAACTTTATCAGGTAATGCCACTCTATACTCAGAATACGCAGACTCCCAGTGCCCTCAGCATGTGGGACCTGAATTATATAGTGTTAATTATTGAAATTGATTTGCCTTTGTTTTAAAGTAATTTCCTTCTGTGGGCATCTACATGTAGTAAACATCTTGAATTTCCCTTCCTCAAGGGCCATTAATGAAGTGTTTAATTTGAGACATTAGCCTTTATCATGCTGAATCAGTTGAATGCCCCTATAACCAAAACTGAGCTGCTCATCTATACATATACTTACATGCAGAATTATCAGTCTAAGGGCAAGCAGATGCATAAGTTCATTGTGCATTTCTCTTTGCCCAGCAGCTCATTGTGCTCATTGTTGCTCTAGTGTTTTTCTTCCATCCAGGGTTGCAGCACCCTGCGTTGACATTCCTAAACCACCATGTTAAGCTCTAGTATCTTTGGCCAGATTTTTCTTTTCCTACTCCAAATATCCTGTTCATTTTTCTCAGCCCTACTTTCTTCCTAGAATCAAATAAGTTTTGCTCCCTATCTCAAAAACTTTCCCTGGGCCCACCCATCTTTTTCCTCTCTGGTTCCTGCTCCTTTGGCCACCCTCCCCCACCCCCAGCCAACCTCCACCCTAACACACACACACACCACATGTCTTGGTTGATTTGTTTTTTGCTGACGGGAGAAGTTCATGTTTAATTTTCTGACCCTGTGGTTTTAATCATGTCCTGTTTTAATCAGTGCCTGCAAAGAAATCTGTGCTACTCTAAGACATCTGTGTTACTCTAAATTGGTGCCCTATGCTTCCTTTGAAAGCTATCTTTCACGCTTAGATCTTCAGTCCTGATGGAACTGATTTTTATCTATTGTTTCAGGTTAGGCACAAAATTTATTTTTGCTGATTGAACATGCAATAGATCAATTACTGTGTATTGAAAAGTCCATTCTTTACCTACTACTCTGAAATCTCACTTTCTTATAAATCAGGTGACTATATATGTAAAGTATATTTCTGGATCTTCTGTTTTGTTGGTCAGTTTGTCTATTCTTGTACTAATATCACATAGTCTTAAGTATTATAACTATAATAGGTTTATAATATCTGGTAATATAAGTCCTTTACCTTTGTTCCTCACCGTCAAGATTCCTTTGACAATTCTTAGCCTTTTGTATAAATTTTAGAATCAGCTTGTAAATGTCTACAAAATAACTGCCAGGATTTTGATTGATCTAAAATTGATTTGGGAGTTCTGGTCAAGATGGGGGAGTAGGTAGAAATGCTTCATTTCTTTGCACAACCGAAAGAAGGATAACAACCAATTTAAAAACAATAAATAACCAGAACTGCCAGAAAACCAAACTGCATGAAACTCTGACAATCAAGGAGTTAAAGAAACATTCATCCAGACTGGTAGGAGGGGCAGAGACAGGCAGCTGAGCAGAGGGGACATGGGGCAGCAGACTGAGTGGGGCAGGTGGGCCTGGCTCAATGGAAAACTAAAGACTCAAAACTACCTGTAAAATACTGCAGTGGTTCTGATGACAAGAGAAACTCCCAGTCTCACAGGAGAGTTGGTTGGAAAGTGGGGCTAGATCTTAATAAACCAGAAGCATTGTTCCCTCTTTGACCCCTCCCCCATAGACAGGGCCACAACCCACCAAAGAGGGTTGCCCTGCCTTGGCAAATATTTAAGGCTCCACCCCCTTACCACATAATAGGTGTGCTGAGACAAAGAACTATGGCCCAAATGAAAGAACAGATCAAAACTCCAGAAAAAGAGCTAAGCAACAGAAAGATAGACAACCTATCTGATGCAGAGTTCAAAAACTGGAAATCAGGACGCTAATAGAATTGAACTTGGTCACAAAATGAAGGAATAAATGAAGGCTACACAAAGTGAAATAAAGCAAAATATACAGGGAACAAACAGTGAAGGGAAGGAAACCAGGACTCAAATCAATGATTTGGAACAAAGGGAAGAAATAAACATAACCAAAACAGAATGAAGAAAAAAGAATTCAAAAAACTGATGAGAAGCTTTAGAACCTCTTGGACAATTTTTAGTGCTTCAACATCTGAATCACAGGGGTGCCAGAAGGAGAAGAGGAAGAGCAATAAATTGAAAACTTATTTGAACAAACAATGAAGAAAAACTTTCCCAATCTGGCAAAGGATATAGACTTCCAGGAAGTCCAGGAAGCCCAGAGAGTCCCAAAGAAGTTGGACCCAAGGAAGTACACACCAAGGCATATCATAATTACATTAGCCATGATTAAAGAGAAGGAGAGAATCTTAAAAGCAGCAAGAGGAAAGGAGGAGAGTTACTTACAAAGAAGTTCCCACAAAGCTATCAGACAATTTCTCAAAAGAAACCTTGCAGGCAAGAAGGGGCTGGAAAGAAGTATTCCAAGTCATGAAAGGCAAGAACCTATATCCAAGATTACTCTATCCAGCAAAGCTATCCTTTAGAATGGAAGGACAGATAAAGTACTTCCCAGATAAGGTCAATTTAAAGGAGTTCATCATCACCAAGCCTTTATTATATGAAATGTTAAAGGGACATATCTGAGAAATAGAAGATCACAAACTATGAAGAGTAAAATATCAACAAACTCACAATTACCAACAAATGAACCTAAAAAACAAAAATAAAAACTAAGAAAACAACTAGAGCAGGAACAGAATCACAGAAATGAAGATCACATAGAGGGTTATCAATGGGGAGGGGAGGGAGGAGAAGGGAGGGAAGGTACAGGGAATAAGAAGTATAATTGATAGGCATAAAATAGATGGGGGGAGGTTAAGAACAGTATAGAAAACAGAGAAGCCAAAGAACTTACATGTACAACCCATGGACGTGAACTAAAGGGTCAGGAATGCTGGAGGGTGGAGGGGTGCAGGGCAAAGGGGGGATAAAGGAAAGAAAAAACTGGGACAATTGTAATAACATAATCAACAAAATATACTTTAAAAATAAAATTCATTTGGAGGGAATTTATTAATATATCTTTATAATAATTAGTTTCCTAATCCATTAATATGGTATAAGCTTTTTTATTTAGGTTTCATTTAATTTCTCTCATTAATGTTTTATTGGTTTCAACATAGAAGTTTTGCTGATATGTTTTATATTTATTCCTAGATATCAGATTTTTTTTAAATGCTGTTGCAAATTGTATTATTTTAAAATTGACATTATATCTAGGGACTTTGTGAAATACTCTTATTTGTTTTAACAGATTCTCTGTGAGTGCTTTTGGACTTTCTGTACACAGCCATGTAGTCTGTGAGTTATAAGACTTTCATTTATTCATCTTTAACCATTTTACTTTTTTTCCTTGTCTTTTGCACTATCTACCTGCTCCAGTTTTGTCACACTCCAGACAAACACTTGTGCAAGTATAACAGACATATCTGTAAAACTTCTTAAAAACTCCTTTCTTATGTACGATTTTCTGTGTGCCACTATATCCACCCAGAGGACCCTCCCTTCCTTCATTTGGTTAGGTAAAACTCATGCACACTTTGGCTTAGCTTAAACTTCCTCAGGAAGATTTCACTGATCCCTCTTGAGGCTGGATGTAGGGAGTGGGAATTGCCTACTCTCAAGGTGATTAAGCACAGCTCTTAGGGCATGAGGCTGAAATTGCTTGTTTATGAGTTTGTCTCCCCTTCTGAACTATAAGACCTTCAAGGTCAGAGATGCTACAATGCTCATTACTGTATTACCATTACTTACAACAGTGCTGGGCATAGCACAAGCATTGCATAAATGTTAGCTTATCATCATCCTTATCCTAATCCTTGTCTTCACCCTCCTCCTCCTCATTTAGATACTGAAGCATGGCCCTCATCATTATCGGGGCCCGTTAAAGTTGTTGAGTTATCTGTCTTTTCCACTAGATGATGATGTCCTCAAGGATAAAAATCTTATCTTTTATGCTTGTATTCCTAGTGTTTCACACAGTGTTTGCCTCTTAATAGACACCTCGCAGAGGTCTGAAAGAGTGAATGAATAAATGAATGAACTGGTTGATGAATGGTCCTTGCTACATGAAACTGAGGTCTGTACAGAATGACTTGGGTAGCAACTTGTGGTACTCATGCTGCAGAATTACAAGCCTAAAGCCAAAATGAATGCCTTAGTTCACTGTGGATTTCACTTTGACCAGAAGCTATTCTGACAATTCTCTCATCTTTCTCCAACCTTCCAGAATTTCAGCGTCCTGGGTGGCTTTCTTAAACCACAATCATAAGCTCCAGAAAACTAAGGATAGATACTTTTCTTGCTCCAAGAATCAAGATCACTTATCTTAATTTTTTACAATCTTCAGTGTTCTTTTCTTCCCAGAATTAAAGTTTGCTTTTCATCTTGGCACCTCTCCCTAGACCCCTGCATCTATCTCTTCCTGTCCTGACCTTCATCATTTGCCCTTCTCCCCACCCCAGTCTGTTGCTTTCTCTTTCAAAATTTGAGAAATACATCCATAAGTGTTCAGACACTGTGCATTCAATTGCATCAGCAGGGACCTGGAAAGTTTGGGAAAGACCTGTTTTGTGATCTGTCATGGAGACCTGTGACAACTCAGCCATGAGTTCACAACCCAGAGAGCTGCATTGCACATATGTGAAAACAGAATGAAGCCCTTCAGGGTACTTCTCCAGAATCCCTCATCTCCAATAGGCAGGTGACTTTCCTTCCTTCAACTTTACCTGAAGGCCTGCCCCTTCTTTGGTGTTATCTTCAACTTGCATGCCTTTCTAGAAGGCCTCACTGCACATTGCTTTTCAGTCTGAAAACTTAGTCTGCTCCCCAAGATGGGCCAGGCAGTAGGGAAGCTCCTGGCAGAGTCTGCTTTATGGGATAGTGGTCCTGGGTTGTTAATGCCAGCTGACTAGAGAATTGCAGGGAGATGGGTAGGGCCAATGAACCAGTGAGATCATGGCCTTGTAAATGCGAACTCTTGTTCAAGGTCCGGTAAGTCACCAATTGCAACTTCACTCATCCCCATCTCTTCTCACCCCTAAAGAAACACATCCATCCACCTATGGGGATCTGTTGGTGGCTTCTCCCTGAAGCAACATCTCTATTTAATTCAACTTCTGCTTGTTAGATGTTCACTTCTAAACCACTGTTTTGACCTTGACCAGGACCATGGTAGGGCAAGCTAGGCACCTAGGATAGAAAATTCAAGGAGAGACTCACTCTGAGGTGCTGACTCTGCTCTCTGGCCCAGAGAGGGCATGTGTCCTAAAATGTTGTGCCCTAGGCACCTCATTTGTCTAATGCCAGTCCTATCCCTGGTTTTAATCCAACTATTTTAAGTAGTTGATCCCTCAACACAGATTAAGTAAAAATGGTGAGATTCACAAGAATGTAGAGAGCCCCCTCCCCTCCAAAACCTACCCATTGGTCTTTCTACTGAACCCTGAAACTGTTGAGTCTGTCCATATCTATCCCCACAAGTGCTACTACTTGTTGAGAGTTCAATATAAGCTGGGTTCTGGGCTAGGCCTGCTCTTGATTGCTATTTATCATTCTCTCAATAATCCTGTAAGGTTAGTGATATTATTCCAGTTCTGCAGATGAGCAAACAGACTATCAGCGGTTGTTCTTTGCCCAGCCAGGAAGAGGCAGAGCCATGGTTCAGTTCAGATCTGTCTGTTACCCCAGCATTCTGTACTTGTTAAGCTGTCATTACACCCAAGAGGGCATCTACTACGCAGGGTAAAGTTACTGAGTTTCTCAGCAGCTGGGGTTTGAGTGTAGGGAAAGTCAAGTGGGAGTCCAGGACCCCCTAGAAAGGAGTATAGAAAGGAAATTCTGGAGGTAATACAAAGGGAGGTCTCAGAAGCCCTACTCTCCAATTTGACCTGTTCATACCGGGCTTTAAGTACGACTCTGGCTCTAAGCGTGGGCTAGAGAGGATTGCACTGGGCTTGCTGAACCTCCATGGATTCCTTTGACAGGGGTTAGCCCAGCACACCTGTTTGCACCTCCCAATTTGCCTGGCACTCTACAGTCTCTCAGTGCCTAGCTCATGTCCTCCTGTCCTGGACATCTCTTCCCTCCTTTTCAACCAGCAAAATACTTCTTCCTCAAGGCCCATTGGAAGCACAACTTCTCTAAGAATCTCTCTTCAGCCTTTCAATATCCCTGCCCTTACCTTCTACAAAATGAATAGTTCTGCCTTACCATGGTCTTTATTCTTCCAGTTTTATAGGATCTCCTATTGTAGGGTTTTCTCTGAAGGCTGTTTCTCATCCAGTTTGAGCTCCTGCAGGTTTGCTCTGTGCCTCTCTGCAGTGTTCCAATGATGCCAGGCATAAATCTGGTGTTTTTTTTTCTTACCAGCTTCCTAAAGAATGTTGTTTTTTTTATAATAAAGTTGTTTTAAAGAATCAAAGTGCATATGAGTATATGAAGTGGAAATTGAAACTCCCTTTCCTTTTCCCAGTTCCAATGCCCAGTGGTGTCCACCGTTCAGTCTGTTACCTCTTCTTCCAGGGGTTTCTGTACACAAATACTAATGCACAACAGGCACATAGACACAATTTTTTATTTTTTTTTCTCAATAATACAGTCGAACTATGCATATGTTTTGTGGGTTTCTTTTTCTACTTAACAGTGCTGGGTAGCTTTGGGTCTATTTCAGTGCTCACAAAGTTGTATCATTGTTTTAACAGCTACTCATAGATTTACCATATTATTGCATCTTTTCTGTTCATGGACACTTGGGTTGTAATAATTTTTTTCTGGTATGAACTTTCTTTTATTGAAATATTTGCACATTTGAGTAGATATTTTTATGGCTTGGAGTCCTAACAGATAGTGTTCCTGGAAAAATAGTATGTGCCCTAGGATTTTGCAGGATATTACAAACTGCCTTCAAGGGGCTAAGCAGGTTTTCTCTTTAAACCATGAAAGGGATTGCTTCTGTTCATTTCCATACCCAAATTCCACCAATACTGTGTATTACCAGCCTTTTCTGCTATTGTGAAAAGTGGAGATGAGATTTAATTGCTGTTTTGATTTACATTTCTTTCATGGATTGGTAAAGGGAATTATTTTTTTATATTTATTGCTATTAGTATTGCCTGTTTATGTCCTTTGTCTATTTCCCTTTTGGATTATTAAATTTTTCTGTTGATTTCTCTTTTTTTAATTATTTATTTTTATGTGATTGTTTATTTAATTTATTATGCTAGTACAGTTGTCCCAATTTTTCCCTCTTTGTCCCCCTCCACCCAGCACTCCCCATTCTCTCCAGCAATCCCCCCTGTTAGTTCATGTCCATGGGTCATACATATAAATTCTTTGGCAACTCCATTTCCTATACTTGATCTTAACATCCCCCTGCCTATTCTGTAACTACCAATTTGTACTTCTTAATCCCTGCACCTTTTTCCCTATTCCCCTAGATGCCCCTCCTCACTGGCCACCATCCCAATGAACTAATTCCATGTCTATGATTCTGTTTCTGTTCTGCTTCTATGCTTAGTTTGTTTTTTTAGATTCAGTTGTTGATAGTTATGTATTTATTGCCATTTTAGTGTTCATAGTTTTGATCTTCTTTTTCTTAAATAAATCCCTTTAACATTTCATATAATAATGGTTTGTGATGATGAACTCCTTTAGCTTTACCTTATCTGGAAGCACTTTATGTGCCTTTCAATCCTAAATGATATTTTGCTGTATATAGTATTCTAGGTTGTAGGTCCTTGCCTTTTATCATTTTTAATGCCTCTTGCCAGTCCCTTCTAGCATGTAAAGTTTCTTTTGAGAAATCAACTGACAGTCTTAGGGGAACTTTCCTGTAGGTAGTTAACTGCTTTTCTCTTGCTGCTTTTAAGCGTTTCTCTTTATCTTTAACCTTTGGCATTTTAATTATGATGTGTTGTGGTGTGATTCTCTTTGCATCCACCTTGTTTGGGACTCTCTGTGCTTCCTGGACTTGTATGTCTATTTCCTTCACCAAATTACGGAAGTTTCCTTTTATTATTTTTTCAAATAGGTTTCCAATTTTTTGCTCTTTCTCTTGTCCTTCTGGCACCCCTCTCATGCAAATATTGGAATGTTTGAAGTTGTCCTAGGGGCTCCTTACATTATCCTCAATTTTTTGGATTCTTTTTTCTTCTTGCTGTACTGATTAGATGTCTTTTTCTTCCTTATGTTCCAAATCATTGATTGGATTCTTGGCTTCATCCACTCACCGTCGATTCCCTGTAAATTGTTCTTTATTTAAATTAGTGGCTCCTTCACTTATGATTTGATCATTTTATGCTGTTGAAGTACCCACTGAGTTCCTTGAGCATTGTTAGAACCAGTGCTTTAAGCTCTGCATCTGATAGCTTGCTCATCTCATTTTGTTTAGTTCTTTTTCTGGAGTTTTGTTTTTTCATTTGGCCCATATTTCTTTGTCTCCTCATTTTGGCAGCTTCCCTGTGTTTGTTTCTATATATTCAGTAGAACTGCTTTGACTCCATGTCTTGGTATCATGGCCTTGGTAGGTGTCCTGTAGGGTCCAGTGGCACAACCTCTCCTATCTCCCAAGCTGGGTACCAGGGTACACCCTCTGTGTGGGCTGAGTATTCTCTCCTCTTGTAGTTGAGTCTTGATTGCTGTCAGCAGGTCAATGGGAAGGATTTACTAAGTCCAGACAGCTGGTGGTAGAACTGACTGTGACCCTTGGCCATAACCACTTCCCTCTGTGGTTTGAGGAGGTGGTTGTGTGGTGCTCTAAAGTAGTCTGTAACTGTCCACTGGGTGTGTAGGCTCTGGGATTTCCTGAGTGGTGCAGGCCAAGGTCAACCCCCACCTGTGTTCTATTTGGGGCATCCTTGGCATAAACTATGAAACAATCTGCAGAGGTCTGCTGCTAGTACAGGGCCTGGGACCACTCAGGGAAAGGTATGGGGCTGGGCTCAGCTGTTGCTTGTTTGAGCAGATTTAGAAAGGTCTGAAACCTGTGCCTAACCCAGCCCTTCATATGGAAAAGCCCTTCGTATGGTGGGCCCATAAATTGGATGGGGCAGACCCTTTAGGTAATCATCAGGACAGGGCTTACCGTGTGAGCCAGATTGATGGAGATTCAGATATTGTGCCACCTCACTATGGCTTTGTGTTGTGGAGGGCTCAGAAAAGGTACAATGACCACTGTCTGCAGTTCTGTCTGGGAGGAAGCTGTCCTTTAGTACTTGCCTTGATGCTAGACACTTTGGTTCCTCCCCATATGCCACTAGTGCTCTTCAAGGTGCTGCCCTGGTGCTGGAGCTCAAAGGGAATGAGTCTGGGTAAGTCCATGTGCAGTGCAAGGCCCTTAAAGAGGAGATACCTGAGAATCTTGCAGTTTCTTCTGCCAATGCAATCTCCACTGTTTTTACAGCCAGAAGTTATGGGGATTTATCTTCTTGGCACTGGAACCCTGGGCTGGGTGGTCTGGTATTGGCTGGGATTCCTCACTCCTGAGATATCCCACCATTTGCTATCCATCACACATGGGTTTGAGATCAGCCTGTTTTGTGTCTCCACCCCTCTGTCCCTACTACTCATCTGAATGTATGCGGTTTCTTTTATTCCTTAGTTGTCAGACTTCCATACAACTCAATTTTCTGATGGTTCTGAGTGATATTTGTTCTACAGTTTAGCTGTAATTTTGCTGTGGTTGTACAAGGAGGCGGGACATATTTATGTATGCCTCCATCTTGACCAGAATCCTATTCCTTTCCATGAGGTCTTTTTATATTGGGTCAATTTGGCATTCGTTTGTCATATGTATAGGAAGTATTTTCCCCAGTTTATCTTTTAATTTGACCTATGGGTTATTGTTGATAAAAGCCTTGTTATGTGTAGGTACTTTTTAAGAATTTAGATTATCTTCACTGTTAAATAAGAGTATGAACTTTGAACCTTGGTCCAAGTTCAAACACAGTCCACACAGTTTATAATCTGTGAATTTAGATACATCCCTTAACCTGTCTGAGCCTCAGGGTCCTCATCTGCTACTAATGAGTAGTGCTGGGATTCAGTGAGACAAAAGCAGAGTGTAAGCATTGACAAAACTGGAAGGAATTACAGAGGATCACCTCTGGACATCAGAAGGAGGCTCTCTCTAACCCAGTGCTGCCTCTTTCTCTGCCTACTGTGGTTCTTCTCTAAAATACTTTTCCTTAGTCTGGGGGTGTTTTCCCCCAAACATGCCCCTCCTTTTCTCACTCTGGGAAAATCTGGGTGAGAAAATTCTGGCTGTCTCCTGCTCAATTACTAGAGAAGGTGGAAAAAGAAGACATTCCCTGAGTTACGTGTCTGTTCCACCAGCCAGGCCATCTGCTCCACCACAAAGGTCACCCCAGATTCTCCCATTTACATCCCTGAAATTTGCTGAACCTCATCATTTCAGCCTCAGATCAATTTGCTCCATTTTTATTTAGTTTTCAAGTTGTTCATTCCCTCTTTAACTCAGACTAGTAATTTCAGGGGCTGTATTATCATTTCAAGATGTTGCTTTAGAAGCATTACAAAACATTAAAGTACATTTAGCCTTGAATTGTCACTTAAGATTATTGCAGGAAATTAGGGCTTTCTGGATCATAAATGTGACGGTAGATTGAGAACACAGCTTCTATTACGACTAAATGAGGACGAAGAGTAAAGGAGTGTTAAGTACACAGCCAGTTCATGTGTGGGTGACAAGGAACCCAGGGAAATTGAGACCCCTGCTGGCAAAGAAGGAGCTGGCCTGGGCTAGGGCACTGGGCAGGGGAATACACCATCCCAGAGCGAGGGGAGCACAGAGCCCCCTCCCTACCTGATTGGCATGCTGGTTGGGTTATGGGGGTTGGGGCCCAGACTCTGCAGTCTGCCTGGGTTTTCTGATCATGACTCACCCACTCCCATCCTCCTCTATCTTTATTTCTATTTTTAGCATAGAAATTTTCACCCTCGCCCAGCTTGGCAATGACTTTAATGGCCAGCTTCACTTAATGCCAAGCTGTCTGCCATGGCTGCTGCGGTTCCCATGGAACCACGGACATTTAGAAAGTAGGAGGGAGGCCAAGGGTACCAACAGCCCCTGCGACCATTATGTGGGGATGAAGGAGACCCTGCTTTGTGTGTATCTTTTGTTTGGGGAAGGAATCCAAGATGCCTCTGAGGCTCCCTGGGAGTCTACAAGTGTTGCAGCCAAAGGGCTGCACTCCAGTGGCGTGACAGCCAGAGTATCTACTGTGGGCAGCGGCTTCAGCCTCCTCAGTCTGGCCTGGAAAAGGGGATTCCAGCCCACAGACCTGCTGGCAGCATTTATGTCATCCACTTCTGCTCTGAGATGCTGGCTTCTGTGTCCAACCAAATATTTTTCTAGGGTGCTGGGTTCCCAATGCAGCTTCTGCAGTCCGTTATACTGTCTTCTGAACTTGAGGCCAATTCAGCCTGGCACAAGGTCACTGGAGGGCACACATGAACTCTCTAACATGCAGGGCTCATGGCCTTCTTGCAGAGGATTGGTACACATGTGACAGCAATTTCAGGCAGTGCACTGGGTGGCTGAGAAATTCAGTGAAAGATCTAGAGTCTGTGAATATAATGTCCCTGCAGCAGGTTTCTTATGTACTTCGCTAGAATGAGATGGAGCTGGTCTCCAGGCCGCTGGAACCCCCACATGGTCCCAGCAGGAAGAGGCAACTAACCTTCTCAACCTCCAGCCTGTAAGGGCCAAACCCTTATGGCAGCCAATGGCCCCATTTTGCTGATGAGAGAAACAGAGGTCAAGAAACCCAGCCAGAGGTACACAGGTGAGAGGGAGAAGAGCTCAGCATGGGCCCCCAGGGCTTATCAATTTTGGTGTCTTAGCTATTTAATCACCTCAGTGCTGAGCCTGCCCTGCTGTACACTCCAGCAGCCTTCAGTCCCCATGCCTTGCCCAAGTGAGACCAGGAGCTCCTAAGAACCCATTGTGTGGCCAATGTCTTATCTGGTGGGAGGGGAGGGAAGGGGCCAGTTCCTTTCCCCTCTGAATGTGATTCACGACTCCCTTGCCATCACACAACAACCTTGGCATTCTTGTCCTCTTATCCTTCCACTGGCTGTTCATAGGATGCCCTGATCTCCCACCCAGCTCTACATGGGCCAGAGTCCCATGGACTTGGGTGGGACAGGAAGGGGGCAAGCCATGCCTGGCACCAATGTGTTTTGAATGAATGAATGACTGGACCATGCTCTGTCATTTCAACCCTTGATCTGGCTTGATGGAGTTTTGCCCTTGTCATCAGATAACTGTGTTCTGCTGTCTACCTGAGTTCTCATGTGTTTTTAGGACAGGGACAAGTTCTGCTCACTCTAGACTCTACCATATCAGTCCCACTGCCTGGAGAGGACATTGGGGGCCTATGCTTGGAGTCCTGCTCTGGGCCTTCTGAGCTGGCCACCACCCATGTCCTGGGGCCATAGAAACCTTTGAGCACTTGGCACCCAGGGACCATTTGTCCAGCTGGACATTTCTAGCAGAGTTTCCCAGATGCTGGGCAGTTGGTGACCTGCTGTCCTATGCAGTACTCCTTCCCCCCAAACACAGTGCCATCTTGAGACAGGAGGTCCCAGCTCCCTACACAGCTAGTCCAGAGATACCTGCAGCAGGGCCTCAGATGAGTTAGCCCACACTGGAGGTTTTCTCAGGATGGGTCCTGATGCTCTGCGCCAGAGTTCCACAACACCTTTTGATATATGACTGTCATGTCATAAGGGACATTCCAGGTAGGGAAAGGGGACTCCACTATCCACTCAAACATCTTCCCTACTACCCCCTCTATCCATTGAAATTTTCTGAGACTAGGAAGCTCAAAGGTTACGCTGTCCCCAGGCTCACTGCAAACACTGCCCTGCAGTACCCATACCTCACTTCTTGTGCGACCCATGTAGCTCAGAGCCCCTCTTCCCCCCAGATGGAATCAGTTGTTGTATATCATCCAGGGACAGCTTGGCATGAGGATTCCTGCTTCTACAAGAAGTCTTTCCTGCCCATCCTGCAGTGTCTTCTGGGATCCAAACACTTCCCTCACCCATTTCTTTTTTCTCTTTCTCTTTCCATCACCAGCGCCTCATATTTAACTCATCAAGCCACAGCCTTTACAGTCTGTATGCATGCTTTCCAGGGAAAACTGGGAAGGCCTACTGTATATCTCTGCTGCTTGAGTGATTTTCCTCTGGACCCAGAGCCCTTCTCTAAGCTGCCCCTCAAAGATTTCTAAGATCCCAATTCAGGTCTGGAGCTGGCTGGCTGAAAAATGGTCCCTAAGCTTGGGTGAATTCCCTTAGCTCACTACTGAAGTGCCTCTCAAAGGGCAGGTTAACAGGGAAAGAAGGCTGTCATTGGTGTTGCTGCAGAGGGCTGTGACTTCAAGCTTAGAGCTCCCTGTGCAGGTGTCTGGAGCTGTTGGTGCTCAAGGTCTGAGCAGACCAAGCACAGAGGGCTAGCCTCACATTTTAACTAAAGCACTGTTATATTTTGTTGTCTGATTGAGTTATTCAAAGGAGGCTATTTTGCCATCACCATTGCCCGTTCTTTATGGGGATATGCAGTGCCTGAGAAGTCACTATCACCTGGGCACAGGGCCCATCTACTCTAATACTTGCCAAGTTTCCATTCTGAGGTGCCAATAGGGAAGTTGGGATGCAGCAGAAGGGGTGAGGATTGTGGAGGCAGAAAGACCCAGGATTAAACCCCTGGCTATTTGGACAAGGCTATGTTTCTAAGTGGATTGAATGATGCCCAGCTTCCAAGGTTATTGTGAGGGCTGAATTTGTAAGCACCCATAGTGGGCTGTGGACCAGTCAATCCAGTGTGGCCTTTTGGTTTCCTTAGCCTAAATAAGAAGGCTTCTTGTTTCTGGTCTCTTCCATTGGGTGCTGGTGTTCGAGAGGTCATATCTCAGAACTCAGGCTGGAGATGAAAGAGCCACTCGTCCACCCAGCTCTGCTCATGCTCGTGGGCTCCCTGTGGTCCCCCAGTGGGCAGGGAGGACTCCTGTCTGGGAGAGTCCCCTGAAAGGCTTGGCCAAACACTCAGAAGGCCACAGGTGCCTCTTGGGCAGATGAGAAAGACTCAGCAGAGATTTTCGGTGACTTGTCTCAAGTCACACAGGTAGAAGAACCCAGCACCCTGGACTCCAGGCTCCAGACACTGCCAGGAAATCCTGAAGAGGAAGAAAGGGAAGAGTAAATAACAGGTGCTGGAGCAGGGAGAGTGGGGAGGAACATGAGGGACAATAAAGTTGTGTATGTGCTGCTTCAAAGGTGGGGTTAAACCTTCTAAAGGAAGCTGAACTATTCCCTCCACACCTCTTCTTCATTCCACCTACCAAAGAGAGAAAGCCAAGAATGATTCAGTGCACAAGTCCTGGTCTGGAAATTGGGGCTCGAGGGCAGATTTAGCCCTGTCTCTGCCACTAACTAGCTGTGTGACGTTGGGTAAACTTCCTAACTTCTATGGACCTTGCTTTCCTCCTTCATAAAATGAGATGGTTGAATGAGGTGATCTTTGTTGTCTCTTGTAGCTTTAAAGATGTCTGTCATTATTCAAGCAAAAATCCCATAGCTCTTACTGTTGTGATTGCTTTAAACTTGGGAAACCAGCACAATTGTCTTGGGAAGGAGGCTTGATCTTTTCTACTTCATCTAGGAAAGAGTCTAGAATGAAGGGAAAGCCAGAAGTGGTCTGGCTGCTGATGCTAGGGAAGAAGAACAGCCCTTTCCCAACCCCCACCCATGGCAACCCAAGCCTCTTCTACTTCCCAGAAAAAGCTTCATTTATATCTCAATACTGTGAGTGAAAGGAGCTTCTAAGAATAATGAGCATGACTATAAGTGTGCTAGGGCCACCATACCAAAGTACTACAGACTAGGTGGTTCAAATAACAGGCATTTACTTTCTCACATTCTAGAGACCAGAAGTCCAAGATCAGGAGGTCAGCAGGTTTGGTTTCTTCTGAGGACTCTTCCAGTGACTTGCACATAGCCACCTTCTCACTATGTCCTCACATGACTGTTTCTCTTGCTGTCTTGTCTGCATCCTGGTTATACTGGATTAGGGCCCACTCTAATGAACCCATTTTAACTTAATTACCTTTTTAAAGACTCTATCTCCAAGTACTGTCACATTCTCAGGTACTGAGGTTTGGGGCTTCAACATATGAATTTGGGGGGGCACAATTCAACCCATAACAGTGACCATGACATTTAGTGTCCACGCTGGAATACTTAAAAAAAGTTTTGATTTTTTAAAAATATAACATGCATACTAGAGAGGACACATATTGTAAGTTTATAGCTTAAACATATTCACATAAGCAGGTTAAGAAATAGAATATTATCAGTACCCCCTAAGTCTCCTTTTATCCCCTTGCACTTATTCTCCAACAGTAACCATTATCCTAACTTCCAACACTATACATTAACTTTTCCTGTTCTCATACTTTGTATGTACAGAATCATATGGTATATAATTTTTGTGTCTACCTTTTTCACTCAACATTATGTTTGTGAGATTCACTCATATTTTAGAGTGCAGTTGTATTCTGTGGATTCTCACTGCCGTATGCAGTATATAGTATCATACTGTGCAAATATTTCACAATTTATCTACATATTCTACCATTGAGGACCTTTTCAGCAGTTTCCAGTTTGGGACTTTTATAGACACAAGTTCCTATTCACACTTGTGACATGTCTTTAGGTGGACATATTTTATGCATTTCTGTGGTTATGTACCTGGGAGTGGAATTGCTGGGTCATAGGTTATGCATATGTGCAGCTTTAGTGGAGATTGCCAAATCCTTTTCCAAAGTAGTTGGACCAATTTATACTCCCAACAGCAGTGACAGTGTGAGCATTCCAGTTACTCCATATCCTTGCCTATACATGTTTTTTATTTTATGTATTTTTATTTTAGCTATCCTTGTGAATGTGTGATAATATTACGTTATAGTTTTAATGTGTGTTTCCCTGAAGCTTCATGATGTGGAACACCCTTGTATCTGGATAGTCTCTTTGGTGAAGTGCCTGTTCAACTCTTTTGTACATTTTTTTTTCTACTAGATTATCTGCCTTTACCTCGATGTTTTGTAGGAATGCTTTATATATTCTCAGTGAGTCCCTTGTTGATTCTGGAACAACTTTGAAATTAAAAAGAGGGAGCTAATGATAAATAAGTTGGTACAAGTGTTGTAAACCAAGATTATCTTAGGCTGTTTGTACAAATACAAATGATCAAGTGTGTGACAGTTTTAACAAGATTTAAAAAGGCAAATACAAGGGCACCAAGGCCCCATGTAAGAAAAATTTTAAAAGAGCCTGGTTTATAGTACACAGCTTTGCAGAGCTCTTATTTCCCTCTTTTCCTGCATCTTTCTGAAGATGTTCACCTTCAGAGTCCAGTATAGGGATGAATTTTTATTCCCAGGTGGTGCTGATCCAGCAGTCAGCTTTCTTGCTGTCCATGATCTGCCTTGGGTTTATTAAGTTTCTGGTATTTTATGATCCTCTTGGTCCAACCTCTATTTTATTAGTGAAGAAAAAATCTTGAATACTTAAATGACATCCTCAAGGGCCTCACAGCTGGTTAGAACAGAACTTGGACATGAATCTAGGGCTGTAGTGCTTTCTTTGGAGGCATTTTGATAAGTACTCAATATTTAAATCAACCCATAAATCCTTTGATTGTGAGTGTGCAAGGGCATTGCAGATCAACTGATATTTGTTGAAATATTAGGGGGTGGAGGGTGGGCACTGACTTGGAAGTCAGAGATTCAGCCATGATGGTGTTGGACTCAGCATTCACCCTGTTTTCTCACTGACCAAAACTGAAGGCTCCACTGGAATGACCTCTGATAGCCCTTTTAACTCTAAGCTCTACATCCAAAAATACCTTGCATGAGAGAAGAAAAAGGTTAGCTGCTTTTGTTTTTTTGCAACAGGAAACAAGTAAATAAGTATAGATTTCCCATGAGAAATCTATACTTATTTCCTATGGGTTGCTTTAGTCAATAAAGAGAAAGACGAGATATCAGGCTTCAAGTAGGTAAAGTCCCATTGGTATCCGTGGTGGAGAGCAGCCATGGCTCTCACTCTCTTTTATATCAAATGGACAAAAGAAAATGTTTATTCACAGAAGGAAAGGTTCAGGTTATACCTGAGAATGACTTACCTTAGGAGACTTGGAGAATCTCCTCTGCAGGTCACTAAATTAAAGCCATTTGTATAATTAGGATTATGTAAAAGTCTCTTCTTTGCATTGGCATCAGTTTCAAGGAAGGCTGCTGTCCCATGTTGGGGCAGGCATGGCCACAGGCTTACAGGCTCTTTTCCTAGTATGGTACCACCAGCAGAACATTTCTTTTCCAGTGGTTCCAGCAAATGTCCCAGGTTGGCCTGACTGGGTCCCGTGCTCATTACTGAATCAGCCACAGTGACTGATTATCCACTCCATTGTATAACTATGTTTGGGAGTGTAGAGTGGAGTCAACCTCAATCTTCAGGGATTGAGGCAGGAAAGGTAGTTCCCCAAAGGACTATCAGGGTGCTCTTACTAGTGGAAGGGAGAATTTAATTCTAGGCAGGCATAAAACCTGATAGGTACTTTACTATCTCTGATATTGTGACTTATAATAAGAAATACATATCTGTTCTTATCCCCATTTCTGGCGTAGAGCTCCTATAAACCTTTTGAATTTCCTAAGTGATGAGAGCAATCAAGGTGTCTTTTGTTATGTTAATGAGGCAGCTTCTAGAGATCACCTCTGAATGGGTGTTGGTTGCCAAGAGAACCAACTGTGCAACTGTGTGATTAGAGGGTTGGAAGTTTCAGTCCCTACCTCCCCTAAACCCCAGACCTCAGAAAAGGGGAGAGAGGCTGCTAGAGATTGAGTTCAAACACCAATGGCCAATAATTTAACCAGTTATACCTATGTAAATGAGGCCTCCACAAAACCCCAAAAGGACTGGGTTTGGAGAGTTTCCAGGTTGGTGAACACATAGACATGTGGGGAGAGTGGCACCCCAGAGAGAACATGGAAGCTCCATATCCCTTCCCCATACTTTGCTCTAAGCATCTCTTTCATCTGGCTTTTCCCAGGTTACATCTTTTTATGATAAACTGGTAATCTAGTATGTAAAATGTTTCTCTGAGTTATGCAAGCCACTCTGCAGACTACTTGAACCCAAGGTGGGGGTTTGGAACTTCCAGTCTACAGCCTGTCAGTCAGAAGCACCTGGGCTTGCAACCGACATCTAAAGTTGGGATAAAGGGAGGACTGAGGCCTTAACCTGTGGGATCTGAAGCTGTCTTCAGGTAAATAGTGTCAGAATTGAGTTGAATTGTAGGCACCCTGCTACAACATTAGTTCAACCCAAATGCTATCATGTGGACACTACCACTACTTTGTCTTTCCCTCAAACCCAGAATTCTAGAAAACAGAGGAAGGGAAATAACATGTATTGGATAGCAGCATGTCAAGTATTGACATACAATCCTATTTTATATTCTAATCATCTGGTAAGGAGGATACTAATTTCCCAATTTTGTAATCAAAGAAAATGATAAGAAAGTTAAGTAACTTACCCCTCAGGGTCACACTACTAGTCAGTGAAGGATCCCAGTTATCAGCTAGGGGGTCCTGATCCTAAAACCACCCTTACTACACAGTGCTACCTTCTAAACCAGGAGTTTAGTGCCTAGCACAGTATGAGTCATAAATATCAGAGTTGAAAAAAAGAGCCCTGGCCATGGGAAAGGAGAAAAGGATCTGGCTTGGGCCCTGATCCTCTCTCCTAGCAGCTGGCCAGCTGAATGACTTGGGTGAGTCTCTTGCCAGCTCTGAACCTTCCTTTTCTTATCCATAGTTTGGGGGGTAATGGAGTTAGACAAAGCTATAAGGTAATCCAAAGCCAAGAGTGACCAGCCTATGATCAAGTGAAGAAGGATGTCTGGCTGTGCTGGCTCTGGTGTAGGCAGACACATGCTAAAGGGGTTCTACAGTTGTACTTTGGGCTTTTCACCACATTTAGTTCTAACATGCACCAGGCCATCCTGGTCCTCCATGCCCATGTTCTTCAACTCAGGTTTTGTTTCTTTATCCCCACTCAGATCCATGTCACAGCCTATACTCCCTCCACCACACACCCAGACCTTACTCCTGCCAGTGCCACCATCAGGTAGAGCCCTGCCTGGGAAGCATGTATTCCCAGAGGAGTTCCAGAGTTCCCAGAACTGATGCACAGAGGCTTCTGCCATGCTTTGTATTCCTGTCCACCTTTCCTGGGTTGGACTATTTTGCCTGAAGGTGCTATGCTGTCTTCTGTATCTTTCTCCATCCTTTCCCAGAGTAATCTCAGGATGCTCACAGACTTGTCACTTCCAACCTGAGAGACTTGCACATTCTAGCATGATGCCAGGTAGGGCCCTGCCAGGAGAGAAAAGTCCAGATCCTCACCCATCCAAGGCCAGGAGGTGGTCTTCCTGGGAAAGAATGAGGCTGTTCCTCTCTCTATCCAGGTTCTAGAACAACCTGAAGCCACTCTATTCTATACACATCTTTCTGGGTTGGAGTTGGGAAAGTTGGCAGTACCTGATTTTTCCTCTATAAGTCCACAATCATTTTTCTAAGTTCCATTACCCTAAGCAATAACATGATGCATATGTGTATACTTTTGTGTTTGTGTGTGTGTACAAGGGGGGACCAAAAAATGAAATTTATTTATTAAAAATTGTATATTTATTCTTACATTTTTAAACTTCAGTCACCTTCAAAGTACTCTCCATTTGATGCAAAAGATCTATCAAGACATTTTTTCCTCCAAACAGCTTTTAAACTTGTCAATTTTGATGCCTTTTAGTGCTTCTGCCATTTTTTGTTTCAACTCTTCCACGTTGGCAAAACGTTTCCCTTTGAGGACTTTTTTATTTATCTGAAGAAACAAAAATAAGTCACTGGGGACAACATCAGGTGAGTAGGGAGGGTAGGGCATAGGGTTATGCCATTTTTGGTCAAAAACTGCTGAACACTCAGGGCAGTGTGGGCGGCTTTGCTCTTAAATCACTCTTCATGAAATGGGCAAATGCATTGAAAGAGTCTTCAAAAAAATTCATTGAAGCTGAATGCAGCCTCTCACAACAATGAGAATGCTCACCTAGCAAGAAAAGCTTGTATACAAGGGAACCGCCCTCCAAAAGATAATTCTAGATTTTTGGGGTGTCCTCCCTCATATACTCAGAGCAGTCAGCCTTCAGTTTAGTCAGAAATTTAGGGTAGGACTTTGGTATATTTATTAATAAGATTTTTTTTCAGTAAATATGTATTGAGACCCTACTGTGCCATACTATGCATGGGTTGCTGGCTGGGACATGTCCTTGCTTTTCAGGTGCTCTCAGTGAGTCAGGCATGGAAGTTCATCATTAAAATAGTATGGTTGTGCTGTCATGGAAGCAAGGACGAGGTCTGGGGAAGTTCCTTTTCTTTAAACATTCAAGGAGCCCTTCCCAGTGGAAAGGATACTTAAGCGGCTGGTAGGAGTTTCCAGGAGTTCATCTTGGGCAGAGAGCTGGTATGTTCTGGAAATGTGAATCACTGGGAAAAGCTGGAGCATGGGGCTCAGGAGGGGAGTGGTGACAAGGTTCAGAAGACAGGGAACAGATAGTTGGTAAAGGGTCTGGGTGTGATGCTAAGAACCTTTGGATGCTGGAGCATAGGTCACACATCAACTGGGTATCTTGTTAAAATGCAGATTATTTTTTAAAAATTTTTATTTATTTTTATTTTTAGAGAAAGGGGAAAGGATGGAGAAAGAGAGGGAGAAAAACATCAATGTGTGGTTGCCTCTCATGTGTCTACTACTGGGGACCTGGCCCACAACCCAGGCATGTGCTCTGACTGGGAATCTAACCTGTGACCCTTTGGTTTGTAGGCTGGCACTCAGTCCACTAAGCCACACCAGCCAGGGCTTAAAATGAAGATTCTGATCAGCAGGTCTAGGGTAGTGCCTGAGAGTCTTCATTTGTACAAGCTCCCAGGGGATGTCATAGCCACACTCTGAGCAGCAAGAGTAAAGGCAACTAGGTATCACTAAGGATTTCACATCAAGGAGTGATTATAATCCTTTGAGTGTCTGTACCTGGAAAGACAAAAAGGTGTAAGTATATTGTCTAATTCGTACAATATTCCTGTGATTTATGTCGCCCACAATTTTTAGATGAGAATCTAAGTCAACCCTTCATTTTACAGGCAAGGAAACTCGTGTGTCATTCCTGAGGCCATTCCAGGTCTGAAAGCCCAAGTTTTGTGATTTGAATTTGTTGCTCAGTAGTACAGGCCCTTCAAACAAAGGCTGGGTGAAATCTTCAGTCCATCCTTGGAAAGGTTCTAGGCTTGCCTCCCTCTCTCATCTAAGCTCTGGAAGAGGGTATGGGATGGCATTTCTGGAAGAGAGGGTTACAGACATGGAGATAGGATGCTGCGGTGTTGAACTTGAATTCATAAACATCCTGAATGTGAAGATTCCAGATTTTAGACTTTCTGTGTTCCACTCATTTACTTTGTAACCCAAGCAAAATCAGATTCAATGTAATGCATGTTATCCTTTTTATCAGTAAAAATAGACCTAGCAGCCTCCATCCCCTCTATCTCACTACCTGGTTAGGAATATCAAATTGGCAGGTCTTGCCACATGTTTTATGTATCTGCCACGTGCCAGACAACTGTGCCAGGCACTGCAGACATAGAACAGGACAGACCTTGTCCCTAACCCTATGGAACACGTCTGAGAAGGCTGGCATGAAGGACACACATTCTAAGTTAAATGCATCCAAATGTACAGAGTGCAATGGGGGTTTATAGCATAGGGTTCAAACATGAGGTCTCAGATGGCTTCCAAGAGGAACTAGTATTTTAGCATAGCAATGAACAATGGTAAGAACTAGCAAGGTGAGGAGACTGGGCATGAGCCCTGGGGCAGAAGGGAGTTGGCAGGCTCCAGGAAGTGAGAAAGTGTTAGGTGTTGAGACTGGGTTACATGTGTTGGAACAGACATGGTAATTAGGACTGCTGGTAGATGGGGATCCTAAAGGAATAAGCTAGGTCAAGATCTTGCAGGATTTATTAAGCATTTGGGACTGTATTCTAAGGTCAATAATAAGCCATTGAAAGGTTTTAAGCAAGGAGTAACATAAATTTTTAATTTAACAAGATGATCCTGGCTTGAGTGGAGAGTGGCTTGGCCAAGAGTAATTTTGAAGAACACCAGTTAGGAAGCTTCTGTCTGGTCCAGGTGTGAGATAATGGCTGCCCCAATTTGGGGAGTGGCAGTGGAGATAGTGAAAAGAAGACGATTTTGGAGGTACAACTGAGAGGCTTAGGGATTGACTGAGTGTGGGAGTAAGAGGAAAGAAGTAGAACAGGATGACTTGTTGGATTCCAGCTAGAAAAGCTCAGTGAGCAGCAGTAGAGTTTATTAAGATTGGGAGCAGTACAGAGTGAGCAGGTGGGTAGGTGGCTGGTCATTAATTCAGTTTGGACATGTTCCATTACAGGTGCATGTAAGCTCTCCAAGCCAAGATGTTGAGTAGACAGTTGGCTTTAGGGGTCTGGCTGTGGATGTCTGCTGAGGCTGGCAACATTGATTTTGGAATTGTGTATCCCTAGGGATGGAATTTCAACTCAGACTTGTGGAGGAGGTGCCCAGGGTGAGAGGGAAAAGAATGTAGAGAGCTAAGATAGCGCCTGGAGGTTCTCTGCCATTTGGTGCTCTGTGCATGAGATAAGAGGTAAGGGATAGCATTAAAAATCTAGTCAGGATGCTATGATTGCTGGACTGGACTGGATTTACTATGCATGATAACGTGCACCACTGACAGTTACTGCTGTGCTTGGATATGTGAGATTATAATTAATGTTCCTCAAAGTTCTTTTTGCCCCTATTAAAAGAAGATTCTACCAGGAGGAAATTATTTTTATCATGTCATGGAACAATAATTTCATTTTCAAATCATTAAAAAGGAGGCATTCTCATCTGATGGTTTTCATACAAAACCCTATCTTAGAAGCCTGATCTCATCTGTTCAACTCTCCTGAGAGCTTTACCGATTTCAGTTGGGACCCTCAGCTCTAAATCAAACAGTATGAGCCCAGCTCCTGCCTGAACCTCTTTTGGTATCTCTCCCATCAGCTGATTTTATTTTTTGCCTCCTGTTATGGCATTTGGCTATAGATTGTTCCAGGAATTTCTGAGTAGATAACAGGGAGCTGAACTCATTTTAAATTTACTTTGAAACCAAATTCTAGGTTGTGTTTATGGGGATGGGAAGAGACAGCCTGTAATGGGTGGGAATAGTCTTCAACTCTGAATTTAAATGAATTTTCATAGGAAACTATCCTTCCCCAGAACTCTTCCTGGGCATGGGTGTGGGGGGTAGGGTTTACTTTACTCCCATAAAGTAAATCTAATCAAAAGCAGGTATTCTGCAGGAGTATCGCCTGCCAGACTCTATTCAAAGCTAGTTTGCTTCTTTAAATTCCATCAAACTCTTCTTGTAGTAACAGGAGTTTATTGTATTCACCTTGAATGTAAAATGGCCCTTGCAAGAGGAATATCTTTCCCTGTCATAGAGATGTGTTAGAGGGGATCTTTATTTCTTGACAACTGAGATTCTGTTCTTCACCATGACACTCACAGGAAATTTATGTCTGAACTTGCAACTGTTTGAATTAAAATACCTTAATTTGAATTTGGGACTCAGAAAGCATTTGATTTTTGATCCTTTGAGGGGTTCTCCAGCTGAAGGAAGGCAGCTGGGATTACCTCTGACTAACTTCTGGCCCTGCTCTGTCATTTAACCTGTCCATACCTCAAATTTCTTATCTGCCTAACAGAAATAAAATGAAGTAGTGGCCATCTATGTGGGGCTTATTGTAAGGTTTAAATAAGCAAGTGTACAGGAAATGCTTAGAACAGTGTGTGAATGTCCATGCACTGTATTAATTTTAGCTGGCATTCCCTTCAGGCAGGTAGCTGACTGGACGGTGTAATGAGTAGTATGAGCTGCTATTCATCTCAGTGCTTTATGTGCATGCATCTCCTTTAGCTTTTTCTACAATAACTTCATGAAGTAGATACTATTATTTCATCCATTTCATAGAGATGTAAGTCCATGGCCTCATAGCTGGGAATAGCAAGGCTAAGTTTTAAACGTAGGTCTGTCCGACTCCAAATCACTGCCCTTACCCACTCCTCTGTGCCTTAGCACAGAGCCTGTGGTTATGTGGGCACAGGGCACTGGGTGAGAGTGTGGGTGTGTGCCCAAGGGCAGAGTGAGGATGGAGGACGGATGAAGGATCTGTCCTCCATCCTCACTCTGGATGGATGGCCTTCTTCATCTAATTGGCCATATGGTCCTTGTCAGACCCTTATGTCCTTGTCATTCCTCCTGGTGAGGAATTGTGTGAGACTAGGGAATTAAGGAGGGGCTTAGAACGTCTGTCTTACTGGGATTAGAAATTTTTCTTTCTTTTTGCAATCCTGCCTTCTATCAATTGCCTCCTTTATTACAGCTTCCGCCTCTTGCTTCTCTAGCTTCTTTAAACCCTAAATACCCATGTGTGTGTTGGAGGAGGGGTAAATGAGTCAGGACCTTAAGGCAGAATGGTGGGGGAACAGTGGCCTGGAAACCTGGATACTAAATTCTGGTCCTCTTCTGCTATTGTTTTACAGGATAATCCTGAAAAAGTCATGGGATATTTCTGGGCCTTATCTGTGAGTTTAGGATTGGAAGGTGTCTGATATCCTTCTCACCAGCCTTCCCCCAGATCGCTGACCTCTGAGAGCTAGCTTGATGGCAGTGAGGGTGTTGGTGGGGAGATAGTGGAGGAGGTGATGGAAATGATGGTGGCGGAGTGGTGGCAATGATGGTAAAAGTTGAGATGACCTGGGAGGTGATGATGGTTATAACTATGAGCCCTTACCTGGCAGCAGGCACTATACTTAGCACTTTACATTCATTATCTCATTTAATAATCCCAGCAGCTCTTGTTATCTACATTTTACAAATGGGAGCCTGAGCTTTAGAAAGTAAAACTGATCATCCCTTGGTGGGTGGAGTGGCCCAGATGAGGTGAAGCCAGAGAGGCCATGAAACACGTTATAGGAAAATCTGTGATAGGCAAAGAGCAGGAAGGCCATAGTCAGGCCATAGTCACGTTCTGCTCTCCCCAAACTCTCTCTCTCCCTCTACAGCCAAGTTGTGTCCAAATGGAAAATTTAGGCTTGTAATCACAAGATTTAATTCTCCTGAGGCCACACAGCCTATTATATAGAAATAATCTTATACCCCCTTTACCAGATGCTCATCTATCTGCTTTCTCCTCCTTTCTTTGTAGGTCTCCCCCAGGGCTGTACACCACAACACTTATCTTCTGAGTCTTGGCCAGCAGCTTCTCTGACAGAGACTTGTAGCATCTTCATGGGAACTGTGATTCAGAGGGCCCCTGAGGGGACTGACTTTGGGAGAAGTGAATTTATCTGGTAGACGTGGCTTTTCTGTTTTACCTGTTGACCCTCTTGCCTCTGTGCCCAATGAAGCCATCTTGGAGAGAAACAAGGGAAGAAATGAGTTTTTAGTGTAGAGAACTTAGGGCCTGGGGTCGCACAGAAGGGTAGGAGACTAAAGTCTGTGGCCTCTGCAGGCACTTTTGGACCCCAACACTCCTCACCCCTGTGTAGACCTGTTGGTCTTGAGGTTCTTGGACCTGGAGGTTCTGTTCTTGCTTGAATGAGAAGGCGACCCCTTCTTTCAGTTTCCACTCTCTCCTTCTCTTCCCCTCAGGATGGGGAATAGAAATGATCCAGGCACTAGGCTCTGTATAAGGAGGGTTAGTACTGACCCCTTTGATCAGGGAAGCTGGTTTCAAACTGATTCTATGTACATTAGGTAAATGTATGAATACTAAATGCCCTCCTACCCAGCTCCTCATCTGGGGCCTCTAGCACCCTCTTCCCCCTTTCCTACCCACATTTATTGAACAATTACTATGTAAAGATTTTCTGTCATGTGCTAAGAATATAACAGTGAAGATGGAGAGTCCTGCCTTCATGAAATTTATGGTCTAGTAAACACTCTGGTGTTACAATGACAGGGGCATGAGTAAAAGGCTGATGGAGTCATGGTAGAGAACTGAATATAGCCTTATGGAGACAAGGAAGGTTTACTGGAGGCAGTGATACTAAGCAAAAACTTGTAGAATAAGAGCTGCACAAAGAATGTGCACTCAGGGTGAGAGGGGGAGGGAGAAAGGGGCAGAGGAGGAGGAAGAGTAGAGGGCAAGGAAGACACAGTCTAGTCTGAGAGATCAGCACAGAGGCCTGGAGAACAGAGAGAACAGACTGGGGGATGCCTGCCTGCCCTCGGGCTGGCCTGCCTCTGTCACAGGCACTCAGAGCTGGTTCTCCTAGGGTCCCAAGTCCCACAGTGGGAGCACAAGCAGGGACCTCAGAAAGGAGAGAGGTGAGGAGCAAGATCTGCAGGCACATTCACTTGTCTCCACACTCCTGAAATGCCAGTGTGCCTCTGGTGCATGCACTTAGCTTGAGTGCTCTTTCATTGGAGGAACACCCGTTTTCACTGGGCTCTGAGGGGAGCTCATGACACCTGCAAACACTGCCAGACTGGGAGGCCCTGTGCTTGGACTCCTGGGCTGTATGAATTTGGGCACCTCATCCTACTTCTTTGGGAATTCTGGCTCACCAGCAGACTTATCTCTGAGGCTTTTTCAGTGTTAACAGTCTGGAGTTTTAATTCCCATTTGCTTGGAACTAAATTCTATTAGAAACTGCAGGCTTTTAGTGTTAGTCAGTGTTTATAAGTGTCCTGGCACAGCTGGGTGGTCTGAGTTGATCCTCTGGAGGGGTGGCCCAGCCATCACATGGTCAGTACACAGCTTCCCTGGCAGGCATGGGGGTGCCATGATCCTCATGACTACCAGCTACTCCTGGGCCATGTGTTCCAAGGGAAGAAGCATTTGATTTCACCTGTGCTGCTGAGAAACAGCTACACCACACATGGAGACTTTACTAATGGTAGATTTAGAAGAATGTTTGCATAGAAAGCCCCACACAGATGCATACAAGTAAGATCCACATAAAAATATTTATTTAACAGGTTCCAGTGAATCATTTACCATGCATTCATCAAGAAACAGGCACTAAACCATAATGATGACCCTAAATGCTGCTTACTTTGAGTGCAAGTGGCTATCCTACAGCTCCCAGACAGGAGGACTTGCTTGAGAAATATATATCTACTATTGGAGTAATTTATAGTTTTTCTTATACTGAAACTTGTACAGCAGAGAGAGATGGATGAAATGCTGAGAAAATTGCAGGCCATTTGAAATCAGGGTCTTTGGTGTCCAAGCAGTGGTTGGAGCCACAGTGGAGAGAGAGTCCTTTCCTGGGCTCCATCAAATAGCTGGGGCAAGGACAGGATATCAAACCACCCGTCTTCTTGGACAGAAGCAGCCATCTGTGGCGTTTACATCATTTTAAAGCTGTGTCCTGTGCCCTTCTCTGAAAACCAAATCCCAACAGCTCTTCTATCTTCTCTTATAGAACATTTCTCAGTAGGAAAGAGGAAAAGAATGACAATCAGTTTAAATGAAGGACACTAAGCTGATGGGTGACTGGGACAGTGATCACAGGGTATCCACGGCCAGAGGACATGGGGGCATTGAGGTGGCTTTCAGTACCAACACCCATGTCCCTCATATCTTGTCTGTGTTGCTTCCAAAGCCTCTTCATTTTCCTTTGGTAAACTCAGCAATGAGTGGCGACCATGTCCTAGGCAGCCACCTGTTAGCTATTAAGGAACTTGCCTGCAGCTGATGCAGTCACCTTCTCAAAGTCATCAAAGAAATGGAAAGGGAGAGGGTGTGTGCTGGTAAGGCAAAGGCTGCACATGACTTAGTTTTTGGTGATCTTGGGAAAAGATGGAGGGAAGAAAGAGGAATAAAAGCAGAGAGAAAAGAAAGGTTAGATGCCATTGGTTTATCTAATGGGGAAACATGTAAAGGAAGAGGAGAAATGGAGGGGCGAAAGGAAAGAAGCGAGAAAGAAGATGAGAGTGAGCAGGAGGACAAAGAAGAGATGAAAGGTAGGAGACATGGCCAGGGTGAGGTCTGTGGTCAGGACTGAGAGGGACTGGCAGGGTGGTTGTCATGCAGAGAAACTAGAGGGCGGGGCTCTTAGTTACTGCCCACTCAGACTGAAGAAGACACTCAACACAATGCTTTAAAAGCAAGCACATGACAATGACAGGACCCCAAAAATGCCCACAGATTTGGGCTCCACCTCAGTTAATCTAGTGGTTCTCAGATTTGAGTATCGGAGTCAACCAGCAGCCTTGCTAACCCCAAGCTGCTGGTCCCCAGCTCCAGACTCAGATTTAGTAAGAATGGGTTGGGGCCTGACGTGCATTTCTAACAAGTTCCTAGGTGAGGCTGATGCTACTGTTCCAGGAACCCCCCTTTGAGAACCACTGTCTTAAAGGTTAGAGACTAAATCAAGGTCAGTGTTGATTTGGAGGCCCTGTGTTGGACAAAGTCAGTGAATAAGATCAGTGTCTCACCAGATTGGCAGAAGCAGATTAGCAAACACAAAAAATATAAGTTGAGAAAGTGCTAAAACCTTTTATTGGCTGGATTTGTCTCTTCATGGCTCTTCATTCAACTGACCATATGCTTACTTTCTAATGGTATTTGCTATTTCAATGTCAGTTGACAAGCAGATGTTCCTCATCCTACTGTATGGGAGTTGATTTATTGTCCACAAAACCTGATGGAGTGTTCTCTAGCTGTCCTCCTTTTTCACCTCCTGTCTCCATCCACCCCTCTGTTCTGGTCACTCTGAGTCTTGCAGCTCTCAGAAGGTAAGCTGTCATAGCATTCCTCCATCCCTTGCTCATGTTGTGTCTTTGCCTGGCTGCTGTTTTCCAGGCTAACTTTTCCTCTCCTTTAATTTTTCTGAGTGTTCCACCCTGTATAAGGTCAGCTAGATCTCCTCATTGCTGCCATAATGTTCTGCCCAGACTACTCTCATGAGCCTTTGCAAACAGTCACCAGCATTTTATCTTCAGTGCCTAGGACAGGGTCTATAATAGATTCCATCCAATCAAGAAATATTTGCCTAGTGAATAAACAAAGTCCAGAGAACTTACATGGGGGACAGTGATAAATAACTCCTGCTCACTATGGACAGGGTTAGGGAGCAGTTACAATACTGGAGCAGTTGGGGGGCAGGGTAGAGAAACTATACTAATCACTGGAATCCTAAAGCATATTCAACACCTCCCTCCTCAACACCCCAAGAAAATGACTCAGTAAAATGGGACTCCAACACCAGGTGCAAGAAGCAAATCTTTGGGATTTCTTTAAATCACATAAAATATCTTTGCTTGGGGAAAGATCAAATTTCCAGGTTTTTTCTGCTTAGTTCTACTTAAGTATGCCTTTATAGCAGATGAATGGATGGATGGACAGATGGATAGAGTCTCTGTAGGCCTAGTTACCAAGTCATGACCTAGAGCCATATTTTGTTTTCTGAACATTCTTCAGCTCCCTTTTATTAGACTTCAAAAAATACGGGGGGTGGGGGACACTTGTGCTCCAGAGCTTTGTTTTATTGCCTGTTGTCAAGGGGCCTGGTTCTAAAACTGGATCCAAACAGTGTATTGAGAAGATGTGCTGGCTTTTGCAGGGGTCTGAGACGGACAAGCAACTCACTGCATTCCACACTGCGAATGGTCAGCCTTGAGCCTAAAACTGAAAAACGAAACTACATTTAAATATGATAGGCTTATTTGTCAATTTTGGGTAGAATCCAGCATTTGAGCAGTATGGCAAGGTCAAGGACATCCTGCCACCCTTACCTGTGAGATCTTGAGTGAATCACTTTGCTTCAGTTCTGACATTTGTAGGACAAGGGAGTTCTGCAGGGGTCTCCCTTTCTGTCTGCTGTTCTCCGATTACTCTAAGATGAGTCCTGGGGTACACACAAATAACTCCTTTCATTTTAAAGGTTAGCAGGTATAAAACAGAGCATGGTCAGATACATGGATGCTGACGCATCTCTGGCAGTATAGCTTAATGCACTTCTGAAGACTGCCCCAAGCAGGCTAGCTTGGATGCTGTTGAAATGTCATGCTTCAGTGTGGGATGTTGTTGGACATCTGCATTACTTGTTTTTTAAACAACTCCACTCTGCTGAGAATAAATCTGTGTCATCATCTAATGGCTCTTGTCATTTAGTGTAATGATCAAAGAGGAAAAATGGAAATACTTTATGTGGAAAAATAAGATAAATATGAAGGTATTTCTTAACCTAGAGTGCAAGGCTGTCTGGAGTACAATACAGATCTATCAATAATTCAGTTAAAACTGTTTATTTGCTTTACATGACTGGGTTCAGTTCACTGATCTTCATTCAAGTTCACACTAAAGTTATTTACCTGTGGTCTGCACATTACACTACACGGATCAAAGTGTTATAGATTTTTCCAAATGTAATATACAAGCCCAAATTGATTGCAGCCAAACATAAATTTAGTCAAATCTTTAATATGCTCTATTAAGGCACGAATAAGACTTTAAAGCTTTGTCTCAGCTACAGAGTAGCTGGGACTAGAGCTGGATCATTTGCAAACAGCCGGAATAAAAACACCTTTGTATTTGCTATTTGTTCTCAACAAGGTATCATCTAAAATAATGAACTTTTTTTCTTCAACTGTAAATGTGAGCAATTACCTGACCTTATAAAATGACAAATTTAATAGGAATGCTGGGTTGATCCCCCTAAACCCACCCCTCTATTACATTGCCCATGGGCACACACCTCTCTCGTTACTGGCTGCACCTTATGCCCAATGCTCCATTTTCCTAGAACAAAATTGTCTTTCAAAGCCCAAGAAGAAAGGCACCAGCTGTTTTCCCCACCTCTAGTTGAGTTGGAGGAATTATATTCCAACAGCCTTGCCAGGTGTTTGGCACAATCTATGCTATTCCAAAATGACTAGGCAAGGTTTAGAATGAACAATGCAAAAATAGAAATTTATGCTTTTAGAATTATTTAGGCTTTAGATAACTTGTAGTGCCTTTATATGGAAGGCTTTATGTGAAAGCACTCGGTGAACATGTTCAGCATGGCTGAGAATGCGTACTCAGGAATAGGATCAGGAGTGTACCTTCATTGCATCATCAGACTCTGAGGATGACAAATACATGCTAGGTAGGGGTTTCCTTGGTTGGACAGGACTCTGGGTATGTGGCTGGGAAGGGGGCAAGTGGGGAAATGAGAATAGGAGGAAATAAGGAGTCCTGATGTTTTGAGGAGGGGCTATGAAGGGTTACTTTAACCTGTGCTATAGTCACTAGCCACCTATGGCTGGTCCCAACTGAAATGTGCTGTAAGCATAAAAGTCACCCTGGGTTTCAAGGACTTAATATGGAAAAAAGAATGTAAAACATCTCATAAATAACATTAGGTTGATTATATGTTGCAAGTGCATGTGAAATGATAATGTTTGGGGTATATTGGATTACAAAAGCTGTTATTAAAATTGATTTCCCTTGTCTCTATTTTTTGAATGTGGCTACTTGAAAATTTAAAATTAGATATGGTTTACATTATATTTCTAGTGGACAGTGATGCTTTATATCTACTTCACATGGTAGAATTATGGCTCATGTTTACTTTCTTGTGTTTTCTATGTTTTTAAAACTGAAAATATGAGGGACAGCCTCTGTAGATCTTTGAGAAACAAGTACATATCTTGAATTTTGAAGTTCGGCAAGCATGTGTCCTAGCTATAGCATACTGGCAGCTAGCCTTCTCTGAGACTCAACTTCATCTATAAAGTGAAGATAATAGCAATTTTGATCTTACCAGGTTACTACCAGAAGTGAGAAATGAATAGGAAATTAGCAGAGAGTGGTTGGTGCAGAACTGGAATAAGGAAAACTCAATAAATATTTGGCATTATTCTTGGTTCTATCTCAAGACTTGTCCAATGCCTAATCTTTAATCCCAGTCCATTTCTAACTCAGCTCTTTGTCTCTCATTCTCTGTGTTGGTATTTGGTGTCATATCTGCCTACTTCTATACCCAGAAAGCAGAGATGTACCTTCTTTTCTCATCATTGAAGAACCTCAGGTCTGGTTCCCTATGTCGTGCTATGTGTTCAGGCTAAGGTGTTTCTCAGTTACCTACTTTAGCTCATTTTGATTTCAGAGCAAGAATTCTCCTGGCTGCAACTGCAAGCCAGGCCACAATTCTTCATCAGCCCCTGTCTTTTGCCTATAGCAGGATGCTTATGTCTTTGTTGTTGTTGTTGTTGTTGTTGTTGTTTGGTTTGTTTCTTACTAAACTCTGCTTCTTTACATGGGATGATTAATCAGGGACATTTGATGCCAGGCAAAGAGGGTGAAGGTAACAGAAGAATAAGGGTCATGCAAATAAGAGATCAATGGAACAGAAGCAAAGACAGGACATGAGAGCACTTTTATAATTTCTCCCCACTTGCCCACAGCCATGCCTTATTTTCTGTCTTTCTTGTGCTGTCTTTGAAAGCTGTTCTATGTTCCAGCTGTGGTAAGTATAAGCTGGTTCTTATTGCCTTTCTAGACTCTTATCACCTGAAGTACAACCTCCTACAGTACAGCATAGCACGTATCTAAACCTTGTGCTCAGTTTCCATGTTCTAGGAAACAAGTCCTTAGATGAAGTGGTTGTACTTATTCTCTGAAATTCAGTGGCAGGGAAGAAAAAAATTAAAAATTTGTGAAGACATAACTTCCCTAGGTATGGTGAGCTTCCTAGCTCCTTCACAATTAATGAGACAAACATTTCAGTCAGAGCTGCATGGGATAAAAACAAAGAGAAATGACTTAAGAGCACACTTGGAATAGCACAGGTGGTTGGAATGCCTGAGCTTCTATAAACAGTGAAAAAAGTCTCCAATTTCCTCTGAAAGTATTTCTTTAAATCAGAAAAATGTGGAGTTGTGTTCCTATCCAGCAGTTGTAACCAGGTGATTCAGAGTATACTCTTGACTTAAGATGATGTTTTTGCCTTTTCATCATATCAATATGTAACTTTGCCTGTTTTATTTTTAGATTTACTGAGTGTTCTCAGGGTAGGAAACTCAAAGGAAAGAAATAAGCAAATTGGGTTGCATTTCAAGCTTGGGCTGAGGTTTGATGAGAAAAATCCTTGAAAATTAACAGGGAAGCAGAGTTCTTAGGGCCCTCTTTGCTGATAGCTGGGATTTGTGGAGGGTTTGTTGTTGGAGGAGTTGGGTTACTTCAGTGCCAGAGAACACACCTAGGGCCACTCCACCCCCAGGCAAGGGATGCTCAGGTGAGTGCATGCAGGAGGGCCAACCTTGGGTATGTGGACATGGCTGTTTTTCCTCAAGCATTTATTAATGAAATATTTACTGTCGATCAGAAGTAGGAAGGGACCATTGCCAACAATCACTTCCCTATGGTTTCCTAGAAAATCAGAGGGTTTAAAAACATGAATTTTCCTTATTCAGGTTTAGGAGAGGGATGAAGCATTTCCAGAAATCCAAATCATGACTTTAAGTTATCAGTTCTACTCACTTACATTCTGGTATCTTGCCCAGCCCCACTCTCCACTACCCTGAGAGAACAGAGCAAATGTACTGCTGACTTCTGATCTGATATCTCTCTGTTGTTTTTTGTGGGGGGGTCATTGTAGAATAAATGCTTATGAAACTAGTCATATCAGTAGTTTGTGACCTAATAGAATCTTCTTCTGTCATAGATCATAGAAATAGTGATGATTATGTAAGTGGGAATGCAGTCATGTGGGCATGCAAACATATGTCCATATAAAAAGTATTTGCTCCTTGGAGGGGGCCACTGAGTAATGTCTCCTTAGAGTCTAATCATTTCTGGGCTTTTTCCACTATAGCTCAGTGCCACAAGGGCAATGAGACTGTTACTGGCTGAACTTGAAGGAAGTCTTATAATATCCATTGTGTTTGAATAATTGTCCTATTTCAAAACATTTGCAAAGAAACAGAAGTGCTGTTGTAGATATGACATTATAATTACAGGTGTGCACACCTAGTAAATCTATGTCAAAAAAAAACCACTCTCATTGACAGGCTAGTCCTCCTTTTGCTTCCCTAGAAACTGAATGCAAGATCAGTGTCACTTAATATGCTTCTTTGTTACCACTTCCATTTGTCTTGAAGATATCATTGGTTCTTCTTTGTGTGGACATTCTTTAAAATGCAGATGTTGTTTCACCTGATATGGCTATACTGTATACATCTATTTAAAAACAACAACAACAACAAAGATATAAGTAGATTAATGGACTGCATAAAAATGCTTTCTGGATACAGAAACAACAATGAAAACATTTTTTTTTAATTAACAGGCATTAACAGGTATAAATAAACTGTCTAAAGCATTTAATGATCTTTAACACAGTCAACTCCCCCAGCCCTGAAAGGGTGTTAAATTCTTTTTTGCTAGTGGCAAAAGAAGCTGTCAAACATAACATTGAAAAACTGGTACCATTTCCTGGCCAGTAAGTACAGAACTGAGGGCTAAATATTTTGTGGTTCTAGTTGCTGTTCTCATGCTGTATTATTGTTTCTCTTCCCCCTTCCTGCCTGCTCAGGGCTGATCGTGGTGACACTGGCCATCTGCTGGCTACCTAACCAGGTTCGGAGAATCATGTCTGCCTCCAGACCCAAGCACGATTGGACCAAGTCCTACTTCCAGGCCTACATGATCCTCCTCCCTTTCTCAGACACCTTCTTCTACCTGAGCTCAGTCATCAACCCCCTGCTATACAACGTGTCCTCGCAGCAGTTCCGTAGGGTGTTCTGGCAGGTGCTGCGCTGCCACCTGACCCTGCAGCACGCCAACCACGAGAAGCGCCTGCGCAGCCTAGCTTCTTCCACCACGGACAGCGCCCGCTCTGTGCGCCGTCCGTTGATCTTCATTGCTTCCAGGAGCAATTCCTCTGCAAGGAGAACTAACGAGGTTTATTTAAGCACTTTTCAGAGAGAGGCTGAAGCCAAGTCCGAGTCTAAGACTCAGCAATTGAGTCCAGAGTCGCCAGAGCCCAACTGGGAGACGAAACCAGCCGATTCTGCCGCAGAGAATGGTTTTCAGGAGCATGAAGTGTGAATGTCAAGTAAGAAAGTCTCAAGTGCTAACCAGCCCTCCCCTAATGAAAACAACATTACCCTTGCTGAGCAGTGACAAAATAATCTGTTCCCCCATCAGGGACAGGAATGGAAGCTAGTGGCCTTGGGAAAGGCAGATGCCCAATCAAGTGTCTTCTAAGGGCTGATTCTGCTACCTTGACTGGTTACAGATGGGGGAACTTTGAATTCAACCCCTCCCTTCTTTTAAGTACACACTGAAAATTCAGTCAGGCTGAATTTATTCAGAGATTACAAAAATGTTTTACACTGAACTCTTTCATTATTTGCAAAGGGACTGAAAGAAAGAGAATGCAGACTCCCTACCCAGACTCAAAGGACACCCAGAAGATCTCATGGAGCAGGGGGAGCAAGGATCAGAAGAATAATGCAGGAGAGGCTGGCATCTCATTCAGCAGTGCGCCAAGAAGAGGGTTAATTTGAGGAGCAGGAAGGTGGTGGGGAGCCCTGGCTGGAGTGCTGAGGCAGAGCTGCTCCTTTTCTTGGGCCGGGGCCCATTGCACAGAGGGGTGTTACAGCAGCTGATGCACACCGAGTTCAGTTTCCCTGGGGAGCAGAAGGACTGGTACCCAGCTGAGGCGATGAGACAGGCTGCCGATGATGCACAGGACTTGCGGTACATGATCCCTGCAACACAGACCCAAAGAGCTGGGTTAACCTGCACTGGCCAATGGACAGCACCCCTGTGAACTCAGGTCCTAATGTGTCCTTTCTTCCCCCTCTCAGAGTCCAGGGACTTGGTAGGGCCAGGAAGGTGCTTTTGGTTGTTTTGCTGAGCCCTCCAAAGTACATGAGCTATACAGTAAAGAAGGCAGTCATCATTTCACCACTTTTGACAGAATTGTTCCAAAAGGTATTTGAGATGCAATGCCAGCAAATAAAGAGCTGTCAAAACCAAAGTCCACTCTGAAAAGTCAGAATTCACACAGTGTACTAGATACAGAGCTTTTCACCTTTTCTTCCAGGAGGGCCATAAGCTGTGTATGTTGATCTCATCTCTGTTATTATTTTGTAAGTGACAACAGATAGATGGCTCTCAACTATATATTTATTAAATCATGGAACTTTGTGAATAAATCAGATTCCCTACTGAAGGGGCCCTGATTTTTCCCAGGTCTCAGGGGATCTACTGGCTTCAGCGAGAGGGTGGCCTGGCTCACAATGTGTACAGAATAGCCTTATTCTCAGGAAAGGAGCATTGCCCTTAGAACACATGGTCATTTTCCCACTCAGCATCAGACACCTAGCACTTAACACACACCATGTGGGCACACAAAGGAGTTTCCTGAGGAAACTGGAGGGCCAATCTTAAGGAGTACATGCGTCATGTCCAAATTGTAGCACAGCCATCAAATTAGGGTGTCTTGGATAATCATATGACTTCTTGAAGCTGGATGTTTACTCAGTCCAAATAATAATAGCTAAACTTAAGTGCTTTCCTGTACACCAGGCACTCCTAGATCACTTACTACCTACAAGGGAGGCCCCCAGGGTCATCGCTATCTTACAGATGGGTGCCAAAGGCAAGAATGGTGTAGTTAACTCGCACAAAGTCACGCTACTAAAAAGGGCAGGTGGGATTTGAACCTGGTATTCTTGGCTCCGTGTCATCAAGTCTATATTCCTGTATAGCAAAGCATACAGCAAAGCCAATAAACTACAAAAAATGGTTTGGTTCGGAGTGGTTTTCTTTTTGGGGGTGGAGACTCTAGTCTGCATATAGCTTTTTGTGTGTACGTGTACAATGTTCTTTTATATCAATGATCTCTTTATTGAGCTATAATTAACAGAATTATTATTTTTAGTCAACTAATATGTAATACTAAATGGAATTATTTTTGGTCAAATGATATGTAATACTAAAGTTATATGTAGAAGTGAATGGCTTTAGCCTCTTTGCTGTCCTTCACAGCTGAGAACTACATTCCAGTAGCCAGGGCACCTTTCTCTCTGACTCCCTGTAGGTATGTGTTTGCCGACATCGCTTTGGTTTGTGGCTCCCCTTTCCTGCCTCAGAAGAACTGCTTTGTGTGCTAGAGGAAGTAAAGACTTAAATTGCATAAAACTTCCATGAATGAGGTAAAGAAATACCTTTCATTTACATTAAAACATGTAATTTTTTCATTTTTTTCTATATACATTTGTAAGGATTGACTTCCTAACACCATTAGAAAATACTGGAATTAGCTGCTCTCATAAGATAATGCCCATGGATGGGGTATGTGTTTGGGGGGAGAGAAGAGGCACTGTTTAATTTCTAAGGAACATGCTACATACTACGTATGTATGTATGGGTGTCGCCCATTCATACATTTCCCATTGTCACTACATTTTCTATCTATTGCCCATTTTAGGATATTAAGTTTTGTTCACTATCTTTTTATTCTTAAATATTAAAAGCACTATCATTTGTCAGTTCAACTTCAGTAAACTTTTCCCCGTAAGTGTATTTTAAAAATTCAAAAATATTTACTGAATATATTTTTTACTATAAAAAATGTTCAGACATTCAGATAAGGTGAAAATGCCCCTTGACCACCCCTTCCAACCCCAGGACCTTATCAGTCTTGGATGACTCCTTCCAGGCCTGCTTCAATACATTTACACATGTGACCACGGATAAATAAAGTATGTGTGCACACCTGCACACATGCCCCTGCACAGGCACACCCTTCTTAACAGCATCACATCCTATATGCTGTTATGTAATTTGCTTTTTTACTTAGTAACATGACTGAGGATTTACTTTGAAGCCTAACTTTGCAAGGCTAAGCATCAGTGGTGAGGTAGATTAGTTATATAATGCATAAGAAAAGGGAGCCCTGAATTTCACAACTGCCACTCAGGAGACAACTCCAGATTGCCTGGTTCTGGTAGCCAGTGGGGCTTAACACTTGTGGTCCCATAGGACTATATATATTTGCATTCTTTAAGAGCTCCTTAAGGATCTGGCTCCCATCAGCCTAACTCTAGGGGCTGACTAAGCTCCTCCCCTCTGAGATACAAATTGTGATACACCTTAAACTACTGGGAGCTATTAAAAATGAGACAGGTGGCTTGGTCAGTCACAAAGGTTTGAGAGACAAACAAGAGCTAGGGTACATTTGAATGATAAGGTTCATCTCCTACATAAGGCCAACCCTTCAAAACTGGGAGAGGTGGCTGTTTCATCTAAATCCTAGAAACCAACACAGAGAATCAAGCAAAATGAAGCAACAAAGGAATATGTTCCAAACAAAAGAAAAAAAAAACTTCAGGAAAACAAAATCTTAATGAGACAAAGGTAAATAATTTACTTGATACAGAGTTCAAAGTAATGGTCATAAGAAGGTTCACTGAACTAGGAAGAAGAATGGATGAATACAGTGAGTACTTCAACAAAGAGATCATAAGAAAATACAAAAGAGAAGTCACATAAGTGGTGAATACAATAACTGGACTGAAAAATACACTAGAGGGGTTCAACAGTAGACTAGGAAAAAGAGTAGGGCCAGGCAGTTCAAAGACATGGCAGTGGAACTCACCCAATGAGAGCAACCAAAAGAAAAATAAGAATAAAGAAAAGTGAAGATAGCTTAAAGGACAACATCAAGTGGACTAACATTCACATTATAGGAGTTCCAGAATAGAAGAAAGAGAGGAAGAGGCAGAAAATTTACTTGAACAAGTACTGACTGAAAACTCCCCTAACCTGGGGAAGGAAACAGACATCCAGATCCAGGAAACCCAGAAAGTTCCAAATAAGAAGAACCCAAAGAGACACATACCAAGGAACATTACAACTAAAATGTCAAAAGTTAAAAACATGGAGAGAAACTGAAAAGGAGAAAGAGAAAAACTTGTTATGTACAGGGGAACCCCCGTGAGATTGTCAAATTTTTCAGCAGAAACTTTCCAGGCCAGAAGAGAGTGGGGTGGTATCTGCACAGTGCTAAAAGAAAACAAACAAACAACCAACCAAGAATACCCTACCTGACAAAGTTATTATTTAGAGTTGAAAGAGTGATAAACATATTTTAAAAAAATAGTTTTCCAGACAAGTAAAAGCTAAAGGAGTTCATCACCACTAAACCAGAATTATCAGTGCAAGAAATGTTAATGGGACTTATTTAAGCTGAAAAGAAAGGATGCTAATTATAACAAGAAAACATGTGAAAGTATAAACCTCATTGCTAAAGCTACATATATAGTAAAGTTAGTGGATTAATCATTTAAAAAGAAAAGGTAATATGAAGGTTAAAAAGACAAATGTAGTTAAAAATAACTACAAAAAATAGCTAAGGAATACACAAGATAAAAAGATATAAAATGTGACAACAAAAACATAAAATGTGAGGGGGAGAATAAAAATGTAGAGCTTTAGGATGTGTTCAAACTTAAGTTGTGATCAACTTAAAATATACTGTTGCAAATATAAGTTTTATATGTAAGCCTTATGTTAACCACAAAATAAAAAACCAATGGTAGGTACACAAAAAATAATGAGAAAGGAATCTAAGCATGCCACTAAAGGAAGCCATCAAACCACACAGGAAGAGAACAAGAAAATAAGAAGAGGCCAGAGGAACTCCAAAACAGACAGAAAACAACAAAATGGCAATTTTGTATATACCTATCAATAATGACTGTAAATGTAAATGGACTAAATTCTCTAATTTAGAGGCAGAGTGGTTAAATGGACTTAAAAAAACAAAAAACAAGACCCATCCATATGCTGCTTACAAGTTCACTTCAGATGTAAGGGCACACACAGACTGTGAAGGTGTGGGAAAAGATATTCCATGCAAATGGAAGCCAAAAGAAATCTGGGGAAGCTATATTTATGTCACACAAAATGGACTTTAAAACAAATACTGTAATAAGAGACAAATTATGTATCATGAAATAATGGTAAAGGGTCAGTCCAACAAGGGAACATAATATTTGCAAATATTTATGCACTCAGTGTAGGAGCAGCTAAATATTGGGTTGGCCAAAACGTTCACATGTTTTTTTCTGTAAGTAGAAGATATATTTTCATGTTCACCAATAACTGTTTTTTAGATATTTTAATATCTCTCATGTGGTATAACATTGATTGTTCTCAATTAATGTCTCCATTTGGTCACTGTATACTTCAACTAGTCTACCCGACCATGGAGCAACGTCCAGCAAGAAATCTCTGGCATGAAACTTCACAAACCACTTTTGACACATTCAATCAGTCATAGCACCTTCTCCATACACTGAAGAAATCACTTTTTGCATTTCAGTTGAGTTTTTACTGTTCTTGAAATAACAGAGCATAATATACCAAAAATGTTGCTTATTTTCTTCCATCTCTAATATTAAAATAGCTACACAAAAATTCATCAATTTTAATGAGTTGTTTTTTAAATGCATGCTGATATGACAGCTGTCACAATACAATCTAACAAAATTGGTTCAAATGAAGTTAAAGACAACTAAGCACTAGTAGAACAATCTTATGGAAAAAAACAAATTAACTTTTTGGCAAACCCAGTATATAGGGTAGAGCAGAAATAATGCCTGCTTGAGTGTGGTTGGTAGGGTAATAATATGGGTGTAATAATTTATAGTTTTTATTTGAACATTTCACCTAAAAAGTCATATGGTGTGCTCGAGTGTGATATTGTTATGTTACAGAACAATAAGCATTACATGCTTATTATTTTGTAACAAAATTTTATAATAAAAAGGGAAATTATTTGTGCTGGACCCTGTATAAAGCAAATATTAACAAAGCAAATGGGAGAAATAGAGCACCCTATAATAATAGTAGGGGACTTAACACCACTCATATCAATGGATAAATCATTCAGGCAGAAAGTCCATAAGGAAACATTGGCCTTAAAAGACACATTAGACAAGATAGACTATACACACACACACTGGTTTTTATACACACACACACTGGTTTTTATACACACACACACGCACACATATATAAACATCCCTTCTAAAAGCAACAGAATACACCCTTTTCTCAACTGCATGTGCGACATTCTCCAGGACAGATCATATGTTAGGACGTGAAATGAATCTTAAACAGCGTAAGAAGAGAGAAATCATACCAAGCATGCTTTCCAACCAAATGGTGTGAAACTACAAATCAGTTACAAGAAGAAAATGGGAATATTCACAAATGGGTGAAAATTAAATAACATGCCACTGAACAACCAATAGGTCAAAAAAGAACACAAAAGAGCCCTGGCCAGTGTGGATCAGTTAGTTGGAGCACTGTCCCATAAACTGAAAGGTCACAGGTTTAGTTTCCAGTCAGGGCACAAGCCTAGGTTATGGGTTTAAGCCCCAGTCAGGGGTGTACAAGAGCCAACTGACCAAAGTTTCTCTCTCACATTGATGTTTCTCTCTATCTCTCTCCCTCTCTTCCTCTCTTTCTAAAATCAATGAGCATGTCCTTGGTTGAGGATTTTTTTTTAAAGGAAGTAAAATAAGAAAAAAATTACTTGAGGCAAATCAAGGAGGAACAATATACCATAACTTATGAGGTGCAGCAAAAGTAGTTCTAAGAAGGAAGTTCATAGTGATAAATGTCTATCTCAGGAAGCAAGAAAGATCTCAAATAAACAACATTATACCACAAAGAACAACAAAAAGAAGGAAAAATAAAGTCCAAAGTTAGTAGAAGGAAGGAAACAAATATCAAAGCAGAAAATAATGAAATACTATAGAAAAGATCAATGAACCCAAGAGCTGGTTCTTTAAAAATAAACACAACATAGACAAACCTTTAGCTAGACTCACAGAGAAAAAATGGAGACTCAAATAAAATCAGAAATGAAAGAAGAGATGTACAACACATTTATAATTGATCATAAGACTACTATGAACAATTATACACTAACAATTGTACAAGCTAGAAGAAATGAAAAAATTCCTAGAAACATAACCATCCAAGACTGGAGTCATAAAGAAATAAACAAATCTGAACAGACTAATTACTAGTAAGAAGATTGAATCAGTAATAAAAAAAAACTTCCCAAGAAACAAAAGTCCAGGATCAGATGGCTTCACAGTTGAATTCTACCTAACATTCAAAGAGAAATTAATATCAATCCTTCCCAAACTGTCCCAAAAAATGGAAGAGGAAGGAACACTTCCAAACTCATTTTACACAGCCAGCATTACTGTGACATTAAAACAGGCCAACATCCCTGAAGAACATAGCTGCAAAAATCCTCAACAAAATATGAGCAGAGCAAATTCAATAATATATTAAAAAGATTAATACATCATGATCAAATGAGATTTATTCCAGGGATGCAAGGATGGTCCACCATCTGCAAATCCATCAAGGTGATACACCACATTAACTAAATTAAGGATAAAAATCATATCAATAATAGATGCAGAAAAAGCATATCACAAAATTTACTATCCATTTATGATAAAATCTCACAATAAAATAGGTAGAGGGGAAACATACCCAACACAATAGATATCATGTATGACAAGCTCACAGCTGAGAGCTTTTCTTTTAAGATCAGAAACAAAACAAGAATGTCCACATTCACCACTTTTATTCAACATAGTATGGAGGTCCTGACTAAACCAATTATCCAAAAAGAGAAATAAAAGGCAACCCAATGGAAAGGAAGAAGTAAAGATATCACTATTTGCATTATATATTATAAATAATAAAACCCTAAAGACTCCACAAATTAATAACTAAATGAATTCAGTAAAGTTGCAGGATAAAGTGTACATACAAAATTGGTTACATTTCCATATATTAAAAATGCACTACCAGAAAGAGAAATTAAGAAAACAGTTTCATTTATAATTGCATCAAAAATAATAAAATACCTAGGAATAAATTTAACCAAGAAGGTGAAAGACCTGTACACTGACAACTATAAGACACCAATGAAAGAAATTGAAGAAGTTGCAAATAAATAGAAAGATATTCCATGCTTATGGATTGGAAGAATTAATATTGTTAAAGTGTCCATACTACTCAAAGCAATCTACAGATTCAGTGCAATCCCTGTCAAAATTCCAATAATATATTTCACAGAAATACAACAAACAATTCTAAAATTTGTATGGGACCACCAAACACCCTAAATAGTTAAAACGATCTTCATAAAGAACAAATCTGGAGGCATCACATTCCCTGATTTCAATCTATGTTATAAAGCTAGAGTAATCACAACAGTATGGTGTTAGCATAAAAACTGACAGATCAATGGGCAAAAAATGGGGAGCCCAGAAAAAACCCTCAGCTTATATATTTAATTAATTTATGACAAAGTAGCCAATGATATACAATGGGGAAAGGGCCACCTCTTCCCCTCCCCCCAAAAAAGGTGTTGGGAAAACTGGACAATCACATGCAAAAAAATGAAACTGGACCAACATCCTATACCCTACACAAAAATTTACTCAAAATGGATTAAAAACTTGAATGTAAAACCTGAAGCCACAAAATTCTTTAAAGTAAACATAGGCAGTAAGCTCCTTGGCCTTACTCTTGGCAATGATTTTTTTTTTCTTTTTGTGGATCTGACAACCAAAGCAAAGACAATAAAAGTGAAAAATAAATACATGGAACTACCTCAAATTAAAAAAAATTTTCACAGCTAATGAAACCATCAACAAAATAAGAAGGCAATTTACTGAATTTGAGAAAATATTTGCAAATTAATTTTTGCCATTTGTGATAACATGGATGGACCTTGAAAGCACTATTCTAAGAGAAATAACTCAGAGAAAGACAAATACCATGTAAGACTACAGCAATAACAGTCCAAGCTCATAGATACAGAGGACAAATGGGTGGTTGATAGAGGCAGAGCATGGAGGACAGGGTGAGTGAAATGGGTGAACGGGTCAAAACCTACAAACTTTCAGGTATAAAATAATTAAATCACGGGGATGTAATGTACAGCATGATGACTAATATCGTACTGCACATTTGAAAGCTGCTAAGAGATAAAATATTAAAAGTCTTTTCATAACAAGAAAAAATTGAAACTATGTATGGTGATGGATGTTAACTAGACTTATTGTGGTGATCATTTCACAATACATACAAATATCAAATAAAAAAAAAACAATATACGGGTGAACAGTTCCTTCCTTTCTCCCTCCCTACCTTCTTCTTAAAACTATTTATTTAGCCAAGGAGGCCATGCTCCTTGCCATATTCCATACATAATTTTAAGAGCTCTGCAAATATGAACTCATCTAATCACTGTAATAACTCAAGCAATAATGGCCATTTATGGATAGTAAAACTGAGGCAGAGCGGGGTTAAGTGATCGCTTAGGGACCATGCAGGTACCGTATTTTTCAGACCATAAGACGCACCAAGGGTAAGAGGAGGAAAATAGGAAAAAAAATTTTGAAGCAAAAAATGTGGTAAAACATTTAATAACATAAATAACATAATATTTCACCACTGTAAATGTAAGCTACATTCGGATTATAAGATGCACCCCCTTTTCCTCCCAAATCTGGGGGGAATGCATCTTATAGTCTGAAAAAATACGGTAATTATTTCATAGAACCAGGATTTAAAATTAGGAATTCTGGCTGTAGAATCTGCTCTTAAAAATTCTGCTCATTGTCTACCATGGTATATTATGCTTCCATGGGAAGAAAAATGGCAAAAGTTATAAACACATGCATACATTTTGTATACCTACTCATAAAATATTTCTGGAAGAGTACCCAGGAAAGAGACAATATTGGTTGCTTTTGGGCAGGCATACTGGATAACCACAGGACAGGGTAGGAAAGAAGACTGTAGACACTTTTTTTTACCATTTGAAATCAGAACAATGCACATGAAGAACTTTTTTTGACCTTCTAAAATAAACAATACCCACCAAAAAACATTTTATCAAATGCTTTATCTTTCCCAGGGTACCTGTCCCTTCCTGACTGTGTCCACGAAGGAGCTCCTAGGCATGACTACACCCTCAGGAAAAGAGATAAAGAGTTGCCCCAAAGCCAAAATTTCAGGGTCACAGGGCAGGGGCACTTATGTCTGTCTGTCTTTCCATTTTTCTTTTAACCCAGTCCCCTGGGCTGAGATCTGGGCCCAGGAGAGGAGGAGCTGCAAGTAAACCAGAAAGGAACTTCTCACTGGTGGAGTATAAATTGGCCTAAGAGCAATTTAGAAGGATGGCTAATAGTTGAAAACGTACAAATCCAACTGTTCTGCTTGGAATTTACCCTTCAAAACAAAACACACTTTCATGTGTGCACGTCTTTAATAGGAAAAAGGTACATTTATACCATGGGGTGTTAAGCAGCAGTTAAAAGTGCAGATCTCTGTATTGATCTGGCTGAATTTACTGATTATGGAATTATTCCTACATTTATATGGTTCTCAGTAAGTGGAAGAATGAATTTCCAAATGATCTATAAATATACCATTTATGTAAGGAAAAACACAAAGCAAGCAATAAACATGTGCTGCTGCAGTATGTCTATAGTGTGCTGTGTATGTACACATCTCTAAGTAAAAACAGAGGGAGAGGTCCAGAAGGCTTACACTTGAGCAGTAGTGTAAGGGCTGGGCTACAGTCAAATGCACTTTTGATTTATTTGTGATATCTGAATGTTTTGCAGTGGGAATGCATTGATGGATTGCATCTGTGATGACAAACTAATAGAAATAAAAAAGTATAAACTGAGTGAGCTGATTCACTGAGCTCCGGGTCTTGGAGCACATAGCAGCACATGGCACCAGGGTGGCACATAGCCCAGCTTCATGGCATCAGAGCTTTCCTGGAACCTCAGATGGGTTTGGACAAGGGCACCATGGCTTTGTGTGACTCCAGCAGCATGGTGGGTGGGAAGCGGTAACTGGGCTGTAACTGGCCATGGATTTGGTTTTCCTGGAGCTTAATGGCTATCCTGGGTCTGTCAGCAGCCACTCACTGCAGGAGAAGGCAGTGTCCAAGAGCTGCAGTTATAGACTTCCCCAAATAGTTGAGGAATGCCTCTTCCTTACATGAGTTTTAATCACATCTAATACAGTACTGATTTTACTATTGTATTTTTATTAATAGAATGCAGCTCCAGCAATTAGAACAGTGCCTAGCACATAAGGGCTCAATAAATATTTACTGAATGAATAAATGAATGAATCAATGAATAAAGAGAGAAAGGGTAGAAGACAGAAGGAGGGACCATTTGAATGGGACCCTGAAATCCCATGATAATGGGTGCTTTTCTGGCTAGTTGCAATTGAAATTTTATTCCCAGGCCTGTGGGACCTGGGTAACACCAGTTACATATATATATAAAACAGACCCCCACTCTTCAGTTGATACAGGCAGGGCTGTGAAAGGCTGTGACTTGGTAACAGAGCTAGCAGGCTAGGCAGGTTGAGGAAGGGCTGTCCCTCAGCATAGCTGGGCTAATCCTGTTATGGCAGCTCACAGCCACTCCACACCACAGGGACACAGAGATGTGTCCTGCCAGTGCCATGTCATTTCTCAGAGCTCTAATCTGCAGACCAGAAGTATGCCTGTGAAACACACCATCCTATATCACTATATTAATCAAGACACCCACTGTTTGAAATTTTAATCCTCTTAAAGTCTTTAGAGAGGTGATGGCTTCCTGGGGGCTCTTGGGTTTGGATGGATGGCTATGCTCACTTAAAACATACCACAGATTTTTCTGCCCTGCCTTATTTAGCACATGAATGATGGGCATGCTGAGGAATAAGGGAAAAGTTTTTGGTTTTTTTTTAAGAAAAAAAAGAAGATTAGTTCCAGGGGCACTCATTCCACTGCAGCAATTGTGCCTGTTCCCTGGAACCTGTGATATTTGACTTTGAAGGGAATATACTTCCAAGAATTATGCTGAGAAAGTAAAGCATGGAAATAAGGAAAAAGGAATTAGATCCTTTGTACCCTATACACTAGAATGAAGTATGTATTTGGATTGAAATGCATCTAGATATATCGTGCAAACACACTTCTGTTCCATTGTGTGCCCTCCTTGTTTTACAAACACTAGAAATGATACTTTCGAGTCAACTGAACTGTGTATAAGGCACTTGGAAAAGCGCCAGGCACAAAGTAGGTTCTATATAAGAGTATGCTACTGTTGGTATCATCGTGGTTGTCATCATCATCATCTGACCATGAGGCACTTTCACACCCTTAATTCACATTAGTAGTAACTATTTGTTGAATTTATGCATGTCATGATAGACACATCACTCAGAGGGGACAGTGACTTTAATCCTGATTGATTTGTCCTGATATTTAAAATGACTGGTTCCTCTTTTCCCCTACAGCAGTTCACACTCTATCCCAATTCCTCCTGGACTATATTTAGGCCACAGATTAGCAGATATATTAGCATTGCATTCAGATGGAGGAGGAACACAGGCAGGTCAGGAGATGGGGCAGAAGGAGGGAGAGAGAAGTGTTCGAAGTGGATATGGATGCTAGATAGTCCCTGTCTTTTTCTTTGCAGCAAGCACTCCATCAGATGTCAGTCTTGCTTTACAGGGTTGAATTATTGATTACACGAAGGGAAGAAGAAAGATGGTGTTTTCTCTTCATTTGAGTACAGCTCTTTTTGCTTGCCCCTAACATTGCTGGTCACGACAGATTGGGTGGGCAGAATAAAAGGTGCCTGAAACAACTCTGCTTGAGGTCAGTTGCCCAGCAGTGGTCTCAGCTTTGGAATGCCACATTACTGAGACTTACAACATGGTTCCAAGAATAGTCTTAAGACCCTAAAGCCTCAAGGCTTATCTGGCTGACAGCAGATAGGAAAACTTGTTTTAAAAATACATTTTATTGATTATGCTATTGCAGTTGTCCCAATTTTTCTCCTTTGCTCCCCTCCACTCAGTATTCCCACTCCCTCCAGCAATACCCCCACTTAGTTAATGTCCATGTGCTGTACATGTAAGTTCTTTGGCTATTTCATTTCCTATACTGTTCTTAACATCCCCGTCTATTTTGTACCTACCAATTTGTACTTGTTAATCCCTATACCTTTTCCCACTTTCCCCCTTACTCTTCCAACTGATATCCTCCAAATGATCTCCATATCTATGATTTTCTTCCTGTTCTGCTTATTTGCTTAGTTTGTTTTTTAAGAGTCAATTGTTGACAGTCGTGAATATGTTTCCATTTTAATTGTTCATAGTTTTGATCTTCTTTTTCTTATATAATTCCCTTTAACATTTCATATAATAATGGCTTGGTGATGATGGACCCCTTTAGTTTTTCCTTCCCTGGAAGCATTTTACCTGCCCTTCAATTCTGAATGATAACTTTGCTGGATAGAGTAATCTAGGTTGTAGGTCCTTTCAGGCCTCATAATCTTCCAAAGGTAAATGTATAAAGGTCTCATCTTCTGTAGCTTCTTCTTACTGTCAAAGAGTATAGTCCTGTCTCTCCCAGGCCCAGAGATTCTTCCTATTGCTGGAGGAAGAAAGGAGCCAAAGAGAAGGGGAGTCTTCATGTGAGGAAGAGGGATTTTTCAAAGTCAAGGACAGTATGGTATTGTCCTTGGGAGGTGCAGCACACACAAGGTAGAGAGCATGGCGATATCTAGAGGATAGCACTACTAGTCAAGCCGACATTCTGGTTGTGTTCTAAAGGTGACAAATTTGACAAAGGCAAAAGACAAAGTTCAACAATGAGGAGGACTATAGTAACTAAAGGTCTGGTGAAAGGTAGAAAGCAGGTGATAGAGGGTGGGACTAAATTTAGTGTCCAAGATTAGGTTGGAGGAGGGCTTCCTGGAGGAAGCTGTGTCACACCTGTCTGAAGCCCTCCTATCTATCATATCTAATTCAAATCAGACTGAGGGGAAGATTCTAAGATTTCCTCCCTGAAGAAATTTAGGCCTTTTCTGTCTGAACCACCTGGGCAGAAAAAAAGCAGTTTCAAGCAAAGCCTTCATACTTAATTCTTCATACTTCACTGACTCAACCATCTAGTCCTGACAACTAGCCAATCCAGCCAAACCGTTGAGTCTCATTCCGGGAGATGGTGATGCAGATGAGCTTCTAAAGTGAAGCCTATACTGCGTAAACAAGCAATCAGGTAAATAAGGTCATAGGCATACACCCTATGAATACAGAAGGAAGAAAACAAAACACAAAGGTTAATGAATACAGCAAATCATAAACTAGTTTCTGAGTCTCTAAGACTGTTAGCTGAAAAGACTTCCAGATGCAAGGCTGTTGCTAGAATAACAGCGGGCAGTGACAGTCTGATAGATCCTCTTTGTCTGCAGTTTGAACATCTCTGGTGATGTCATCAGAGGCTGAGAGAAATTCTGTATGGCATGTATAGACACAGCCTTAGAAAAAAAGTTTTAGTTCTCAATGATTCCTAGTACAAAGATGGGAGAAAATAATGAAGTATTAGCTTGGTGGGTTGAAGGAAACCAGAAGAATTCAGGAACCAGTTCAGTTCATAGGTGAAGAACAAAACTTTGAAGGCAATTAACTGCACTAGAGTACAATATCTACAATTAGGCATTGTGATTTCCATTGAAACACAAATTTTCTCTATAAAATTCTCCTTATTTTCATCAAAGAGGCTCCATTAAGTTCAGTCTTAATTTGGCCTGATTATTTGCATAAACACAAGAATAGCAATTGATCGCATAGGCTTTTTAAAATCTGCTTTGCTGGCATCTCCTAAGGAATCTTCAGATTGAGCTTTAATCAGTCCCTCAGGGCAAAGAAGCCAAGCCACATAATTGCCATTAGGCTTTGCCTGAAATACCTATAAATTTGGGTAAATTCCTCAAGTTACCGAGTTCCTCAAGAATGTCTTGAGGTTCCTTCCTTGCCATCTTTCGGGACAGCAGTCTTTGTTCCTTACCTGGAAAGACTGCCATGAACCATGTGACCAAACAAGGTATCAGGCTATTTTTTCCAATAGGCTTCTATTAGTTTTGAAAGTCAATCTTAATTCCTTAAAGCCCTCTGGTGACGTGTCTCTCTCAGACATGACACTCTAGTCAAAGTCTTGGTTAATAAAACCAAATTGGAAACTGATCTTACTGGATTTATGCAAACAAACATATTGATTCTGGAGGGATCAGGTAGGGAGAAAAGTATAAAGTAAAAGAAAAATCCTTATCCTTTTTAACAGAGTGAAAAGGAGCAAACTCACATTCTGTATTATACAGATAAAAGGTAGGCATTTAGCATTCTTTATATTGGCAAACACGTTTTATGACTTCTAGAAACAGGCTCCCTTACTGACACACACTTTTAAGAGACATACTTTCATGAGACAGTAAAGCAAAGCTCACTGAGCTGGAAAGTTTGAACATCTGAAATAAGTTAAATTAATTTGCTTAGATGGCTAAGGTTTTTCTCTTTTGATAAGATCAGCTTCCATAAATTTGCATTTTAAAAGATGGCCCAGATAAGAGTTCTTAAAGACCAGGTATTTGCACTTCAAAGGCAGACTTTAGTTTCATAAAGCCAATTAACTATAAGCCCTTTCCTTGAGGAACCCAGAATTAAATTCCTGCCAATTGGCAAGTATGTGCCCTAAAAGTGACCCTTTGAGGCCCTGTGGATACAGGTGGTATTGCCTATCGTCTTCTGGGAGAGGAAACTTTCATCCTTGTAAAAGACGGAGAAATTGGGTAGCTGAGGGAAAATATGGGCATCCTCAATTTTCCCTAGCTCCACAGTGTGGAACCAGAGCCTTAATGGCACAGGAACACCACTGCTGGCCTTCAGCATCCTGAGACCTGTACCCTACCTCTCACCCAACTAGGGTGGAGATATTCTAGAGGATGGAAATGCAATTATGTCCAGATGTGGAGCTTTACCAGTAGTTAGGGGTGATTGGACACTGCCAGTTGGGTTTATTTAATTCTGCATGGGTGATTTTAATGGCCTCTGGTCCGAAGTAGCCTTATCAGAGGTCCTGACCTTCCTGTCTGTTTGTGGGGATGTCTAGTTTACCTCCACTGACTTTGGTGGAAAAACTTGTCCTATAATGCTGGCATTTAGTAGTGGACTACTAACCTGTTTCCCTGCCTCTCATATTTCCAGCAGCCTCCGTCCTTCAGGAGACCTTATAAGGTCAGGGCAGCCTCCTCTAAGACGGGAGGGAAGATTTCTGTTATGTCATTCAGACAGCCATAACATCCCAGACCCTGGGGCAAGTCCTGTTGGCCTTCACTAGGAAGATCATAAAATACTGAGTGCCCCTGGACATGAGAGGGTGTAAAAGTTGAGAGAGATTGATAAATATTTAGTCAGTCTCCAGATCAGTCAATATAAATCTTCCATTTCTGTGAGTACTTGCATCTGAGGCTTTCTACTTATTGTAAGGTCTGTCCGGAAAAAGTCCAGCCATTGTTAACATGATGAGAATGGTTTCTGTGACATCAGTGTAACCCGGTAGCCCAGGAGAGGGGACTAGAGTGCATCTGTACAAACAATGATGGCTTCACTCTACTAGTTAGTGGGGGCGGTAGATGCCAGTTGAGTGAGCATGTGTACTGTGTGGCCGTTGCATTCAAAATGCCTGAGTAGAGCAACGAATCTGCATCAAATTTTGCATTAAGCTCGAACTTTCCTCTGTGGAAACTATTGGGATGATTCAGAAGGATGCAGCTATGGGCAACTGGTGATTGGCAGCTTCATCACTACAAGAAACCTGCTTACGCATCATGTCTCTTGCAGAGATTTTTGGCGAAACACCAAATCACCCAGGTGACTCAGCCCCGCTATAACTCAGATCTGGCATCCCCGACTTCCGGCTTTTCCCAAAACTAAAACCACCTTTGAAAGGGAAGAGATTTCAGACTGATAATGAGATTCAGGAAAATATGATGGGGCAGCTGATATCAATTGGGAGAAATGTGTGAGGTCTCAAGGCACCTGCTTTGAGGGGGATTGAGGCATCATTGTCCTATGTACAATGTCTCTTGTATCTTCTTCAATAAATGTCTCTATTTTTCATATTACATGGCTGGATACCTTCTGAAAAGACCTCATATACCTGCAGGAGTATTAATGAAGAGTGGGAATTGTGGGCCCCAGAGGCATGCAGAACTCACAGAACTCAGGCATGGGGCTAGGAGTGCAAATGTGGCACCCTATGCCATCAGCCAAGCAGTGGCTCCAGCCAGTAGCTTCCTCTGTGCCCAGGCAAAATGAGCTGTGCTGAGAGCTGTAGACTAGCAGCATTCCAGCCTGTGCCCCCCACACCCCACCCCTTGGTGCTGGCCCCAGGCTGCACACAGATAGGCCCTGCCTGTGAGGGGCTAGTCATATACTAAGTCTGCTAATAGCCCTGGAGTGCAGGATGAGGAGAAATCCCCAAGGTGCAATCTGGTCAACAGGCCTGGGTGTGGTCTGAGCTACCAGAAGTGCAGGTCTGAGCCACAGGGAGACAGAGAAGTGTGTGGTCTGAGCCACAGGGAGACAGAGAGCCAACAGAGTCTGGGACTCTTTGGGGAGACTGTGGGGAGAAGTAAAAGGGGAAGGAACTGTGTGCTTTTTGCTCACAGCTCGGCAAGGCTCGGCAGCAGCTGCAGTGCAGCTTCCAGAAGTCCCTGGGTGGCTCCCCTAAGCACTTGAAGTTGCAAAGGGAAAGGGGGCAGCTGGGCAAACTCCAGGTTTTGTGCACTAGGAGCAAAACCCAGGAAAGGAGCTCTGGGTATGTGCTCAATTCCCACATTCTGTGTTCCCTGGCATGGATCAGCCCATTATCCTCTGGGAGCAAAAGCACTTGATAGGGGACTCAAGAGTTGGAAAATTTTAGCTTAAGGTAAATAGTTAATAAACCTAGTAGGTAATACATATGTTAAAGTTATAGTTTCAGGAACTGCAGATAAGGCCCACCACTCCTGCAAGAGACAGCCGACCTCCAGTCAACAAGCAGAGGCATCCGAGCCACTGTGTTCCAGGGAGAGACAGAAGACCGCCTGCCCTTGGGAATAGCTAACCGCCCAGGGCGAGAATACTGTAGTTTTTTTAATCTAATTTTCCCTGAATTTCAAAAACCCTCACTGCACATTGTTCTCTGTTATAAAAAGGCTGGCTTGGAAGAAAATGTAAGATGGTCTGTTAGGGTATGTACCTGCCATGTGCTCAGATCGCAGGCCATCTGAATAAAGCGCCCATAAAGATTTAATCCCTGTGTCTGCTTATTGGGTTTGTATGTGACAGGCAGCACAGATGCCACTTCTTTTTAGGTGTCAGTAGGGCAGTTTTGTGGGAAAGCTGCAGGGGATGGAAATACCCAGCATAGATTCTGAATGGTGGGGCACCTGGTCAGTGGCAGTGGTGCTAAGGACAAAGGAACCCTGGAACAGAGAACAGAAAGGGAGTCCATGCTGGGCTAGGGGTGGTTGAGGCAGAGGTGGTTGCTAGAGATGAGGCAAGGCCTCTTGGCCCACATAGTTGGAGCTGAGAGGAATTCTGGATGTGGATTGGCAGCAACAAAGCAGAGAAAAAGGAAAGCAGAAACCTCACAAGTGGAGCAGTAGGAAGAGAAGAGAGAGAAATGAAAAAAACTCTCAGCACAGGGAGGCAGTGTTCCCAATCTTACCCTGAGCCAAGACTCTTCTCCCTCTCCTGTGTGGTGTGCCAAATGCTGCTGGCAGAAATCCTGTTCTTTCAGAGTCCCAAGGAAAGCATCCCAAGAGACTCGTGTGTGGAAAGGTGTGGGGGTAAGGGTAAAAGCCTGCCCCTAGGTGCCCAGTGACTCATCTCTGTCCAACTGGCCTTGATATTCTACAATATCATGGAAGCTTCCACTGCTAATATGTGGACATACGGGTGTGGCTGTGTACCTATAAAACTTCATTGATAGGTATTAGCTCCAGTTGATACAACAAAATACCCCAGATTCTGCATGGCTTACACAACAGAAATTTTCTCACAGTTCTGGAGCCCAGAAGTCTAAGATCAAGGTACTGGCAAATTAGGTTATGTAAGAACACCCTCTCTGGCTTGTGGAATACTGCGTCCTCATATGGCCCTTCCTTGGCATGTACACAGAAAGGGAAAGAGATCTGATGTTTCTTCTTCTCTTATAAGGACACAGTTCCCATTGGACCAGGGACCTACCCTCACAACCTCATCTAATTCTGATTATTTTTCAAAGGCCCCACACCTCCAGTATTATCACATTGGGGGTTTAAGGCTGTAACATTAATTTTGGGGGTACACAATTCAGTTTATTATACAGGGCCAGATTTGTATGAGGGGCCATTGTTTGCTGACCTCTGTTCTATCAAAATCTAATCACCTTTACACTAAAATATCTTATCTCCCTACCCAATCTGTCCTCTCCAGTTATGTGATAGATGTAAGCTCCCAACATTTTGTAATATTTGCTTTTTGAAGAATATCGGCAAAAATCTTTCTGGGTTCCAGGGTATCAAAGATACTCTACCAAAGAGGCCTTTGCTAATTTTATAGTATTTGTAGAATCTTTTCTTCATATTTTAAAATACTTTTAATTGAACTGTTTTTTTACAAAGTATATTCTTCATAGCATATATAAATCCTGAAATTGGCTTGGAGTCCACTGGGGTGGAAAGCAGTAGGTACATTCTTATAGGAGACATGGCCACAGCTAGAAGGGAAAAATGGGAAAAGGAAGGAAAAGTTGGAGCCACTAACTGAACTGGGCAGGATGAAAATCTGTTGAATAAGACTTGCATTTAGATGTCTTATGGCTGTTATACTTAAAGCCAAAAACCTGCAAGAAAACTGCAGCAGACCCCACCCACCCATGCCCAGGTTCTGTATCAGTGCAGCTGTCTCTAGGAGTCATCTCTCTCTGACTTCCCTGTCATACGTTTCTGGGTCCTTTCTTCAGTGACTCCATATAATCTGAACCAACTCCATTTTTATAAGAAGCCTCTTCAGTTTCAGCAGGTCTTGCTTCCTGTAATGTTCTTGCTTTACCCATGGTGAATCCAGAGTGTTGCCTGGACTCTGTTGTTCTCTCTTATTTTCTGCTTCCAAGAAGCAAGGGAACCTCTTAAGGCACAATATATAGCCATACATCCCATAATGATGTTTCAGTGCACGATGGACCACGCATATGACGGTGGTCTCACAAGATTATTTTACAGCTGAAAAATCCCTATGCCTAGTGAAGACATGGCCACTGTAACATCCCAGCACAACACTTCCGTGTCTGAGATGATACTGGTGTAAAAAAACCTACTGTGCCGCTGGTCGTATAAAAGTATAACACATACAATTATGTACAGTACATAATACTTAATAATGAAAATCAATTACTGTTGCTGGTTTATGTATTTACTATTTTATCATTATTTTATGATATCATTATTTTAGAGTATACTCTTTCTACTTATAAAGAATAATTTGCTTTCAAACAATATGTTTGTTATGCCGGCAGCAGCCTCATACATCTTGTGTTTACTACGTCTCTCCATTGCATCATTTTCTCTTGTGCTTGACTTAGTCTCTTATTGTTTTGTACAGTAACAGGCTGTATAGGCTTGTAGCCTAGGAGCAACAGGCTATACCAAATAGCCTAGGTGGTATAGGTTAGACAATCCAGGTTTATGAAGTATACTCTATGACGTTCGCAGAACAAAACCACTTAATGATGCATTTCTCAGAAGGTTATCCCCATTATTTAGTGGTACATGGCTATAAATACTGATGTGGCAACTTGTCCCTTTGAGCTTAATTATAAGTTTCTAGATGTACTTTTAGAAATGTTATGGTTTTCTAAGCCTTCTTAAAAACACTAAGAAGAAAAACTTAATAATTTTGTTTCCTTCAGAAAACACCATTTTCAAATACATTTATATTGCCCAACAGATAATATAAGAGTGTGACAATGTTACTAACTGAGAAGGTATCAGTGGTATGAAGGGCTATTGTTCACTTCTTTGATATATTATTTCTTGACCTATGAAAATGACACTTAGGCTCAAAAATCCAATTCATAGTTGCCAGCAAACACAACAGAAAATGATATTTGATCATAAGGTAAGCAAAAGAACTTTTAATAATGAATTGAAATTGTTAGCCATTTTACCAATGAAAATCGCCTGGGAAGAATTACTAACTGTTGGAATGTAGAGAACTACTGGGCCAAGTGCCAGAAGATCAGGGTCTTTCATTAATTTTTCCCATCAAGTTTGGGTCTTGAAGAAATCTTGATCCTCTCACTTATTGGCCCCAATTTCCTTATCTCTGAAATGCAGTAGACGAAGCTGAAATAGATAATGTCCACATTTCATTTTGCTTCTGAAATAACTTTCTCCTCAGTGGCAAGAACACGAATCCTGGATTCCAACAGACCCAGACTAGAATTTTTGCTGGAGAGAATTGAACAATGCATTTAATTTCTCTAAGCCTCCGTTTATATTTTCAAGAATGGAGAAAATACCCATCTGCCAGACTATAAGGATTAAGGATGAGGGATAAGATGATAATGAATGCAAAGCACCTATGACTCTGCCAGCCCATGGTAGGCTCCGGGTAGGGGTAGGGATGGGAGAGGGGAATTCAAGATGAGCCTAGAAGTATTCAAAAAAAAAAGTGTTCAAAAAAAAAATGTTGAAAAGACACAGATGTCAACCTGCCAGTGGACAGCTGGAGCAATTAGAGAAAATAAATAAATAACAATAGTTCTGGATTAGAATCCATGGAATAAAGTGAATATCCATGAGTTAATACTGACATAAATCAGTAACTTAATAAATAAATGTTTTGGAGGAGAAGGGACAGCACTCCCTTACAGAATTTCAAGTAATAAATGCAGAAGGAATGAGGGAAATTGAAATTAAGATCAGAATGCTACAGTTATAATTGGTGGAGAGATCCACCAACAGATGCTGAAATTACTGAGCAAAGTTTGAGGAGGAAATAGTATATTTGTATAGCTAAAATTATCTCCTTCAATTTATTTATGAGTTAAAATGGGAAAAACTGTTCCTTTGCAGAAGCCCAATAGACACCATCATAGTTAAGCGATCAAAGTTAACATCACCAGTAATAAGACGTTAACATCTTGTATCCCCTGATGTGATGCACTGAGAAGTGATGACACATCACTTCCGAGTGTTCCTGTAACTTCAATCTAATCATAAGGTGGACAAAAAAGGGGTTCTATGGAAAGTAACCTCACAGGGTGATCTGATCACACATTCCTAATTGGGCAGGTCATGGTGTGTAGCCATGCACCAAGCATGCAACTTCTTTACTGAAAGTCTTATTTCTTTGCCTTAAGCAATTCTTGTCTATGGTTTGTGTACATCTCAGTTAACACATTAGAAATGCCCCCTTTCAGTCCCCTCAGAGGGCATGTAATCTTTTTCCCCCTTCTTACTGAATTTATTGGGTTGACACTGGTGACAAAATTATACAGGTTTCAGGTGCACAGTTCCACAACACATCACCTGTGCACTGTACTGTGCTCACCTCCCCAAGTCAAGTCTCTGTGCATCACCATTAATCCCCCCATGCCCTCCTTTACCTCTCCACATCCCCCTCTTCCAGCAAACAACACTGTTGTCCATGTCCATCAGTTTATTCCCTTTACTATTATTATTATTATTTTGCTCAATCCCTCCACTCCCCTCACCCAGCCCCCTCCCTACCTCAGTTAGGAGAGCACATAATCTTAACTATCCTATAATCCAATCCCCACTTTGCTTCCTTACACTTTCATGTAATCTGCCTCACATTCCTTCCTTAATGGCAAGTGCATAAAAGAAACTGAAAAGTATTATTCTAGGAAGCATTTATCCTAATCTACTGAAATCTTGCTTTCAGGCGTATCCTCTGTTGGGCTCAAATACATTTTTATAAAAATTCTCTACAGGTTTAAACATGTTTATGTCGTCAATGAGAAAAAAATCAGGCCAACTCAAACTGAGGGACAATGTACAAAAAGCTGACCTGTCCTTTTGAAAAATGTCGAGATCACAAAAGACAAGGAAAGAACTAGGAATTAGCAGAGATTAAAGGAGAATAAGGAGACATGATAGCAAAATGCAATGTGGGATCCTGGTTAGAATCCTGGAACAGAAAAAGGAAAAAACTGGTGAAATCCAAATATAAACCGTGGTTTGATCAATAGTATTGCACCCATGTTAATTTCTTAGTTTTGATCATTATACTATGGTCATGCAAGTTATTAACACTGTCGGAAGCTGAGTAAAGGGTATATGAAAACTCTGTACTATTTTTGCACCTTTTCCATAAATTTAAAATTATTTCAAGATGAAAAAAATATTGGTATGGGCGAGAGACAAGTCTGTAGCATTTTCCTATGTTTTCCCAGAGAAATGCTTCAGTGAAACATACTTGGCCACTGCTCATGCTGATGACCAATAAATATCATGAGTGTCTGCGTGACAGACTTAGCCCCAAACGTCTGTGCTACTTAACTACTTCAGTCATGCCTAAGAGGCCTTGGGGGTTCCTGAAATGCCTTTTAGTGTGATGGGCTTGAAGGAAGATTAATTGGGGAATAGTTTTCCCCAATCTTGGTGTTTCCTTCCACAGGAAAGGAACTCAATTAGTGTAACTCCTGACTCTCTTGACCTCTCTATTCCCTCTTTTCCAAGGGAGGTGGAGTGACATCTGATTAGTAAATCTGGGAAGAATAAACTGGGCACACATTGGTCATCCCCTTTTGCTTTTTGGGAGTGAGTAGCTTATAGCAAACAGGTGTTCTGCTCTGCTCCTCAGGGTAAGAAACTCCCTCAATCTGGCCTTGTCTTTAGGCACACCAACTAATTCAAAGATACTAATTTGGAACCCCCTTTGATTTTCACCTCAGTGTTATTCCCTCTAATCTAGTCTTTCTTACTAATGATGGCGACATTTTTGGCCTCATCTTCCTTGTTCCTTGTTTTGTTTCTCAATTTTCTCAGTACTTGGGTAAGAAAAAAGACTCATAGACACTGGGCATTCTCTAGACTGCACCAGGTTCCATTTGCTCTAGTTTGCACAGTGTCTGAGAATGTCATTCTGTGGTGGTGGTTCTCTGCGGGGTTAGGAAGTGTTGTCTAACCAATCTTCTATTCCAAATAGCCTTTGGACTTTCAGAATCACAAACAATAACCACTTAACACTGTTTCTGCTGGGTGAGTTGAGCTGTATTGGGCCAGAAAAGGGATGTGGGACACTGTGCCCACCACGCCCCTACCTGTGTACATGCAATTTTGGTCCATTCCAGAGAGTATGGGGTACAGTTCTATTATGACTTCCTTGCTATATGCATGCTTCTTAAGTAAGTTTTTTCCCTAGTTTTCTCACTTCATTCTCTGCCCCAGTGGTCAATTAAAACAGAGGCATAAAGCATGTGTTTTCTCCTCTTTATGGATTATCATGCATTTATCTTTTCTAGTAGTTTTCTTTGCCTGTGCTCTCTGCACTGGTACAGAGATGGAAATTTCTAAACAAAGCCTTTAATAGTCCATTATGTTTCACCCCATGTTATGTAATTTAGTTTTAAAGTCACACTTCCACAGCAAACTGCTACTTGTGTGAATGCCCGTCTTGGGACACTAATCTTCCTCTCCTCAAAAAACAACCAACACTTAGTAAACCAGAGTTATGATTATATCACAATAAATATTCTATGCAGGACTAGCAACAACTCCTCAAAGAAAAATGCCTGGAAACAGGTAATTGGAATGAGCTACATGCATCTTCACTGATCTTTGAAAGAAAGTACAAGAAGAAAGATCTCCAATCAGTTCCCATGTATTTTCTTTCTCCTTAAAGAACACCATGTGACGAATTTTGACAGTCTCTGCATTGTAATGGGAACATCTCAGGGAGAAAAGGCTTATCTATAAATGTGCCTTATGACTGTCATCGTGGGCACCACTTATCAGGTACAAAAAGAGAAGACCTGGAAGGTAGTTCTCTTCTGGACGGTTTTGTGTCCTGGATCTTAATTACTTTGCCTTTGCCACAGATGTGAATATTTTAAAAGCCAGAGAAGCCCCCCCCATTTGAGCTGCAAATGGCTACAAGAGCCAAACAAGAATCCTACCAACCAATTTTTAAGTCTCTCCTCGCAGAAAAGTGAGTTACCAAGTTCTGCACTGCATGTCCATACTGAAGCTAAGCCATGAGCCCACAGCAGCCTCACTGGTAGACTAGAAATTGAGAGGAATGTTAAGGAGTTGCAATGACCCTGAAGAGTAAAGATCAAGGTGTCTGTTAAAACCACAGCCACACAACAGAACAGACATGAAACAAAATTCCACAAGAACATTCTGTTTCCTCATAGTAGGGATGTGTTGAGTTCATTATTCAGAAGCCTTTGATTACCCTTTCCCAAAGTTTTGTTGTTCTTGTTGAGTTTAATGTTCAAGGCTCTTAACCGCTGATGCCAACTTAATTATGGCAAGCAAACAACCAAGGCATAATGTATGATGCCAATTGTTAGTTTTACTTTAGTTTCACATTAGATTTGGACTTAGAGAAGTTATAACTTTATTACTCATTTATAACTTTCTGAGCCAGAAAATTTTCTGCACAGTCACTTGCTTTTCCTCTGCTGGTGTTTTTGTCCCCCAGTTTGCCACAGGGGGTTGGGGAATAGATATTTATGACTTATTATCTCAGTATTAACAGTGCCCTTCAATGATTTATAAAAGCATTCTTGCATTTTTAACCTTGAAGTCTATCAGATTATTGTTCTGAAATGGTAAGATTAACATAGTGGAGCACAAAGATTCACAATCAGTTTCTTGAATACAAATTCATCCAAATGTAGGAAAAAATAGAGTTCTAGGTGGCCTAATGGCTCCAGATGGGAGGAGCTGAGAATATCTAAGCATTTAACCCAAAGCACCCTTGTATTTGTCACCATGAACATGGAGTTCTCGTCTACAGAAAATATCCTCCCATGGAAATGTAGCCATAGTCACATCTTTGCATTTGGTGAATGAAAATTGCAGAATGTCATGCACATCTTGAACTAAACTTCAGGACATCACTTGCTAGTTTATGTGTTGCTTTCTCTTTCCAAACTAAGGGGACAATGATTCAGGATGAAGCACTCACTGTTTGTTTTAGACAAAAGGGCGGGTGATGTTCAGGACAGAAAATCATTCCTGCTCTTTCTCTAGGGGTCCCTGGAAGAACTGTGATGAAAACTTTCCAGTTTTGTGCAGGGATTTCTCAAAAGGTGATTTGGCAGATGCTCTCAGTCGGCCACCCAATAGCTACCCTTTGCCTCTTCCTTACAGCAAGTAGCGGCCATGAGATACTGTTCTGACCAATGAAAAACAAGCAGAATTCTCTTGGGAGAGAGCTTTTCTCTTCTCATTAAAAGAAAAGCTGAAGAGAAAAGCTCCCTGGTGCTGTTCCTTCCATTAAACTTGAATATAATTAGCTACCTTGTGACCAAGAGGCAACAAGCTTCCAGACAAAAAGCCAACATGCTTAGGCGAGTGAGTAGGAAAATGGAGAGAGCCTATGTTTTTTGATGACATCACTAAGCTGTGGGAATAACCCCAAGATCACCTGCTTCTGGACTATCTTGTCAGGTAAACAATAAATGTCTTTACGGTTTAAGTCCTTGTTACTTGCCGTAAAAATGCTCTTAAGTGACAGAGAAAGTGGGGCCTAGGGTGGAGGCCAGAACACAAAGGAACTGGGCAGCTGGTGAATACTCTTTTGAAGCTCTGCCCCATGGACTAAGGAAGGGGATAGACCACATGCTCCCTGATACTCAGAGGCCACTGAAGGAAAACCTCCTTTTGCTTCAACATGAGACCAGCACCTTGTTTTATGGCAATGATATCAATGGTACTCAATAAATGGGGAAAGCATACAAGCAATGAGTTGGAGTCTTGCGGTCCAGTGAAACAGTGGAGAGCAAACAGCAGGAGAGCAAAAACATAGTCTTTCCCGACCCCTACTTCCCTTTGTGGTTTAATTAGCCCAGACTCAACTGTCTAGAATACAAGACACTTGCCAGCTGAAAGTCTGATTGCCTCTCCGTTATGGAACATAACCACTTGTACATGTAACTTGCATCTCCTGTGTGGCAGAGGCCTGGGGGGCAGAAGTTTGCTGGGAGAGATGACCATGTGGGGGGATTTCCTTTCTTCTTAAGGGAGTTCACGACCAAGGCAGTTCTGAATAACTTAAACTGTCAGCTGATAGGACTGGCTGGCAGGCTGGTGACCTGTTCCCCAGCTGACCAGACTACCAAGTTAGCCTGGTGTGTGTGTGTTTCCAGAAAACACTCCTCTTCAAAAGCACAGCCAGGCCACCTTGAAAGCAAGCTGACAAACTAGAAAAATTGGGTGGTTTACACTTCAGAGTTGTTCTTTCAATGACAGTTGTTGCTAACAGGGAGGGATTAGTTGGTATCTCTGGTTTAACTAAAGAGTAAGTTTAAGGTATATTAAACTTATATTTACTTTATTTTCTTCTTATACTAGAGACTTAAGCTCCCTAATTTCTGATATATTTTTAAATTGCTGACAAATCTGTTTTAGCTTGAAACTTTATTTCTTCAAGTATGCTCCTTCAGACAATATTTACTGAGGGTCTGCACACCAACCAGGGGGTGATCGTGTGCGCATACATGTGTGAAAGAGGAGGGAGGAAGCAAAAAGAAAGCGGGGAGAGGCTGAGAAACAAAGACAGACCGAGTGACAGACAGACAGATGGGCATATGTCTTTTCAAGAGACGGTACACAGAAATGAAAACCATGAGTGAACTCTGGTGAATGAAGCTGTATTTTGATTTCATCAAGAAAAGATTCTCTAAAACACTGAAAGAACTGGGGCCAGCAAAATGCTGGCTGCAGAACACTGAACAGATAGAACCGTCAGAATGTCCTTTTATTACCCTGTCATCACCTACACCAAGAAGGTCGAGTCTAGCAATGCCTCTCAACAGGCGCAGGTAAGCCGGGACTCCAGCTGGCTGTTACTCACAGACCCGGGTTTCACAAGGTTTATTCTAGTCTCTTTAGATTTTAACCCACTCTTAGGTAAAACAGCTGCTTATGACTTGCTTTCTTCTTCTTTTCCCTCTAACCACCAGTGGTAAGCTAAGTCAAAAATTGTTCTACTGTTCAAAAAAGTTAGCGAATACTTTACTCCCAGGTATGTCTCCTCCCACTTTCCGCCTTTCCCTCTTAAGGTAGGGAAGGAACTGCTAGAAAATATTTTGGGCTCACTTTGAAGCCAAGATCCCTTTGCACTGCTAATTTGGATGTTTTCACCGGGTGGAAAACTAGTCAACCTGCCTAGCCTTGCTATTTCTCAATAGATTCTCTGAAAAAGACCTGGAGACCCAAGCAGTTTGCTAGATTTTGCATTAGCAATAAAACAATGTATGAAACTCATCGCCCAGCATCACATAATACACCTGCTTCCACTGATGCTCTTTGAAGAAGCCTCAGCAGAAGGCAAGAGAACTGCTCTGCACATTCGTATTCATGCTGAGTACTGCACACGCCGACTACTACGGAGGGCTGAGCGCGAGCCTGGCGCCACCTGCCTCTGGCACTGTCTCCAGGCGTCCCTCTGCTTTCCTGAACAAGCCCAAGAAATAGAAAAACATAAAAAGCTATTGTCCATGTCCAGTGAGAAATGAAATGCACTGGACCAAGTACCACAACGTCCTTAAAATAATACAACACTTCATCACTTTTGTATCTGGATTCCTCTCTCAATTTGCAAAGTCATAAAGCTCGAATCAACATCTTGAAACATCATGGCTTTCTTCTATGTCAACTCTTTCAAAAAAAGCAATTTATTACTAACTCTCTGTGGTTTCACCTTACGTAAAGCACTTACTTCAGTTCATCTCCTGGTTTGCTTTGAACTGGTGGAGGCAATCAGGAGACTGGAAGCAATCTATTTAGAAGAGAACATGCCCCATAGCAGCAATTTTCAACCATTTCATCTCATGGCACACATAAACAATTACTAAATTTCTGTGGCACACCAAAAATGTTATATATTTTGCCAATCAGACAATAATATAGGTATAATTTTTATTCATTCACAACAAACTGCTATTGTTGTGTTGGCTGCTATCACTTTTATTCGGAAATCTAAGGGAAAAGGGGTCAGTGCCCCTGACTAAATAGTCAGGTATTGCATGTTTTAACAATTTTTGTGACAGGCCTATAGCTCCGGTCTGTGAAAACAGTTTCTGAATCACGATGTAGCCACAACACACAGTTTACCATGGAGAGCAAGAATAAATGGCATATATCATAAGTCTTCTGTTTAGTTGCAAGCTGATTCATCACAGATTTGATTGAGAGGCCTAAGTTATGGATATGGCCTTTTGTGGAGTGCCCGGGAAAGAAACACTCTGTCTTTTACTTGCAACTGTCCTCCTCCTGAAATATAACCCCTTTTACCACAGTGAAAACTACAAAGCAAGGAAGAATCTAGCTTAGTTTTCAAGAAAAGAACAACAAAGAAAAGAGGTTTCCTTCTTTTAGAGGAGTAAAGAGTTCTGTCTACAAAAGGGTATAATCAAGGGTTTGGTTTGGGGGAAAAAAGCTTAGATTTATGCATATTTCACTGAGTACTCATTGTAGATGATCAACTTGTGCCAGCATCATATCTCCTTAGCAAAAATCTTTCCCAGAATGCCTCTGAACCTGTTCTACCCCCAAGCCTTCTCAAGGAGAGAGAGAAATGGACTGGTCATGATGTTTAAGCCCTTAGGAAAGAAAACTCCTTTCTGCTCCACAGTATTCTCACTCTAAAGTTATAAATTAAGATTCCCCCTAGAATAAGAGGTGCATGATTCATTTTTTATTTTCAATGTTATTTTGTATTGGTTTCAAGTATACAGCATAGTGGTTAGACAATCATATACTTCACAAAGTGTTCCCCCAATATTTCCAGTACCTACCTGACACCATAGTTATTACAATATTATTGACTGTATTCCCTGTGTTGTACTTTATATATCAGTGACTGCTGTGTAACTACAAATTTGTACTTATTAATCCCTTCACCTCTTTCACTCAGTCCCCCAAGCCACCTCCCTCTGGCAACCACCAGTCCAGTCTTTGCATCTATGAGTCTGTTTCAATTTTGTTTATTCATTTATTTTTTTCTTTACAGTCCACATATAAGTGAAATCATATAGTATCTGTCTGTCTCTGACTAACTTATTTCACTGAGCACAATAACCTCTAGGTCCATCTACGCTGCCACAAACAGTAAAATTCCATTCTTTTTTGTGGCCAAGTAATAGCCCATTGTAGTATATATGTATCACTGCTTTTTTATCCACTCATCTACTGATGGGCAATTGTTTGTTTCTGTATCTTGGCCATTGTAAATGATTCTTGAGGGCTGTGGCCTATGGATGAGGACAGATATTGGGATGGGCAGCTGGGATCACTGATAAGAGCTTCAGGAGTCAGGACTGACCCATCCAGGTACCCGAGGATTCTTGTGGTTCACGTAAACCAATTCAAGATCCCTTCATTGAAAAGCACGTCCACTCTTTAATAGATGGCAGTAGACAGAGAGTCAATGGATGGGAAGCGTACTGCTTGGCACGAAGCAGATGCTCGATTAACATAAATTTCATTCAGCTCACTGGAATGACCTGCTCTTGGCACAGGCTTTTAGTTCAGCTCAACAAATTGGCTAATTAGTCAATAAAGTTCCAAGGTTCACAGCATGCCCCATCCCACCCCACTCTATAATTCAGGGATTTGCCAAACCTGAGTTTTCCTCTTCAGATCCCCACACAAGCAAAAGGAAAGATGTATCTGAATATAGGAAGTGAAATGGATGAACCTTGGAAATGTTATCGTAAATGAAAGAAGCCAGTCACAAAGGTCACACATTGTGTGATTCTATTAATAGGAAATGCCCAGGACAGGCAAATCCACAGAGACAGAAGTGGATTAGTGGTTTCCAAATTAGTGATTGCTAACAGGAACAGGGCTTCTTCTTGGGCTAAAGAAAATGTTCTGGAATTAGAAATATATCTGCAATTTAATTATATTCACAACTTTGAATATATTAAAAACCACTGAATATATATCTTAAAAGGGTGAATTTTATACATATAAATTATATCTAAATAAAACTTATTAAAAATAAAAAAGAGGAAAATATATAGAATGTCATTATAATGATAGGAAAAAATCCTGGGGAAGGAAAAGGGTTTGAATTTCAGTCCCACTGGCTGTGTGGTCTTGAGCAAATCGCTGAACCTCTCTGCATCTCAGATTCGCCAACTGTCAGGTGAGGATATTATCTCATTGGGAACCTTCTAGGCTAAGTAAAAGGAATTAAAGGTGGAATTCTAGGACCCCTTCAGTCTGAGAAATGAGGTAGTGTGCCAAGTAACTTAGGTGAAGCTATCTGGCCCTGGCCTCCGCGGCAGGTGTGGACAGTGGGTGAGGCAGCTCCTGGGGAGATTTCTGGCAGGTTTCCCTTTTGAGGATTAATTCGTTAAGATGGTTATTTCTCATTGTCTTTCTCTATCTCACAAGAAAACAGATGGCCTGCTTCTACATTTTATAGGGGAGGAAGCTAAGCCCCTGGGATGTTAAGTAACCTCTTCGAAGTTACCAGTGTGGGAAGTGGGGAACATGAGTGTTTTGTTCCCTAATGAAGCTGAATAGCCCTTCCATTTGACAACTAAAAACAGGGCTTAGGTTGTTGAATTCTTCCACATAGTGTGATAATAAGCCTTTTAGCACACCCTGGTTTGTTAGAGCTTGAATCAGTCAACCATTCCAGAAGTATGAAAGAAAGAAAAAATAATAAAAAAGGAGAGGCAGGGAGGGAGAGAGAAACAGAGGAAGCAGACTGTAGATTCAGATCTTTTTGTTTCAGGAATATATAAGGGAGGCAGATTTCCTTTGCAAAGTTCAAAGGAAACGGTGTTTTGTTTCTATACTTCCTTTCGTTTTTCACTTGGGAAGAAGCCCTAGCTTTGAAGCCTCTCTGTTTAAACTCATTAGGAAAACCATCAATGAGGGAAGCTTTCATGAAACCGTAGTGGGAGGAATTCATGTTATGGGAGAGCCAGATCAATCTGCAAACGGTTCATCTATGGAGATGCAAGGTCATCTTTGGCTGCTTGTTCAGCTGGAAAGTTAACATAAACAAATGCTTCACTTACTGGGGAGGCCAAGGGACCAAAGATATTTGAGGTTCATGCTCCAAACACTTCCTCAGAAGCCAGCTATGCCCTCCCCATGAAAGATGGATGCTTCTACAAAATGAAGTGAGAAAACTAATTGGAGAAAGTCTTACCCTGAAGAGAAAGGTGGTGGGTCCCACCAGAAAGGAAGCAGTGATATTGACATTCACTGCACAGAATCTCTTCCTGTGTAATTCATAGCTTTATTTAAGTTGACATGAAAACCTTTTTGGCAGGGCTGATGCTAACACTCAAGGTTATCTTTCCTGACATCTGAATCTTTTTACTTTAAAGTTCTTAAACCTGTTGAAGTCTTGGCAAAGTTGAAATATGGCAAATTTTTATTTTTGTTTTTTACTTTATTCTTAGAGCATAGTCCATAGCCCATCTGATTGACTCAAAATGGATTTGAGGGTAAGAAAATAGGAATGGAAGTGGGGTGTCTAAAAGTGAGCTGACAGGAGAGCACTGGGAGGAGAGAAAATGATGTGGGGTAGACCGGGGACCCTGGAAGATTAACAGATATAAAGGGAATCCTAAAGAAGTTGTTTTGGAACAAGAAAATGTTAGAAATGTCTTCATGCCTAAAATACAACAGGGATAAGTAATTAACATTTTGAACATCTGCAAAGAAGGGGGACTTAATTTCATTTTTCTTACAAGAATTACATATGTATATGAAAATATATACAGACAGTCAGTCCCTAACTTATAATGGTTCAACTTAGGGTATTTTTGTTTGTTTGTTTGTTTGCTTTTTTACTTTTGATGGCACAAAAGCAATATACATTCTGTAGAAACCAAGTAGCTAAGCTATGATGTTTGGTAGGTGAGCTGTATTAAATGCATTTTCAATTTAACAATGTTTTAACCTTACAATGGGTTAATCAGAACACAACCCCGTCGTAAGTTCAAGAGCATCTGCACAGGCCCCAACGTAAAAATACACAGACCAACGCAGGCATGCCCTGTGTGCATGTGCACACCTTAAAGGAAAGAATCCCACTGTAAACGGACTATGATCTAATATTGATTAGCAGAATTGGCACTTCTGCCCGCCAAGCCCACCCCAGTGACAAAATATTGCCTAATATATATTTTTGAATTTATTGGGATGACAGGCTAACAAAATTATACAGGTTTCACCTGCATGACTTTATAACACATCATCTGTACACTGTATTGTGTGTTCACCACCTCAAGTCAAGTCTCCCTCCACCAGTCTTTATCCCCCCATACCCTCCACCCCCTCACAACCCCGCCCATGAGTTCTTCGTCTATTTTTGCTCAGTTTCTCCACCCAGCCCCACCTCCAACAACAGTCAGTCTGTTCTCTATCTGTGAATCTGTTGGAGCCTAATATTTTAAATTCTGATGAAATTAAGCAGAGCATAGATTTAAGAAAACTTAAGCCATGGTTAGCTTTCCATTTCTTTCTACTGAATGGATGACTGATTATTTTAGGGACATCAAGTTCTCACTTGCTGTCCCTTATTCAGCTCATAAGAAAATAGGGCATAAAATTAACCTATTCAAGGCATGGAACCATCACTGTTCAACTTAAGGAGTAACTAACTATCAAATAGGAAAGTCACCATTGCTTATACAGACATAATGCAGAGGCAACATGGCATATAAATCAGTAACTATTGTATTGCAGAACAGACAAATAGATTAATGTATGTTGCAAAGGATGGGTGAAGAGATCGATTAGGTTACTGATTCAGACCATGAACTTTCTCTCAATATACTGCATTTAACTTTTAAATAAGGTTTAGGAGAACCTGTAACATTTTGCTCACTGACAGAACTATATTTTACTAAGGGCAGAAATTGGCTAGTCTATAAAAATTAAATTATACCCCTTTCACTGTATCTAGTCAAGAGGAAACACTCTAATTACAAGACTACACTGTCAAACAAATGCAAATTTTCATTCTTTACACCTTGGTTTTAAAATTTCAAATGGGGTGGGGGCACTTCTGTTAAATGTAAATCAATATTTGAAATATTTTTCAGAGCATATGAAAAGCAAGAGCAAAAGAAATGTCACTATCAAGGGCTCTGCTAAGTAGTTGTGAACTCATTAAGTGTAGAGCTAGTGAGAACAAGTCATTCCTTATGTAATCACTTAAATATCAATTAGTAAGGACAATGGAAGAGGCAGAACAAAGGCCCCCTTCCCTACAGCTGCTCCAGAAATGGCCAAGGGGATAAAGAGCAGTCAAAAATAATATCTCAGCACCTGATAGGAATGCCACTCTGGGGAACAGGTAAAGCTTAATTTTAAATGCACTTCCCAACTGAAAATTAAATGTACTTGCCTCAAAACCCGAAGAGCTGAGTTTGCAGACTTTAATCCAGAAAGGACTAACTGAAGGTGTGGGCATATTTATTGCATCACTGGTATTTTTTGGAAAGAGAATGTCTTTCATTACTGCTTAGTGTCAAACTTGCTTGGTTTATTAAAATCTCTTAGTCCCCTTACAACTCTGGCTTTTCTATAGTACTTATGAAAATGCCAGTCCACAGAGCACTCAAACTAAAAATCCTCTAGTGGGTTCTCATATTCTTTCAATAACCACTTTGTGGCCTGTTCACTCAGCTTGTTCACTAAGTCCACTGGGGTGAATTTGGCAGACATGAAAATTGTCTGATTCTTTAGCACTTTGCCTGGATTATCTTTTCAGGCAAACTTGGCAGCATATTTTACTATATGAGGTGCTGGCCCAGGAAGCAGGTGCCCTTTATTAACAGCTGGCTGGTGGACTTGGATCAGATATCCAACTCTTCTGACCCTTGTTTTCCTCCTCTGTAACAAGTACAGGAGGGTCCAGATCAGCAGTTCACAACTTAGGGACATCCCAGAGTCACTTGGGGAGCTTATAAGAGACCAGAGTCACCCGTGGAACTTATAAAAGACACATGGTCAGGCATACCACAGCTTAGGGACCTGACTTCTAGTGGGGGAGGGTGAAGGAGGGGTGACCCAGACATGTAGATTTGAACAGAACTCCTAGGAAGATTCCTCCATGTGCCCTTAACTGGGAGTCACTGGTCCCTTTCAGTTCTAACGCACGAAGATTCTCAGAACAATGTGTTACTGATCACACAAACAAAAGTCCTCACTTTGATTCCTAACAGTATCATTTTAACAGGCACTACTTTCTCTAGAGTGGAGAAGTGGACCCTGAAGAAGAATTAAATTCTAGTGGGTTGTGGCCTCAAAAGAGGACTCCTAGATTGCTGGGGATACTCCACTTAGAGCCCACCACCTGGAGGAAAGAGCCGGAGGCACAGGGCACACACCAAAAGGGAGCTCTTGTTACATGAGGATTGTACTGCACTGTGGTCCCTTCACACTCAGTTCCAGGTTGGCTCTGCATTGCAGCCAGTAAGAGAAGGGTTAATAGTCACTTACATTGATTGGTCTCTGACAATTACATGGCAATGAAAATGGAAGTGCTTTGAACTATCAACTCCTCCTGCCCCCCAAACCCCTTTTGATGCAGGAATGCATATTTGGCTGCTTTCTATTGAATGCCCTGTTTCCATGTGCACAGGACTCCCAGTCTTCCCCCAGAAACTGGTATTCCTTTGCACCCACCAACTGTGTGTTTCTCAGACTTCACAATTGAGACTACCTTATCACGTCAGTCTCTGGCTACCCCTTGGCCTAGGACATATGGCCAGAGGAACCTGGTTTGGAAACAAGGTGCTCGCCTTGACCATAGCAACTTCAGGCCAGGCATTTACAACTGTCTGCACTAAAATTTTTCATGGATAAGATGGTGTTTTAATGTCTGCTCTGCCTTTTTTATAGTGGGCTCTGGAGAAGAGAATGAAGCAGACAAAACACAGCACTTTGAGAATGAAGTGTGTGGTATTTATCTTAGGTATACTTTTAGAGAGGAAGGAATGTCTGTCAGAAAAAGGATACCTCTTCTGGCTGGAATTTGGTTCATACCTTTCTCTCACCTTATTTCCACCATATACCATATACTTTATTTCTCACCATAAAACATGGTATCAAGGTAAGCAGTGGTCTTGAGGATTCTGAAGAAGTTCCTAATGTGTCCACGGTACAGCCCCCCTTTTTTTCTGGCTCTAATCTACTGCCTGGAAGAAAGCTGCAAATATTCTAAAGTAAGAAAGTGTTCAGAATGGTTCACTGCAGTCCCTTTGGTAGAAGGGCAGTAAACTTTTGCTCAGGTACAATGTTCAGGAAGAAAACATGTAGAAAAGAAACAATTTGTCAGAACCATCTATATCAATCTTGACTAAAGAATCATCGCTAAGTTTTGTTTTGTTTTACTTTTTCAATAGCCAAATCCCATATGACAAACAAGGCATATTGTGCATCTTGGGACAGGTTATTCTTGAGAGCAATTACATTTCAGATTTCCATTCTTTGGTGGCAAGAATCCACACCCAGGCTGATAAGGACCAACAGAGAACAGGCTTTAAAACCACACACAGACACACACACACACACACACAGACATACACACCACATCATAGCACACTGAGGAGCCATCTGCTCCTCAAACAACTGTGTAGTTAGCAACAAGGCATCTCCAGGCCCTTCTCCGAGGAGAAACTACTTTCCCAAGGAGCTGGCTTCAGACCCATAGCCCTGGCTTTAATTTGTCACGTGTTAAGGAGGTCATTTGGCAGTTAGATGCCTTCATTGTGTTCCCTGGGCAGTGCAGCTCAGCAAACTAAAGCGGGGCAGGGGTTTGGATCAGTCAGTAGTATTCGCCACATGATGCCATTTCCCACTTAGTCAATATTCTTAAAATGGACAATTATGTTTATGGGTCTGACCTCAAAATCGAAACTACGGTTTCACTATTTCCCCCAAATTCCAGTTGCTCTTTTAGGAGCTTTGATTTCTGATAAGAATGTTGGTAGGGACTGGGGAGTTCCACCTCAGTGAGAAGACTCTGGTCGGCTGCAGTGAATAAGGAGGTCCGCACGCTCGAGACCCCTTCTCTCCTTGCATAAGCCCAGGCCTTCTCATCAGCCAGCCAGCTGGCCACTAAGCTCGTGGCGCTGGGAACCACATTCCTTTGAGAGATCTTGGCAATTTGTGCCTGGAATGTAATGCATTAGTTCTAAAATTAAATAAAGATCCTGTAATGTTCTTCAAAGAAATATAGTGTGGCTCTATGACAAAACACATTTTTTCAAGCTCTGACCTCTGCGAACTTCAACTAGCTTCATAGTTTAGGCTGACATTGCTCACAGGGTACTGTGTAGTTGTCCAAGCAGAACTGGTTATCTGTATATTTTCCAGCCTTCTGATAAACTTTTAGCAGGGGGAGGTGAGAGGAGTAAATAAAAAGAGACACACTCAGTAAATGCACGTTCTGCCCAAGTCCCTTGAGGGGAAGCCCAGGTAATTAAGTCTGATGAGATTAAAGTTACTTGGAACTCTTCATTTTCCCAGCATTGCAAAAGTAAATCTGTGATAACCAGTGTGTATGCATTAAATCAAAGTCAGTTCCTTTCCTGTCATTGAATGGTTCCCTCACTTGCACCCTCAACCCAGGCTTCAGAGGAGACTGAGAAGGTTGCAGGACTCTTACCCGCACTTTGCTCCATCACTTCTTTCTGACACATGTCCTGAACGTTCACCGTGCAATTCACGATGAATTCCGGGGAGGAGCAGTCGTTGTTCAACTGGAATTCTTCACACTGGTAACACTGGATTTGCAGCGCAAAGCCTGCGGGACAGAGGCAGTGGGGTTCAGATCCAGCCCCTACAAAGACCCCCCGGGATACCAGGGATACCACGACCCTTGGCACTGATCCAGCCGCTGGGGTGCTAGTGCTCTGCGCTCTTAGGGTTTCCGAGTAAGGCCACTGTGGCGCTGAGGCCGGCAGGGGGCGGCGCGGGCACCCAGGATCCCACAGAATAAAGTGGAATTCTGCCCGCTACACCTGGACCCACGCTCCTGTAAAAAAGGAGCCGGTACAACACCACACCTGGCCTTTCCACGTGGAAGTTCCAAGGAGAAGTATGCAATCCGGAAAGCGAAGTAGCTCCAGACACAGGCGTCGGCTCCAATCTACGCCGAAGGATTTGCCTAATTGTTAATTGGTTACAAATTACTTAATTACTGTTTTCGCACCATTCGCGATTGCACTTGCAGACGCCTTTTTAGTTTCACTTAATTTTTTAAGTCAGCATTCCTGTGCCGTCACTCCGAGACTCCCTACGCGACCACAAGTGCTACCGCGCCCCAAGTCCCCAGACTGGTCCAGAAGCAGCAGGGGTGGCCGTAGTGGCTGGGGAGGGGCGTGTGTGTGCGCGTGTGTACCACGGGACGCGACACTACAGCGCTTTCTTCTTGGCTATCAGGGCAACCATTTGGCTAGGGTCCCCGGTCGAGGTCCCAGCTCTGCATAGCTCTCAGAACTCTGTTGCGTACTGGAAAGAAGAGCGAGACGTTTTTGCATCTTTTATCGCTCCAGCCTGGCTGCTCTGCTTGGACGTGCGAGCTCCAGTTTAGACCTAACTCATGCTCCTGCACCGGTGAGCCAGGTTCCCAAGCTCGCACTTCCCAGCCCCAGATCCGCCGCGCTCCAAGCGCAGCAACACAACCCGGGCGCGCCCCAGCCACAGGCTGCCCAGAGAACCGCTCACCAGTCGGCGGCGCCACTCCCACGGGTTGTTAGAGACGCCTGACAACTTGGTCCAGTTGCGGGCTATCAGTCCCCTCCCTCTTCGAGACCCCAACCTCGCTCGGACCCTCCCGCCTCCCCAGCCCTTCTTACGACAGGTGCAGCCCGCGCATCTGCAGCTCGAGTCCCGAAAATCCGCGGCTCCTGCCTCTCCTCCATCAGCGCGGGACTTGGAGACTTTCCCACCTAGAGCCTCTGAGCACCAGCCACTGCCGAACTCCAGCTGAGCAACCTCTGCGCATCCCCGGGCGAAGGGGCAGGCGGGTAGAAGCAGCGCGCTCCCCTGGCTGGGCTGCGGGCCTCTTCGTCTTACCTTGAAGCAAAAACAATCCGCAAAATGTTGCTGCGATGCCGAGGATCCACATCCTCCCGGAGCCTCTGGGCCGGGAGCGGGCTAGCGCCTCAGAGGCGGCGACCGCTGCCCGGGCCGCAGCGGCTGTGGCTGCTGAGGCTTCTGTGGCCCGCGCTGCTGCCGCCGAGGCGACCGTCGCAGCCGAGAGGAGCCGCAGGTGCCGCCAGCCGCGCCCGCATCGCCCGCGCTGGGGCTCCCGACTGCGGGTCGCAGGACCTCTCAGTTGCTCTCCGGGGCAGAGCGCCGCCTCTCCGGAGTTGTTGGCTGAGACTGAAGGAAGTGCTGGAGATCCAGAGCACCCCAAAAGTCTCGCCTCTTCTCCCCACCTCCCACTCCAGGCACCACGTGACGGCTGCCGAGTTGGGGTGGGGGTGGCGGGCGGGGAAGGCTGGGACTGTCTTTCCACGTCCCCACCCCCTTTCTATCGCCCTCTTCTCCCGCCTCCGCACGTCCCTAGGACAGGGAGCCCGGGGGGAAACGGACACTTAGTTTTCCGAGGTGGGGAAGCTGGAGATCCGTGAAGCGTGAGAAGGGAGCAGCAGGTGCCGCGGCGACGCTGACTGAGGGACCTGCGAGGTGGGATCGGGAGACTACGTGCCCCGCGGGCCCTCTGGCCATAGGTGTGCGCTACCTACGACCGCTGCGCTCCGGGGGGCCCTCCAGATCCCCGCGGCTGACGGGTCCCAACAGCAGGGTCCGGCCCAAAAAGCTGGGGCTGGGGGCGCGCTCCTGTGCGTCTGGCAAAGTTGCACACCTGCAGACGCCCTAGGGTGTCCCGCTCAGTTGCGTCTTCTCTTCCTCCAAGTAGCCCATCAGTAATTGCCAGACTTGGCTTCCTCTGCGGCAGGGTGGGCGGGGTGTGGTGGGGCCCTCGCCTGGACTGGAGAGCTAGCTCCAGGCAGCCCTCCTTTCGTCTGCCTGGGCGCACCGCTGGCGGGTGCAGTGACACTGTACTAGGAGAGGGACACCCCGGGGACTACCGTCGCGAGCTCCCACTAGAAAGCAAATTGGGGTGAAGAAGGGAGTTGCTATCCTCTATCATCTTCCTCCAAAAGGCCGGGCAGCTTCATCTTGTTCTCCTCAAAGCCACGGGTCATTAGTATACGCTCCCGCGTCCTCACTTGTACCGCGCCTTCCCCGCCCAGGACTCGGTCGCCGGCTGCTCCGGCACCCTCCCTCCTCCTATTCTTCCTCTTCGGTTCCAGCCACCCACCTTGAGTACTGCTGGGGACGCCGACGCCAAAGGTGCTACGCTTGCTGCTTTCTTCGCGGTTCGCGCCGCTGAGCCTTGCAGCAGGTGGTACAGGAGCCCGGCGGCCCGCGCGCCCGCGGGAGAGTCTTGATGCCTCCGCCCCCAACCCGCGCGTTCCCACCGCCCCCAAATCCCTAGGGAGCATCCATTTCTGTGGACATGGCTTCATAAGCTTTGCCCCTCTTCTCCTTCTCCTCGGGCTACGTCTTGGAGGCAGCTCTCGAAGGCCGGGACGCTGTTCATTTATTTCCCCATCCTGCCAGCAGAGCAGGTCTGGAAATGTGCACAAATGACTTTCTTGTAATTCCTCTGCAGAGATCATGCCACATCTCCCTCAGGCTCCTTCTCTCCCTTTTCACCCCCGTTTCCTTTCATTTCTAGCTAGTTAACCGCTCGGGGAGACTGAAATGCTTTGACCATTACTCGTTTGTGTGCAGACTCTGATCTGACAATTGGTGGAATTGCTATCTCTGGAGAAAGAGGGCTAGTTTATTTATTCCTTGGGAAATTCATTCTTGGAGCACGTGTGAGATTCAAATAATTAACTGGGCCACAGCCTCCTTAAACAAATTTAGAGGGTTCAGTTGTGATATGCCTTTTATTCAGAAATGAAAAAAAGAATTTTTAAGCCTGAAAGACAATGACACTTTACATAATTTTCAATGAAGACAACAAAATTCAAATATAACAATTGCACAAATTTACTAAGTAACACTGGTCATACAATAGTCTTTAAAGAAACAAGTGTGTACTAAAGTAACCATACAGATCCTAAAAATATTTTTATTATGCCTAGTTTACAAGCTCCTGTACAAAAGCAATTATAAATAGTTCACATCTAGAAAAAATACACATAACCTTTAAAATAGAATTTATCCTTACATATAAACAGACTTTGTAGAAAAAAGGATATCAAAAAGTGAGATTTTTCATAGCACCATTTTAATTTTTTTAAATCAACATTGCGATTAGAAATTTGTTTTCATTCTAGATTGCCCAGATTTTAATAAAAAGAGCAGGAAAATAAAAACCAAAAAGTGTTCAGAATCATAGGGAAGCACTAAGTGGAAGAAGATGTAAGGAAATGTTTGGAGGGAAAACCTATTGAAAATAGAATTAGGTAACTTCTGATACACATCGCTATGGATCAATGTCGCACTTCACCTTTTTCAGCACCCTTTACCTTTTTCGGTAGAAGCAGAATTACACTTATTACTAGAGCCTGAATCTCTCTGGCAACAATCCTAAAATTGCACTAAAATTAAAGTTTCTATGCAATAGAGATTGGGAGACGGAGGTTACAATGAGCGCTCTGCTTTTTGGCAGGTACTATTTTAGGTTTACGGAGTGTACCCACAAACAATCTGGGCACTAGGACAAAGAGCTGAACAAAACTTCAGTTGGAATTTTTAAAAAATATATTGTCATCAATGTCTAAAAGACTTAGGATATCATTTCAAGAGCATGGCACTGATTCAATTTATTGCTTTTCTTTTTGCTACAAATATAATTTCTTTTCCAAAAAATTTACAACTTCTGTACAAGTATTCAAAAAAAAGTGCAAAAGTAAGACTTCTGTATTGTGGGTGTGTTTACTTTTAACCCTCATGAGACACAACAAACGGAGTCTATATTGCCCTGTCCGAGAGGAAAGCTACAGTGGGTGGCTTGCTGTGAACCTGACAACATAGCCTCTGGTGTTATAATAGTTTATTGTTGTCATCTCTACCTGTGCCTCGCCACCCCTGTTTCTTAAGTGCTCCATTTCCAGCTCACCATAGAGAAAAAAAGTCCTTTATGTGTCATTTGAACCCTGACTCGCACAGGAAGAGAAGCTATCATATAAGGAATCACTCAAAGATTCCAAATTGTCTACACCGGGCCTGTCGGAGATACTCAAAGATGCTTCTTCACTTTTTTCTTTTTCTTGCTTTCGTTCTTCAACCTTGTTCAGAGAGTTCTCTTTTTCTAATAAAATCGCAGTATTGCTGTTATATTTATTGAATGACTCCAGGGAAATTTTAGATAATCTATTCTCAGGATCCTCTTTTGTTTCATCAACTTGTTTCAATTTCTGCAATAAAAAGGAAAAATATTAGAAGCATATTTCTTAGAAATCAAGTTATTCTATCCAATATTCAATTATTACTGCCTGTATAAAGTACAGTTTAAAGGTACAGAGAGAACCTACAAGTCTTTAACAAGCTTCTAGTGTAATTAAGTGTAATAAAACCAATTTTGGGGATAAATCAAGACTTTAATCATTTTGGTGAGATAAATAGGTCCCAATTTGCAAACCAGTTAAGTGCCACTTAATTTCATTTCAAATGGATCCATTTGAAATTTGTTCAGGTAAAGTGCCTTATTTTTCTTTATCAAAGTTTTAGACTACTCCCTTTTCTTACTAAATAGTATTAGTTTTCCACTTGCAAAGTATGGATAGGGATTGAATTTCAGCCAGAAGTTAAAGTTATGTGTAAAAAACAGAACAAGAAAACAAACAAAATATACACAATCCCCCTTAAATTGCCATGAAATTAAGTACATGTTAAACTTATCAGAAGCACTGTCATTTTGTCCCTTTACAAGTCTCAAGGTATTTGAAAGAGAATTCCAGGTTAGTGGGTATAGACTTTAGTAGGCCCAAGGGCTTAAAAATCAAGGTAACAGGTGTACACCTTAGTATCCACACCCCTCCAGGAGGTTCTAGTAACATCAATTTAAAGAGGGATATTTCTAGGGTATTATTGGTAACCTCTAGGAATATTTTAAATTCCCTAGGAATTTATAAAACATTGCAGGCATATTTAATAATTATTATAGATAAACTCTATGCACATTAATGTATCAGTTGCTCAAGTGGCTCCTAAGGTCTGAGGTGGGAGGAGAGGAAGCACAGGAGCAAGAAGCAACAAGTGTGGAGGGGGTAACGTCATTAACGCATTTCTCATCTTTTCCTCTTTCGTGCAAAAAGGCCATCCGAACATAGAAAGAAGTATGGACAAGGTTCAGAGATGATAATGATAGGTACCGTTTATTAAGCACCCACTACATAAAAGACACTGAACATATTTTATCTATAAGCCTTTCACAAACCTGCAAGTTACACATCCCCATTTGAAAGACAAAAATATGGCTCAGAGTGACAAGGTTACTTGCACAAGGTCACTCAGCGAGTGATTGAGAAGAGGATTTGAATTCCTGTCTGGCTGGCTTCCATGCTCTTGTTTTACCATGCTCTTATGTAATAAAGGACAAGATGTCCTGTATTTTCTTTTTTAAGTTTTGCCACCCAAATACTCCACTTGCCAAACCACCTCTATCATTACCGTCCAAGGCCCTAACATATGCAGTTCATTTGCCCAGACAGTGGGCGCACATGCCTACTATGGACATACAAAGGTGAAATGAGGAGATTGTGCTCTGATTCAGGAGAAAACAGACATGGCCAAAACCTATGGATTCTCACATGTTAAATATTTAATAGAAAGAGAACAGAAAATGGTATGGAAGTGGATGACTTCAGTGTTCCAGGAGCATACTCAGAGTTTCTTTCTCTGCTGTGGGAAAGGGCGTAATTCTATGCAAATACTTGAAAAATCATCTGTGAAGTGGTGTGTATTTTGTTATATTATTATTATGAAGAAGCATGACTTAAGAGCTAGTTTTCAATCTCAAATGGTTACCTTGAAACCATAGGTGGGTCAAGGAACAGATTCCTAGACAATTACAGTGAACTGTTTCCATAATTAGGAATAACTCCAGGCAACAGTCCCTATTCATGTCACACTAATCTTTAGACATTTTACAAAGAATTGTATAGCACAGTACTAAAAATACATGGAGAGACTAGGAAATGCTTTGATTATATTAAATGTGGGTAAATAAAGGCCATTCAATATGATTTTCTCCTCACCTGAATATCTTCTCCCTTTTTCTTCATTCAAGAACCACAAGGGTTTTCCTTGCCCATTTCTAGTCAATGTGGATCTCAAATTTATTCAATAAACATTTATAAGAGAGGCAGATAGAAGGTTTTGGTGCGGAGGATATACAGCTGAATAAAATTGCATCCTGTGGAGGGAAGTTGGGGCCCTGGAGGCAGACAGACCTGAGCCTAAATCTTAGACCTGCCCAGGAGTCTCCTTCCTCAGGGGTGAATGGTAATAAGACACACCTTTATTTCAGGATTGATGTATTAGAAATACAACACCCCAAGACCCTGACACATAGTACTAGGTACTCAATAAATGATACAATAAATAAACAACTGTAAGACAGAATTCTTGTTCTAGAACAGTTTTTCTCAAACCGTGTTCTCCAGGCCAACACCAGTATCTCTTCAAAGCTTATTAGAAATGCACATTCTTGAGCCCCACCCAGATTTTCTGCATCAGAAATGCCAACACCCAGCAAATTTTTAACAAGCTCACCAGGTGATTCCCATATATGCTAAAATTTGAGAATCACTAGTCTAGAAGAACCTGTAGTCTTGGAAAGTAGGTGAAAAATATAATTCAATGTGTTACGGTAGAGATGAGGAAAGACATGTGGTTACCATTAAAATGCCCACATCCTATTAGACATAGATCATGCATCACGTTTTCTAAGTGCTTCATGCTTACAGGTTTGTTTCTTCAATTAATTATAACAACATTACTCAATTAAATATAACAACACTTACATTGGTCAGGGAGGTGACAGAAATAAACAAATGGCTCATTTTAAGTAAAAGCACATGGTCTTCATAGTCTTTTATTTTCAGTTTTCATGAGAGGTGGGTACAGAATTTTATTTATTTATTTTTTACTGTAAGAACAACATCAGTGCAAGAGTTACAATGAGGGCCAATTAGCATTCAGCCTCAGTGTTGGGGAGCGAGAGGGAGTGGTGAGGACTGTGCTCAGCTCATGAGCATGTGCCTAATTTAAAGGCAGGAGCAGCTACAGGTGAACCTTGTGGGATATTGTGGGTTCAGTTCCAGCGCCCTGCAACAAAGTGAGTCATAATCTACTTGCTGGCTGAGGCTCCTGCCTTCAATTTGTAAAAAAAAAAAAAAAGCAAGAATTGTGAAGTGTAATAAAGTGAAGCAGAGTAAAACAAGGTATTCCTTTAAGTAAGTTTAGCTTATCTCTGCTGTGCAGAAATGTGGGTGGGTCCAGGTTTTTTTCTTTTAAAGGTGAGGTCATAAATCTAGATCAATATTTACTTATATTTGAAATCCTTTGATTTTTAGTTATTTATTTATATTAAGAATAGATGGAACAACAATAATAATAAAAACTCCATTATTGCCCTGGCCGGTTGGCTGAGTTGGTTGCAGTATTGTCCCATATAGCAACAAGGTTGTGGATTCGACTTTCAGTCAAGGCACATATCTAGGTTGCAGTTTTGATCCCCGGTCAGGGCGCATACTGGAGGCAACCTATCAAAATTCCTCTTTCACATTGATGTTTGTTTCCTATTTTTTCTTCTCTCTCTTTTTCTCTCTGTCTCCCTTCTTCTCTTTCTAAAATCAATAAACATATGCTCAGGTAAGGATTTAAAAAATCCAGTATGTTAAATGCAGTTTTTGCATTGTTTCAACGCTGAAGCTAGAGATCATATTTTAGACTTGTTTTTTGTCCTAGCAGACCCTTGCATCTCCATTCCCCTGCCAGATTTCTCCCTAAAGGGCTAACCCAGCAATTTTCAACTGGTGTGCCACGAGAATTTTTAAAACATGCAGTACCTGACTATTTAGTCAGGGGCACTGACCTCTTTTCCCTTAAATGTCAAATAAAAAAATGACAACAGCCAACACAACAATAGCCATTCGATGTGAATGAATCAACATTACACCTATTTTTGTCAGATCAGCAAAAAATATAATACATTTTTTGGTGTGCTGCAGAATTTTAGTAATTAGTTTATATGTGCCATGAGATGAAAAATGTTGAAAATCACTGGCCCAACCCAATGCTAATTCATCAGTAGATTCTCTATGGGCACTTAGTGATGAATTCAGCTTTCTCTAGCTTCAGCAGTCTCAGCTTCTGGCTTGGGCTTCTCTAGTGGTCCTGTCAGCTAAGTATAAAAGCAGTAAAGTAGCTTACTTCTCTGCCTACAGTTAGAAACATACCAAACTAGCCTCAACATTGTCCTGTCAGATTGTAGGTATTTTAAAAATGTTGAAATCACATAATATTTAAATTTAAAATATAAGGATTGAGGTCAAACAGTAATGTGCTAATGATGTAATCTGTTCAATGGGAACAAAATAGTGCTTGTCAGTTTGTAGCAACTGTATGCAAAGGTGCTTTGCAAACTAATCATGGTAATAGCAGCATTTAATTGAGTGCCTGTTCTGTGCAGATACTCTGCTAAGCACATTGCACTGATTATCTGTTTTCACCCTCACATCGATTCTATGGGTAGGATTCTTTAGTGTCTCCATTTATGGGCAATAAAAGCATGAGGAAGTTAAGTAACTTCTTTAAGGTCATGTAGCAGTACATGGTAGAGTCTGGATTTGCGCCCAGGCAGCCTGCCTACAGAGCCCAAGCTCTTAACCTCTGTCCTGGAAAAGAACTTTACAAATATCAGCCAACATTGTCTTAAGGGGAACATCTAAAATAAGAATTACAGAACAACAACAATACTATTAATAACAAACCTAGTAAACATGAGTGTTTGACGACGATTGTGGAGGTTCCATAAAACATCTTGATTTCCTTCATATATTATGCTTCATCAGAATTATGATGAAATTAAAATACTACAGTTGTCACCTATAGGTGGCAACAGTTGTACAGTTCACTTTTTGTTGGACTTATTATTGCACTTGGGCTAACCAGGGAAGGTAAGAATAATTTTCTAGTTTAAAATCAATAGCTTTGCATATTCTTAAAATATATTCCTGTCTTTCGTGTAACCATGGCATTATGAGTGATAATTAAAGCAAGAGGTAGTGACATAGAAATACCTTGAGAATTATACCTTAATTCCTTGTAGTCAAATAATCAATCAAACCAATCTACTAAGTAACTGGCTTTGTGTGAATAATTGTTCAGTCTTGATTCTCAGAGGAAGTTTCCTAGAAGAGGGGGCTCTTGGAAGGATTTTGAAAGGTGAATAGGATTAGGACACACAGCAAGTAAGAGGGAAGGCCTGCCAATACACTTCCTACTGCACCTGTAGATAATTCTGCAGCCTACTTGAGCCCAGTAGTTGCCCACAGATAGAGATGTGCCTATCCCATGGGCTTCGAAGGACCCCAATTGGGTTCAGGAAAGCATCAACCCAGCTTATAATCTGGGGTTATAAATAATAAATAGCTTTTATTTCCAAAGAGTTTTTCCATCATGACCTCACTGCCCTTACATCATCAGCCTGGAAGTGAGGGAGGCTGGTGTCAGCTGGGGTATTTATGGAATGTGTGGTTCAGACAAATTCAAATTAGGTGAAATTAGACCTGGAAATTTATTTCTTAATTTTCATCACAAAAACACATGCCATTTTTTCCCATTGTCAACAGTAATCATGGAGTAGAGATTCTGCCTAGACCAATATCCTGAACACCAGGAAGGATAAAATAGAAGGTTAGATGTACCTTTGCCATAAGGAAAAGATGGGAAGACTATAAAAGTTGATACCAAAAAACTCAAGTGATAAACCAGAAGAAATACATGCATAATGATATCAGCTTAAAGGATATGTACAGCCAGAAACTTCTGCCCATAATAGGCGAGAAACAAGCAGCAAACTCATGACATAGTGTAATAAATTACTGTTCCATGATGAGGGCTAATCTCTGATTACTTCAAAGAAGTTTCCATCAATTGATTATATTTTGAATACATTGGTTAGTCTACTGTACAATATCTGTACAGTAGATTAAAGAGATTAAAGAGGTTAAAATCTGCTTGTGAACTTTAGATAGCATCATTCCTCAGCTGGGTGCTCATACTTGTAAAAAAGGACTGGAGCTCTTAGCACAAATTAATGCAAACAGTATCTTCATTGACATAATTTCTTATATCTCTATTACTATATATAGTCACTGCCAATCTGTTTAGGAATAATAGCTATATTTGTAAAGTGTTTTCACTGCATGCCAGGCACTGGGCTGAATGCATTTCATGAATTATCTCATTTAATCCATACAGTAACCCTATGAGACAATACTTTTATCATTCCTATTACACAAATGGGAAAATGCAGGGTAGAGAGGTTTAAATACTAGGCCACATACACATGGCCAACAAGTTAGGACATCAGGGTTTAAGAAGCAGTCTGACTACAGAGCTTGGGATCTTAATCATGACACCAGGCCTTTGGAAACCAGTGTTCAGTGTCTGCCACTGTGCTAACTGGCTGTGTGACCCTCTGAACCTGAGTTTCTTTCCATTAAAGTTTGTAAGAATCTTCCTGCTCTGAAAGCTCTATGACTCTGAAATATTTTTTTTTAATTTTAACCAATAACTTTGTTGATTTGGATATTTTGAGTATGTTGGCTATTGCCTGTGTGGTATAATGTTGATTGTTCACTTTTTTCTTTTTTCTTCTTTCTTATTAAATTATTTTTGTATTGTTGTTCTATTATACTTGTCCCAATTTTTCCCCCTTCGCTCTCCTCTGCCTGTCCCACCTGCCCCAGCTCCCACAGTCAATTAATTGGGTGTCTGCTGTGCGTCTATTATTGGAATTTGAGGTGGCACAATAAATAACTCTCCCACTTCTAAATGAGTAAGATAAGATAAAAGGGCTGATGGGAGGCTGAAATATCAGCTTTATTTTTGAGATAAATAATTATCTGATATATATTGGAGAATGAACTTTCTATCCACAAAAGGGTGGGTTTCCTAACACTGGTCTCCAGAAATAGGCAAGTTAGTAACTAGCAGTCCTGGGCTGGCGGGCAAGTGTCTTCCACTGAAATCGTCAGTGTGGACAGAACAGAATGTGAGCTTCTCACAGTCAGCCTGACCCCAGAAGAAGGGTGAGGCCAGCAGGGGGTGGGCCTGCCAGTCTTCCCTGTTCCTCTCTGATACTTGCTAATTAAACAAGCCACCCCTCACTCTCCTGAGAAGTGAAGAGAGGGGCTCAGAGTTGCCAGGAGTGTTATTCTAGAAAGCCGCTTCCTCATGGAGAGAAATACCCAAAATTAGGAAGAAGTGCCACCACCACCCAACATTTCTCATGACACACAGTGATGCAGACTTTATCTGAGCATATATGTAATTAGGGCCAAGGAGACGCAGGAAGCAACAATTTTGAAAAATTACATTTATAAATGCTTTGTCACTTAGTTATAATTAATTTTCATTTTTTAATTTTTTAAGAAAAAAGATAAAAGAAAATTCAGAGCCTGCAGTGAGTTGGGTTGAGCAGGGAAACCTCTCCATGTGCAAAAAAATAGGAAGGAGGTGACTTAGCAGAGGTGAAAGATAGGAGTGCTTTCATTTGGAAGCAAACAAATCAAACACAGCAGAGAGTCTGACCAGTGCTGGGCTTTAAGCTGAAGTTGAAGGTATGATTTCCCCCATCCCTTTTCTGATGAGCCAATCTTGGGCACTAGGAAGATGGAGGCAGGGCAGAGTTATGTATTATGCTCTTTTTGTGGAAATAAGAAGGAGGCATTTTAATCCAGGGTCTTTTTGTAGAAAATCGGTGCACACTGCAAAGTCTGTGTTAGGTAAATTTGCTGGGGGGAGGTCAACCTTAAGGGAAAGGATGCAGCTGAAGTCATTCCTCTTTTTCTCAGAGGTACTAGCTAATCTTTTTTTTAATGCCACCTCTTACTGTATTCCTGGAGAAGCTACTTTCTAGCTGAGACATAAAAATAGAGTGACCTTTGGTGAATACCAGAGACCTTCCAGACTTTTCTAGTGAGTTGTGGTGTAAACCTTGTTAATCTGGTCAAATTCCAACTTGGATAATTACTTTCTCACAGCACTCATTTCCCTCTATTACTTCAACTAGACACACGACTCTTCACTTGCCCTTCTAAAAAATTAATGTGATGTATCAGTAATAGAGTGCCACTCTCTCCATCCAACCACACACCAGGAGATGCAATTTGGCACTTGAGAGCACTCTCTGTTTCTTTACTGGGGTCCTAAAGATTCTTCAGTATCTCCAGGGTAAACTGGTTTTATTAGGTGAAAGAGTAATTTTCAGTTGAGGTCTGATTTTATGACTCTATTATTAACTATATTGCTGTCCTTTACCATGATCGATGACTTTCAATGACCTCTGCCGGAACCTCTGAACCCAGAGCGGGTAAAAATGAGCTTACTTTTTGAAGAAAAAAGAAAGAAAGCGAAGAGAAGGTCAGTGGGAAGCTGAGGGTTGCTACAAAATAATACACCTTGTGGAAGGGAAAATAATTCAGCTCAGAGGTAAACAATGGCCACAAAGGACATTTAAAGACTAGATCAAAATGACAGAAGGAAAGAAAAACCATTTTATCAAAGAGATGGGAAATCCTCCCATTTACAGAAAATTGGAAAAGGTGTGGGTTCAGGTCCCTCAGTGGGGAGAGAAAAAAGGAAAGAAAAGAAAATCACAAACTTTTCTTATGCAGAGAAAGGCGTTTGGGAAGAGGAAAAGCATGTAATTGTAAGTTTTGGTGAAATTTTCACATGAACATGCAAAGGACATGTGTGTGATTTCTGTAAATTCCAAAGTTAGTGTCATCCCCTGAAATGCCATTTGAAAACACTTATTTATTTTTATTGTTGTTTTCCAGAGTGGTGGATGGTTCCACAAATCTAATATAAAATGTAGGTTGATCACCTTAATAGTGCATCAGATTTGGTCAGCATTTTGGTCAGTGCATCAAATTGGTCAATTTCTCCAAAAGTAAAATCTTTACTGTTTTATACTGACCTAGAAATTGGAATAAGCCAGATCATTGACATTGGTTTGTATAATTATCTCAACTAAATGGAACATGCTTATCTGTGTTGTGAGATTTTTCTTCTTCTTCCAGCATACTAATATTAACTAAAGTTTGTCCAGAAACGAGAATTGAACAGGTCTGGGCTGGGAACTTCTAAGTCTGTTCAATATAGTGTCAAGTTAATGTTTCTGTCTGATGAGAGCGAGAGCATCAAGCTTTTCTGCCTTTAATTTATAGGCACCATTATGAATAAAAACAATATATACCCTATTCCCCTGACTTAAAAGATTGATTAGCCATTTTTTATTAATCTTTCCATCATTTCATATATTAAATATATCTATCTAACCAGCAAGCTGGTCATGTCTGGCTTAGAGTCAGCATCTTTGTAGCTTAAAGAGCCCATGAACTTTGTCAGAGGAAAATCCAGCATGAAGGGACCACCTATGTATTCTAGCCAGCACATAGCTATGTTTTCACTTTGGAGTGATAGACTTTTCACTGCTCCTACAAGAAAAAAGTAAAACTAATTTGGGGGGGGATCAGGTGAGTATACAAAATTTTAAAATATTTTTTTCATGGAAGTTCTCCTTCCAAAGGAACGTCTCTAATAAATCAATAGTGGACATCATAAAAGTATACCTGAAAGTAGAAAGTTTTTATGATAAAGAATGCTGCCAGTACCCAAGCCAGAGAGAAACATTCTTTGTTACTCATTAACCTATAAATAATTAGGCAGCCTGGAGTCACCTCTAACAGAATTTGGTATACCAGTTAGGAACCACATTGCCCTATGACTTCCAATCTGTTAGGCACTTTACCCCAGACATGGAATCAAATGGAACTGCAAGCTTGGTTCATCCAGGAACACACTCATATTTGTGGATGTAAGAATTTGTGCTCTACTCATGTTTAAGGTATGTATCTACTAATGCAATTCATGTTTCAGTTGTAGGGCTAGTCAGTCTTTGCTTTGGATAAAGTTATTTCCCAAGGATACTAGACATATTGAATCATGAGAGCCATGACAACTCAGAATCGGCACCAATTTATGATTTTTGTGCTAAAGAAAACATTCATTGGTGGGAATTGTTCTAAACATTTAGAAACATTAGGCTTTATACTCTGTCTTGCATTTTAGTTTGTAGTTGAATTTGTGAGATGCTCCTATTCCTTGTTACCCGGTAAGCACTGGGGGTTTGGAAGGGAAGGATGTGCTAGCTGAGAGATTGCAAATGAGTATCTACTTTCATTCTGGATTCCGTCCCTTGCTCTGTCACAATATGACAATGACAATCATTACTTCAACTCTGGACCCAGATTTTAATAAGTATGTAAATAGAGATTATGCTCCTCCTGCCACTTCATTTATTTGTTCATTCATTCATTCATTCATTTGGCAGATTTATTGAGACCTACTATGTACTAGATAGTATTCTAGACACTGGAGATAAAATAGTATATGAGATAAAGCACTGGTCACTTAAATGCACATATTTAAGGTTCTTTAATACAATACCAATATAGAACAAAGCTTGATATACAAGAAGATGGATCCCTGAGCACTGAGTTAGCTTAGTCTATCCATCCTGTTTGGCCTGAGAATGGCATCTAGCACATAAATATCCTGTTAAACTGAAAGCTGTGGACATGCCCATTTATCCCCATCATAGTTTTGAAATCCCTCACTAAACTTGCTTAGCTTCTTTTGATCTTTTTCCATTTTTAGTCTGTAACATTATTTGGGCAAATGTTTTTATAGGTCAAATTATTACTATTTACATACCTTTTTCTTAACCTTTCTGAGCCTAGTTATCTCCAAATTCAACATGCTGATGTTGGAATTTCTTCTTTTTTCTATAATCCATGTGTTGTCAATAGTAACCAAGTTTTATAACTTAGTCCTCTTTTTAAAAAAGTTATTCAGAGCTACTGGTTCTATTTCTATAGAAGCTTATTCACAGATATTTCTCTCCATGAATTCCTAGCCTAAATGGCCAAATTATCCATTTGACCCTGAACTTATATCCATTCTATTACGTAGACTCTTTTTTGTGTTTTTCTTTTTTATCAATGTCTCACTTCTCAATTAGATAACACACTTCTTGAGGCCAAGGACTAGATTTTATTCTGCTTTCTTTCTCTGATTCTGACACTATGTTTTGTGTCTCTTAGAGCTGATATCTACTGCATATCAGTAAATGTAGTTACGATTAGATATATTTTCACTACATAATTTCCTGTGCTCTGGAGCTTATAGACTTGACCAGGTTTTCTGTAATGTCTGCTTTTCCATGATGAAGAGACAGATAAAACAACATCATTTCAGATGGTCACCTGCCTTGCAGTGGCATAGCTGTGCTCTAGCCCCTAGATATACTAACAGTGTACAGTCTCTGGGATTCCAGGTGAGCATCAAGAACTAGTGCAATCCCTTGGATTGATGGATGTCTAACTGTTGTTTACTTTGGCAGAAGAACTTTTCTCTCTCTATCCAGAGCAGAGACCTGTGGACTCATATCTCATGGCCATCCTGATTGGGCAGCTCTGCTCTGAGTGATCTGGGGCTTTCTGCTTCACCTACGCGTGGACTTGGCCAGCAGTTGGGCGAGGCAGCAGCTGCCATTGCTTCCTGGAAATCCAAGAGCAAGAGTAAAGACAACACCAAGCTCCTCATGGGTACAATGGTATTAAAAAGAGCAGCCCATGATAGATGGTACAGACTTCAGCTCTACCGTTTTTGTAAATGCTTCCTGTAGCCAGCAAGTGTTGACTCTCCTGGCCTGAACCAATCCCAGGCAACTTGCTCAAATTCAGCTTTCTGCCTCCTTAAGATAGGGGAAATATTGTATTATGAATGCTTACATGACATTAGTGGAATTCTTAGGGGCAGCAACAAGACTGACTATTCAGTTGATAAACCCCCAAATAATACTAGGTGTATTAAATGAAGAAATGAAATTGTAGGGAGACCAAATGATAGGTGCCTTACTACAGAATTCCAGCATCAGGCAGCATGCAGATGCTTTTCATTCTCTCTCCACCATCTGTAATATGTTCAATCCGCAAAATGATTTTTCCGTTATAAAAGGTATTCTCTTCATGAACTGCCCAAGATGACTGAGTGCCATTTTATGAGGTTAGAGTCAGCCATCTGCTACAATAAAAATAAGCTTTATTTTTGTCTAACATGTACAGAACAATTTAATTTTTAAATTAATGTAAAAGTGAAAGGTGCCTAGCTCCAAGTGAAGAATGTCTGCCCCACACAACTGTGTAAACACAACTCAATTGCTATGTGAATTAAATATGGATCAACAAAATCAATAGTTAATTGTGTAACTCAGGGTCTTTCACTTCAGATCTAATTTGCAAAGAAGGTCTAGGGGATGTGTGCTTTTGATTTTCTTAAGATATTATTTAAAACCTTTCTGTTAGGAAATGTAGTTCACAGAGTCTTTACATTATTTCCTAAGCTATTTGTCTTGTGAGTAGCCAAGGTCATATTGATTGCTCAGCCTCTCATTTTTATTTTAAAATTCAGTATCTTTATCAGTCAAGCTGCCTCATTCTGGGTATCTGGCTTGCACTAATGCCAAACAAGCTTTATTGCAAAAATAACCCCACAAAATAGGTGTCTCAGTAAAAGACATGGATGCACTAGTTGTATTATAAACTGCCTTTGGTTCATGATACCATCCATAGAAATTAAGCATTACCCCCATACCTACCTCCCCCATCAGTAAAATATATTGTGCTGTGAAGATGCATGATTTTGTGTGAAATGACAAGAACATGTGGGGTCAGGCTGAATCTGTATGGATGAATATGCTATCTGTTCAGACATTCCAAAAGGAATCAGATGGAGGGCATACTGCTTGAATAGAACCTCCCAGATTCTCTCAAGCTCATTATCCAGAATGGATGATAAGGGAGGGAAAGCAGATAGGCCTTTTTTGCAAAGGGACTAATACAATAAAAATCAGAAGATGTTTGGGAACGGATAGACTGCCTTGAACCTTATTATATTACAGTGGAGCTAAAAATGTAATCTTTGAGCTTCTTTTCCCTTTAAAGTTAAGCCTTGCTCCCTCTTACATATTGTTAGAGGCCTTCATCCTTTTTAGGGACTGAGGGCAAAATAATTCTGAAATAATGAATTATTTTTTTCCAGCTTCACCAGAAATCCCATGATTATTTTGCCATTGCAGAGGCAATGACCTTCTCAAAGGAGGCCCATCAAATGCTGAAGATAAATAATAAGAGGGACTCTTTCTCCTGCCTCAAGGAAAATGTTGCACAGAGGTAAAACGTCAATATGTTCACCCAAGATGGGCAGCAGCATACTCCAAGTGAAATGGAGCTGCGTGTGTTTATGTGCGACCAGCTGCCCCATCCAACAGGACACCCGGGGCAGCATCCTTGGAGGGACCTTGGGGAGACACCTAAGCCCTTCACCCAGTAATGTTGGAAATGAATGTTTTGCTGGTGACAGGCAGAGCACATTTTAAATCTCTTGACTTGTGAGCAACTAAAGGAAAGGAAGCTCTGGTTAATGTCATCTTCCAACAATCTAGAAGAACATAGTTCTGATTTACTACATCCAGGAGCTAAGATTAACCATAATGAACTGCCCCTTCCTCTCCCATGTCCCTTCACCTTCACATTACACAGCAGATGCTCAGAGAGTGTGAACAACCTTCCTCTTATTCTCCACATGGAAGCAAGGTCTTACAAACTAGGTAGAGAGGTGCAGTTGAAATAACAATTTTCCCATGATTATGATTCAAGCACATTGGGGTGCCCAGGAGTACAGGGCCAGCTTTTCGGGGCAAAAGTCATCTGTCTGTCTGTATTTTTATGGCTTTTGTACTTAGTATCTGTGGACAGCTGAAGACACAGACTTGAACTTCAGAAGGAGGTACAAGATCCTTCCCATTACTACCCTTCAGACTCCTTCTTTGTTGAAACTCCTCCCTTTCCCCATAGATGGCTGATGGATGGCCTGGTTAGAACCAGGGAAGAGTCTGACATAAACACAAATATAATACCTGAATGAATGGTATGAGTGGGTAGTGGGGGCTGTGGTGAATTCAAGTGCACACATTTCATTTAGGGGGACAGCTACTACATACTTGTTACCTATGTAGCACTTTTTATCACCCTAAAGTTTGGACAGAACTCTACAAGGCAGGTGCTATTAGTTAAGCCATTTAATACATGAGGAAGGGAAGGCACAAGAAGCTAAGTATTTTGCCCAAGGTTTCACAGCTGTGAGGAGCAGGCAGAACCAGATTCAAAGCCAGGAGTCCAGCTGTAGAGGTCCCACTCTCAGCCACTGCCCGTCCTGCCTGAGTGCCAGCGGAGTTTTATCTTGTGAGGATGTGGGCCCAGTGTTACTAGACTTCTGATTTTTCGAGAGAAATGGAAATCTGGAAACCTTACATGAAATCTCCCAATGTTTATTTTGAAAACAAATGTGTGAGTCAAACAAAACCCATCTGTATTAACTTGTGATTCTTCCATATTGCAGCCTATCAGAACCTAGTGATAGTCAAACAGCAGGCTGCCTGAGGTACTGGCAAGATTGCAATGATTCCACACGCTACCCACCTAGGGGCAAGTGCATTTTAACCAGATATTAAACATCCCACAATGCCTCTGAAGTCCTTATCCCTTCTCTCAAAAAACAAACAAACAAACAAAAAACCCAAAACAAAACAAACAAGCAAAACTTCAAAAGCCACTCTTCAAGCCTTAGGAATTACAGGTGACAGAACTTTCACTTTCTAATGTCTGTATACTCACACCCAATAGTTGGGCCACTGCCTGGTCTGCTATAACTTCAACGAAGTAGGTAAATGGAAGATGCTTTTGACTGTACACAGATTTTTCTGTCCTTTCCTTGGCTGGAATGGGTGGGGAAGGCTCTGTCTATTTCCCTTTGACACATCATCAGAACCACACATATCAGGATATTTTTTTTCAGGGGAGTATAACTTACCAGCATTGGTTTTAAATGGGGACTTTCTTCAATAAGAACTTCTGAACTTACTCATATGTAAGAAATAATCAAAACCAGATTCACAGTAAAGATACTGTGAATTTCCACAGGCTTACAGTGCACTTGTCTCTGCCTAGCATGCCATTGTCTTCTACAGGGTTTTATTTTTAACACATTGTATTTAGGTTGATATCTAGGAACATGGCAGATCCAGCAGTTAGCATTGTTTTCTGTGTTGAAATGAAAAGCCGGTGATGAAGCGGAAAGACCGTTCAAAGATGTAGGGTCCTCTATGGAAAGGGGAAGGAGAATAGGGTAGAAAGAAAGAAAAGTTCTCTTTTGTCAGGCAGGCACAGAATCATTGGGCTCAACTAGGCAGTAACTGTCCAATTTAAGAGCAATGGTAAAAAAGCGATCATCTCAAAAGTCATCAGGATACAAATGATCCAATGCCTTAGAGATGAAATCGAAACTGCTCAGCAACACCTTGAAAACAAGTCAGTAACATGCAGATAGGCAGCAAGCACATTTTTTGGAGAGGCCACGAAGGATGACAACAGGCTGAATTTAGAGCCCAGAGAAGCAGTTAGTGTCTCTGAGTTCTGGCTCCTTATCTTCCTCTCTCTAGAATGTACAGTCCCTGCCTTATGTACACTCCCTGGCCAATGTCCATTCATCTCTGCAGACTTAGGTGGAGAGAAATCTCCTATGAATCCTTTTAAGATCAGGAGCCTAGATCACAGCCCCTTCCATTCTCCCCTCTTCCCAGTGCAGTCTGCTCACATGGCACCAGCAAGCCTTTGCTCTAATACAGGTTTCCATGCTCAGCCTCCCATGTGGGTAGTACAACTCTGTCTTCATGATCCTTGTGCCCAGAACATGCCAGATACATAGAAGGTCCATAAGGTTAGGGGAATGAAGGAAATATGCTAATTATATATATTTTTACTGGTCTTTAAAAAAAAATACTTTTGCTTATATTTCTCCTAACACTCTTTCCTGTCTTTGAAAGTGATTGAGTTCCAAGGACAAGATGCTGTACTCTCTGGTAGGGAATATTCATTTATTTCCTGAGGGGTGGTTGATGGTCTATCACCCAGAAGACATTTAAGTTTCCTTTATTTATAAAGTGGAAATAATAAATTCCCCAGTAAGTAAACAGGAAAATGGATTTAGATTTTCAAAAGAAAATTGATTAAGATATGAATTTAAAGGAATATTTCTATTCTCATAAACCAAGGTTAGAGTTTCAGACACACGAAATAAGTGGGGATCATATCATCTAGCAATGAGAAGATCAAATACGTTAGTGAGACTTTTTAAACACCCAAGTAGTTTTATGTGAAGGAAAAATAATCCTCATTGTACACAAAATGAAGAATGAAGGTTTGAGAATACTAGGATGAATTTAAAGAATACTGGATGTCCTTAAAAAATACAATAATTTTTTGAGAGGCCCTGAGTGACTGAATTCCCAGGGACAGGACAAAGTGAAGCTCCAGGGTGGCCTCTGTAGACGTTTGGCTTGGACTGCATGGTTAGGTGCACAGAGGAGAAATGCAATGTGGCAGAAGTGGACTGATGTCACCCATCAGAGCCTGGTACCAGCTCTGGTAGTGAGTGTGGAAGGGGTGGGTGGAGGATAATTATCTTTTCTTCAACTCTGTGAAGACCCAGAGTTTCAGTTACTTCAATGTGAGTGGGCTGGTGTTTCTCTTCACTGGATTCAGTGCCTACGGTTTCTCTGCCATATGTGTCTAGAGTTCTCTTCAGTGACTGGAAAAAATATTTTTCCTGAAGTCAGTTTTAAAGAAGTTGCTGAAAAACTGTCTCTTAAATATGCCTGTCGTGTGCTATCAAAGAATTATTTAAAATCATAATACTAATCCAAAGGCTGCTCCTAAAGTGACTACCAAACTTCATAAAGGAACCTCTGTAAGAAGATATTTAAGTCCAGGCCTGCTAAGCATAGACACCTCTACTCATATACTCACACACACACACAATCACACATACACTCTCACACACAACCCCCACACACAATCACACATACACACACAACTCCACACACACACAACCCTGCACACACACACAAAATCACACATACACATACAACCCCCACACACTCACACACATACTTCAATCACACATAACCCCCCATACAATCACACACATAGACACTTGCATAAAAAACCCACACACTCACAACACAATCATACATACTCACACACAACTCCCACACACTCACTCACATGTACACACACAAACACAAAATCCCCCTACCCTCACAAATACATACTCACACACAGCCTCCCCTCCCCTCCCACTCCTTCCGATGCTTTCAGGGACTGGTACAGAAATGTCATTTCAAGCAAGAAAAAAAAGTTGAATCACCCACCACAAAAATGTTTAGCCGCATTTTGGTCCCTTGGCCAGAGCCAATAAAGATCTCTTGCAGTGAGCCAGCTAAAAAACAAATGTGGTGAAGGATGTTATACTTTATAGTGTCTGAATGTGATTAGTGATTAGTGCTGGTAGCTTCAGTCAGTTGGGAGTAACAATCAGGGTTTCTCTCCCGCAACTGTGAAGGACTACAAAACACCATTGGCTCCCATCCTATACGATGATGGGATAGCAACTGAAAATCTAATTAATCTGTGAATGAATTATGGCTTAAGAAATGTATTGTTTTATAATCAATTTTTAGTGAGTCCCTAACAGAAGATAAGCTGAAGAAAAAACTGTAAAATTATAAGAGGTTGATATATTCTGTTCACTATGACTGATGATTTTAAGGAGGGTAATTTTACAATCCATCAAGTTTTTGTCATTTTGAAAATCATGTTTCCCAATGTATGCTGTAAATTAATTAAAAAATTTACATATTTATTAAGAATTGTATTGAAAACAGCAAGAAGTGAGCCCCATTTGAATAATAAAATAACTTGTTATTCCACTGGAGATAAAAACAAAAAAAGAAAAGATTTTCATTTTGAAGTAATAATCACATAAATTTGCTATCTGAATTAGTTAAATCAAGAATTTATATTCATCTGAGGTATCCACAGTGTTAAAGATAATCCCCCCAACTGTCATTTTGGGGGGACGGAACAGATTTCACCATATGTGAGAGTCACAGGAAGACAAACACGGAGGTGATGACCATGTTGGAAGCAGGACTACCAACCCCCCCCCTCCGCCCCGGGGGAGGTACAGACGGGAGAACCCATGGCCAGGCTCTTGGGGAGAGGAGCACTTGACTTCATTTCAAAAACCTCTTTCCTCTTTCCAAAGAGATCCTTGGCTTTACTAGGCAAAACCTATTTGAATTTTCCATCCAAATGGAAAGCTTGCCTGAGGTACAGAACATCCAGATGTCTGTATTAGCCTTGGCTGTGGAGGGGCTGGTTACCAGCAGGAATTGACTCCAGAGCAGGCAGGGAAATAATTGGAAGGGCACAGGGTTCTAATTAGAGGGTAAAGCCATACTTCATCTGAGTGAACACGACATTCACTCTAGATTAGCCTCGTAATAGACTGTCAACTCAAAGAGTTGCCCCAAGAGAGGAACTGCCCAGATTCATCTACAGAGAGATGAAGGGCACAAAGGAACGGAGCTGGTGTGAGTTACCATGTATACTCACTAGTGTACACTAGTGTAATGGATAGTCCGCTGAGCCGAAATGACACAAGGTCATCTTCTTTCCAAATTTCTGGGAGAAGAGGGGGAAGGAGAATACCTGTTTTCCATAAACTTCAGCTTAATCATGGCTGTTTCTTTCTACAGGGAGTCAGGCGTCTATAATTATCTTTAAAAACTAAAAACACCAGAGATCCCTTTATGAGGTTCTCCAGGTGAAGGCTGGCTTCCCCGCCTCCTCAATGTCGGCAGCATTGCTTCAGTGCAGACATGGCTAACAACTGACGCTCATGTGGCAACTGCCTCTTCCCATGCACGCAGGTGGCACTGCTTACCTGTCTCCAGAATCCACCTCCCCTGAACATGATGCAGCCTTAGAATCCCTTTTAATACTGTAATTCAGGCCACTTCTACTCATTGAATGCTCTCAGCCTTTGAGACAAAGGTTATTTGGTATTCCTGCTTAATACATGTGCGTGTGTATTAAGTGTATGAGGTCTGTCCAGAAAGTATTCAGTCATGTACTATGAACAACAGAGACATTTATTGAAGAAGATACAAGAAACATTGCACATAGGACAATGACACTTCAGCCCCCTTCAAAGTAGGCACTTTGAAACTTTACACAGTTCTCTCAATTCATATTAGCTGCCCCATCATATTATCCTGAGTCTCATTGACAGTCTGAAATCTGTTCCCTTTCAAAGGTGATTTTAGTTTTGGGAAAAGCCAGAGGTCTCAAGGTGCCAAATCTGAGCTGTAGGGGGGCTGAGTTACCTGGGTGTTTGATGTTTCTCCAAAAACCTCTGCATGAGACATGATGCCTAAACAGATGCATTGTTGTGATGAAGCTGCCAATCACTAGTTTCCTATAGCTGCAGCCTTCTGAATCATCCCAATAGTTTCCATGGATGAATGTTGAAGCTTCATGCAAAATCTGATGCAGATGCATTGCTCTACTCAGTCATTTCAAATGTGATAGCCACACAGTACACATGCTCACTCAACAGTGTCTATGCCTCTCACTGACTAGTACAGTGAAGTTGTCATTGTTCACACATGTGCATTCCAGTCCACTCTCCTTGGTTGCCAGGTTACCTCAGTGTCGCAGAAACCATCCTTGTTATACTAACAATGGATGGACTTTTTCTGGACATCCCTTGTATATTAAGTGTATACATATATTATATATCAGATGTTAATGGAATAGGTATATCTCTTAGTATATATGGCTGATATGTATATCTATATCTTATGCATGGAAACTTGAAGTTATCTTTGACTTCCCTGTCTCTCTCATATTCCACGTCCACTTGTCTTCTGGTAAATTGTCTGTTCTCAGACATATTCCTCTCCTCTTTCCTGCTTTGCTCTGTGTCATAGGGAACTACATTTCCCAGGCTTCCTCTGTCTCTGGCTTCTGGGGAGGTTCAGCCAATGGAAGGCAATGGAAAGAGCCTGAATGGCAAGAGGAGTGGGTGAAATAAAGCATTTCTTCCCTTCTCTGTGAGCTGTGGGATGCTGGTAGCTGCTGCTTCTCTTCCACAGCTCTGTCTCCTGCCAGGTAGGCCCTCCTTCCCATGGTTCTAGCATCCATTAGATGGCCCAGCTTCTGGGATTTAGTGTCACTTTCTGCTATTGTCCCTCTGTCCTAGGGAATGATTATTACTTCCTGCTAATCTCTGGATTGCCTGTCCCCTGTTGAGTTTCTCACCTATCCCATTATCTGGGTAAGTGATTCCCTATACTAAATTTCTTCTATAGACACACCTAGAGTGGTTTCCACTCCATGCTAGATCCTCACCAATACAATCATCAAATTCTGTCTGGCGTACCTTCAAAACACACCCTGAATCCAGTCATTCTCCACCATTTGTTTTCTGCTATTGTGTTAGACCAAGATGCCATCATCTCTTGCCTGGGTGACTGCAGTGGTTTCCTAAGTGGTCTTGACACTTCCACTCTTGGTGTTGACAACCTATTCTCTACGTGACAGCCACAACATTCCTTAGAAACTGTAAATCATGTCATGTCACTCCCTTGTTCAAAATCCTCCAATGATTTCCCTTCATGGAGAATGAAACCTAAGGTTAATGCCACAGCCTCTAGGGTCCTAAGTAACTGGCTCTTGGACTGTCTGTCCTTCACCCCAATTTTCTTCCTCTTTATGTCCCTGCTCCAGGCATAGTCATGTGGGGACACACCAACCATGCTCCTATTTTAGGGCCTTTGCACTTGCTATACTCTCTGCAAATATATCCCTCCTTCAGACAGGCACATTTCAGTGTTTCACTTCATTTAAACCTCTTCCAAAACCCCCTTTTCAGAGACCCCATGCAATCACTCTCTCTGAAGCAGTACCCTTGTTACTTCTATCCAGTTATCTTGCTTGATTTTTAATAACCTATATTACTATCGATATATGAAATTAATTATATTTTGTTTGTCTATTATCTGTTTTCTCTACTAAACCATATAATATATTAAGGCAGGACTTTATGTTTTTTTTAACTTGCTTTACCCTCAATGCCTAGAATGTTGCCTATTAAATAGTTCACACTCTATACATAATCTTGAATCAATGAGCAATAAGTTATGAACCTTTATCACACTGTGAAAAGCAAGTGACAGATAATTAGTTCTATTATTAGAACAAGAACAAACAGCTAAACACTTTTCAAGTCAATATACCTATTCAAAATGGAAACCTGCAGCAAACCACGGCATTTCTCAGTTTTGACACAAGCTGAGCCAGGGAGTGGACTGTGATCAGGGAGAAGGTCCCATGATTTTACTCCTCCCCAGTGCATGTCTCTGCCGTCCCTACTTCCCAGGCACTGCTCCCCAGGACTACAGTCAGTGCACTGACAAGAGATGTGGAAATACTTTCAAATGTGCATGTGTTAAAGGGAACCAGATAGTTTGTGAATAAAGTCCTTTGGTTTGCTTGTTCTAATTATATAAGGTAGGAAAATATATCTGAAATGTCTTGGGTTATTGGCCCACCAAACACACCCTCTGGCCAGGAATTGTAGCTAGGAATGACCACTTGTCAAAGGGATAGGATATCAAAAAGGCCTAAGAACTCTGTAGGTCAAAGCTGATTTCTTCCTACTGAAGTCAAAAGGTCTTATTAATTCTCCTTCCCTATCACCTCCAGTTTTTTGGCTTTGGGTACTCTTGTGGGTTGAATTGTGTCCCCTAAAAAGATATGTTGAAGTCCTAGTCTTGACAGCTGTGAATGTGACTTTTTTGGAAAAAGGTGTTTGCACATATAATTACGATATAAGTTAAGATGGGTCATACTGGAAAAGGGTGGGTCCTCAGTCCAACATGACTGATGTCCTTATAAGAGGAGAAGAGGTAGAGGAACAGATATGCACAGAGGAAGGAGATGTGGAGGGACATATCATGCACAGAGGAGTGTGCCACGAGAGGACACGGGCACACACTGAAGGAGGGCAGCCATGTGAAGACACAGAGGTTGGTGTGCAGCTGTGAGCCAAGGAACTCCAGGGACTGGGGAGCAAGCAAGGCCCTGCTGACTCCCTGCTGTCAGACTCTAGCCTCCAGAATTCAAAGAACACATCTGTTTGTTTAAGCCCCCTGGTTTATGGTACTCATTACATTATGGCAACCCCAGGAGGCTAACAGGAGTACTCCCTAGGACACTCATCAGTAATAGGAGCCATTTTAAGACACTAAAATTCCAGGTTTTACAGATAGATATTTATGAGGTTTTTAAACTGATAGATGGAAAGAAGGCAAACTTTTTTTCCTGGCTTTTTTTTCTTTTTTAAACTGAAAAATGGGATGCTGAGGATAAAAACTAAGTGCTACATGAAATTATGAAACTATGATTACATTAATTCCATGCAATATTTTACAATGCTTCATTTGAAAAGGAAAAATAATCAGAAAGGAACTGAAGTTATATTTGGAGTATTATGGGACAAATATAATGCAACATTTCATGGGACATTTCTTCTGATGCACACATTCATGGGCTGGCTGTGCTAATGTGTAGCTACACTGTTCCCCTTGTTGGCTCCCTCTGTGAGTGGTGGGGAAGTGTAAGCAACATTTCCTTGAAAATGTGTACTTGACCAAAACTCTTCTAAAGTGTTAGTCCCAAGGTTTTTCCTTTTTAAAAATAAATTCAAATTCAATTCTCTGTTAAAATTTTAAAATGCTGGATTTAGGCCCAGGATTCTACTCCCAGCTAGAATTTCTCTCCACAGCAGTGTATCAGGGGAATACTCCTGGTGGGCTGTGAATACCAATGGCTTAACTTCCTTCACCTGCTTAGGGATGATAGCCAAATAAGTGACTTCCAGACTGTTAAACTCATGCCAACCTGAGGGGCCATCTGGCATAGGCATAGACAGTATGAGCAACTCTTTAAAAAGCTTTTCCTAAAATCAAGTAAAATATCAATTGGCTGTTTACAGAATCCCTTTTGTGTCATAAAAGATAGGCTGTTCTAAAAATTTGAGCAAAGGATGAGCTCAGGTGTCATCTCCCTACCTATAGCAAGGTCCTCAATAAAGCTGTGAACCCAGCTTTGCTTGTAATGAAGGAAGTCTCTTCTTGGAATGGAAAGGCCATTTCTTATTTTTTTGGTAAAGAGCAAAACACTTCAGAATGAACAGCAGCGTCTCTGCCTTGGGAGGTCTGTCCAGAGTGACCCGTGTCTGTTTAGTGATTGGAAAACAGTCTAGAAGGTAGAAATACCAGAGCATCCTTATGAGACAAGTGAACTTTTAATCCTGACTATTCCTTATATTTTTTTGCTTGATTCCTAGTGATGATTCCCAGTGATGATTCCCACCTTGTGACCTTACTTAAACCCTAAAGAAATGACAACTGATGACAAATTCTCAATGGAAGTACCTTGTTCAAGAGGAAACATGCCCGTCTTAAGACTATATTGGTTTCTTACTATAATCTTTGGTGCATTAGGTGGGAGTGAATTATTTTTAAAAAAAGGAAGCCGTAGAGATTTGTGGCCTTATATTGAAAAATTGTGTCTGTATTTGAAATAGGCTATAAGGATACTCTTTCCATCCCTGTTGCCTCCAGCTCTGCCACCATCAGGAAAATCTACATTTCCTGCTTTTGATTCTTTTAACCTTTTACCTGCCATATAGTTTTACCTCTTTCGGGTTGGCCAGTTGTTTTTCATTGCTTTTAATTCTAAACATCTTTAAAAGCATCTCATTTCAGAGATTTATATCCTTCTTTTTAACTTTGTTAAATTTCTTTTTCTGTTGAAGATTATATGTATTTCAAAATACCACCTATACCAGCAGTTAACTTTCTTGTGAATATTTTGGCCTCACTCAACTCAAAGCTTATAAATCCTGCTTTGTTTTAAAACCCAGCATTCAGGGCAATTAGTTTGCAGCAAATATGGTGCATACATTTATTTTAATGTAGCAAATATCTATTTACAGAGACATTATCCAAGCAAATCAAATGCATTGGCTTTGTGTGTATGTATGAGGCCATTGCAACCTCACAGAAGGACAGGTTTCATGGCTTCTACTTTGCAGTAGTGAGTATAGATTTCCCTACTCATCATTTGATCCATTCTATGGACTATATCTCCTCTTGTGACTAAAAGCTCACACCTACAAAAGGCTTGCTAGTACTGGGATGTTCCAATTTTTGTGAGCAGTTAATGCTATTATCCTTATTGAAAGCTAATTGGCTAATATGGAAATAGTGACCATACTACCACTTATTGAATAGTTCCTATGTTCAAGGCTCTGTGATAGAGGCTGCATATACATCATCTCCTTTAAGTTCCCACAACTTAATGGAGATAGATCATTTTATGCCCATTATAAAGGTGAGAAAACTGAGGTTCAGTAAAGTTAAGGAGATTCTGTAGGGGCAAAAAGGGATTTCTGATTCCAGAGCTCATAGTTTGTTTACTGGGATCATTAGCAGAAAGTTTAATTATCTATATTCACTGGCCATGAGTGGAGATGGATTTTAGAAGCTTTCAGAATTAAAGGAGATAGAATGAAAACAAAGGGGAAATTCTCCTGGATTCACAGTTTGCCATTCTTCCACTCTTTAGAATGGTCACATTACCTGTTGTAGGTGAGGGCACACAAGAGTAGTTAAAAAAGGGCAAGATGAGGGAGAATCCAGGGTGGCCGATGGTCTCATGTCCCCATGCTTCTAACGACAGTCTCTGAAAGAGCAGGCACCCTGAAGGAGGTGGTCTTTGGGGTTGTCTGTCATAGATATGCTCTGAGGATGCAAGCCGGTCAGTTCAGACTGAGCACTGTGACAAGTGCCACTTGAATTTACAGCACACTTTGGATATTCTGTGCATTTAAATTGCAGAGTTGTAACTTACAAACTGCCCAGATCCTCTGTGTCATTCTTTGTCATTAGGGGTGCTGAACCTCTGAGATGATGCCATTTAGATTACATTTCCCATTCTGAAAACTCGTAGGTTTCTCAAGAAATGAAAGCAAGGCTGGGAACACTAACAAAAGTAGAAAAAAATTGCAACACTGTTTTCTGCTGAGCCTTTGTGACCTTTCTAGAGGCTTCCATGGGTCAGCTTGCAATGCCACTTTTTTTTCCATGTCCTGAAAGAAGCTAAGTGTATATACAATAACATTTCTCATTTTGATATAGTGGATATACTTTTCAGACTGTAGAAAACTGGGAAATGACTTGTTATTTAAATATAAGTTGAAACCCTTTGAGAAAGTAAAAGAATTCAAGAATAAAGAAAAATGGCTGTTTTCAAGTTAACAGGAAAAGGAAGGGTCTTTTTGGTTTTCAAACTAGTTGTTAGAGAAAACGTTTTCTTCCTCATCAAACTTTCACTTTTCCTTCGTTAAAATAGACTAATCATAGCTGTGTAGATTTAGTTTTCTGCCTGCTTGTTAAAATGAGAAAAATATGAACAGTGACTTCAAACTTTCATGAGTAAACTGTCACTTTGTGCCTTTCATTAGCCTGTATTTCAAACCCAACGTGGCAGAAGCTTGTTTCTCTCCTCCAGAGTCTTTTACTCATAAGAATATGCTAATGGGCTATGCAGACCGTGCCTTCATGAACCACCAGTACAATTCCACAGGACACAGCAGCTTCCAACCGTAACTCAGTCATATGGTAGCGTTTGGTCAGTCGCTCTGATGGGGTTTTGGAGTTCACACATTTTAGGATCTCATCATACACAGACACCTGCTCAAGTTTCCCTTCTAAAACACCCAAATTTGTTCTGTTTTTTAAATTTATCTTTGAAAACCCAAAATAACCTAATATAAAAATTATACAATCCATTTTAGTCTTGAAAACAACAGTTCAAAGCCCAGAAGGCAGACATACATACATGGCAGATCTGGGTATGAATAGAGTCTGCGTGACAAGTCATTAGACGTTTTAAGGTTCACTTTTATTATGTTTCAGGTGGGCAATTCTATGGAGCAGCTGGAAAGCAACACTTCTCAAGGTGAATCCCCAGACCAGCAGTATCAGCCACACCTGGGAACTAACTAGAAATGCAAATTCTCAGATCCCACTCCGGACTCATGAATCAGAAACTTTGGAGTAGGGGCCCAGAAATCTGAATATTAACAATCCTCTATGTGGTTTTGATATGCACTTAGGTTTGAGAACCACTGCTGTAAGGATTAGCCATAATATTACAAAGGACTTGGCCTGCTACCTTTTAGAAGTTCCAGAAATAACAGCTATTCTTTCTGTGTTATCATGCCCATTATACAGAAGAAAGTTAAGTACAAAGCCAAGAGGTGACAAAGCTGGGAAGAGCACCCAGGCCTCTCCCTCAGCAGAGTGGCAGGGGTAGCCCACTTCTCCCCTCTGCACTCTCTTTGCAGGAGGGGGGAGATGGTCACATAAATCGGGGGTATAAGTGTTGAAAGTGTAGGTGGAGATTCTGGTTCTTCTGGACATAATCCAGTAACCCTTCTCCCCACTGGGACCGGGTGATATGATATGGTCTTTCTCCTGATGAGAGCTATTTAAAAAATTCCAAAATCACAAATTATGATCTGCTTAGAATTACTCAGTTTTAGAATGGAAATAGTGTTACAGATGATTCATTTTGGTTTTCAGATAGTGCTTTTCAGAGACCAGTCTTGGATCTCCCTCCTGGCTGCATATTAGAATCTTGCAGAGGGCTTTTAAAAACATTCTAATGGGAACATCGAACCCAGGGTTCTGATTTAGTTGGTCTAGAATCTAGTCGGTTAAAAGCTCCTTAGGTAGCATTGTCAGATAAAACACAGGACACTTGGTAAACTTGGACACCTAGATAAATATTAAATAATAACTTCATTGATTGAAATTCTAAGTTAACTAGATGTTCTGTGTTTTTATTTGTTAAATATGGCCACTCTATCAGAGAATTCCAAGGTCTGCCAAGGGCTGAGAAACCTCTTCTAAGACGACCCCTGGGATACTCCGCTCCTCCACAGTGCCCTGGGGAGGCAGGGGGCCATCTGGACCATCAAACCTGCTTTTTAAAAGACAGTTTTATATTACAAACAGTTTGTAAAGTTTTATACTTACATTACAAAATTTTGTATTTTTGTGTTTTATGTTTTGGGTCTCTGTGATATTTTCCTTACAAAAAAAATGTTTTTGTTATGACTAAAAAACTTTGTAAACCTCTGATCTAATGTCTTTCCAGATGAAAAATCTTAAGATCCAGAGAGGATGGTCTTAGCTACGCTCTCATGGCTCATCAGTTGCAAAACCGAACTGTTCCATCAGTTCCTGCAAGGGCCCCTTTCCTTCTTCTGAGCTATAGTTCAAGAATAAGAGGTGCTGTGATCTTATCTGAAAAGTGATGGACAAATCTCTAAAGATTCAGCAAGTCTCTAAAGTTATGCCAGACTAGGTGCTGAGCACAGGGATTAAGATACAGTTTCTGTTCTCAAGGAGCTGGTACAGGGAGTCACAGTGTTGCTGTCTTTAGGGGGAAAAAATGCCACCTTTTTCTGTGGCTTGTTCCTTCCATAATTTGACTGTATTCAAAGCACCTTTCTTTTATCCCAAAGATAAAAGTGGTGAGGTTAGAGGACAGGACCGGTTTTTCCAGAGGCAACTGGAGGGAACTTTGAACCTAACCTAAATTCCCATTTAGAAAGTTAAAGGAATGAAGAATATACGATTACAAATGGCTGTACTTTGTGCTGTGGTGTGATTCACAATGGCTACATCTATCAGATTTTTTGACAAATGACCTCGAATATTCTCTCATTAAGTGAACTGCATAGAATTTAACAGTTGCAGGGAATAAAAGAATGTGTCCTTCCATCTTAGGAAATAAATTTACTCCCATCCAGATGAGATGGGTAATCATTAACAATGTTTCTGTGCCATACAAAAAATAAAATGCAAAGAAGTGTCGGATGGAGTGGAGGGAACATGTTCTCCAAGGACCTCGCCACCAGTGTCAGCCTGGCAGGGTTTGTGACAGGCAGTGAGGAAGGACAGCTGCTCGCTGGCACCACTCTAAGATGCCAAGAATTAAAAGAACCTAGAAATTAAAAGAAACTCCAGCTTCTTCTTTCCCCTCCCAGGCAAGGGGAAAACACTTTAGGTGATATTGGCCTCAGGGGAAGAGGTGGAGGAGCAACACTAACAAGCCATAAACAGGTCAACCTTGAGGGGCAAGAGAGCTCCGGAGATACAATTATCTTCCCCTAGGAGTTTGGACTACATCCAAACAGTCCCCAAGGCTCACACAATATGGGGAAAGTGCAGTCTGTTCACACCATTTACAGAACACTTACTGACTTCTGGGTCTTGGTATTTTCTTTTTTTATCATCATATTTTCTTAACACCATCACCACCAACTGAACTTTATCCTCCATGCCCTTAAGTTTCATTATAGAGGTCACCTTGGGCTGTGATTCCCCAAGCCTCTCTATTGCATCCTTCCATCAGTGTGGGTCTAAGAATCTCAGGGTAGAAATCTCTGAGTTATCGGGGAATTTCTAGGATTTATAATCTGAATCTGTTACCAGTTGAGGATAAAAGGTATTCATAATTACTAGATTTCCCACAAAGTTGTAAATAAAAACTGTTTAAATAATTTAGATGATAAAATGTGTATATCCAAAGAAAAACTGTTCGTTTTCAATAGTCACCTTGGCCTATATTAATTCATTCTAATAATTCATTTTGGATTTTTTTTCAAGTGAAATTGTTTTCATAATCAGTTTATCAGTCTCATTACTTCATGGTCACATTTTGTTTTGACCAAAAATTGTAATATTGTCTGATTCACCAGATTTGCCTATGAATGACATTGGGCTGATTCCAAAAGCCAAATTCATTCCAGTGGATGAAGATGTACTCCCCTTTAGGAAGCATGGACACCATACTGAACTGGAAAACTGGGTTTTCCTCCTCAGCCAATTGAAATGAAGAGATGTGAAAAATTGAATAACTGATTAGGTCACACGTTCATTCATCCAACAAACATATGAGAGCACTTATTTTGTGTAAACACTGTGATAGGTTTTAGAGATACCAAGATAAATAAAATGCAAGGAAGGAACAGAGATAAATAAAACATGAGGGAATAAGCTATATGATTAAAATCCTTTCCATTTATAAAACTCTATATTTATATATTTTTTTCAAAGTTCAGTCTTTAAATCTCTAACAGCATTTTGAAAAAAATTCAGCGTTCCTGACAAATATGTATAATTCCCTGGCACTCATTTGGAAGTCTAAATTCTGATGTGCTAGTAAAAAAAAAATAATGATTATTATTTAAAGTCATTTCATATGTGTTCACATCTGTGAAAAAGCTAACTGTCACTCAATATCTAATATCCTATTCTTCCTTTTAATTTGAAACCTCGTAGGTTTAACTGGATTCTTGGCTTCCCACATTTTACAGGCGCTCTTGCATGCAGGTGTGACCACATGCCTAAGTTCTGACCAATAGGACCTAAGTGAAGTGATATGTGTATTTTCTAGGTCATATCTATAAAATGGAGAGCTTCATCCTCCATATCCTGTTTCTCCCCTCTGGGGAGCTGAAATGTGGATGAGGGTGCTGGTGAGCCAGTTTGGGCTGTGAGGATGAAAATTATACCCCAGTAGCTAATGAAGTAGCAAATAAAAGGAAAATGAGTACCTGGTTGACCTTATGAAACAATGCCAGCCAGGGATCATCTTTCTATCTCTGGACAATGTTTGGGAGGAAAAGAGGCTTCTATCTTGATCTGAGTCATTTTGTTTTGGAGTTTAACCTAATGTCAGTCTATATTCAAAATGATACAAGGGCGGACACATATCAAGCCAACTGTCTTTTCACTTTGAACACTCAGAATAAAAATTAAATCCTTTCATTCACTTCTACTCTGTACTGAGTCATCCAGATGTAGCCTATGTCTGTTTTCCAAGAGGTTTTCCATCATGAGTGGCAACACCATCTCTCCTTTGGTCTCTGTATCTCCTTCAGGAGCTCTGGATGCTCCAAACAAGACCACCTTCCCACTGGCTTTCATGTCACCCTTGGCGGGAGAGAGATGGGAGGCTTAGTACATAAAATACTTCACACAAGAATGCCCCACCCTGTATTCCACATCATCACTGTCAGAATTGAAGAGGGGGCTCCCAAATCTAAAGCTTATTGAAGCCTTCTCCATTCTCCTGGATTCCTTCTAATATCTATAGTCTTGCCATTATCATTTTCCTTGAGATCTAATGATTCATCCCATATGTGATTATATCAGTATGCACAAGAAATGTAGACTCTAGGATCATTCATCACTCCCTGGACTCTCATCTTCATTTGGGTTTGTATAATGATTCCCTTATAGAATCTATCTCCTACTTCCTCCCTGTTGCTTGCTCTTGAAACTCAAGGTCAATGAATAGAAAAATGTCCTATATATCCTCAATGTCTTTTTGGAATGTGCTCTTCACCTAGTTCTAACTGAAATCTGACTCTCCTGGGCAAATGGCTTCCCATGGAGCCCTCTTCAGTGGTGGCTATTTTCTTTGCCATACTTTTGTGTAAGTAACCTGAAGGTGGCATAGGTATCCTCCTTTCTCTCCTATTGCCCCAGGATTGAATGCTATCTGACTGCCACCTACTTCTCATCCTAGTTAGAATCACCTATATCTCCCGGCCATTGTCTCTAACTCCTTATAGATTTTAGTTTGTAGTCTTACTACCATACTCTCCAATATACCTCTTGATAATTTCAATGTCCATGTAGATGATCCTTTAAACAGCTGGCTAGGATCTCTCTTCCACAGATCTTACTCCACTCACTTCCACCACCATCAACTATAACTCCTCTAGAACCTCAATTTCAAATTTTCCACTCTCCCAGCCTCCTGGTTTACCAGCTTACTCTACTACTTTAACTCAATAACCCTTTGATTGGAATTTGCCATCCATTGATACTACTCATTTTTTATGGTTCCTTATATCTTTCATGTACATGTTTCTGCTCTTATTCAGCTTAGTCTCCATGGTTAATCACTATAATCACTTCCTTTCAAACATCCTCAGCTCCATTGCCCCTTGCTTTGTTGTGCCACCTGACAACAACCTAATATTGTTAAGTCCACCTCTCTGCCTATTTTTCATTCATGCTGCTGACTACGGTTGCTGATTAACACACAACCCTGCTCTCTGGTCTCATTTCATACAGAATTACCAACTTCAAGTTGGCAATCCTCCTAAATTTCTCTAGTCCATTCCCTCTCTCTCCCTCCTAGATGATTTCACACTTTCTCCTCTTCAAAATTTTTGCATTACTTACTCAGCTTATGACCTTGCCTTCTGTTTTTCTGAGAAAATGGAAGCAATCAAAAGAGAATTTTCACAGCAAATTCTAACAGCATTTGCCCATCAATTCTCCTACCTGCTGGTCACTATGGATGAATGTCATGTTGCTACTTAAGGACAGCTCCTCCCCTTATACACACCTTTTATGTCATTAGTTTTTCTCCCACTTCACAGAATTATTTCCATCAGCATACAACATGTGGTAATTTATCCTACCTTAAAAATAAACCTCTCCAGTGACCCCATTTATCTACATCATTTTATAGCAAAAAGGCTTTAAAGATTTATACACATTTACCATCTTCCTTTCCTTTCTTCCTACTTTATTTTTAATTTTTTTCTTTTATTAATTCTAGAGAGTGGAGAATGGAGGGAAAGAAACATCTATGTGAAAGAGAGACATTGATTGGTTGCTTCTTGCACATGCTCTGACCCACAACCCAGGCATGTGCCCTGACTGGGAAGTGAACCAGCCACCTTTCAGTTTGCAGGATGATGCCCAATCAACTGAGTCACACCAGTCAGGGCATTTCTCATTCTTTCTTGAGCTCTCCCTAATCAGACCACCAACCTATCATTCTATTGCTGTACCTCCCATCCATATCTCCACAGCCTCCAGGTTACTCCAGAAGTTAATTTTCAGTTCTTATGTAATTTGGCCTATTAGTATCATTTGACATACTTAATATCTTTTCCACTTTGAGAACTCTTTCATAACCATAATCAACATGTATTAGTCTAATCAAGTTTAAAATGTAAGTTGCTATGTAAAGCCCCAGTGGTATCAAATTTTGAATTGGACAGTATTCACCTCTACATGGGAAACACTAGGAAAACATTAAACAAATAATGAAGAAAAAGAAGAACCCAAGAGCTTGTCTTCAAAATAAATGACATCCACATTTTATGATAGAAGTCTGAAAGCCAGAAAGAACTTCAGAATTCATTCAGTGCAACACCCCTATTTTACCCCTTAATGCAACATCCCTATGTTCCTCTTAATGAGGAGAACACTGAGGCCCAGAAAAGAGTAGTGCTTTCTCCATTGTTACATAGTGGCAGAGTTAGGCATAGAACTTAGAGCTTCTGCCTTAGAAATGCTTAGTGCAGTATTCATTTTACAGTTTTACCTCTCATATATGTATATGTATATGTGTGTATTAATAAATACTTTAGAACACATATATGTAGGTATATGTAACCATTAATATGTATGCATGCAATATATAAGTAAAATATATGTATACACATATATAAGTATAGTATACACACACACACACACACACATATATACCTAGCATATTTTTAAAAGATTTTATTTATTTACTTTTAGAGAGAGGGGAAGGGAGAGGAGAAAGAGAGGAACAGAAACATCAGTGTATAAGAGATACATTGATCTGTTGCCTCTCACATGCCCCAAAGTGGGGACCTGACCCACAACCAGGCATGTGCCCGGACTGGGAATCAAACTGGCAACCTTTTGGTTCAACCTTTTGGCCGGTGCTCAATCCACTAAGCCACACCAGCCAGGGCACATACATGTTTTGTTGTGATTATTTTTTCCTGAATGAAAAAAGAATTGGAGAGAGCTCACATATGCCCGCTGTCTGCTGTTCTCCTCTGATACAGTCAAGTGTCCCTACTTCACTCCTCTGGGATAAAGCCCATCTTCTTCTAAGACAGGACTAATACTGAAGCAAAAGGACTGTAGAAAAACCCTGATGGGCAGGCCACTGGCTGAATGTAAAATTCAATGCCCCATGCCACCTTCTCTGTTCTGCTAGCAGACAGGGGCTGAATTTGGGGATCAGGGAAACTTAAAAATTGGTCCTGGCTAACTCACTGGTTGATCTTGGGTGTGTTTCTCATTTGAACAATGACAGACTGTATTAGGTAAATTCTTAATTCCCCTCTTAGTGCCACTAGGTAAAGTTCTTTGGATTGACCACATGCTAGCTATGACCTCTTCACCTAGTCTTCACTCCTTCTCTGTGGCACAGAACCACTGCATCACTGAGCTTCTTGCCTGCTCATAAGTGTGCTATCTGCTTGTCTGTCTTGGTTCTCTTACATGACCTCTCTATGTTACTGGACTTACTGGTCTGTGGTATTTGGAAACTTCCTGTATCTAATTAGACTCCTGGTTCATGCTACAGTTACACAGCTACTCCCCAGGGTCTGTTATGAAAGAATGCATAAACAAATTTTATGAGAAACAGGTCCTCCTAAGTGAGGAAGAGGAGGCAGCACAAAACATACATACTGTGTACATTCTTCTGAGACTTGCTTTATGCATTTGTTGTTACTAAGATAATTCCATGGAGTTGCATGTACCTGTGGTTTTTTCCTTTTCACTATTGCATAATATTTTACTGTGCAAATGTGTCATGATTTAAACAAAATTTTATGTATTGATTTTAGAGAGAGAGAAGAAAAAAGGGAGGAGGAAGGGAGAGAAGAGAAGAGAATAGAAGGGAATGGAATGGAAGGGAAGGGAAGGGAGGGAAAGGGAAGGGGAGGGAAGGGAGGGAAAGGGAAAGGGAGGGAAGGGAAGGGAAGGGAAACATCAACTTGCTGCTCCATTCATTTATGCACTTACTGGTTGACTCTTGTATGTGCTCTGACCAGGGATTGAACCCACAAACCTTGGTGCATTGGAACAATGCTCCAACCAAATGAGCTACCCGGCTAAGGTTCACAATTTTTCCCTATAAATTTTTCCTATAAATGAACATTCTGGAGATTTCCTGATGTCTTTACTCTTACAAATTGTCTAGCTACCCATGTGCTAGAGCATCTCAAGCGCCTGTTCCCAGGAGTGAAGTCAGTGGATAAAGAAGCATAGAAACCATCCTTCATACAGGATAATGCCCAATTCTCTTCCCAGCTGATTCTGACAATTTACATTCCCAAAAGAAATGCAAAAGAGATCCTTCAATTTACGTCTTCTTCAACACAAAGTATTATTAGACTTTTAAATTGTTGTCAATCAAATACATATAAAATGGTATTTTAGTGCAGTCTTCATAAAACTTTTTCTTATTACTAGTTAAGCATCTTTTCTGGTGTTTATTACCAATATTTATTTTCTATTTTTTTAAATGCCTAGTGTTGTCATTGGCCCTTTTTCTAGTAAATTGTTATCTTTTTCTCATTAATCTATAGAAGATCATTATGTATGCACATGCTAATCTTTGTTGGCTATATGTAGTGCCAATCTCTTTTCTCAGTTTGTATCCTGGCTTTCATTTTTTTCTAAGGTATTCATTATGAGCAGGTGTTCTAAATTTTCATGTACTTTTAATGCTCTTTTGTATGTGATTTAAACACCTTTTCTCTTCCCTCAAGTCAAAAGGATTTCTTAAGAGTTATATCTCTAAATTTATACTGTTATATAGAAATGCAATAAACATTTAAATCAATATTTAAATGTTTATATCTAGCCATATATCTAGCCATACTGCAAAATTTTCATATTTTTCTAAAAGTTTTTCTATAAGTACTTTTGGGTTTTCTATGAACATATCAATCACATCTAAATCAAAAGAGAGGAACAGTGGCATAAAATAGGAAACAAAACATTTAAAACATACCCCAAGAACAAAAATACTGATCATAAAAAAAAAGAAAGAGATAAAAGAAGCAGAAGACATAATAAATAAATAAGCTAAGTATCCTTGTGAAATAGCTAAAGGAAGAATAGGGGAAAAACAACTGAATAAATGTGTAAGAGATGGTAAAAATAAGAACAGAAATAAATAAAATTGGAGTTAAAAACAATAGGTTCAGCAAAGTTAAAATTGGTTCTTGGAAAAAACTTACAAATTGACAAACCACTGGCAAGACTGATTTAAACAAAAAGAAAGATTAAAGAATTAATATTATTAATAAAAAGGTATGTAACTACATATGTAGTAGAGACTAAAAAATAAGCAAACTCAATCATCTGGCTTATGTCAATAAACATGAAAATAGACAAAGAGAACATATCCTCATAAAAAATTATATAACTTATCAAAACTGACAGAAAATAAACATAAAATACCTGAAAAGTTTTATAATTATTAATGAAATTGAAGCAGTCATTAATAATCTTCCCACAAAGAAAAATCATCAGGCCCAGACATATTTACAAATAAGTTTTTTCAGAAATTCAAAGACTAGATCATCCTAATTTACACAGCTTGTTAAAAAAAAAAAAACAGAAAAAAGAGAAGATATTCCCCACTCATTTTACAAAACCGGTGTTATTTTGATAGCAAGGTTCAAGAAAGTACAAAATAAAGAAAGCACAAGAAAATAATACCACTCAACTCACTTAATACATGGGTTAATGACAATAAGAACAATAATTAAATGACCTAATAAATAGATATAGGTGTAGGAATATTTAGCAAAATATTAGCTAAATAAATTTACCAATATATATAAAATATGCTATATTATAGCTATATTAGGTTTATCCCAAAGATTTAAGTCTAATTTAATTTTTAAAATATATAATTATCTGTAACTGCATTGAGAGATTAAAGTTAAAAACCACATGATCATCCCAACAGATGTATGTAGACTTTTTGATAAATCTCGACGTGAATATATAAATAAAATTTTAGTTAACTAGGATTAATAGAGAATGTCTCTAACTTGATGAAATTAATCTACCAAGAAATAAAAAATGAAAACAGACAAAAAATGTTACAACAAACATCATCATCCTAAATGGAGAAATATTGGCAGTAACCCCCTTAAAAACTAGCAAGAAGACAAGAATTACTATCGTTACCACTTCAAGTTGACATTGATTGGGGGTTTTTTTAGGATCGTACATTCTTTTCATGGTATCTCATATTAACCTTGCCTTTAAATGCAACCCTAAAAACAAGTGTTCTTAGATCCAAAGTCCTTATCAGGTTTCTTTTTAAAAATAATGCTCTACAGCACAGCACATTTTAGCAGTGAATTTGAAGAAGGAAGAAAAAGTATAATTTGACATGGTGAGTTGTAAATCCAGAAATACTATTCAAGCTAAATACCACCTCATTTTGGGACTGAGGAATTAAACTCATTTTGCTTTTTCTTCTTAAAATGCAGAATTTAAAGAGCTGTTTTAGCCCATAATTTCCTTCATCTTATGATCCTACTGGTATTATACTGATGACATTTATAATTTAACTATATTTTGTGTGTGAACTTCGCACCCCAAGGAGAACTAAAGAAATATTTCATAGCACTGAAATTATAAATTTTAAAAACTTTTTTACAATTTTTCTTTTCACTTTTGATAAAGGTACCAGCAGTTCTACTTCATTTACACTTTGCTGTGAAAATGCAGCTGATGTTTTAGTGAAGGCAATAACTTATTTCAGGACCAATGCCTTTCACTCATCTGATGAATATTAGGTGCCTCTGTGTGCCCAGCACTGTTCTAGGCACTGGTGATGTAACAGTGAATAACAAACATTCCGTTTTTGTGTTGCTTATGTCTCCAGAAACTTGTGAGTATTGTTCAATACTAAACAGAGGGCAAGGTGAGTCTGGTTGTTCCTAGAATAAGGATCCCATGCAGCACTGTGGGCTTTCCTTTTCTCTCTGTAAACCTCCCATTACTATACTTTAGGTACAAGAAAAGAAACCTCCTAGGCTCTGTCCCTGCCCTATACCACACCTCCACCTCAGTGAGCCTTTCTTGGTAAATTAATTAATATTAATAATAGCCAGCACTGAAAGGGCACCTTTCAAAAAGGCATGTTGCACACATTGTCTCATTACAATCCTGCAGTTAGGTGTTATTATTGTCATTTGATGGATGAGAAGCTGAAGCTCAGAGGAGTTCAGATTACACACACATTATGGATATTGTTGGAAACGGTCCTGCCTGGTTTCAGGAACTGTAACCTCGCTGACAGGTGAAAAGGCCCCATGGCTAGGGGACCTTGGGACCATAAGCCACTAAGGACACAAAACTTATCCTCCCAGCAGGGGTGCAGCCTCTGCCCCCTTTACTTCACCCTGCTTGGCCCCTGGAGGATGGCTGGATAGTCAATGATGGGTAAGATTCCTCAAGGAAGAAACAATCTAAGACAGGCACAGTCATGAAGGGGCCATTAGGGAAGGATTTAGGCAATTATAGAGGAGAAACAAAAGATCCTCACCCCTTGGCTTTGTCATAGCTGGAGTCCTCATTCTATCTGTAAAAAGTCTCCTAATTTCTTGGCTGCCTTGCTTCCCCCACCTGATTCAGGTCTGAAACAATGCTGAATGGGGGTGCAGTCCTGTGTGCAGACAGTGGTTTCCAGGAGTGATCACTCCTGAGAAAGAATGCATAAAGTCCTGTGAAACCTGCTTTGCTAAGAATGCCCTCAATTTAAACATTATGGGTCCAAGCACAAAATAACTTTGCTTCCCCACATTTTATGGCCAATTGACATCACCCTGTCTACCAGACCTTGACTCAAAAGGACCCCGGTGATCCCAGAAATGTTATCTGTAAACCTTATCTCCTTTCTTTGATCATTATTGCCTGACATTGATTGATTAGTTTACGTGCATGCTATATATATCTATGCAAATTAAACTCAATAAAAGCCCATTGAGAAAGAGGCTCGAGGCCCTTCTTCTCTGAGAGATTTATCAGCCTTTTCTCCCCAAGCAGATCATGTCTTGGTAGATTTATTCTCATCCACAGCATCTGGGAGAGCTCTGCTGGATGGAGCTCCCCCACAGGATATTAATTCAAGTTTTTCTGACTCTAAAGCCTTCATGAACATTTCCCAGTGTGGCTGATTGACCCATTCATTCATGCATTTATACATTCATTATTTCATCTACCATCTTAGCAAATCTGAGTTATATATCAAAGATAATTTTGGATATTATGTGGTTCTCTGAGTTTATGCTGAGTGTAGTCTTTATCCATAATCCATCAATACCACAGTTGCCCTAGCTATGTAATACTCTGCAACCCAAATGACATATCCTGCTTTCATCTTCTCTCAATTAAAAAAAAATTTTAAACAATTAGAGTTCTTTTCCTTGGAACCTGGTTTGTAATGTGGTGAATCCCCTAATTGACTACAAATGGGGAAATCCAAGCAGAAGCTGAAAAAGAATAGAATAAGGGGGATTCATTCATTATTTCACCAATTCATTCATTCAGCATATAAACATTGAGTGCCAGGAATTCTGATACCATAGCACCAACCAAATAAACATAAATCCCTCTCCTCATGGTGCTTTCATTCTGGTGAAAGGGAAGGTAGACAAGATAACTTCTAAATTTTTTTCAACACAAAAGCTTTAGGTTATTAAAAAATAAGGAGAAGCAGCAGAAAGAGAAAGAGGCAAATTATTCGCTGGTTTGTTTTACATCAATGTGAGAGAGAACATCAATCAGTTGCCTCCTATACACACCCCAACTGGGAATCGTACCTGCAACTTAGGTATGTGCCTTGACCAAGAAAGGAACATGCAACCTTTTGGTGGACAGGGCAACACTCCAATCAACTGAGTCACCTGGCCAGGACTGTTGTTTTCAACAAAGGACATAGAACAGATTCAAGTTTAAGGGCAGATTCTGGGAGCAGTGACTGCAAATCAAAGCCTCTTATCACCTGTTGTTCTGTGCTGGTCCTCTGCTCACCTCTCAAATTCATGGCACACATAGATCACAACCACTGCCAGTTGAGTTGGCACCACCTTTATATTATATATTACTGTCATTAAACCATATGACCTTCTGTTTTGCTAACTGCCTCTGGGGGAGGACGGGCAGTCACTGCAAGCCACTGCCCTTTTCTGACCCTCTTTATTCCATGATTCACTGACTTGTCCCTAGAAGAAATGCCTTTCTCCTTTATGCCCACTCAAACATGATTCTTCAAGGCTCAACCCAGAATCTCCCGACTTCCTGACTAATTCATTCCTTTTTCCAGGAACCCTGTTAGCACTCTATCTTAGAGTCACAGATCATTCATTCAGAGATCATTCATTCTCTTCAATAAACATTCAGTAAGCCCTTGCTATGTGCTAGAAATTCAGTACAGAGGTCACAATTCTTGCCATTAAAAAACAAAAAGAAGCCCTGGCAGTCATGGCTGAGCAGCATCCCACAAAGTGAAAAGTCACCTGTTCGATTCCCGGTGAGGGTACATGCCTGGGTTGCAGCCCTGGTCCCGGGTTAGGGGCATGCTAGAGGCAACCGATTGATGTTTCTCTCTCACATCGATGTTCCCCTCCCTCTCTTTCTCTATCCCTTCCTCTCTCTCTAAAAATAAATAAATAAATAATTCTTTAAAAATGAAATTAAAATAAAAAACAAAACCAAGCAGGGAAGGCAGAAAAGAATAACAACAGTTTGGTGGTCATAATAAGACTAGTGTACTATGGCATCACAGAGGAGGGACATAAGCCTACGTAAGCCTGGAGTTCTGACTTTGAAATGATCTAGCCCATTTGAAATGGGAAAGTCTTCATTTATCCATGATGTAAAGTCATAGAGAAGGAGTTATGAGAGAGGATAAGCAGGCACTGGTAAGGGTGGGGGTGTCTCTGTACCATAATTTTGGAAACTTATCTTTATGCTGCTGGTTGTATTAGGTGCTTTCAAAGTTTCTAATTTCTTCCCACCACAAGTAGCCTGTAAGCTCTCTGTGGGCAGGACAGTCTCACGTTTCCTTTCTATTTCCCATAGCACATAACTTAGTGATGATCCATGATGAGTCTGCAACAAATACTGACTGAGCCTACTCATAATAGTGGCCAAAGGAGAGGTTTCACTCTGCCTACATGGCCTGAGATCTTTCTCTTGCACACTTAGCTTTTATTCTTTGTACACCTTTAGGCCTGTAAGACAAGTTCTCCAAAAGTCAATCAGTAGCAGGATAGCACACTCTACTAATTTCCCTGAAGGTCCTTGGAAACAAAGGTATTTCTGTACCTGCACATGGCTCCTATGATAATTTTTCATTAATTAGGCCTAATGGTGAATGAGCGACAGCAAACTGCAGAATGTGGAGATAAAAGGCTCAGGGTAGACAGTTAAATTATTGTAATGGAAGAAACTCAGATCTTTTCATTTTACCTGGTTACCAAATTGTTTCCTTCACACGTGGCCATAAAAACAAACAAATAAGCAAACCAATAAAAACTGATTGATCATCCATCTCTCTAAAATAAAACTGACTTGGGACAACTGTATAGTCAAATTAAATAAAAAGCTGAATCCATATTTGAGGACAAAAACTCAAACTGCTTAGGTATTAGAAGAAGCATGCACTGGATTTTTTGGGTTTTGGTTTTATTTTTATAACTTTTTGTTATAACTTTGGGGAAGGGCTTTTCACAATACAAAAGATTGATGACTTTGACCATATGAAAACAAAATCTTCTATGCTGTAGAAAACATTATAGGTGGCATAAAAAGCAAATGAAAAACTGGAAACAATATTTATAGTTATATAAGAAACAAAGGAATAATCTTCCTAAATTTTAAAAAGCTCTTACAAATTGAGATGAAAAAGACTAACAACCCAATAAAAAACTGGGTAAAGGTCACTAACAAATGATTCACAGAGACAGAAATACAAATGACACTTAAATCGATTTAAACAACCTCACTCTTAATAAGATAAATCAAATTCAAACCACAATGGAAAATCATTTCTCTTATGTTAAGATTGTCAGAACATGAAAGTGTGACCTTAAATTTGTAGGTAAGGCACTGGGGAACCAGACACGTCAATCACTGCAGGTGGATGTGAAAACAGTACAACTGCTCTGAATACATCCACTATCCGACTCAACACTGCAGATTCTGGGCATCTATTTCGTGGAGGACTAGTTCAATTAGTGAGGGCACCGCCACACAATGTAGCTGTGGAAAAGAACAAGAAAGACTTCTACTTATTGACATAAAATGATTTCCAGGGTATATTGCTGGGTAGAAGAAAACAAAACAAGGTGCAGAACAATGTATATAGTGTGCTTCCTTTTGTACATGGGATATTTATTTGCACTCATTTGTTTGCACGAAGAACAATTGGAAGGATGGACCAGAAACCAACAAAAATAGTTTACCTATAAAGTGCTAAGGGCACAGGGACAGGAGAAAGACTTCTGTGACCCAAACACTAATATCAAGTTTTACATGATAGCTGAGAAAAATTCTGAGGACCCCTTCACATAGCAGAGACTGCTGAATACTGATGCATAAAGCTTGACATCCAAGTCACTATAGCATTTGTTTACAGTGACAGAACATCGGGCCTGGAGGATCTGGCAGATAGCTATCCTGACATAGGCTGGAAGACATGTGCTGAAGATCACTAAGTAAATCATGACCAAGAAGATACATGCTTATTTCAAGGTGGGTATTTGAGTCTTCTGCACATCTCAAAAGATTTCATGGGCACTACGGAGCAATAAACAATGTTGGCATAGTTTTGGTTTGATCCTTTAGCTTTTCCTTTTATGGAAACCTAATAAAACTTGGGAAGATACTTTAATATTTCTGGGTGGGAGGACATCTCGTGATGAAAAGGGTCAAAGGGAAATGTTATAGCTAAGGATGGGCCAAAGAAACAAAGATAAAAGTGTTTTTAAAAAGTGAAAAAGATGAGGGTGGAAGAAAACACTCTTCATGATGCTTCTGAGGGTTCATAAACAGATAAGCGAGCTGATTGGTGGGGGGACCTGGGAGCCAACCACTAACCTTCTCTGCCTGAACAAGGTTGAGAGCCACCTTGGCCAATATCAAAGGAAGCATGTGGTCTCCTTTTCTAATTAAATTCCTTACACAATGAGCTGATTCATTCATTTACAATAAAATTTCTGCTCTATTTAAAAATGAAATTTATCCCCACATGACCTAGCCCCACCCTATTTCTGGTTCCCATATAACTGAATCTGAAAATGATACTGAGTGATAGCTTGGGATATTGCTGCTTATTGTGAAAATAACTAAGGAAGGAAAACACTGCTACGCTTCTTTCAGGAAATTTAAATCTGTTCTTTCTCACTTCAACTAAATTTAACAACAGATAAAAAGAATACGATATTTCCCTTAATGAAATTGTATAACCCTGACTAATTTATGAGGGACTTTAGCTTCACCTTATTTTGGACCACAGTTTGCAAGGTCCCTGTGGGCCCCTCCCTTCTTCTCCTCTCAACCTTAAATTCTAGGAATTGTTCTCTCTCTCAGCCCATTGAACATAATACTACTCACATTTATTTGGGAGTCTGCAGGTTGGAAGCCTTATCACATCAGTAGTCTCTGAGATACTTCACAAGAGGAAGGCAAAGTCGGCACCATGTGGCAGTTGGGACTGAGGCTCAGAAAGATTAGCATCATTCGTATGGGGTCACAAAGTCTATTCATAGAGCCAG